>NC_058091.1:159347500-159972500 GCF_020171115.1 Neogale vison | reverse complement strand
AATATAGAAAGGGAAATTAGAGAACTGATTCCATTTACTATAGCACCAAGAACCATAAGATACCTTGGAATAAACCTAAACAAAGAGGTAAACAATTTATACTCAAGGAGCTACAGAACACTCATTAAAGAAACTGAAGAAAACACAAAAAGATGGAAAATATCCCATGCTCATGGATAGGAAAAATAAACATTGTTAAAATGTCTATGTTGCTCGGATGATTCTATGTTTTCAATGCTATCCCAATCAAACTTCTACTGGCACCTATCAAAGTGTAGGAAAAAATCATCTTAAAATTTGTATGTAACCAGAAAAAGACCTTGAATTGCTAAGGAAGTGTTGAAAATTAAAACAAAGCTGAGGGCAAAAAAACAAAAACAAAAACAAAACCTAAGCTGAGGGCGTCATGTTGTCTGATTTCAGGCTTTACTACAAAGCTGTGATCACCAAGACAGCATCGTATTGGCACACACACACACACAAAAAAAAAAAAAAAAAAAAAAAAAACAGACACATAAATCAATGAAACAGAGTAGAGATCCTAGACATGGACACTTAACTCTGTAGTCAAATGATCTTCAGCAAAGCAGAGAAAAATATACAGTGGAAAAAAGACTGTCTCTTCAATAAACGGTGCTGGGAAAATTGGACAGCTGTGTATAAGAATGAAACTCGACCATTATATTACACCATACACAAAGTTAAATTCAACAATGGATGAAAGACCTCAATGTGAGACAGGAATCCTTCAAAATCTTAGAGGACAGCATAGGCAGTAACCTTTTTCACATCAACCACAGCAACTTACTTTTTAAATATTTTATTTATTTATTTGACAGAGAGAGATCACAAGTAGGCAGAGAGGCAGGCAGAGAGAGAGGGAGAGGGAAGCAGGATCCCCACTGAGCAGAGAGTCAGATGCAAGACTTGATCCCAGGACCCTAAGATCCTGACCTGAGCCAAAGGCAGTTGTTTAACCCACTGAGCCACCCATGTGCCTCAGCCACAGCAACTTCTTTCAAGACATGTCTCCAAAGGTAAAGTAAAGAAAGGTGAAAGTGAACTCTTGGGACTTCATCAAGATCAAAACTTCTGCACAGCAATGAAAACAGTCAACAAAACAAGGAATCAATGCATGGAATGGGATGATATTCTCAAATGACATTTCAGACAAAGGACTAATATCTAAGATCTGCAAAGAACTCCTAGGGGTGCCTAGATGGCTCAGTGGGTTAAACCTCTGACTTTGGCTCAGGTAGTGATTGCAGGGTCCTGGGATAGAGCCCTGAAACAGGCTTTCTGCTCAGCGGGGAGCCTTCTTCCTTCTCTCTCTCTCTACCTGCCTCTCTGCCTGCTTGTGATCTCTGTATGTCAAATAAATAAATAAGATCTTTTTTAAAAATCATCAAATTCAACACCCAAAAAACAGATAATAATGTTAAAAAATGGACAGAAGACATGAACAGACACTTCTCCAATAAAGACATACAAATTGCTAACAGACACATGAATAAAATGTACAATATTGTTCACCATCAGGGAAAATAAAATCAAAACCCCATTGAGATACCACCTTACAACAGTTAGAATGACGAAGACCAACAAGCCTGGAAACAACAAATGTTGAGGAGGATGGGGAGAATGTGGAACCTTTCTACACTTTTGGTGGGAATGCAAGTTGGTGCAGCCAGCTTAGAAAACAGTGTGGGGATTCCTCAAAAAATTAAAAATGGAGTTACCCTATGACCTGACAATTGCACTACTGGGTATTTACCCCAAAGATACAGATTAATGAATGAAGGGCATATTCACCCCAATGTTCATAGCAACAGTATCCACAATTGCCAAACTGTGAAAAGAGCCAAGATGCCCTTCAACGGAGGAAGGGATAAAGAAGATGTGGTCCATATATAGAGTGGGATATTACATCTCCTTGAGAAAGGATGAGTACCCAACTTTTATATCCACATGGGCATGCCTGGAGATTATTCTGAGATAAATAAGTCAAACAGAGAAAGTAAATTACCATATGGTTTCACTTACTTGAGGAACATAAGGAATAACATGGAGGACCTTAGGAGAAGGAAAGGAAAATTGATTCAGGGGAAATTGGAAGGGAGATGAATGATGAGAGACTGTGGACTCTGAGAAATAAACTAAGGGTTTTAGATGGGAGGGAATGGGATGGGTGGGTGAACCTGGTGGTGGGTATAAATAAGGGCACCTATTACACAGAGCAAAGGGTGCTTTACATAAACAGTACATCTTGAAACACTTCATCATAAAGTAATAATGTATTTTATGGTGACTAACATAACATAATTAAAAAAAAGATCTGTCTTCATGAAGCTCAGGTCAGGTTATGATTCCAGGATCCTGGGATAGAGCCCATCGGGGAAGCCCATCAGGTTCATTTTTTCCCTCTGTCCACTGCTGGCAGTGCTTTTGCTCTCCCTCTCCCTCTCCCTCTATCAGATAAATAAAATATTTTTTTAAAAATAAAAAAAGAGGGGGTACAAGATGGCGGGGTACTAGGAAGAGGCGTCTTTTCAGCTGGTACCCCAAAGTGAGCTGATTACCTACCAAAGAACTCCGATCACCCATGAAATCAGCCTGAGATCAGAATTATACACGTCTGGATCTCTACAGGGGCAGAAGACGCCAGTGAGCAGGTAAAGCGGAATGGGAACGGCGGACTTATATCAGAAGATAAACAAAAGGGGGAGGGAGCCACCAGAGGCAACCGGTGGGAAAGTAATACCCCAATACGAGTGAGAGTGCCCTGCGTCTGGGGACCAGCATTAACTTGGAGACTGGTTGAAAGCACTCCAAAAGAGCAACGGATTGCGGGGGGAAATTGTGGGAATCAGGGCGGCTAGGGACAGGGGCTTAAGTCCCCAGGCCCAGACGGCCTCCCCGGCCCGGAGGCAGAGAGAGAGCGGCGGAGAAACGAGCTCCTGGTACCTAAGCCACCAGCGCGCCCCAGAGCGCGTGCTTTCCGGCTCCTGTGAGGGGATGGGAGGTGCGCCGGTCAGCAGAACGCGCGCTAGCCCTACCACAAAGCTTGAGATGCGCGCACACCTCCATCGAGCTCTCCTGGGTTACTAAGGCCCGGGGGCGCTTCTTGACCCACGCCATTGTTTCAAAGTCTAAGCCGCGCACGCGAAACTCTTCCCCGGACAGAGGGGCGCAAAAGCCCAGCCTGCGGCTTACGGACCAGCGCCCTGTTCTCAGTGCCCCAGATCCGCGCCCGACCCACAGCCGCCTCTGAAAAGAGGTGCGCGCAAGCCGGACACTCCCAGCCCCGGCCTGCAGCAAATTCTCAGTGTGCGATCCCTGCTTGGAACCTCTCTGGCGGTCAGGAGCTCCCAGACAGCCGCCACTGCCTTGGTTTTGGGGACGAGCAAAAGATCCTGCGCCCCCAGGGTCTGCAACTTGGAATCTGCACTGCCAGCGTCCAAGGGGGAATTTATTCAGCCTCTGCACCCAGAATGAGGCTTCTCTCTGAGACGGAGATCAGGAAGTGTTCCAGGGTGCACCTTGACTGCACCAGGGTTGATACATCCAGCTACATCTGTTCAGTCTTCTCCCACCAAAATGACTAGGAGGAGGAATGCCCAACAGAAGAAAAATACAGAGAATGGACCTTCTGCAACAGAGCTAACGGCTATCAACATAGACAATATGTCGGAAAGAGAATTCAGGCTAACAATTATCCAGGCAATAGCCAAGTTGGAGAAAGCCATGGATGACCAAACAGAATTGATTAGGGCCGAACTGAAAGCGACCAGACAGGATGTTCACAATGTTAGGGCAGAGCTTAAAGTTACCAGGGAGGAGGTCAACAATGCTCTCAATGAGTTCCAATCTAATCTAAACTCTCTCAAAGCTACGGTAACTGAGACAGAGATAGAATTAGTGATCTGGAAGACAAACAGATAGAGAGAAAGGATCAGGAGGAAGCCTGGAACAAACAGCTTAGATCCCACGAAAGCAGAATCAGGGAAATAAATGATGCCATGAAGCGTACCAAGGTCAGAATTATTGGAATTCCTGAAGGGGAGGAGAAAGAAAGAAATCTAGAAGATATCGTGGAACAAGTCCTTCATGAAAATTTTCCAAATCTCGCAAATGAAACCAGCGTTCATGTACTAGAGGCTGAACGGTCTCCACCCAAGATTATGCACTCCAAAAAAACATCACAACACTTGATAGTCAAATTGAGAAATTATAATTGTAGGTATAATCTCTTGAAAGCCGCCAGGGCAAAGAGGCTCCTTACTTACAGAGGGAAGCCCATCAGAATAACGTCAGACCTGTCCACAGACACATGGCAAGCCAGAAGAGGCTGGCAAGATATATTCAGTGCACTAAATGAGAAGAACATGCAGCCAAGAATACTTTATCCAGCAAGACTGACATTCAAAATGGATGGAGAGATAAAGAGTTTCCACGACCGGCAAGGCTTAAAAGACTATGCAACCACCAAGCCGATACTGCAGGAAATATAAAGCGGGGTACTATAAAAGAGGAAAGATCCCAAGAATAGCATTGAACAGAAATATAGAGACAGTCTACAGAAAGAAAGACTTCAAAGGTAACTCGATGTCAATAAAAACCTATCTATCAATAATCACTCTCAATGTGAATGGCCTAAATGCACCCATAAAACGGCACAGGGTTACACATTGGATAAAACAACAGGACCCATCCATATGCTGTCTACAAAAGACCCATTTTGAACCTAAAGATACATGCAGACTGAAAGTGAAGGGGTGGAGAAGCATCTTTCATGCCAATGGGACTTAAAAGAAGTCTGGGGTAGCGATTCTCATATCAGATAAATTAGACTTCAAACTAAAGAGTGTAGTCAGAGATACAGAAGGACACTACATAATCCTTAAAGGGACTATCCACCAAGATGATCTAACAATTGTAAATATCTATGCTCCCAATATGAGAGCAGCCAATTACTTAAGAAAACTGTTAATCAAGATAAAGAGTCATATTGATATGAGAACACTAATTGTAGGACATCTTAACACGCCTCTTTCAGAATTAGACAGATCATCGAAGCAGAAAATCAATAAAGAAACAAGAGCATTGAATGACACATTGGACCAGATGGACCTCATAGATATATACAGAACATTCCACCCTAAAACAGCAGAATACTCATTCTTCTCAAGTGCACACGGAACCTTTTCCAGAATAGACCACATACTGGGTCACAAATCAGGACTCAACCGATACCAAAAGACTGAAATTATTCCCTGCATATTCTCAGATAACAATGCTTTGAAACTGGAGCTCAATCACAAGGAAAAGTTCCGAAGGAACTCAAACACCTGGAAGCTAAAGATCACCTTGCTTAAGAATGCTTGGATCAACCAGCAGATCAAAGAAGAACTGAAACAATTCATGGAAACCATTGAGAATGAAGACACTTCGGTCCAAAACCTATGGGATACAGCAAAGGCGGTCCTAAGGGGGAAATATATAGCCATCCAAGCCTCGCTCAAAAGAATTGAAAAATCCAGAACACACCAGCTGTCTCTACACCGTAAAGAACTGGATGATCAACAAGAAATCAAACCAACTCCACACATAAGAAGGGAAATCATCAAGATTAGAGCTGAGATCAATGAGGCAGAAACCAGAGATACAGTAGAACGTATCAATGAAACTAGGAGCTGGATTTTTGAAAGAATCAATAAGATCGATAAGCCACTGGCTACACTAATCCAAAAGAAAAGAGAGAAATCCCAAATTCATAAAATTATGAATGAAAGGGGAGAGATCACAACTAACGCCAAGGAAGTAGAAACAATCATCAGAAGTTATTACGAACAGTTATATGCCAATAAGCTTAGCAACCTAGATGAAATGGATGCATTCCTGGAAAAATATAAACTACCAATATTGAACAAGGAAGAAATCGACAACCTGAGTAGACCGATATCTAATAACGAGATTGAAGCAGTGATCAAAAACCTCCCAAAAACAAGAGCCCAGGACCTGATGGATTCCCTGGGGAATTCTACCAAACCTTCCAAGAATAAATAACACCAATTCTCTTGAAGCTGTTTCAAAATTTGAAGCAGAAGGAAAACTTCCAGACTCTTTCTATGAAGCCAGCATTACCCTGATCCCCAAAGCAGGCAAGGACCGTACCAACAAGGAGAATTTCAGAGCAATATCACTGATGAATATGGATGTTAAGATTCTCAACAAGATCCTAGCCAACAGGATCCAACAGCACATTAAAAAGATTATTCAGCATGATCAGGTGGGATTCATCCCTGGGGTACAAGGATGGTTCAACATTCGCAAATCAATCAATGTGATACAACAAATTAATATGAGAAGAGAGAAGAACCACATGGTCCTCTCAATGGATGCAGAAAAAGCATTTGACAAAATCCAACATCCGTTCCTGATTAAAACGCTTCAAAGTATAGGGATAGAGGGAACATTCCTGAACCTCATCAAATCTATCTATGAAAGACCCACAGCAAATATCATCCTCAATGGGAAAAAGCTTGCAGCCTTCCCATTGAGATCAGGAACAAGACAAGGATGCCCACTTTCACCACTCTTGTTCAACATAGTATTAGAAGTCCTAGCAACAGCAATCAGACAACAGAGAGAAATAAAAGGTATCCAAATTGGTAATGAAGAAGTCAAACTCTCTCTCTTCGCAGATGACATGATTCTTTATATGGAAAACCCAAAAACTCCACCCCCAAACTACTAGAACTCATACAGCAATTCAGCAACGTGGCAGGATACAAAGTCAATGTGCAGAAGTCAGTGGCTTTCTTATACACTAACAATGAAAATACAGAAAGGGAAATTAGAGAAGCAATTCCATTTACTATAGCACCAAGAACCATAAGATACCTGGGAATAAACCTAACTAAAGAGGTAAAGGATCTGTACTTGAGGAACTATAGAACACTCATGAAAGAAATTGAAGAAGACACAAAAAGATGGAAGACCATTCCATGCTCTTGGATCGGAAGAATAAACATTGTTAAAATTTCTATACTGCCTAGAGCAATCTATACTTTTAATGCCATTCCGATCAAAATTCCACCGGCATTCTTCAAAGAGCTGGAGCAAATAATCCTAAAATTTGTATGGAATCAGAAGAGACCCCGCATCGCTAAGTAAATGTTGAAAACCAAAAATAAAGCTGGCGGCATCACCTTACCTGATTTCAAGCTTTATTACAAAGCTGTGATCACCAAGACAGCATGGTACTGGCATAAAAACAGACACATAGACCAGTGGAACAGAGTAGAGAGCCCTGATATGGACCCTCAACTCTATGGTCAATTAATCTTTGACAAAACTGGAAAAAATATACAGTGGAAAAAAGACAGTCTCTTCAATAAATGGTGCTGTGAAAACGGGACAGCTATATGTAGAAGAATGATACTCGACCATTCTCTTACACCATACACAAAGATCAACTCAAAATGGATAAAAGACCTCAATGTGAGACTGGAATCCATCAGAATCTTAGAGGAGAACATAGGCAGTAATCTCTTTGATATCAGCCACAGCAACTTCTTTCAAGATACGTCTCCAAAGGCAAAGGAAACAAAAGCGAAAATAAACTTCTGGGACTTCATCAAAATCAAAAGCTTCTGCACAGCAAAGGAAACAGTCAAAAAAACAAAGAGGCAACCCACGGAATGGGAGAAGATATTTGCAAATGACAGTACAGACAAAAGGTTGATATCCAGGATCTATAATGAACTCCTCAAACTCAACCCACACGAAACAGACAAACACATCAAAAATTGGGCAGAAGATATGAACAGACACTTCTCCAATCAAGACATACAAATGGCTATCAGACACCTTAAAAAATGCTCATCATCATTAGCCCTCAGGGAGATTCAATTTAAAACCACATTGAGATATCACCTTACAACAGTTAGAATGGCCAAAATTAACAAAACAGGAAACATGTGTTGGAGAGGATGTGGAGAAAGGGGAACCCTCTTCCACTGTTGGTGGGAATGGAAGTTGGTGCAGCCTCTTTTGAGAACAGTGTGGAGATTCCTCAATATATTAAAAATAGAGCTTTCCTATGACCCTGCAATTGCACTCCTGGGTATTTACCCCAAAGACACAGATGTCGTGAAAAGAAGGGCCATCTGTACCCCAATGTTTATAGCAGCAATGGCCACAGTCGCCAAACTATGGAAAGAACCAAGATGCCCTTCAACGGATGAATGGATAAGGAAGATGTGGTCCATATATCATATGGAGTATTATGCCTCCATCAGAAAAGATGAATACCCAACTTTCATAGCAATATTGACGGGACTGGAAGAGATTATGCTGAGTGAAATAAGTCAAGCAGAGAGAGCCAATTATCATATGGTTTCACTTATTTGTGGAGCATAACAAATAGCATGGAGGACAAGGGTTGTTAAAGTAGTAGGGAATTTGGGTAAATTGGAACGGAGTTGAACCATGAGAGACTATGGACTCTGAAAAACAATCTGAGGGGTTTGAAGTGGCGGGGGGGTGGGAGGTTAGGGTACCAGGTGGTGGGTATTGTAGAGGGCACGGCTTGCATGGGCACTGGGTGTGGTGAAAGAATAATGAATACTGTTTTTCTGAAAATAAATAAATTGGAAAAAAAAGTATAAAAAGAAAATATATGTATATATATTATATAAACTAGTTAAAAAACGTTTAAAAATAAAAGGGTAAAATCTTTAAAAAAATTTAGCAGAAGAAGAGAAAAAAAATGAAAAAGAAAAAAAATTAAATTAACTGCAAGACTAAAAAATCACAGGGAGATAGCCATGATTTCCGTGGTTTGTTTTCTCCTCCTCTGGAATTCTGCTGCTCTCCTTGGTATTGAAGCTGCACTCCTTGGTAGGCGAACTTGGTCTTGCCTGGATTTCTTGTTGATCTTCTGGGGGAGGGGCCTGTTGTAGTGATTCTCAAGTGTCTTTGCCCCAGGCGGAATTGCACCGTCCTTTGCAGGGGCTGGGCTGAGTGATCCTCTCGGCTTTGCTTTCAGGAGCTTTTGTTCCCTGAGCGCTTTCCGTAGAGTTCCGGAGGACGGGAACACAAATAGCGCCCTCCTGGTCTCCGGCCTGGAGGAGCCGAAAGCCAGGGGTCCCGCTCCCCAGTGCACCCTCAGCGAACAGCTCCTAGTAACTCCCGTCTGCCCAACCTCCGGCTGCGCTCCGAGCTCACAGAGCCCAAGACTGGCTCAAGGCAACACCGAGCTGCGAGCTTACTGTCGGCTCTGTCTCTGTAGCCGGCTTTCCCGTTCCAATATCCGCAAGCTCTGCAACACTCAGACACTCCCGATCTTTCTGTGACCCTGAGAGACCCGAGGCCACGCTGACCCCGCATGGGCTTTGCCCCGGTTTAGCCTCTGGAGCGATGTCCCTCAGTGGCACAGACTTTTAAAAGTCCCGATTTTGTGCTCCGTTGCTCTGCCGCTTGCCGGGAGCCGGCCCCTCCCCCCGGGTCTATCTTCCCGTCGCTTTGGATTTACTTCTCCGCCAGTCCTACCTTTCAGAAAGTGGTTGTTTTTCTTTTTCTAGAATTGCTGTTCTTCTTCTCTTCGATCTGCTAATGGATTTTCAGGTGTTTGCAATCTTTAGATAAGCTCTCTAGCTGATCTCCTGCTAGCTGAAGTAGTCTCAGCCTGCTACTTCTCCGCCATCTTGACTCCTCGGGAATTTCTTAAACAGTTTAAACTGTAACTTTATTACTTGTAAAATGGAAGCAGTACGATTAATCCATAGAAAGAATTAAAGATAAAATAACTTATGCAAACTGTTCAGTCCACTGAGGGGGACAACAAGTAATGCTGCTTGAGTTATAATTTATGCCTTCTCCTGCAATTTCTCTACACCTTTGATGAAACTGGGAATTGAGCAAGGAACTCCAGGACGAGGTCAATGTTTAGCTACATGGCATTGAGATGAATAATCAAGATGAGCATTTAACATTCTGTCATTAGTTCTCTCCCATTTTAAGGGACTCAAAATTCAGCAACCCGTGATGATGGCTTCTGGAAGAGTGCTGATTTCTAGCAACATGGTGAGAGCGGGGGGTGGGGTGGGGTGGGTGGTGGGGGTACCAGGTGGTGGGTATTATAGAGGGCATGGCTTGCATGGAGCACTGGGTGTGGTGAAAAAATAATGAATAATGTTTTTCTGAAAATAAATAAATTGAAAAAAAAACATGGTGATAGTTGGAGAGTGATGGCTGAGAGACAGGTGTGACTGCTAATTAGATCAGGCTGATGATTTGGGGAAAATAAACAAACAAGAAGGAAAAAAATAGCAAGCATCTGAAACCAAACTGGGGGTGCTAGAGATAGTTTAGGCAAAAATATATACTACTACTACTAATAATAATAATTATTATTATTATTATATTATGGCAAGTTTTCAGAATTATTTTCAGAGAAAAAAGGTGATCAGATATAGCTGGAAGGCTGCCTATTCCAAGTTCTAGAAAACACCACTTTGAGCAAATGAGGGGCTCTCTGACATAATTAACAGTAATAATAATGATATACCAGGACTGAATGAGACTGTCCCTTCAATATCGCTGCAAAAGTTCACTAGTAATAACAATTTCCTCTGCAAGTATAGTAACATTTTCTCAAAAAGTGTAAAATAGTATTGTTTATTAATGAATTTGACTTAAAATTAGCACCTCTAATAGTTCAGTTGTAAGTATTGGGCTATAGATTTTAACACATTCATGCTTGGATATTTAACACAATTTACATGATTTTCTCTTTAACCAAATTGGAGAGAAAAGAAAGAAAACAATGAGGGCACCTAAGCGGTGAGGTTTAGATTAATTGTTAGAACAAAACAAAATAAAACATCATTAACAACAACAAAACAGGTAAAGATTATCTCAACTTTTGTTATGTTTTTCTATCTTATTTTGTATTTTAAAACACTATCTTTTAGACTAGCTTTGTTCATAACAATATCAACATGCACCTTTCCCCATTAACATCATGCACCACAGTGGTACTTATTTATTTATTTATTTATTTTTTGGTGTTAAATTTTTTTTTCAGTGTAACAGTATTCATTATTTGTTCACCACACCCAGTGCTCCATGCAATCCGTGCTCTCTATAATACCCACCACCTACAACCTCACCTCCCACCCCCTGCCCCTTGAAAACCCTCAGATTTTTTTTCAAAGTCCATAGTCTCTCATGCTTCACCTCCCCTTCCAATTTCCCCCAACTCATTTCTCCTCTCTAACTCCCCATATACTCCATGCTATTTGTTATGCTCCACAAATAAGTGAAACCATATGATAATTGACTCTCTCTGCTTGACTTATTTCACTCAGCATAATCTCTTCCAGTCCCGTCCATGTTGCTTCAAAAGTTGGGTATTCATCCTTTTGATGGAGGCATAATACTCCATATGATATATGGACCACATCTTCCTTATCCATTCATTCACTGAAGGGCATCTTGGATCTTTCCAGTTTGGCAACCGTGGCCATTATTGCTAAGAATATTGGGGTAGAGATGGCCCGTCTTTTCACTACGTCTGTATCATTGGGGTAAATTCCCAGTAGTGCAATTGAAGAGTCACAGGGAAGCTCTATTTTTAATTTCTTGAGAAATCTCCACACTGTTCTCCAAAGATGCTGCACCAACTTTCATTCCCACCAACAGTGTAAGAGGGTTCCCCTTTCTGTACATCCTCTTCAACACATGTTGTATCCTGTCTTGCTAATTTTGGCCATTCTAACGGGTGTAAGATGATATCTCAATGTAGTTGTAATTTGAATTTCCCTGATGACTAGTGATGATGAACATTTTTTCATGTGTCTCATAGGCATTTGTATGTCTTCATTGGAGAACTGTATGTTCATATCTTCTGCCCATTTTTTGATATGATTGTCTGTTTTGTGTGTGTTGAGTTTGAGGAGTTCTTTATGGATCCTGGATATCAACCTTTTGTCTGTACTGTCATTTGCAAATATCTTCTCCCATTCTGTGGGTTTCCTCTTTGTTTTCTTGACAGTTTACTTTGCTGTGCAGAAGATTTGATGAAGTACCAAAAGTTAATTTTCGCTTTTGTTTCCTTTGCCTTTGGAGACATACCTTGAAAGAATATCAGCTGTGGCTGATATTGAAGAGATTCTATCCATGTTCTCCTCTAGGATTCTGATGGATTCTTGTCTCACGTTGAGGTCTTTTATCCATTTTGAGTTGATCTTTGAGTATGATGTAAGAGAACATTTGAGTTTCATTCTTCTACATATAGCTGTCCAGTTTTCCCAGCACCAATTATTGAAGAGACTGTCTTCGTTCCACTGTATATTTTTTTCAGTTTTGTCGAAGATTATTTGCCCATAGAGTTGAGGGTCCATATCTGGGCTCTCCACTCTGTTCCACTGATCTATGTGTCTGTTTTTATGACAGTAACATGCTGTCTTGGTGACCACAGCTTTGTAATAAATCTTGAAATCAGGTAACGTAATTCCCCCATTTTAGTTTTGTTTTTCAACATTTCCTTAGCGATTCGGGGTCTCTTCTGTTTCCATAAAAATTTTTGGTTTATTTACTCCAGCTCTTTGAAGAATACCGGTGGAATTTTGATCAGAATGGCATTAAAGGTTTCTCTAGGCAGTATAGACTCTTCAACAATGTATATTCTTCCAATTCAATAGCATGGAATGGTCTTCCATCTTTTGTGCCTTCTTCAATTTTTTCATGAGTGTTCCATAGTTCTTCAAGTACAGATCCTTTATATCTTTGGTTAGGTTTATTCCCAGGTATCTTATGGTTATTGGTGCTATAGTAAATGGAATTGATTATCTAATTTCCTTTTCTGTATTTTCATTGCTAGTGTATAAGAAAGCCACTGATTTCTGTACATTAGCTTTGTAGCCTGCCATGTTGCTGAATTGCTGTATGAGTTCTAGTAGTTTGGGGGTGGAGTCCTTTGGGTTTTCCATATACAGAATCATGTCATCTGTGAAGAGAGAGAGTTTGACTTCTTCATTGCCAATTTGGATACATTTTATTTCTCTTTGTTTTCTGATTCTTGTTGCTAGGACTTGTAATACTATGTTGAACAAGAATTGTGAAAGTAGACATCCTTATCTTGTTCTGATCTCAACGGGAAGGCTGAAGCTTTTTCCCATTGAGGATGATATTTGCTGTGTGTCTTTCATAGATAGATTTGACGAAGCTCAGGAATGTTTCCTCTATCCCTATGCTTTGAAGCTTTTTAATCAGAAAAAAAAAAGCTGGATTTTGTCAAAGGATTTTCTCTGAATGCTTTTTCTGCATCAATTGAGAGGACCATGTAGTTCTACTCTCTTCTCATATTAATTTGATCTCACATTGATTGACTTGCAAATGCTGAACCATTTTTGTAGCCCAGGGTTGAATCCCACCTGTTCATGGTGGATAATCTTTTTAATGAGCTGTTGGATCCTGTTTGCTATGATCTTTTTGAGAATCTTAGCATCCATATTCATCAGTGGTATTGGTCTGAAATTCTCCTTTCTGGTAGGGTCTGTGAATGGTTTCGGGATGAGGGTAATGCTGGCTTCATAGAAAAAGTCTGGAAGTTTTCCTTCTGCTTCAATTTTTTGAAACAGCTTCAGGAGAATAGGTGTTATATCTTCTTTGAAAGTTTGGTAGATTTCCCCAGAGAATCCATCAGGTCCTTGGCTCTTGTTTTTTGGGAGGTTTTTAATCACTGCTTCAATCTCATTACTATATATCAGTCTATTCAGGTTATCCATTTCTTCTTGGTTCAATTTTGGGAGTTTATATTTTTCCAGGAACGCATCCATTTCATCTAGGTTGCTTAGCTTATTGGCATATAACTGTTGATAATAACTTCTGATGATTGTTTCTACCTCCTTGGTGTTAGTTGTGAACTCTCTCTCTTTTAATTCATAATTTTATGAATTTGGGCTTTCTCTCTTTTCTTTTGGATTAGTGTGGCCAATGGTTTATTGGTCTTATTGATTCCTTCAAAAAACTAGCTACTAGTTTCATTGATACATCCTATTGTATCTCTGGTTTCTACCTCATTGATCTCAGCTCTAATCTTGATGATTTCCCTTCTTATGTGTGGAGTTGGTTTGATTTGTTGTTGATTTTCCAGTTCTTAAAGGTGTAGCAACAGCTGGTGTGTTCTGGATTTTTCAATTTTTTGAAGGATGCTTGGATGACTATGTATTTTCCCCTTAGGGCCGCCTTTGCTGTATCCCATAGGTTTTGGACCGAAGTGTCTTCATTCTCATTGGTTTCCATGAATTGTTTCAGTTCTTCTTTGATCTCCTGGTTGATCCAAGCATTCTTAAGCAAGGTGGTCTTTAGCTTCCAGGTGTTTGAGTTCCTTCTGAACTTTTCCTTGTGATTGAGGTCCAGTTTCAAAGCATTGTGATCTGAGAATATGCAGGGAGTAATCTCAGTCTTTTGGTATTGGTTGAGTCCTGATTTGTGACCCAGTATGTAGTTTTTTCTTGAGAAGGTTTCATGTGCACTTGAAAAGAATGAGTATTCTGTTGTTTTAGGGTGGAATGTACTGTATATATCTATGATGTCTATCTGGCCCAGTGTGTCATTCAATGCTCTTGTTTCTTTATTGATTTTCTGCTTCGATGATCTGTCTATTTCTAAGAGGGGCGTGTTAAGATCTCCTACAATTAGTGTATTTATATCAATGTGACTCTTTATCTTCATTAACAGTTTTCTTGAGTAATTGGCTGCTCCCATATTGGGAGCATATATATTTACAATTGTTAGATCATATTGGTGGATAGTCCCTTTAAGGATTATGTAGTGTCCTTCTGTATCTCTGACTACAGTCTTTAGTTTATAATATAATTAATCTGATATGAGAATTGCTACCCCAGCCTTTTTATTTTTGAGGCCCATTGGCATGAAAAATGTTTCTCCATCCCTTTATTTTCAGTCTGGGTGTATACTTAGGTTCATAATGGGTCTCTTGTAGACAACTTATAGATAGGACCTGTCTTTTTATCCAATCTGTAATCCTGTGCCCTTTTATGGGAGCATTTAGGCCATTCACATTGAGAGTGATTTTTGATAGATATGTTTCTATTGACATCGTGTCAAGCTACATCTGAAGTCTTTCTTTCTGTTGATTGTCTTTATATTTCTGTTCAATGTTATTCTTGGGATATTTCCTCTTACATAGAACCCCTCTTAATATTTCCTGCAGTGTCGACTTAATGGTTGCATAGTTTTTTAAGCCTTGCCGGTATTGGAAACTCTTTATCTCTCCATCCGTTTTGAATGTCAGTCTTGCTGGATAAAGTATTCTTGGCTACATGTTCTTCTCATTGAGTGCCCTCTCATTCTCATTGAGGTATGACATAATTCTCATCTGCTTTCTTGTATAAATAAGGAGCCTATTTGTCCTAATGGCTTTCAAGAGATTATATATACAATTATGATTCCTCAATTTGACTCTCAGGTGTCATGATGCTTTTTGGGAATATATAATCTTTGGTGGAGACCGTTCAGCCTATAGTACATGAACCTTATTCCATTTGACAGATTGGGAAAATTCTCATGATGAACTTGTTCCACTCTATCTTCTAGACTTCTTTCTTTCCCCTCCCCTTCAGGGATTCCAATTATTCTGACGTTGGAATGCTTCATGACATCATTTATTTCCCTGATTCTGTTTTCATGTTTTCTAAGCGGTTTGTTCCAGGCTTCCTCCTGATCCTTTCTCTTTATCTGTTTGTCATCCAGATCACCAATTCTATCCTCTTTCTCAGTTACCCTAGCTTTGTGAGAATTTAGATTAGATTTGAACTCATTGAGAGCATTTGAACCTCAGCCCTTGAAGCTTTAAGGTCCACCCTAAAATTCTGAACATCATCTCTCGTTGCTTTCAGCTCATCTCTTCAATTCCATTTGGTCATCCATGGCTTTCTCCAACCTAGCTATTGCCTGGATAATTGTTAGCCTGAATTCTCTTTCTGACATTGTCTATATTGATTGACATTAGCTCTGTTGCAGAAGGTTCATCCTCTGTATTTTTCTTCTGTTGGGCATTCCTTCTCCTAGTCATTTTTGTGAGAGATGACTGAACAGATGTAGCTGGATTTATTGACCATGGTGCAGTCAAGGTGCACCCTGGAACACTTCTGAGCAATCAGGATTCCCCACCCAAATGAGACACAAAATAAAAGAAAAGGAAAAAAAAAGAGAGAGACAGGAAAGAAAGGGAAGATGAAAGAAGGTTCAGCCCAAATGGGCCCCAAGGTAAGATTTATGAAGTAGACAAACAAAAACAGACAAACAAAAAGACTGATAAAAGTATATGACAAGAGAAAAAAATATATATATGCAAATAAAGGAAGAGCCTCATCAAAAAGAACCCCAAGTGTAAGATTTATATACTATCAGGACAAAAACAAAAACACAGAAACACTGTTGAAAGAAAAAGTTGGGAGAGTGGTTATAAATTCTTAGTGTGGGTGAGGAAGTTGTTTTGATCTTCTTGGATGTATCTTGATATCTTTGTTAAAGGACTCAACATTCCTAAGATAAAGGGGAATTGAAAATTGGCTTACCTATAGGGGTAGTATTGATTGTGGAAAGGGGATTAGTTTGAAGTTTTTTTGTTTTTTGTTTTTTTTTCAGCACAACAGTATTCATTATTTTTGCACCACACCCAGTGCCCCATGCAACACGTGCCCTCTATAATATCCACCACCTAGTACCACGACCTCCCACTGCACCCCTTCAAAACACTCAGATTGATTTTCAGAGTCCATAGTCTATCATGGTTCACTTCACATTCAATTTCCCCCAACTACCTTCTCCTGTATATGAATATTAGAAAATAAATGTAAAAAGGAACAAACTAAAATAAACTGAACTAAATTGAAAAAAAATAAAAAATAGAAATGCATAAGAAAAACATAGGTTATGTATCAAAATGTTCAGGTTAGAAGGTTATTACGGAATTGAAGATACTGCTTAGCTCACTGTGATGCTGAATAGGTTAAAAATTATCTATATATATTTTCTTTTTCTCCAATTTATTTATTTTCAGAAATACAGTATTCATTAATTTTTTTCTTTTTTTAATTAATTAATTAATTTATTTTTAATTTATTTATTTTCAGAAAAACATTATTCATTATTTTTTCACCACACCCAGTGCTCCATGAAATCCATGCCCTTCATAATACCCACCACCCAGTACCCCAAACTCCCACCTCCCGCCACTTCAAACCCCTCAGATTGTTTTTCTCAGTCTGAGAGTCTCATGGTTCACCTCCCCTTCCGATTTACCCCAACTCCCTAATCCTAACACCCCTTGTCTTCAAAGCTAATTGTTATGCCCCCAAAAAAATTGAAACCATATGATAATTGACTCTCTCTGCTTGACTTATTTCACTCAGCATAATCTCTTCCAGTCCCGTCCATGTTTCTAGAAAAGTTGGGTTTTCATCCTTTCTGATGGAGGCATAATACTCCATAGTGTTTATGGACCACATCTTCCTTATCCATTCAATTGTTGAAGGGCATCTTGGCTCTTTCCATAGTTTGGGGACCGTGGCCATTGCTGCTATAAACATTGGGGTACAGATGGCCCTTCTTTTCA
Organism: Neogale vison; assembly: GCF_020171115.1. Classification (NCBI taxonomy): domain Eukaryota; kingdom Metazoa; phylum Chordata; class Mammalia; order Carnivora; family Mustelidae; genus Neogale; species Neogale vison. The sequence goes on along the minus strand of NC_058091.1, from coordinate 159,954,847 downwards.
CTACATCTGTATCTTTGGGGTAACTACCCAGGAGTGAGATTGCAGGGTCATAGGGAAGCTCTATTTTTAATTTATTGAGGAATCTCCACACGGTTCTCTAAAGAGGCTGCACCAACTTGCATTCCCCCCAACAGTGGAAGAGCGTTCCCCTTTCTCCACATCCTCTCCAACACATGTTGTTTCCTGTTTTGTTAATTTTGGCCATTCTAACGGGTGTAAGGTGCTATCTCAATGTGTTTTTAATTTCAATCTCCCTAAGGGCTAATGATGATGAACATTTTTTCATGTGTCTGATAGCCATTTGTATGTCTTGATGGTAGACGTATCTGTTCATATCTTCTTCCCATTTTTTGATATGTTTGCCTGTTTTGTGTGTGTTGAGTTTGAGGAGTTCATTATAGATACTGGATATCAACCTTTTATCTGTACTGTCATTTGAAAATATCTTCTCCCATTCTGTGGGTTGCCTCTTTGTTTTGTTGACTGTTTCCTTTGCTGTGCAGAAACTTTGGATTTTGATGAAGTCCCAAAAGTTTATTTTCGCTTTTGTTTCCTTTGCCTTTGGAGACGTATCTTGAAAGAAGTTGCTGTGGCTGATATTGAAGAGATTACTGCCTATGTTCTACTCTAGGATTCTGATGGATTCCTGTCTCACGTTGAGGTCTTTTATCCATTTTGAGTTTATCTTTGTGTACGGTGTAAGAGAAGGGTCGAGTTTCATTCTTCTACATATAGCTGTCCAGTTTTCCCAGCACCATTTATTGAAGAGACTGTCTTTTTTTCCACTTTATATTTTATCCTGTTTTGTATAAGATTAATTGACCATAGGGTTGAGGATCTACATCTGGGCTCTCTACTCTGTTCCACTGGTCTATGTGTCTGTTTTTATGCCAGTATCATGCTGTCTTGGTGATCATAGCTTTGTAATAAAGCTTGAAATCAGGTAACGTGATGCCGCCAGCTTTATTTTTGTTTTCAACATTTCCTTAGCGATTCGGGGTCTCTTCTCATTCCATACAAATTTTAGGATTATTTGCTCCAGCTCTTTGAAGAATGCCGGTGGAATTTTGATCGGAATGGCATTAAAAGTATAGATTGCTCTAGGCAGCATAGACATTTTAACTATGTTTATTCTTCTAATCCAAGAGCATGGAATGGTCTTCCATCTATTTGTGTTTTCTTCAATTTATTTCATGAGTGTTCTGTAGTTCCTTGACTACAGATCCTTTACATCTTTGGTTAGGCTTATTCCCAGGTATCTTATGGTTCTTGGTGCTATAGTCAATGGAATCGATTCTCTAATTTCCCTTTCTATATTTTCATTGTTAGTTTATAAGAAAACCACTGATTTCTGCACATTGACTTTGTATGCTGCCATGTTGCTGAATTGGTGTGTGAGTTCTAGTAGTTTGGGGATGGAGTCTTTTGGGTTTTCCATATAAAGAATCATGTCATCTGCAAAGAGAGGGAGTTTGACTTCTTCATTACCAATTTGGATACCTTTTATTTCTCTCTGATGTCTGATTGCTGTTGCTAGGACTTCTAATACTATGTTGAACAAGAGTGGTGAAAGTGGGCATCATTGTCTTGTTCCTGATTTCAATGGGAAGGCTGCAAGCTTTTTCCCATTGAGGATGATATTTGCTGTGGGTCTTTCATAGATAGATTTGATGAGGTTCAGGAATGTTCCCTCTATCCCTATACTTTGAAGCGTTTTAATCAGGAACGGATGCTGGATTTTGTCAAATGCTTTTTCTGCATCAATTGAGAGGACCATGTGATTCTTCTCTCTTCTCATATTAATTTGTTGTATCACATTGATTGAATCGCGAATGTTGAACCATCCTTGTAGCTCAGGGATGAATCCCACCTGATCATGGTAGATAATCTTTTTAATGTGCTGTTGGATGCTGTTGGCTAGGATCTTGTTGGGAATCTTAGCATTCATATTCGTCAATGATATTGGTCTAAAATTCTCCTTTTTGGTAGGGTCTTTGCCTGGTTTGGGGATCAAGGTAATGCTGTCTTCATAGAAAGAGTCTGGAAGTATTCCTTCTGCTTCAATTTTCTGAAACAGCTTCAGGAGTATAGGTGTTACTCCTTCTTTGAAAGTTTGGCAGAATTCCCCAGGGAATCGATCAGGTCCTGGGCTCTTCTTTTTGGGAAGTTTTTGATCACTGCTTCAATCTCATTTACTAGATATTGGTCTATTCAGGTTGTCGTTTTCTTCCTGGTTCAATTTTGGGAGTTTATAGTTTTCTAGGAATGCATCCATTTCATCTAGTTGCTAAGCTTATTCACATATAACTGTTGATAATAACTTCTGATGATTGTTTCTACCTCCTTGGTGTTAGTTGTGATCTCTCCCTTTTCATTCATAATTTAATGAATTTGGGCTTTCTCTCTTTTCTTTTGGATTAGTGTGGCCAATGGTTTATCGATCTTATTGATTCTTTCAAAAAAAAGCTTCTAGTTTCATTGATATGTTCTACTGTATCTCTGGTTTCTACCTCTTGATCTCAGTTCTAATCTTGATGATTACCCTTCTTATGTGTGGAGTTGTTTTGATTACTTGTTGATTCTCCTGTTCTTTAAGGTGTAGAGAAGGCTGGTGTGTTCTAGTTTTTTCAATTTTTTTGAGGGACGCTTGAATGGCTGTGTAATTTCCCCTTAGGGCTGCCTTTGCTGTATCCCGTAGGTTTTGGACCAACGTGTCTTCATTCTCATTGGTTTCCATGAATTGTTTCAGTTCTTCTTTGATCTCTTGGTTGATCCAAGCATTCTTAAGCAAGGTGGTCTTTAGCTTCCAAGTGTTTGAATTCCTTCTGAACTTTTCCTTGTGATTGAGGTCCAGTTTCAAAGCATTGTGATCTGAGAATATGGAGGGAATAATCTCAGTCTTTTGGTATTGGTTGAGTCCTGGTTTGCGACCCAGTATGTGGTCTATTCTGGAGAAGGTTCCGTGTGCACTTGAGAAGAATAAGTATTCTGTTGTTTTAGGGTGGAATGTTCTGTATATATCTATGAGGTCCATCTGATCCAATGTGTCATTCAATGCTCCTGTTTCTTTATTGATTTTCTGCTTCGATGATCTGTCTAATACTGACAGAGGCGTGTTAAGATCTCCTACGATTAGTGTATTTGTAATAATATGACTCTTTATCTTTATTATCAGTTTTCTTAAGTAATTGGCTGCTCCCATAATCAGAGCTAGATATTTAGAATTGTTAGGTCATCTTGGTGGATAGTCCCTTTAAGGATTATGTAGTGTCCTTCTGTATCTCTGACTACAGTCTTTAGTTTGAAGTCTAATTTATCTGATATGAGAATCGCTACCCCAGCCTTCTTTTGAGTCCCATTGGCATGAAAGATGCTTCTCCATCCCTTCACTTTCAGTCTGCGTGTATCTTCAGGTTCAAAATGGTCTCTGTAGACAACATATGGATGGGTCTTGTCATTTTATCCAATCTGCAACCCTGTGCCATTTTATGGGTGCATTTAGGCCATTCATATTGAGAGTGATTATTGATAGATATGTTTTTATTGTCATCGAGTTATCTCTGAAGACTTTCTTTCTGTAGATTGTCTCAATATTTCCATTCAATTCTATTCTTTGGATTTTTCCTCTTTTATAAAACCCCCCTTAATATTTCCTGCAGTGTCGTCTTGGTGGTTGCATAGTCTTTTAGCCTTGCCAGTCTTGAAAACTGTTTATCTCTCCATCCATTTTGAATGTCAGTCTTGCTGGATAAAGTATTCTTGGCTGCATGTTCTTCTCATTTAGTGCCCTGAATATATCTTGCAAGCCTCTCTGGCTTGCCAGGTCTCTATGGATGGACTGACGTTATTCTGATGGGCTTCGCTCTGTAAGTAAGGAGCCTCTTTGCCCTGGCAGCTTTCAAGAGATTATACATACAATTATAATTCCTCAATTTCACTATCAGGTGTTGTAATGTTTTTTTTTTTTTGAATGTATAATCTTGGGTGGAGACCGTTCAGCCTCTAGTAATGAACGCTGGTTCCATTCCCGAGATTCGGAAAATTTTCATGAAGGACTTGTTCTGCTGTATCCTCTAGACTTCTTTCTTTCTCTTCCCCTTCAGAGATTCCAATAATTCTGACGTTGGAATGCTTCATGGCATCATTTATTTTCCTGATTCTGTTTTCGTGGTTTCTAAGCTGTTTGTTCCAGGCTTCCTACTGATCCTTTCTCTCTATCTGTCTTCCAGATCACTGATTCTATCTTCTGTCTTAGTTACCCTAGCTTTGAGAGAGTTTAGATTAGATTGGAACTCATTGAGAGCATTGTGAACCTCCTCTCTGGTATCTTTAAGATCCGCCCTAACATTGTGAACATCCTGTCTGGTCGCTTTCAGTTCGGCCCTTATCAATTCCATTTGGTCATCCATGGCTTTCCTCAACTTGGCTATTGCCTGGATAATTGTTAGCCTGAATTCTCTTTCCAACATATTGTCTATGTTGATAGCCGTTAGCTCTGTTGCAGAAGGTCCATCCTCTGTATTTTTCTTTGGTTGGGCATTCCTCCTCCTAGTCATTTTGGTGGGAGATGACTGAACAGATGTAGGTGGATGTATCAGCTGTGGTGTATTCAAGGTGCACCCTGGAACACTTCTGAGCAATCAGGATTCCCCACCCAAATGAGAGAGAAAAGAAAATAAAAAGAAAAAGAAAAGAAGAAAAAGAAAAATATATATATAGAGAGAGATACAGGAAAGAAAGGGAAAATGAAAAAGAATGTTTAGCACAGATAGTTCCCAATGTAAGATTTGTGAAGTAGACAAACAAAAAGAGATAAAAAGACTGATACAAGTATATGACAAAAGAAAAAAAAATATATATATATATGCAAATTAATGAAAGAACCTCATCAAAAGAACCAGAAGTGTAAAATTTATATGCTATCAGGACAAAAACAAAAAAACACAGAAACACTGGTGGAAGACGATGGGAGAGTTCTTATAAATTCTCAGTGTGTGCGAGGAAGGTTGTTTTGATTCTCCCTGGATGTATCTTGATATCTTTGTTAAAGGACACAACTTTCCTAAGATAAAGGGGATTAAAAGTTGGTTTACCTATAGGGGTAGTATTCATTTGGGAAAGGGTATTACTTTGAAGTTTAACTCTATATTAATATTAGAGGATAAAAATAAAAAGGAATAAACTAGACTAAACTAAACTAAAATTTTAAAAAAGGAATTCAAAAAATAAAAATGCAAAAGGAAAACATAGGTGTATGTATCAAAAATTTCAGGTAGAAAAGTATTATGGAATTTGATGTACTGCATATTTCACTGTGATGGTAAATAGTTTAAAATATTACCTATGTGTAAAAAAAAAATATATGAACCGGAATAGTCGGAACGAGTCAACAATACAAGTTTTCCTATGAAGTAGTGGTTTCTCTCTTGTAGTCCTTTTTTTTTTCTCCTTTCTTGGTTTGTTCTGGGGGAGGGGCCTGCCACGTGGGTTGACAGTCAATGATGTTTCCTGAGTTAAGTCCTCCCACCCCTCTCAAGGGGGTGGACTCTGAGGAAACTGGTTTTTTTCAGGCTTTTGTTCTCTGGCGGTTTTTAATGCTTGTTCACTTTTTTTTTTTCCTCTCACCTTGACCACCTTTGATGTTTTTTGTAGTATTAAAGGAAATCAAACCGCACTCTGATCTCCCTCCCAGAGAGAAGCCTCAGTCTGGGTGCAGAAATTGAATAAGTTCCCCCTTGGCCGCTGGCAAAGCAGGTTCCAAGTTGCAGACCCTGGGGGTGCAGGTTCTTTTGCTCGTACCCAATGCTATGGCAGTGGTGGCTTTCTGGGAGCTCCCGACCACCAGAGAGTTTCCAAGCAGCAATCACACACTGAAATTTTGCCGCTGGCCCTGGCTGGGAGTGCCCAACTTTCACACACCTCTTTCAGAGGCGGCTGTGGGTTGGTCGCAGCTCGGGCACTGAGAACGGGGCGCTGGTCCGTAAGCCCCAGGCTGGGCTTCTGCGCACCTCTGTCAGGGGAAGAGTTGCACTCGTGGCTTAGGCTTTGAAATAATGGCGTAGGTCAGAGAGCGCCGGGTGAGCCCTTGTAACTCAGGGGAGTATGAGGGACGTGCACGCGTATCTCAAGCTTTGTGGTAGGGCTAGCGTGTGCACGCACGAGTTCTGCCGCCCGGCGCTGCTCCCATCCCCTCACAGGAGCCAGAACCCATGCATTCTGGGGCACGCGGGCAGCTTAGGGACCAGGAGCTGGTTTCTCTGCTGCACTCTCTCTATCTCAGCGCCGGGGATGCTCTCCTGGGACCGGGGACTTAAGTCCCTGTCCCTAGCCTCCCCGATTCCCACAATTCTCCCCCGCCATCCTTTGTTCTTTCGGAGTGCTTTCAACCAGTCTCTGAGTTAATGCTGGTCCCCAGACACATGGCACTCTTGCTCGTATCGGGGTATTACTTTCCAACTGGTCGCCTCTGGTGGCTCCCTCCCCCTTTTGTTTATCTTCCGATATCAGTTGCCATTCCCATCCGCTTTGCCTACTCACTGGCATCTTCTGCCCCTGTAGAGATCTAGACGTGTATAATTCTGATCTCAAGCTGATTTCATGGGTGATTGGAGTTCTTTGGTAGGTAATCAGCTCACTTTGGGGTACCAGCTGAAAAGGCACCTCTTCCTACTCCCCCGCCATCTTGTCCCCCCCAAGAATAATCTATATATTTTTTTTAAAATGAACCAGAATATTGGGAACTAGTAAAAAATAAAAGTTTTCCTATGAAGTAGTGGTGGTGGTTCTCTTGTCGTCTTTTATGATTCACTCTTGGTGTTGTATATTCTATGGATTTGGACAAGTGTATGACATGTATAGACTATGATATTATACAGAGTAGTTTCATATTTTCTAAAAATCCTCTGTGTTCTACCACTCTATCACTCCAAAAAAATCCCCTGGCAACAACTGAAATTTTATTACCTCTACAGATTTGCCTTATCCAGAATTCACATAGTTGTGATTATAAAATTTGAAACGTTTTCAGATTGAATTACTTCACTTATCAATAAACATGGGAGTTTCGTCCATATTTTTTTTTATTGCTTGATAGCTCACTTCTTTTTGGTCTCGAATAGTATCCCATTGCCAAGATATACCACAATTTATCCACTCACCTACTGAAGGGTATCTTGCTTGCTTCCATGTTTTGTCAATTAGGAATAAAGTTGCTATAAATATCTATGGACAGGTTTTATTTGAGCATAAGTATTCAATCCCTTTGAGTACATGCCAGGAAATATGATTACTGGATTGTATACTAAACATATATTTAGGTGTTGTTTGTTGCTGTTCTTGTTTTAATAAAGCACCAGGCTGTCTTCCAAACAGTTGTCTGATTTGCATTTCTTCAACAATGAATAAGATTTCCTGTTGATCTATATACTCACCAGCATTTGGTGTTGTCATTATTCTGAATTTTGACCATGCTAGTAAATGTGTAGTTGTATTCCTTTGTTTATATGTTCATTTCCTGATGACAAAATATGTGCAAGCTCTTTCAATATGCTTAATTGCTATCCATGTATCTTTTCCAGTGAGGTGTTTTTTAAGTTCCTTAGTTCATTCTATAATTAGTTTGTTTGATTTCTTAGAGTTGACTTAAGATTTATTTGTATATTTTGGATAAAAATCCTTTTTTAGACATGTCTTTTCCAAATATTTTCTCCCAGTCTCTGTTATTAGTTTATCCATGTTACTATAATAAATATACCATGACCTGGATGGTTTATGCAATAAATATTAATTTGTCATATTTTGGGAAGTTAAAAAAGTCCAAAATCAAGAAGTTGGCAGATTTAGTTCCTGGTGAGGGCTCTTGGGTGTTTGTTTGTGTGTTTGTTTTGTTAGGTTATAAAAATTATAATCCCATTAATAATGATTCTGTTCTCATGACCTCAGCACTTCCCAAAGACTCCATCTCTGAACAATATCATATTAGAGATTAGTTTTCAACATATGAATATTTGGGGGATACAAATATTCACTACATAGCCCTTATCTTGTCACTTTCTTGACTGTTTCTTTCACAGAACAACAACAGAAAAACAACTGAGGGAAGCTTGTCAATTTTTTTTAACAGATCAAACCTTTCCACTGACAAAGGATAACCATCTCAGAATCATCTAGATTATCTCCAATGTTATCTTCCAGGAAGTTTATAGTTTTCTGTTTTATATATAGGCCCATAATCCATCTTGAGTCCAGTTTTTTTGTAAATGATATAAGCTCTATGTTTGGATTTCTTTTGTTTTAATTTGATTTGTTTTGTTTTATTTTGTTTCTGGCATATTGTTGTCCAAAGGTCCCAGATCCACTTGTTGAAAAGATTATCTTTTTTCATTGTATTGTTTTTGCTCCTTTGTTAAAAATTTGATCATGTTCATGTAGATCTATTTCTGGGTACCATATAATGTGCCTTGATCTATTTGCCAAATATTTTACTGTACTGTGATAATTATGGTAGCTCTACATTAAGTCTTGAAGTCTGTTTCAGTCTTCTACTTTTTTTCAACTTCTTGCAATATTATTTTGGGTTTTCTAGGTCTTTGTCTCTCTAATAAAATTTAGAACAAGCTGGTCAATACCCATAAAATAATTTGCTTGAATATTGGTAAGGGTTAAATTGAATCTATAGATCAATTTGGAAAAAGAAAAAAGTGACAGATGGTATGATGTTATTGAATCTCCCTATCTATGGATATGAAATAGCCTTGAACTTATGCAGTTACTTGAATTTACCCATCATAGTTTTGTACTTTTTCTCCTATAGATATAGCACACATTTTGTTACATTTATCCCTAAGCAATTAATTTTGGGACTGTTAATGTAAATTGCATATATTTTCAAAATTCAAACCCACTCGTTTATTTTTGTATAAAGGAAAGTGACTTGCTTTGTTTACTATAATGTATCCTGCTATCTTTTTATAAATTAATAGCAGTATGAATCTTATGTTCATTTTTTAAGATTTTCCACAATTATGATCATGTGAAAACAAAGCCAACTCTATTCTTCCTTCCTACTCAGTAATGTGTTGCATTTTCCTTCCCTATCTTATTGCATTAAATAGAACTTCCAATATAATGTTGAAAAGCAGTGGTGAGACAGGTAATTCTTGCCCTTTTTAAAAAAATTTTATTGGAAAACATCAAATTTTACAACTATGATTTTAGGTCTTTATAGACAAGATTTTTATTATTATTTCTTTGAGAGAGAAAGAGAGCATGAGCAGGGAAGAGGCAGAGGGAAAGAGAAAGGAAGAAAGAGAGTCTACTGAAAAAGGAGAGAGACTATGGACTCTGAAAAACAATCTGAGGGGTTTGAAGTGGCAGGGGGGTGGGAGGTTGGGGTACCAGGTGGTGGGTATTATAGAGGGCACGGATTGCATGGAGCACTGGGTGTGGTGAAAAAATAATGAATACTGTTTTTCTGAAAATAAATAAATTGAAAAAAAAAAGGAGCCTAATGTGTGTTTCAATCCCAGGACTCTGGGATCTTGACCTGAGCTTAAGACAGATGCTTAACGAAGTGAGCCTACCAAGTTCCCCATAGATATTCTTCATTAACTTGAGGAAGTTTTTTTTTCTTCCTTCCTTCCTCCCTTCCTTTCTTCCTTCCTCCCTTCCTTTCTTCCTTTCCTTTTTTCCTTCTTTTCTCTTTCTTTCTTTCTTTTTCTTTTTTTCAAGAAGTGGTTAGAGAGGTCAGCTTAGTCATTATTTTTAAATCTTAATTTGAAAACATCAAATTTCACATCATTGAGTATGATTTATATTCAGGTTTTTGTAGATATCCTTATTAACTTGAGGAAGACTTTCTTTCTTTTAATCATAAGAGAGGTTCTTGGTAGAAATGGGATTTTAAAGAATTGGAATATGTATCCATGCTGATAAGAGAAAGAGCAGAGAGCTTAGAATATTCCACAGTTTTCTAACTGAATATTTGGTCAGAGGGGAAAATGAGCAATGAAAAAATATATAGCATGTCCACATATACACAGACTTAACTGTATTAAGATAAACTTACCTACATAAATAACATAAAAAATAAAATTTCAACAAGTATTGTTATTTTTTCAGGAATTTAAAATTAACTTCAAATGTAACTCTAAATTAATTTATCAACACATGTAAAATGCTCGCCAAGTAAAGACTTTTCCATCTGTCTGTTAGAAAGGAAGGGAATAAAATAGTGTAGAATTTGAAGAGACAAAAGAGATATTGTAGACACGATTGGCTCCAGACAAGAATTTTTCATTAAAAAAAAAAAAAAAAGAATACCAGGTATGTTAACAGTGTGCTTCAGTGTAAATATAGAATAAAATATCTCTTTTGGAATAAAATGTGTTAAGTATAGCAGTAGTAAAAACAATTTCTTCTGAACTTTCATTTCAATGCATAGTGTTCAAGCTTAGCATAAATGGACTGGAATACCATGGAAAGACTTCAAAAAGCAGAGTTGGGAACACCAGACTGATATCAGAATATAAACAAAAGGGGGAGGGAGCCACCAGAAGCGACCCACTGGAAAGTAATACCCCATTATGAGAATGCCCCATAATAGGGAAACAGCATTACCTTGGAGTCTGGATGAAAGCACTCAAAAAGAGCAAAAGATCTTAAGGAGAAATTGGTGGAATCAGGTGGTTAGGGACAGGGGCATAAGCCCATAGACCCAGGACAGCCACCACTGGCACTGTGCCAGAGAGAGTGCGACAAAGAAGCCAGACATTTGTCCTTGAGGCACCAGCACAGATGTGAGAACATCTGGGTGTTGGCTCACATGAGAGAGTCAGGTGTGGATGCCAGCCACCCCTTTTGCACTCTGCATGCACACTGCAAGACTGGGGTCTGAGTCGCACTCCACACCCTCCCCTGAGAGAAGTCCTTGCAGGAGCTAGCAGGTGCTATCTAGGACTGGAGTTTCTGAACATTCCCAGCATGGGCCAGTATGAAAATCTGAGTGTACACTCTCTGGTTGGGACCTCTCTGGCAGTCTGGACCAGCCCAGACAGCCTTGGAAGAGGCAGTCACTGGAAGCCAGCTCTGGACTACTATTTCTCCTGGTTTTAGGAACAAGCAGAAGTTCCTGAAGCCCCTGAGATCATGACTGGGGACATGCTCTGCCAGTGGCAGAGGGGGAATTTATGTGCTCTGAAGTCCCCATAGGGGAATGGACTGAGGCTTCTCTTTGAGACGGTGTACTGGGTGCAGTTTGCTTTCCTCTAAACCTCAAAAGAACCTCCAAAAGCCCCAAGGGGAGAAAACAAAACAAAACAAAAACAAAAGCCTGAAAAAACAGTTTCATCAGAGCCTAGCCCCTTGATGGGGGCAGGAGTACTCAACTCTAGCAAGACCGCCTGAAAACCAATGGGGCATGCCCCCCCCCAGAAAGCCAGCTCAAAACAACAACAACAAAAACAAACAAACAAAAAACACAAGAGGACAGCAACCACCACTTCACAGATACAACATTTATTTTTAATTTATTCCCACTCTTCTCAATCTTTTCAACTTTTATATATTTTTAACCTATTTACCATCACAATGAGAAGTCCAGTACAACATATTCCTTGAAACTGTTTTGTTAAAGGTTTAATTTATTTATTTGACAAACAGAGATCACAAGCAGGCAGAGAAGCAGGCAGAGAGAGAGGAGGAAGCAGGCTCCCTGCCAAGCAGAATTCCAGAGGTGGTGTTCTATCTCAGGATCCCAGGACCACAAACCAAGCAGAAGGCAGAGGCCCCAACCCACTGAGCAACCCAGGGGCCCCTCCTTGAACTTTTTGATACATATACCTGTGTTTTACTTGTGCTTTCCTATTTTTTAAAATATTCATATAGAGATAACTTCAAGATAATCCCCTTTCCCCAGTCAATGCTATCCCTATATATAAATGAGTTTTAATCCCCCTTTATCTCAGGAAAGTAGAGTACTTTAACAAATATATCAAGATACATCCAAGAAGAATCAAATTAACCTTCTTCACCCACACTGAGAATTTATAACCATCCTCCCATCTTTTTCTTCTGTCAGAGTTTCTGTATATTTCTTTTTGTTCTGGTGGTATATAAATCTTATACTTGGGGTTAATTTTGGCTGGTTTTTTAAATTTATTTATTTTTCTTGTCATCTATTGTCAGTCTTTTGTTTGTCTATTTTTGTTTGTATACTTTATAAATCTTACCTTTGGGGCCCATTCGAGCTGAATCTTCTCTTACATTTATTTATTTTTCTTTTTTTTAATTTCTTGTCTCTCTTTCTCTCTCTCTAATTTTTTACTTTTTACTTTCATTTTGTTAGGGACTCCTGATTGTTCCGAAGCTATCCAGGGTAGAATTTGCCTGCACAATGGTTGATACACTAAACTACACATACATTCAGCCATCTTTCAACAAAATGACTAGGAGGAGGAATGCCCAACAGAGAAAAATTCAGAGACTGGGCCCTCTCCATCAGAGCTATTGCATATAGACAGAAACAGCATGTTGGAAAGGGAATTTAGGCTAAAAATTATCCAGTCAATAGGTAGGTTGAAGAGAGCCTTTGATGACAAAATGGAATTGATTAAGGCAGAAGTGAAAGACACCAGGGAGCATGTTAACAATGTCCTCAATGAGTTCCAATCTTATCTAACTTTTCTAACAGCTAAGGTAATTGATGCAGAAGATAAAATTAGTGAGCTAGAGGACAAACTGATAGACAAAAAGGATCAGGAGGAAGCCTGGAACAAACAGCTTAGAATCCATGAAAACAGAATTAGGGAAATAAATGATGCTATGAAACATTCCAATGACAGAATTATTGGAATCCCTGATGGGGAGGAGAAAGAAAGAAGACTAGAGGATAGAGTTGAACAAATTCTCTATAAAAATTTTCTGAAACTGTTGAACGGAACCAGCGTTCATGTATTAGAGGCAGAAAGGTCTGCCCCAAAGATTATAGAATCTAGAAAGACCTCAAGACACCTGATTGTGAAAATTATGAATCAAAATTTGAGATAAGAGCACTTGAAAGCAACTAGGAAGAAGAGATTATTTTCATACAGAGGACAACCAATCAAAATAACATTAGACCTATCCACAGAGACCAAGCAAGCCAAAAAGGGCTGACAAGATGTATTCAGGGCATTAAATGAGAAGAACATGCAACCAAGAATACTTCATACATCAAGAATGACATTGAAAATGGATGGAAAGATAAAGGGCTTCAAATACTGGCAAGGTTTAAAAGAGTATGTGACCACGAATCTACAGGAAATATTAAAGGGGGGGGCTTCTATAAAAGAGTAAAACCATGAAGGATATCATTGAACAGAAGTTTATGGAGACAATGTACAGAGACAAGACTTCACAGTTAACACGAAGTCAATAAAAACATGTCGCTCAATAATCATTCTCAATGTGAAATGCCTAAATATGCCCCAAAACTGGCACACGGTTGCAGAATGGATAATATGACAGGAACCATCCATATGTTGTCTACAAGACACACATTTTGAACCTATGGATACATCCAGACTGAAAATGAAGAGGAGAAACATCATTCATGCCAATGGGCCTCAAAAGAAAGCTGGGTAATGATTCTCATAACAGATAAATTAGATTTTAGACTAAAGACTGTAGTCAGAGATACAGAAGGACATTACATCATTCTTAAAGTGACTATCCACCAAGAAGATCTAACAATTGTAAATATTTATGCCCCCAATGTGGGAGCAGCCAATTACATTGGTAAACTGTTAATCAAGATAAAGAGTCATATCAATATGAATACATTAATAGTAGGAGATCTTAACATGCCACTCTCGGTAATAGACAGATCACCCAGGCAGAAAATCAACAAAGAAACAAGAGCATTGAATGAAACACTGGACCAGATGAACCTCATAGAAATATACAGAGCCTTCCACCCTGAAACAACAGAATACTCATTCTTTGAGTGCACATGGAACATTCTCCAGAATAGACCATATACTGGGTCACAAATCAGAACTCAACTGATACCAAAAGATTGAGATTATTCCCTGCATATTCTCAGATCACAACGCTTTGAAACTGGAACTCAACCACAAAGTTAAGACTATCTTGCTTAAGAATGCTTGGATCAACGAGAAGATCAAAGAAGAACTTAACTCATCAAAACCAATGAGAATTAAGACACTTGGGTTCAAAACATATGTGATACAGCAAAGGCAGTCTTAAGGTGGAAATACATAGTCATTCAAGTCTCCTTCAAAAAAATTGAAAAATCCAGAATATAACAGCTGTCTCTACACCTTACAGAACTGCAGAATCAACAACAAATTAAGCCAACTCCACACACAAGAAGGGGAATAATTAAGATTAGAACAGAGATCAATTGGATAGAAAATAGAGATAGAAAAGAAAACATAAATGAAACAAGAAGCTGGTTTTTTGAAAGAATCAATAAGATCAATAAACCATTGGCCAAATTATTCCAAAAAAAAAGAAAGAAGACCCAAGTTAATGAAATTATAAATGAAAAGGGAGAGATCACAATGAACACGAAGGAAATAGAAACATTAGAAATTTTTATCAACAGTTATATGCCAGTAAGTTAAGTAACCTAGATGGAATGGATGCCTTCCTGGAAATCTATAAACTTCCAAAATGGAATCAGGAAGGAATTCACAACCTGAATAGATCAATATCTAGTAATGAGATTGAAGCAGTGATCAAAAACCTCCCAAAAAACAAGAGCCCATGACTTGATGATTCCCTGGGGGAGTTATACAGAACTTTCAAAGAAGACATACGACCTATTTCCCTGAAGCTGTTTCAAAAATTGAGGGATAAGGAAAACTTTTAGACTGTTTTTATGAAGCCACATTACCCTGATCCCCAAATCAGGCAAAGACCCCCAAATAAAGGAGAACTTCATACCAATATCCCTAATGAATATGAATGCTAAGATTCTCAACAAGATCGTAGCAAACAGGATCAAACAGCACATTACAAAGATTATCAACCATGACAAGGTGGGATTCATACCTGGATTGTAAGGATGGTCCAACATTCGCAAATCAACCAATGTGATAGAACAAATCAATATAAGAAGAGAGAAGAACCACATGGTCCTTTCAATTGATGCAGAAAAAAGCATTTGACAAAATCCAGCATCCGTTCCTGATTAAAACACTTCAAAGTATAGGGATAGAGGGAAAATTCCTGAACTTCATAAAATATATTTATGAAAAACCCACAACAAATATCATGCTCAATGGGAAAAAGCTTTCAGCCTTCCCTTTGAGATCAGGAACACGACAATGATAACCACTCTTACCACTCTTGTTCAACATAGTATTAGAAGTCCTAACAACAACAATCAGACAACAAAGAGAAATAAAAGGCATTCAAATTGACAATGAAGAAGTCAAACTCTCTCTCTCTTCACAGATGATATGGTACTGTATGTGGAAAACCCAGAAGACTCTACCCCCAAACTGCTAGAACTCATTCAGCAATTCAGGAGTGTGGCAGGATACAAAATCAATGTACAAAAATCAGTTGCTTTCTTATACACTCACAATGAAAATACAAGAAGGAAATTAGAGAATCAGTTTCATTTCCTATAGCACCAAGAAACATAAGATTAATAGGAATGAACCTAACAAAAGAGGGAAAGGATCTGTACTCAAGGGACTACTGAACACTAATGAAAGAAATCCAGGAAGACACAAAAAGATGGAAGAACATTCCATGCTCATTGATCAGACAAATAAACATTGCTAAAATGTCTATACTGCTCAGAGCAATCTATATTCAATGACAATCCAATATAAATTCCACTTACATTTTTCAAAGAGCTGGAGCAAACAATCCTAAAACTTGTATGGAATCAGAAGAGACCCCAAATTGCTAAGGAAATGTTGAAAAAGAAACACAAAACTGAGGGCATTACGTTGTCTGATTTCAAGCTTTACTACAAAGCTGTGATCACCGAGACAACATGGTACTGGCATAAGAACAGACATATAAACCAGTGGAACAGAGTAGAGAGCTCAGATACGGACCCTCCACTCTATGGTCTACTAATCTTCGACAAAACAAGAAAAAATATACAGTGGAAAAAAGACAGTCTCTTCAATAAATTGTGCTGGTACAATAGGACAGCTAAGTGTAGAAGAATGACACTCAACCATTCTTTTACACCAGACACAAAGATAAACTTGAAATGATTAAAGACCTCAGCGTGAGGTAAGAATCCAACAGAATCCTAGAGGAGAAGAGAGGCAGTGACCTCTTCAACACTGGCCACAGCAACTTCTTTCAAGATATGTCTCAAAGAGAAAGGAAACAAAAGTGGAAATGAACTTTTGGAACTTCATCAAGATCAAAAGCTTCTGCACAGCAAAGGAAACAGTCAACCAAACAAAGAGGTAATTCATGGAATGGGAGAAGATATTCACAAATGACAGCACAGAGAAAAAAACTAATATCCAGGATCTATAAAGAACTACTCAAACTCAACACAGAAAAAACAGATAATTATTTTAAAAAATGGACAGAATTCATGAAGACACTTCTCCAATGAAAATAGACAAATGGCAAACAGACACATGAAAAAAATATTCATCATCCCTAGTCATCAGGGAGTTTCAAATCAAAACCACATTGATATACCAACTTAGACTAGTTAAAATGGCCAAAATTAACAAGATTGTTAACAACGTGTGTTGTAGAGGATGTGGTGAAGGGAGAACCCTCTTACATTCTTGATGGGAATGTAAGTTGGTGTAGCCACTTTGGAAAACATGTGGAGATTCCTTAAGAAATTAAAAATAGAGCTTCTCTATGATCCTACAATTACACTACTGGGTATTTACCCCAAAGATACAGATGTACTGAAAAGAAGAGCCTTCTCTACCCTAATGTTCATATCACCAAGGACCACAGTCAACAAACTGCGGAAAGAACTGAGATGCCCTTCAATGGACGAATAGATAAGGAGGATGTGGTCCATATATACAATGGAATGTTATGCCTCCATCAGAAAGGAACTATACATGTATCAACATGGATAGGACTGGAAGTGATTATGCTGAGTGAAATATGTTAAGCATAGAGAGTCAATTATATGGTTTTGCTCATTTATGGAGCATAAAAAGTAACTTGGAGGTCATGGGGAGAAGGAGAATAGAAGGGAGTTTGGGAAAATTGGGTGGGGATATGAACCATGAGAAACTATGGATTCTGAAAAACAATCTGAGGGTTTTGTAGGGGTGGGGGTGGGAGGTTGTGTGAGCCTGGTGGTGGGTCTTATGGAGGGCATGTATTGCATGGAAAACAGGGTGTGGTACATAAATAATGAACAGTGAAAAGAAATTTAAAAAAATAAAAATTTAAAAATAAAGGAGAAAAAATAACAAGTGTTTGCAAGGTTATGGAAAACAGAGAACTCTTTTAAATTTTTTTTTCTTTAAAGATTTTATTTATTTATTTGACAGAGAGAAATCACAAGTAGGCAGAGAGGCAGGCAGAGAGAGAGAGGAGGAAGCAGGCTCCCCGCTGAGCAGAGAGCCCGATGCGGGACTCGATCCCAGGACCCCGAGATCATGACCCGAGCCAAAGGCAGCAGCTTAACCCACTGAGCCACCCAGGCTGTTGGGGATATAATTGGTGCATCCACTATGGAAAACATCTAAGGTTAATTAAATATTTTAATATCTCATTTTATGTTCATTTTTATCTTGTTATATATATTTATCATTTTCCTTTTTGTGGGAGCTCTAGGGAATTCAATGTGAGTTTTAACCTATTAATCTATATCTTCATATATAGATATTACTATTCCATATGTAATATATATGTTCCTATTTACTTTCTTAACCTTTGTGCTAATCTTGTAATATAATGCAATTTTTCATGTTTTATAAAAATCCACACTACTGTTTTTGTTTAAATGTTAACATTAAAAAAAGAATCAGATTATTCTGAAAATATTTTCTTCCTCTCTATATACATTGTCTTTAGATTTGAATGTTTTTAAGGTTCTTTACTTAACTCAAACTTTATTTTTTATTTTATTGTTTTTTAAACATTTTATTAATTTATTTGACAGACAGAAATCACAAGTAGGCAGAAAGGCAGGCATAGAGAGAAGAATGGAAGCAGGCTCCCTGCTGAGCAGAGAGCCCGATGTGCGGTTTGATCCCAGGACTCTGGGATCATGACCTGAACCGACGGCAGTGGCTTAACACCCTGAGCCACCTAGGCACCGCTTAACTCAACCTTTAGCAACATATGATAGATTTTGTTGAATTAGGTGTGTCTGTGTATATTCTGTGTGTATGCATTTATCTTTGACAGATAGGTGGTTGAATTAGCGTTTTATATATTTCATGGAATTTAGAAAAAAATAACTGAAGTATTGTTGATATACAATATCATATTAGCTTTAGGTGTAAAACTCTTTTTTTAATGTTTATTTTTTTTTTAATTCTAGCTAGTTAACAGATAGTATAATTAGTTTTGGGAGTAGAGTTTACTGATCATCACTTATATACAATACCCTGAGCTCATCATAAGTGTTTTCCTTAATATTCATCACTCACTTAGTCCAACTCCTCCTCCCCTCCAGCAAACATAAGTTTGTACTCTATAGTTAAGACTCTTTTATGGTTTCTCTCTCTCTCTCATTCTTGTTGTTGTTGCTGTTATCTATTTATTTCCCCACTGTTCATCTGTTTTGTTTCTTACATTCTAGATATGAGTGAAATCATATGGTATTTCTCTTTCTGTGACTGATGTCTTTCACGTAGCACAATACACTCTAGCTCCAATCATATCATTGCAAATGGTAAGATTTCATTCTTTTTGATGGATGAGCAATATTCCATTGTATATATACACCACCTCTTCATTCTCTATTCATCACTTGATGGACTTTTGGGCTTTTCATGAATTTGGCTATTGCAAACAATGCTGTTATAAATATGGGGGTGCATGTATCCCTTTTAATTACTGTGGGGTTCCTTTATTTGGGTAAATATCCAGTAGTATAATTGCTGGATCATAGGGTAGTTCGATTTTTAACTTTTTGAGGAGCCTCCATACCATTTTCCACAGTGACTGCACCAGTTTGCATTCCCACAAACAGTTTTAGAGGTTGACTTTTAATCTACATGCTCACCAATACCTATTGTTTCTTGTGTTTTATATTTTAGTCATTCTGACAGGTGTAAGGTGCTATCACAATGTAGTTTTGATTTTTGTCTCACTGATGGTAAATGATAATGAGCATCTATGTGTGTCTGTTGACCATCTGTATGTTTTCTCTGGAGAAATGACTTTTTTATGTATTCTGCAAAATTTACATTGAAATATTTGTGTTTTTTTTTTCCTTTGGATGTTAAGTTTTATAAGTTCTTTATATAGTTGAGATAAGAACCCTTTATGAGGTATGCCATTTCCAAATTTATTCTCCCATTCTGTAGGTTGCCTTATAGCTTTGTTGATTGTTTCCTTTCCTGTGTAGTAGTTTCTGTTCTGATGTACCACAGTTTATTTTTGCTTTTGTTTCTCATGCCTCAGGAGACATATCTACACTAAGTTGCTAGGTCTGAGTGAAAATAAGTTACTGCCTGTATTTTCTTCTAGTATTTTAATGACTTCATCCCTCTCATCTAGGGTTTTAATCTATTTTGAATTTTATTTTGTGTATGGTGTAAGGACGTGGTAAAGTTTTATTTTTGGCATGTTGCTGCCCAGTTTTCCTAAACCCATTTGTTGAAAAGACTGTCTCTTTAATATTTGATATTATTTTCTTCTTTGTCAAAGAGTAATTGACCATAGAGTTGTGGGTTTATTTCTGGGTTTTCTATTTTTTTTCTATTTATATTCATGTCTATTTTTATGCCAGTATCACACTTTTTTTTATTACTCCACCTTTTAATATAATTGAAGTCTGGAATTGTGATGTCTCCAACTTTGCTTTTGTTCCTCAAGACTGCTTTGGCTATTTGAGGACTTTTGTGTTTCCATACAGATTTTTGGATGGTATCTTTTAGTTCTGTGGAAAATACTCTGGCATATTTTAAAGATTATTTTTAAGTTTTTTCTATTTATTTATTTTCAGAAAAACAGTATTCATTATTTTTCACCACACCCAGTGCTCCATGCAATCCATGCCCTCTATAATACCCACCACCTGGTACCCCAACCTCCCACACACCTGCCACTTCAAACCCCTCAGATTGTTTTTCAGAATCCATAGTCTCTCGTGATTCACCTCCCCTTCCAATTTACCCCAATTCCCTTCTCCTCTCTAACACCCCTTGTCCTCCATGATATTTGTTATGCTCCACAAATAAGTGAAGCCGTATGATAATTGACTCACTCTGCTTGACTTATTTCATTCAGAATAATCTCTTCCAGTCCCATCCATGTTGCTACAAATGTTGGGTATTCATCCTTTCTGATGGAGACATAATACTCCATAGTGTATATGGACCACATCTTCCTTATCCATTCGTCTGTTGAAGGGCATCTTGGTTCTTTCCATAGTTTGGCGACTGTGGCCATTGCTGCTATAAACATTGGGGTACAGATGACCCTTCTTTTCACGACATCTGTATCTTTGGGGTAAATACCCAGGAGTGAGATTGCAGGGTCATAGGGAAGCTCTATTTTTAATTTCTTGAGGAATCTCCACACTGTTCTCCAAAGAGGCTGCACCAACTTGCATTCCCACCAACAGTGTAACAGGGTTCCCCTTTCTCCACATCCTCTCCAACACATGTTGTTTCCTGTTTTGTTAATTTTGGCCATTCTAACTGGTGTAAGATTTTTAAATTTATTTATTTGACAGAAGAATACAGGCAGAGAGGGAACACAGGCAGTGGTAGAGGGAGAGAGAGAAGCAGGCTCTTTACCAAGCAGGGAGCCTGATATGGGACTTATCCAAGGACCCTGGGATCATGACCTGAGCCAAAGGCAGATGCTTAATGACTGAGCCACCCAGGTGCCCTGCTGTTGGCATTTTGTTAGAGAATCTGTTGAATGTACACATTGCTTTGTACAATATAGCTAGTTTAATAATATTTATTCTTCCAATCCATAAGCATGGAATGTCTTTCCATTTCTTTGTGCATTTTTCAATTTATTTCATCAGATTTTTATCATTTTCAGGGTAAAAATCTTTCACTTCTTTGGTTACATTATTCCTAGATATCTTATTAATTTTGGTACAATTATAAATTGTTTTTTTCCATAATTTCTCTTTCTGCTGCTTCATTATTGTGTGTAGAAATGCAACTGATTTCACTACCTTTATTTTGTATCCTGTGGCTTTACTAAATTCATGTATCAGTTCTAGGAATTTGTGGTGGTGGTAGGTTTTCTATGTAGAATATCATGTCATCTACAAATAGTGAAGTTTATACTTCTTCCTTTCCAATTTGGATATCTTTTATTTATTTTCATTTTCTGATTGCTCTGATTAGGACTTGAATTATTATGTTAAGTACCAGTTGTTTGATTGGACATACATTTCATGTTCTTGACCATAGAGAAAAAACTCTCAGGTTTTTCCCATTGAAGATGATGTTAGCTGTGGGATTTTCATAAATGGCCTTCATTATGTTGAGATATGTTCTCTCCAAACTACTTGGTTGAGCATTTTTATCATGAATGTATGCTGTGGCTTGTTAAATGCTTTCTGTGTATCTATTTAAATTATCATATGGTTCTTTTCGTTTCTCTTACTGCTGTGATCTATCACATTGATTGATTTGCAGGTAGGGAACCACACTCAAAACTCAGGAATAAACCCCACTTTATCATAGTGTATGCATTTTTGATGGGGTGTTGGATTTTGTTTTTTACTATTTCACTGAGAATTTTTGCATCTATGTACCTCAGAGATATTAGCCTGCAGGTATTTTTTAGTAGAGTTTTTTTAAAATTTTATTTATTTGACACAGAGAGAGATCACAAGTAGGCAGAGAGGCAGGCGGAGAGAGAGAGAGAGAGAGGGAATCATGCTCCCCATCGAGTAGAGAGCCTGATGTGGGGCTTGATCCCAGAACCCTGTAATCGGGACCTGAGTCGAAGGCAGAGGCTTTAACCCATTGAGCCACTCAGGAACACCTTAGAATCTTTATCTGGTTTATATCAGGGTAATTATGGCCTCATAGAATGAGTTGGAAGCATTCCTTATGTTTTCTGTTTTTTCGGGAATAGTTTTGGATAAATAGATTTTAACTCTTCTATATAAATTTAGTTGAATTCACCTGTGAAGTCATCTGGTCCTAAACCATCTTTGTTGGAAGATCTTTGATTAATGATTCAATTTCTTTGCTTATTATAATTCTGTTCAATTTTTCTATTACTTACTGTTTCAGTTTGATAATTCATATGTTTCTAGGAATTTATCCATTTCTTCCAGGTTTTCCAATTTGGTGGCATGTAGTTTGTCATTATATTACTTTATAATTGTATTTTTATGGTGTTGATTATTTCTCTTCTCTCATTTGTGATTTCATTTATCTTATTCTTTTTTTCTAATTAATTTATTTCAGAGAGAGAGACAGAGAGACAGAGAGAGATTACATGGGGGTTGGGGGGTCAGAAAGAAAGGAAGAGAAAGAATAATAAGCAGTTTCACACTTAGCATGTAGCCTGACATGAGGCTTAATGTCACAACATTGAGATCATGACATGAGCGAAAATCAAGAGTTGGACACCTAACCAACTGAGCCATCCAGGTGCTCCCTTGCTCTATATCTCTTTTCTTTTGTTTCCTTACTATGTATGGCACTTTTTTCCCAGCTGTGCTCTGGTTTATTTTTTGATAGATATGAGACCTATAATCCCTATCTGGAAGGAAAGCTGCACAAAGCCACTCATATGAGAGAAGCAGTTTGAGTTGGAGTTTTGGCTGGTCTTTTGGGAAGCCGGTTGTCATTTTGGGCCTAAAACAACACTGGGTGGGAAGGGAGTATCCAAAGGACTATGGGGACATGTGTAAGCAAATTAGATAGGGAGTGCTAGAGCTGGGTTTATTCCCACTGGTGGCTCTATGTCTATGCTGAGTGGTTGGGGAGGGAAATGACACCTTTAATTTCCTTTGCTTCTGGATGAATCACGCTGGGGATGCTGCCAGAATCTGAAAGTCTTCATGTTTGTGTTCGCATGTTGCCAATCAATGCGTTGTTTGCTTACCTTCTCTCCAAGAGCAACAGAATTTCTTCTGGGTTCTATTCTAGCCACAACCACTGACCTTTAAAACTCCCTGTTAGTTGCAAGAACTGAGCAGATTCAGATCCTCTCAATTATCGAGCCCAGTTTATGGGGATTCTTTTCCCCATGGGCTCCCTTTTGTGTTAGTCTGTCTCTTGCCTTTCTCCACAGCCATATTTCACTCTGATAACAGCAAGCATGTTTCATTTCTCCTTCAACCCATGTTTCTATACTCCCTACATTCTTCTATGTGATTTCTTCTCTACCTTTGCTTGTGGAGTTGGTTCTATCATCTTCAGACTCAATTTAGGATGGGGATATTTAGGGTTATTTGATAGTTATTTAGTTGTATTCATGGGAGGAGGTGACCCTAGTCACCTCCTACTACATCACCATCTTCCCAAACCACAGTCTTTGTTTATTTATTTATTTGACAAATCACAAGTGGGCAGAGAGGCAGGCAGAGACAGAGAGAGGGGGAAGCAGGCTCCCCGCTGAGCAGAGAGCCTGATATGTGGCTTGATCCAAGAACCCTGGGATTATGACCTGAGCTAAAGGCAGAGGCTTTAACCCACTGAGCCACCCAAGTGCCCCCACAGTCTTTGTTTTAAAGTCGATTTTGAGTCATATAAATTTTGCTATCCCAGCTTTATTTTTTCATTTCCATTTTCATAAATTATCATTTTCCATTTCTTTATTTTCAGTCTCTATGTGTCCTTAGGTCTGAAGTTAGTCTACTGTATGCAGCATTTAGAGGAATCTTCATTTGCAACCTGATGGCATCCTTACTATGCTTATATTTTTATCTATCACTTGATATCTCTTACATGTTTTCAACTTGCAGTTATCATGAGGACCGTATAACAAATGATTATAAAGCAGTTTATGTTAAGTTGATAGTCACCTAAGTTTGAACACATTCTTAAGGCACTACATTTTCACTCCTTTATTTATATTTAATGTACCTGGAATATATTGCAATTCCTTATTTTGTGTATCCTCTGAGTAATTACTGAAAATATAATTGATTTATTTTTTCTTTTAGTCTTCTTAGTAGCTTTATATGTGATTAACCATTAGGTCCCTACTGTATGTTTGCTTTTCCTTTCACAAGTAAAATATTTTCCCTTTTATAATTTTCTTAACTTTAATTAAGGCTTTTCCTGCTTAAAAAGTCCCTTTAATATTTCCTATAAGCCCAATCTAGTATTGATAAATTTTAACTTTTGTTTTCCTGAGAAACTCTATTATTTATTAATAATAGTTTATCTGGATAGAGTACTCATGGTTTTACAGGTTATTTATTTTTCTTTTTTTAGTTTACTTTAGTTTTTCTTTATTTTTGTTTTTGTTTTCTGTTGTTTTGTCTTTTTGTTTCTGCATATTATACACATCATTCTCCACTTTCTGGTCTACAAATTTTCCTCTGCTAAAAAATCAGGTGATAACATTATAGAGTTTCTCTTTTACGTAACTCATTGGTTTTCTCTTGCTGCCTTTCAGATTCTCTCTATCTTTATTATTTGACATTTAATTATGTATCTTGTAGTGGATCTCCTTCAGTTCTCACTCCATCTTTTTTCAGTATCTGTACTTCCTGGACTTTGGTCTCTGTTTCCTTCTCCAGGTTAGAGATGTTTTCAAGTACTATTATTTCTTTAAATGTCTTTTCTAACTCTTTCTTCCTCTCTTCACTTTCTAGGAATCCTACAGTATGAATGTTAGTACAGCTGCTGTTTTCCCAGCATTCTTTTAACTTATTTTGATTTTTAATTCTTTTTCCTTTATCTTTTTTCTCTTTGCTTTGGATGATACCCACTACTCTGTCATCCATTACTAATCTATTCTTCTGCATCACCCAATCTGCTCTTGATTTCCTCTTATATATATATATATATATATATATATACATACATATATATATGAATATATGAATATATATATGAAGATACTAACCAGTCTCCAGAGAAACGTAGATGAATACAGTGAGATTTTCAACAAAATGATAAAAAAAGAACCAATCAGAGCTGAATAATACAATAACTAATATTAGTTTATTTATATAAATAAATTATATATAGAGAGAGAGCTGAATAATACATAATACATAATATATAGAGAGAGCTGAATAATACGTAAATATAAAATTTATTTATATATATATAAATATATATATTTATTTATATAAATAAATTATATATATAGAGAGAGCTGAATAGTGCATAAATATAAAATTTATTTATATATATAAATATATATATAAATTATATATATAAAATACAATAACTAATATTAGTTATTGTATTATTCATCTCATATTGATTCTTTTTTATCATTTTGTTGAAAATCTCACTGTATTCATCTACTTTTCCCTGGAGACTGGTTAGTATCTTCATGGCCATTACTTTCAGCTCTTTATCTGATAGCTTGCTTATCTCCATTTCATTTAGATCTTTTTCTAAGATTTCACCTTTTTAAATTTAGAACCTATCCCTCTGCTTTCTCATTTTGTCTGACTTTCTGTTCATTTTTATTTATTAGGAAGGTCATCTTATTATGCTAGTTTTGAAAGTAGTGACCTAGTGTAGCAGGCATCCCATTGAGTTCAAAAGTGCTATCTCAATGGTCACCAAAACCAGGTATTCCAAAGTTATTTTATTGGTGAACTGTGAATACCCTTCTCTTGTGGCTGGACCATGCTTACTTTGGGTGCACTGGTGTGAGGGTCAGCTCTTGATCCAGTGGTCTATACTAACTATGTCTACTGTGGGTGCACTCACTAGCTGGATTGATCCCTGACATGGCTTACTAAAAGGCCCAGCTGCATATTTTGTAGGCTTGTTGGTAAGTGAGATTGGTGCCAATACAGCTCTACCAAACATTTAAAAAGTAATACCTAACTCTCTGAAACTGTTTCATGAAATAGAAATTAAAGGAAAAATCCAAACTCAGAATTTTCTTGATCCTAAAACCAGATGAAGACACGACCAAAAAGAATTACAAACTAAAATACCTAATGAACATGGATGCCAAAGTCTCACCAATATACTATCCAATAGGATAATAGGATCCAAAAGTGTATTAGAAAAACTATTCACCACAACCAAGCATCACTTATTCCTGGGCTGCAAGGGTGTTTCAAAATCTACAAATCAATAGACATGATATATCACATTAGTAAAAGAAAGGACAGGAACCTTATAATCCTCTCAACTGATACAGAAAAAGCATTAAGTAACTACAGAATCTTTGATTTAAACTGGTCACAGTGTAGGGATAGAGTGGATATATCTCATTATCATAAAGGCCATCTACAAACACTCAGATCAAATATTACTCTCCATGGGAAATCAGAACAGAATAAAAACAAACAAACAAACAAACAAAAGAATTTTTCCTCTAAAGTCAGAACCATGACACAGAGCTTCACTCTCACCACCATTGTTTAAAAATATCTTAGCCTCAAAGATGGCACGAAAGTAGGAGGAGGCACCTTTGAAACCTGTACCCTAAAGTGAGTTGATTACCTACCAAAGAACTCCAATCACCAATGAAATCAGCCTGATATCAGAATTATACACGTCTGGATCTCTACAGGGGCAGAAGATGCCAGTGGGCAGGTAAAGCAGAGTGGGAATGGTGACTGATATTGGAGGATAAACAAAAGGGGGAGGGAGGCACCAGAGGCGACTGGTTGGAAAGTAATACCCCTAATATGAGTGAGAGTGTCCTGCGTCTGGGGACCAGCGTTAACTTGGAGACTGGTTGAAAGCACTCCAAAAGAGCAAAGGATTGTGGGGGGGGGAATTTTGGGAATCAGGGCAGGTAGGGACAGGGGCTTAAGTCCCTGGTCCCAGAATAGCCTCCCCTGGCACTGAGGCAGAGAGAGTGCGGCGGAGAAACCAGGTCTTGGTCCCTAAGCCACCAGCTTGCCCAAGAACATGTGGGGTCCAGCTCCTGTAGGGGGCTGGAAGCCTTGCCAGAGGACAGAATGCAAAAGCCCTGCTATAGAGCCTGAGATGCGCAAGCCCCTCATCCTTCCTTGAACATAAAGGCCTGGCCGACACTCTTTGACCTGAACCATTGTTTCAGAGCCTAAAACATGTGCCCCAAACTCTCCGCTGAAAAAGGTGCATGAAGGCCCAGACTGGTGCTTTCAGAACTGCACCCCATTCTCAGAGCCTGAAATGTGTGAATGACCCACAGCCTCCCCTGCAAGATGTGCATCCAAGCCAGGTGCTCTTAGACCCAGAAGAACAAGGCACTCCCAGCCCGGGCCAGCAGGAAAATCTCAGTGTGTGATCACTGCTTGGAACCTCTGTGGTGGTCTGGAGCTGCCCAGACAGCTGCTGCTGCCATGGTTTTGGGTACAAGCAAAAGATCCTGCATCCGCAGGGACCGTGACTTGGAACCTGCTCTGCCAGCAGCCAACGGGGAAATTATTTGGGCTCTGCCACCAGACTGAGGCTTCTCTCTGAGAGGGACGTCAGGGTGCAGTTTGTTTTCCTCTAAAACTACAAAAACCATCAAAAGCGGTCAAGGTGAGAGGAAAAAAAAAATGAACTAACATAAAAACCACCAGAGAGGGGGACAAGATTGCGGGGGAGTAGGAGGAGGCGCCTTTTCAGCTGGTACCCCAAAGTGAGCTGATTACCTACCAACAAACTCCAATCACCCAGGAAATCAGCCTGAGATCAGAATTATACACGTCTGGATCTCTACAGAGGCAGAAGACATCAATGGGCAGGTAAAGTGGAGTGGGAATGGCGGACTGATAATGGAAGATAAACAAAAGAGGGAGGGAGCCACCAGAGGCGACCAGTTGGAAAGTAATACCCCAATACGAGTGAGAGTGCCCTACGTCTGGGGACCAGCATTAACTTGGGGACTGGTTGAAAGCACTCCAAAAGAGCAAAGGATCGCGGGGGGAAATTGTGGAAATCGGGGCGGCTAGGGACAGGGGCTTAAGTCCCTGGTCCCAGGACAGCCTCCCCGGTGCTTAGGCAGAGAGTACGGTGGAGAAATCAGCTCTTGGTCCCTAAGCTGCCAGCGTGCCGGAGAATGCATGGGTTCTAGTTCCTGTGAGGGGATGGGAGCCACGCCAGTCAGCAGAATGCCCGAGCCCTACCACAAAGCTTGAGATATGTGAGTACGTCCCTCATGCTCCCCTGAGTTACAAAGGCCCGGTGGCGCTCTTTCACCCGAACCATTGTTTCAAAGCCTAAGCCGCGCGATGGACCTTCTGCAACAGAGCTAAGGACTATCAACATAGACAATATGTCAGAAAGAGAATTCAGGCTAACAATTATCCAGGCAATAGCTAGGTTGGAGAAACCATGGATGACCAAACAGAATTGATTAGGGCCAAACTGAAAGCGACCAGACAGGATGTTCACCATGTTAGGGCGGAGCTTAAAGCTACCAGGGAGGAGGCTCACAATGCTCTAAATGAGTTCCAATCTAATCTAAACTCTCTCAAAACTAGGGTAACTGAGACAGAAGATAGAATTAGTGATCTGGAAGACAAACAGATAGAGAGAAAGGATCAGGAGGAAGCCTGGAACAAACAGCTTAGATCCCACAAAAGCAGAGTCAGGGAAATAAATGATGCCATGAAGCATTCCAACGTCAGAATTATTGGAATCCCTGAAGGGGAGGAGAAAGAAAGAAGTCTAGAAGATATCGTGGAACAAGTCCTTCATGAAAATTTTCCGAATCTCGCGAATGAAACCAGCGTTCATGTACTAGAGGCTGAACGGTCTCCACCCAAGATTATACATTCCAAAAAAACATCACGACACCTGATAGTCAAATTGAGGAATTATAATTGTAGGTATAATCTCTTGAAAGCCGCCAGGGCAAAGAGGCTCCTTACTTACAGAGGGAAGCCCATCAGAATAACGTCAGACCTGTCCACAGACACATGGCAAGCCCGAAAAGGCTGGCAAGATATTCAGGGCATTAAGTGAGAAGAACATGCAGCCAAGAATACTTTATCCAGCAAGACTGACATTCAAAATGGATGGAGAGATAAAGAGTTTCCAAGACCGGCAAGGCTTAAAAGACTATGCAACCACCAAGTCGATACTGCAGGAAATATTAAGGGGGGTTCTATAAAAGAGAAAAATCCCAAGAATAGCATTGAACAGAAATATAGAGACAGTCTACAGAAAGAAAGACTTCAAAGGTAACCAGATGTCAATAAAAACATTTCTATCAATAATCACTCTCAATGTGAATGGCCTCAATACACCCATAAAATGGCACAGGGTTGCCGATTGGATAAAACGACAGGTCCCATGCATATGTTGTCTACAAGAGACCCATTTTGAACTACAGATACACGCAGACTGAAAGTGAAGGGATGGAGAAGCATCTTTCATGTCAATGAGCCTCAAAAGAAGGCTGGGGTAGCAATTCTCATATCAGATAAATTAGACATCAAACAAAAGACTGTAGTCAGAGATACGTAAGGACACTACATAATCCTTCAAGGGGCTATCCACCAATATGATCTAACAATTGTAAATATCTATGCCCCCGATATGGGAGTAGCCAATTACATAAGAAAACTGATAATCAAGATAAATAATCATATTGATATGAATGGCAAAAATTAACAAAACAGGAAACAACATGTGTTGGAGAGGATGTGGAGAAAGGGGAACCCTGTTACACTGTTGGTGGTAATGCAAGTTGGTGCAGTCTCTTTGGAGAGCAGTGTGGAGATTCCTCAAGAAATTAAAAATAGAGCTTCCCTATGACCCTGCAATCTCACTCCTGGGTATTTACCCCAAGCATACAGATGTTGTGAAAAGAAGGGCCATCTGTACCCCAATGTTTATAGCAGCAATGGCCACAGTCGCCAAACTATGGAAAGAACCAAGATGCCCTTCAACAGACGAATGGATAAGGAAGATGTGGTCCATATACACTATGGAGTATTATGCCTCCATCAGAAAGGATGAATACCCAACTTTTGTAGCAACATGGACAGGACTGGAAGAGATTATGCTGAGTGAAATAAGTCAAGCAGAGAGAGTCAATTATCATATGGTTTAACTTATTTGTGGAGCATAACAAATAGCATGGAGGACAAGGGGTGTTAGAGAGGAGAAGGGAATTGGGGTAAATTGGAAGGGGAGGTGAATCATGAGAGACTATGGACTCAAAACAATCTGAGGGGTTTGAAGTGGCAGGTGGGTGGGAGGTTGGGGTACCAGGTGGTGGGTATTATAGAGGGCACGGATTGCATGGAGCACTGGGTGTGGTGAAAAAATAATGAATACTGTTTTTCTGAAAATAAATAAATTGAAAATAAAAGTTATCTATCAGAGATAAACAAGGACATCATATATGATTTACAGTATAATTAAGATACAAGTATAAAAATATACACAACAAACATCAGATACACAAAATACATGAAGCATATATTGAAATAATTGATTTGAAAAATAGTTCTACAATGATAGTTGGAGACTTCAGTATGTCTATTTCAGTAATGTATAGAATAAAGTGACTAATCAATTAAAATAGAGGATTTGTAATATTATAAACTAATTAGACATAGCTGATACATATAAAACAGTACTCTAAACACATTCTGAATATGCAATTTTCTTGAATGGCCTATGAATAATGACATATTTTTAAAATTGGAATATCAACGTCAATTGGGCAAATTCCTAGAAACTATCAAGACTAAGTCATGAAAAAATATGAAATTTGAATAGACCAATATTAGTAAGGAAATTAAATAAGTAATTAAATCCTCTCAGCAAAGAAAACACTTGGATCAAATGACTTCACTAGTTAATTTTTCCCAAAAATATAAATATGAGCAATTCCATTTCTTCTCAAACTCTTCTAAAAGCCTGAAGAAAAGGAAAATTCACTCATTCTGAGTCCAGCATTGTCCTAATACCAAAGCCATGAAAAAGTACTAGAAACTAAGAAATATACTACAAAATAAAAGGTACTGTTCTTGATGTAACATGCCTCATTAATATTCATATAAATTATATATATATATATAATTTCTCATAAAATAGTAGGAAACAATGCATCAATATGTTAAAAGGATTAAACACTATGACCTAGTTAGATTTAATCCTGGAATGCATCTTTATTCAACATATAAAAGTAAATATAGGTAGAATACCACATTAACAAAATAAAGGAACATTCATGTGCCAAAACACTTTTGAAAATGAACCAACTGGGAAATCAACTATTTCCTGATTGGAAAATTAAATGTAAACATATAGTAATCAATACATCCAAAGTCACCTTAAGAGAAAAAAATAAACCTGGAGGTATCACAGTCCTGTGTTATCTGCAACTATAAAGCTGTTGTGGGGTGCCTAGGTGGCTTAGTCATTTAAACCTCTCTTTGGCACAGGTTCTGATCTGAGGGTCCTGGGATCAAGTCTGGCTTCAGCCTTCTTGCTCACAGAAGAGAGTCTGCTTCTCCCTGTCTCTGCTGCTCATACTGCTTGCTCTCTCTCTCTCTCTCACTCCCATTTGAAATATAAACTAAATCCTTAAAATATATTTTTAAAAGCTGTAATAATAAAAATATAATATTGGCACAAATACAGGCACATAGGTCAATAGAACAAAACTGAAAACCCAGAAGCAAACCTACCTTACATAGTCTAATAACCTATGATAAAGGTGGAAGGAATATACAATGGGGAAAACAACTGTTTTTTTTAAGAAATGATGCAAGGAAAACTATATAGCTTCATGGGAAAAGAATGAACCTGGACCACTTTTTTACACAATACACAAATAGAAACTCAAAATGGCTTAAAGGCCTAAACACGATCCCAAATCATAAATCTCTTGAAGAAAACATAGGCAGTAATTCCTTTGACATCAGCCAAAGAGACATTTTTCTATGTAGGTCTCTTTTGGCAAAGTAAACAATCAAAATTAAACTACTGGCACTATGCAAAAAACAAAAACAAAAACAAGCAAACAAACAAATATACAGGGAAAGAACCATCAACAAAACAAAAAGAGAACTTGCTGAGTGGCTCAGTCACTTCTGCATCCAACTCTTGATTTCAGCTCAGGTTATGATCTCAGGGTTATGAGATCAAGCCCACACTGAGGTCCATGCTCAGTTAGAAGTTTGCTTGAAATTCTCTCTCCCTCTCCCTCTGCCACTCCCTCCACTCTTTAAAATAAATCAATCTAAAAAAATTACAACTCAACTTCAAAAAAACCAATAATCTAATTTAAAAATAAAAATCAGCAGAGTACCTGAGTAGGTTGCTTTCCAGAGGATGTACAAATGGCCAACAGACATGAAAAAATGATCAATCTCATTAATCATCAGGGTAATGAAAGCCAAAGATACAATGAGATATTACCTTACACTTGTCAGAATGGCAAACCTGAAAAATATAATAAATAACAACTGATATCAAGGATGTAGAGAAAAAAAGCACTTTTTCTCTGCTGGTAGCAATGTAAATCAGTACAACCACTGTGAAAAAAATTATGGAATTTCCTCAAAACGTTAAAAATAGAATGACTATATGATCCCATAATTCCATAATTAATCCAAGAAAACAAAATGCTAACTCACAAGGATATATTCATTCATATGTTTATTGCATAACTATTTGCAATAACAACATGGGTGAGTCTAGAGAAAATGATGCTAAGTAAAATAGGTTAGTCAGAGAAGGACAAATATCATATGACATCACTTACATGGAATTTAAGAAACAAAGAAAATGAGCAAAATGAAGAAAGAAAGTTTACAAGCAAAAAATAGACTTTTAAAAGCAGAGAATGTGCTGATGGTTTCCAGAGGGTAGGTAGGCAAGATGATGGACGAAGAGATAAAAAAGATTAATAGCAAACTTAACTTGATGAGCACGATTTTTTGAATTATTACATTTTACATTTAAATATGATGTAACACTACACATTTATTATATTCTGAGTAAATATTACAAAATAAATAAAAATAAAATTAAAAAAATTTAAATGTGGTAATTACAAAAAGAAAAAGCTACTAAATGAATCTCCACACTGTTTTCCAAAGTGGCTGTACGCACTTGCATTCCCACAATGTAAGAGGGTTGTCTTTTTCCACATCCTCTCCAGCACTTGTTTCCTGTCTTGTTAATTTTGGCCATTCTAACTGGTGTAATGTGGTATCCCAATGTGGTTTTGATTTAATCTCCCTGATGGCTAATGTTGAAGAACATTTTTTTATGTGTCTGTTAGCCATTTGTATGTCTTCTTTGGAGGAGTGTCTGTTCATGTCTTCTGCCCATTTTTTTGATGGGATTATGTGGTTTTTGAGTGTTGGATTTGAGGACTTCTTTATAGATCTTGGATATAAGCCCTTTCTATTTAGTTTCATTTGTGAATATCTTCTCCCATTCCTTGGATTGTCTCCTTGTTTTGTTGACTGTTTTCTTTGCTGTGAAGAAGCTTTTGATCTTGATGAAGTACCAAAGTTATTTTTGCTATTGTTTCCTTTGTTTTTGGAGACGTATCTTGAAAGATGTTGCTGTGACCAATGTCGAAGAGGTTACTGCCTATGTTCTCCTCTAGGATCTTGATATATTGTTGTCTCACATTGAGGTCTTTTATCCATTTTTAGTTTATTTTGTGTATGGTGTAAGAGAATGGTCCAGTTTCATTCTTCTATCCATCGCTGTCCAATTTTTCCAGCACCACTTATTGAAGAGACTTTCTTTTTTCCATTACATATATTTTCCTGATTTGTCTAAGATTATTTGACAATACCTTGTGAGTCCATATGTGGAATCTCTACTCTATTCCACTGGTCTATGTGTCTTTTTGTGCCAGTACAATGCTATCTCAGTGATCGCAGCTTTGCAGAAAATGTGAGAATCAAACTCTCACACAGATGATTAAGTGGTATTCAACAAGAGTGCCCATGCATTTTTGTGAGGTAAGGAAAACAAGTTGGGCTGAGGAGAGTGAACATCCACAGCAAAAGAATAAAGGTGGACCATTACATATGTAAAACACAAATAAGCCAAAATTAGTAAAACAACAAAAATAAGAGCTAAAACTTGAAAACTATTTGATAAAACATGGTGAAAAAATCTTAATTGCATAGCTTCAACAATTATTTCTTAAATATAACACCAAAAGCATAGGACAAAAAAAGTGGGGGAAAAAGGACTTTATTAAAACAAAAACAAATTTTATGCATCACTTGACACATTAAATCAACTGAAAATAGAGTCCAAACAATTGTAGACAATATATGAGTACTTAATATATAGAATTCATAAATAACACCTAAAACTCAATAGATGTAATAACAAGCAAAAAATTAAAATGGAGGTAAAGAAGTAAAATACATATTTTGCCAAGAAAGATATACTAATGGCCAACAAGCAAATGATAAGATGGTTAAAATCACATCATAACCAAAGTGAAATAAATTTTCAAATCCATTAGGAAATAAAAACAAGAAAGGAAAGAAAGAAAGAAAAATATCAATCATTAGAAATGATGTGAGAGAATTAGAATTACTCTGCATTCCTGCTAGGATGGTAAAATGATGAAACTCTGAAAAAAGAGTATGGAAATTCCTCTAAATGTTTAACATAAAATTACCATATGATCCAACAATTTCACTTCAAGGTATATACATACAAGAATTAAAATTGGGAAATTGAACAGATATCTGTACACCAGTGTTCATAACATTATTCTCAATAACAAAAAAATAAGATAATCCACACAAATCCTCATAGAAGTATGAATGGATAAACATAGTGTGATATACACATACAATGGATTATTATTTGGACTTTAAAAAATTTCCATTGGTGATGACATGGATGGAACTAGAATATATTATGCTAAGTGAAATAAGCCAGTTAAAGAAAGACAACTAATATAAGATTTCACTCAAATGTGGAATTTAAGAAAGAAAACAAATAAATATAGGGGAAGGGGGAAAAAGAGGGAAGTCAACCATAAGAGACTCTTAACTGTAGAAAACACACTGAGGATTGGTGGAAGGAGTTGGTTGGAGGATGGGTTGGATGGGTGAAGGGAATTAAGGAAGGCACTTGTGATGAGCCCTGGGTGTTACATGTAAGTGATAAAACACTAAACTCTATCCCTAAAATAAATATTACACTATCTGTAAATGGAATTTAAATAAAAATTATAAAATAAACAAATGTCATTATTATACAAGTGACACTTTGATGAACCTTGACAATATTTTTTTCTTTCATTTTAAGATTTTATTTATTTTATTCGACAGAGAGAAAGATAGAGAGGGAACACAAGCCAGGAAAGTGGGAGAGGGAAAAGCAGGTTTTCCACTGAGCAGGAAGCCTGATGAAGGCCTCTATAGAGGGCTTGGTTTCATGACCCTAGGATCATGACCTGATCAGAAGGTAGAAAATTAACAACCAAGCCACCCATGTGCCTCAATTTTACTAAGTTAAATAAGACAGAAAATGATGAATGTCATGATTCTATTTTTATGAGGCACTTAGAATAGAAAGTTCATTGAGGTGGAAAATAGAATCATAGATAGCAGGACTCTGAAAAGGAATTTATTCTTTATTGGATGAAAAGGTATGGTTTGTAATGATGAGAATCTCCTAGAAATGGATTTTGTTGATGATTCCACAAAAATGGGACTGTACTGAATATGCAGAATTGTACATTTGAAAATAGCAAATTTGATGTTATACATATTTTTATCACAGG
This sequence comes from Neogale vison, assembly GCF_020171115.1. NCBI lineage: Eukaryota > Metazoa > Chordata > Mammalia > Carnivora > Mustelidae > Neogale > Neogale vison. The sequence goes on along the minus strand of NC_058091.1, from coordinate 159,918,862 downwards.
AAAGAGTTTTTTTTTTAAAAAGAAGCTAAACTAGACTGAGAGTACTCTGTCCTTAAAAATAAGACACACAAAAAACCCATGTAGTCAAAGCAAATAATGGAGAATATAGGAAATCTAAAAATATTTGAGCATTTCTTGCATAAAACATCATTATTGAGTATTATCTAAATAGTGTACCAATGAAGAAAGTAATAATATAACAACCTCAATAATAATTATTTAAAAATTTAAAAAAAGTTTTATAATTTGATGGTAATTTCTAGCGTAGTGCTAATAATTAAAATAGTGTCTAAACATTAAAGATTACATGCAAATTGTGTGATATTAAAATTTTTTTTCATGTCTTTATACTGCACATATCACATATCATTTCACTCTATGCAATTTTATAGGAATATAATCCAAACTCTAAAAAAAAGTTTAGACTCATTACTTTTATGTATTTACATATATATGTAATATATATATATCATTAATTTTATGTACTTACATATATATGTATATATGTATATATGTATATATATATATATATATATATATATATATATATATATATGTATGGAGTCAGAGATATATATCTCTGACTCCATAAAATTTTAGGGATCTAATATTCAAAATGCCTGAATAAATATATTTGTTTTCCCACTGAATTGACCTTTATTACATCTGTGAAAATATCTCAACAAATTTTCATAATTTATTTGCCAACTTTGGCCTAAGGCCATGCTGATTTAACCTATATTATTCAAGTCTCAGTGGACATTCCCAAATGAACAACACACACACACAAAAACACCAAGTGTTTACTTTAATTTCCAAAGATATCCTGAAATAATTATTGTTGTTTAATCTCTATGGAGTTATCTAAAATGTCAACTGCAGGGATCAGAGAGGAGTATATACATTGGTTTGAAAACACTGAAAGAAGTCCAGTCAGAAAAATGACTCTGTTCATATGATGACTTGAGGACCAATGACAGCTATCCACACCAGTAAGTTTGTAATACAAGGTACATGTCCTAATTGTATTTTTTTGGAAGGTAGACATTTTAATAAAGACAAATAACAAAATTATAATATGATAAAGACAAAAGTTATAATCATTAACATGTACTCCTTAAAATTGAAACATCTGTAATTGTACTGAGGGGAAAAATGCTAAACTTAAAATGTTATATATTGTATGATCCCATTCATGTATAATATCCTCAAAATGAAAAAAATATAGAGATGGAGAACAGATTAGGAACAGGGTGAGAGGGTATAGGAAGACAAGAGGAGGGATGTGATTATAATGGAGTAGCAAGGGAATGTTTGTGGTGATATGATAGTTTTGTTATCTTGATTATAGGACTGGTTATACAGGTCTACACCTGATAAAATTACACAGAATTTTAGATACACACAAGTGCATATAACACTGGCAAAATCTGGGGGCGCCTGGATGGCTCAATGGGTTAAAGCCTCTGCCTTGGGCTCAGGTCATGATCTCATGGTCCTGGGATCGAGCCCCACATCTGGCTCTCTGCTCAGTGGGGAGCCTGCCTCCCTTCTTCTCTCTCTGCCTGCCTCTCTGCCTACCTGCTATCTCTGTCAAATAAATAAATAAAATACTTCAAAAAAAACCTGGCAAAATCTGAATAAGATTTGTGGGTGTTTCTGATGTCAATTTCCTGGTTTTGCTATACGGGGCACCTGGGTGGCTCAGTGGGCTAAAGCCTCTGCCTTTGGCTCGGATCATGATCCCAGGGTCCTGGGATCAAGCCCCGCATTGGGCTCTCGGCTCTGCGGGGAGCCTGCTTCCTTCTCTCTCTCTGCCTACTTGTGATCTCTGTCTGTCAAATAAATAAACAAAATCTTCAAATTTTTTTTCCTGGTTTTGTTTTAGATAAGATGTTACCATTGTAGGAAAGTAGGTAAGAGTACACAGGACCTCTTTGTACAGCCTTTTAAATTTAATATGAATCTATAATTATTTCAAAATAAAAGAAATCTTGCAGAATGTTCCCTTAACACTTGTTATTTTTCAATAGTTAATCAAAGCAAACTTCAAAAGCTTAAGAAAACTGTATGGGAGGGGCACCTGGGTGGCTCAGTGGGTTGAACCTCTGCCTTAGGCTCAGGTCATGGTCTCAGCATCCAGGGATCGAGCTTTGCATAGGGCTCTCTGTTCAGCGGGGGTGCCTGCCTCCCACCCCCACCCCTGCCTGCCTCTCTGCCTGCTTGTGATCTCTCCCTGACAAAGAAAGAAAGAAAAGAAAGGAAACCGTGTGGGAGTATAATTCGTATTTTTCATGCTGCATAATTGTATTTTTATTTCTCATTTAAGAGTAGAGATACTTCTGCAAGTGCTTTAAGATAATTTTGTTTAGAACTAATTAATAACTACCTTTTATAAACTAGTACAATAAGCAATTGCTATATTCAGCCATCTCATTAATGATAGAACTTTAAAACAAAACCGTACCTGAAAAAAGTGAGTTTAAAAGATATTAACTATAAAAAGTAAAATATATATGTAATACATATTATATATCTATATAAAATTAAAATTTTAAAAATAACCAAATACTTAAACACTAGTATACTTAAAAATAAAGTTCTCTTGAAACCTAGAATATTAATCATTAAATAATTTTGGAAATAAATGGTGACATTCCTAATAAAGTATTTTTATGACAGTGAAACATGGTAAGTTTGAGAATATAATCAATGGCTGATATTATCTAAGAACATCTATGAACATCTTCCTCAAATTTCTGCTGAAAGGAAACTTAGTATCCAGAACTTGTAATGGAATCTCCAGAGGTTAGGAATATTGTAGGTAATTAAAGAATGTTTTAATATGACATACATAACATATATTTTAATCTACAGAAGCACAGCAGTTTTTTTTTTAAGATTTTATTTATTTATTTGACAGAGATCACAAGTAGGCAGAGAGGCAGGTTGAAAGAGAGAGAGAGGAAGCAGGCTCCCTGCTTAGTAGAGAGCCCAGTGTGGGACTCGATCCCAGGACTCTGGGATCATGACCTGAGCCGAAGGCAGAGGCTTAACCCACTGAGCCACCAGGCGCACAGTACAGCTGTTTTTTATGCAAGCATGAGATGTGATCACATAACTGTTGATCTTATAGAGTTAATTATTTTGACACTGAATATTACTGAGTCAGTTGAAATCATTCCAGATTTAAGATGAGCAGTTTAGGAAGTGAGTTACATAATCTATGTAAGAATTTGTGAAGTTTTGAGTCAGAATATTTTAGGTGGAGTTTGGGTGGGACTAACTACATTTTTACAATAAAAAAAGTGATTTTGAAGCTACTTCATAACTGTGCCCCTAGATGGGAAGAAAATGAGGGTATTTGTAAGAGAACATGTTGAGTCATATTGGGATAAACTTTAAGTGGGCTCATAAGAAATTCAATGAAAAAAGCTAGCAGGATAAAATTGCTTATTCACACTTCATATGAATCTGCTCTTTCTAATGAGAAAATTTCTTGCCTAGATTTTATTCAAAAGTATCAAAGGCTTGCATGGAGCACTGGGTGTGGTGAAAAAATAATGAATACTGCTTTTCTGAAAATAAATAAATTGGAAAAAAATTAAAAAAAATAAAAAAAGTAGAAAATATTTTCAGTGATCAAAACTATGGAAATGGCTAATCACTTATTTTAGATATATTGGATATTAAAAGGAAAGCAGATAATAAAAAATAAAAAAATAAAGAAGAACTAACACTGAAAAAAAGTATCAAAGGGAATTTATAATAATGTCAAATAGAAATGACTAAATATTTCTGCCTATGGAGGTGGTAATATATTTTCTCATTGTAAATGACACCTTCTGGAAATAATTCAGGCATTCATAGAAATAGTGTATATGTTATTGTTATTTTTTCAATATAAATCTTACACAACTGTGCTACATTCTGTGTTTAACTCCTGCATTATATTGTTAACATTTTCTGTGCATACCACTTACTTTCTAGTAAAATAATAATTACATTTGTTTTAGCAACATAGGATGTTTTCTGAAAATCAAATAGTGCATTGAAACAACTTGGGGAAAATGTCACTGAGAAATCTAACGATGACAGATGTATAGTTAAAAATGATGCAGTTTAAAATATGTTGATTTTAGGGGCAATGATGATGATGAAGATGGCAAAAAATGTCCCAAATACTGTTCACTGGTCCCTCATATAACTCACATGTGACATATCCAGTATAAATGATCTCTTCAATATTGTAATAATTCTTGTTTATTGTTTTCAGATTTTTTGCATATAACTAATAAAAGTCATCTATATTTAGGTTGCACAACTTGGTGATTTATTTACTTACACATTAAAATAATCACTGCTAGTTAACATATCCGCTAACTCACATAGTGAGATCTTACCACTGAACAGTGAGATCTAATCTCCCACCAAATTTCAAATATACAGTATTAACTATGTTTACATAACTGTACATTACTAGTTCTACAGAACTTATATATCTTGCATAATGTAAACTGTGACCTTTGACCTACATCTTCCAATTTCTTCCTCCCTTGACCCAATGACCACCATTCTATTCTTTATTTCTAAACTCTGACTGTTTTAGATTACACACAACAATGTAATTAGGTACTGTATGTCTTTCTGTTTCTGATTTATTTTACATAGTTTAATGTCCTCTAGGTTCATCCATCGTGTGTTTGTTGTGATATATTTCATTTATCCATTCACTTGTCAATGGACATATAAGGTAATTTCCATATTTTATCTATTATGAATAATAGTGCAACAATGATTATAGGAGTGCAAGTGTCTCTTCATGTAACTGATTTCATTTTATTTGGGTATATTCACAGAGGTGGAATTGTTGGATCATATGATAGTTTTATTTTTCAATTCTTGAGGATCCTCTATACTATTTTCCACTATGGCTGTGCTAATTTACATTCCTATCAATAGTGCTCAAGTGTGTCTTCTCCTTCATATACTCTCCAACAGTTGTTTTTTGTTTTGTTTTGTTTTGTTTTGGTAATAGAAATTCTAACAAGCATGAGATTGTATTTCACTGTGACTTTGATTTGCTCTACTTATCACACACAGTCTCACAGAGTTGAATTCACTAATCCAAGTTTGCATTTCTAGGAAGTGGCAGAACTAGAATTAGATCTAGTATTGATTCTATATTTTCTGCAACATGTTTGTGCAATAAAGTAAAGTAGATATATTTTCAATCACCTGAACCCAAACTCAAAGTATATGCTGATAAATTAGATATCTCTCAAAATATGTCTGCCTATTTTCCTATTTATTTATCAATGCTGAATCACATTGTAGAATTTGATGAAGTTATATTTAGAAACATATGGATATATGCACACATAAATATTGCACATTTTAGATCTCTTTATACAATAAAATCAATATGGTTCACAAGCACTATAACCTACTGAACAACTGAAAGCACAGATTGTTTAAATATTTAATGATTATTAGTTATTAATTCACTACAGTATTATGAACCATACATTATTTGTCCCTTTATAGAAGAATCTGTTGTGGACACATATGAAGGGATAAAAAATCATATATGACTCCATGTAGATACTGTAGAGAAGTATGCTTATATAGGATTCTCCTCAGAATCATCTCATTCAGAGGCTAAGAAAGCCATTTGACAGTGATGTAAATTCTAGGTAACTGATAGTAATGTGAAACTATTACTATCTATCAACATGGAGATATGAGTATGACCAAACATTTCGAAAACTAAGACTGCCTGTAGGCAATAGGCTCAAGTTTGTCCTGGAACATCTGATCTGATAGATCGTTTATAAAATTCCTTCCTCATAATGAGTAAGAAATTCACTTTTGGTAAAGTTCAGCACTCTAAACTGTGTCAGTTCTTGAAAAGAGAGTATGCAATCCAAATTTATGTGAAAACTAGTAGAAAAAAATAACATTCAGAGTTTTTTTTTAAAAAGATTTTACTTGTTTATTTGATAGGGAGAGACACAGCACGAGAGTGAACACAAGCAGGGGAAATTGGAGAGGGAGAAGCAGGCTTCCTGCTGAGTAGGCAGCTCAATATGGGGCTCAATTCCAGGACCCTGGGATCATGACCTGAGCCAAAGGCAGACGCTTAACAGCTGAATAACCCAGGCATCCCCATTCAGATTCTTTTGAAAAGTTTGATGATGTTCCTTCTAAAATTCCCAGCAAAGCAATGTAAGGTTTCTTTGGTAAATTCACATTTTTATGGGTTTGTCTCTGTTTCTGTAATATTTAATTAAGGAAAATTATTTGCACTTTATTTATTTTCATGTATCATGAATCATCTTTTTTTAAAGATTTTTAAAATTATTTCTGTTCAGTTAGCCATATATAATACATAATTGGTTTCTGATGTAGTGTTCAATGAGTCATTATGTGTATAATACCCAATGCTCATCACAACATGTTCCCTCCTTAATAACCACCACCTGGTTACCCTATCCCTCCATCCTGCCTTCTATAAACCTCAGTTTGTTTTCTGGAGTCCACACTCTCTCATGATTTGTAAATGCACATTATTGCTGCAACTATGAAATTTCTCATACCAAATCTGTGACCAGAATTAGTCATCAGAAAGATATATATTAGAGTTTAGTTGCCTTCAGAAGGAATTTCTATACTATCGAGTATGTACTGGACACCTCTCTAGATCTGCTGCTGATCACTATGTAGTTTTATTTATATATTTTTATTTTTTAATTAAATTAATTTATTTTCAGAAAAACAGTATTCATTATTTTTTTTACCACACTCAGTGCTCCATGCAATCTTTGACCTCTATAATACCCAACACCTGGTAACACAACCTCCCACCCCCCACCACTTCCAACCCCTCAGTTGTTTTTCAGAGTCCATAGTCTCTCATGGTTCACCTCCCCTTCCAATTTACCCCAACTCCCTTCTCCTCTCTAACACCCCTTGTCCTCCATGATATTTGTTATGCTCCACAAATAATTGAAACCAAATGTAGTTGACTCTCACTGCTTGACTTATTTCACTCAGCATCATCTCTTCCAGTCCCGTCCATGTTGCTACAAAAGTTGGGTATTCATCCTTTCTGATGAAGGCATAATACTCCACAGTGTATATGTCCCACATCTTCCTTATCCATTCATCCGTTGAAGGGCATCTTGGTTCTTTCTATAGTTTGGCAACCGTAGCCATTGCTGCTATAAACATTGGGGTAGAGATGGCCCTTCTTTTCACAATATCTGTATCTTTGGGGTAAATACCCAGGAGTGCAATTGTAGGGTCATAGGGAAGTTCTATGTTTAATTTCTTGAGGAATCTCCACACTGTTCTTCAAAGAGGCTGCACCAACTTGCATTCCCACCAACAGTGTAAGAGGGTTCCCCTTTCTCCACATCCTCTCCAACACATGTTGTTTCTTGTCTTGTTAATTTTGGCCATTCTAACTGGTGTAAGGTGATATCTCAATGTGGTTTTAATTTGAATCTTCCTTAGAGTTAGTTATGATGAACTTTTTTTTCATATGTCTGATAGCCATTTGTATGTCTTGATTGGAGAAGTGTCTGTTCATATCTTCTTCCCATTTTTTGTTATGTTTGCTTGTTTTGTGTGTGTTGAGTTTGAGGAGTTCATTATAGATCCTGGATGTCAACATTTTGTCTGTACTGTCATTTGCAAATATCTTCTCCCATTCCGTGGGTTGCCTCTTTGTTTTTTTGACTGTTTCCTGTGCTGTGCAGAAGCTTTTGATTTTGACGAAGTCCCAAAAGTTTATTTTCGCTTTTGTTTCCTTTGCCTTTGGAGAGATATCTTGAAATAAGTTGCTGTGGCTGATATAGAACAGATTACTGCCTATGTTCTCCTCTAGGATTCTGATGGATTCCTGACTCACGTTGAGGTCTTTTATCCATTTTGAGTTGATCTTTGTGTACTGTGTAAGAGAATGGTCGAGTTTCATTCTTCTACATATAGCTGACCAGTTTTCCCAGCACCATTTATTGAAAAGACTGTCTTTTTTCCACTGTATATTTTTCCTGTTTTACTGAATATTATTTGACCATAGTGTTGATGGTCCATATCTGGGCTCTCTACTCTATTCCACTGGTCTATGTGTCTTTTTTTATGCCAGTACCATGCTGTCTTGGTGATCACAGCTTTGTAATAAAGCTTGAAATCAGGTAATGTGATGCCCCCCGCTTTATTTTTGTTTTTCAACATTTCCTTAGCGATTCAGGGTCTCTTCCGATTCCATACAAATTTTAGGATTATTTGCTCCAGTTCTTTGAAGAATACTGGTGGACTTTTGATCGGAAAGGACTCTGAAAAACAGTCTGAGTGGTTTGAAGTGGCGGGGGCGTGGGAGGTTGGGGTACCAGGTGCTGGGTATTATAGAGGGCACGGCTTGCATGGAGCACTGGGTGTGGTGAAAAAATAGTGAATAATGTTCTCTGAAAATAAATAAATTGGAAAAAAAAGAAAAAAAGTATAGATTGAGCTAGATAGTATAGACATTTTAACAGTATTTATTCTTCTGATCCAAGAGCATGGAATGGTCTTCCATCTTTTTTTGTCATCTTCAATGTCTTTCATGAGTGTTTTGTAGTTCCTCAAGTACAGATCCTTTACCTCTTTCGTTAGGTTTATTCCCAGGTATCTTATGGTTCTTGGTGCTATAGTAAATGGAATTGATTTTCTAATATCCCTTTCTGTATTTTCATTGTTAGTGTATAAGAAAGCCACCAATTTCTGTACATTGACTTTGTATCCTGCCACGTTGCTGAATTGTTTTATGAGTTCCATTAGTTTGGGGGTGTAGTCTTTTGAATTTTCCATATAAAGAATCATGTCATCTGCGAAGAGAGATTGACTTCTTCATTACAAATTTGGATACCATTTATTTCTCTTTGTTGTCTGATTGCTGTTGCTAGGACTTCTAATACTATGTTGAACAAGAGTGGTGAAAGTGGGCATCCTTGTCTTGTTCCATCTCAATGGGAAGGCTGCAAGCTTTTTCCCTTTGAGAATGATATTCGCTGTGGGTCTTTCATAGATAGATTTGATGAAGTTCAGGAATGTTCCCTCTATCCCTACACTATGAAGCGTTTTAATCAGGAATGGATGCTGCATTTTGTCAAATGCTTTTTCTGCATCCATTGAAAGGACCATGTATCTTCTGTCTTCTCATATTAATGTGTTGTATCATATTGATTGATTTGCGAATGTTGAACCATCCTTGTAGCCCAGGGATAAATACCACCTGATGATGGTGGATAACCTGTTAAATTGCTTTTGGATCCTCTTGGCTAGGATCTTGTTGAGAATCTTAGCATCTATATTCATCAGTGATATTGGTCTGAAATTCTCCTTTTTGGTAGGGTCTTTGCCTTGTTTGGGGATCAGGGTAATGCTGGCTTCATAGAAAGAGTCTGGAAGTTTTCCTTCTGCTTCAATTTTTTGAAACATCTTCAGGAGAATTGGTGTTATTTCTTCTTTGAAAGTTTGGTAGAATTCCCCAGGGAATCCATCAGGTCCTGGGCTCTTGTTTTTTGGGAGGTTTTTGATCACTGCTTCAATCTCATTACTAGATATCGGTCTATTCATGTTGTCCATTTCTTCCTGGTTCAATTCTGGCAGTTTATAGCTTTCCAGGGATGCATCCATTTCATCTAGGTTCCTAAGCTTATTGGCATATAACTGTTGATAATAAGTTCTGATGATTGTTTCTAGTTCCTTGGTGTTCGTTGTGATCTCTCCCTTTTCATTTATAATTTTATGAATTTGGGCTTTTTCTCTTTTCTTTTGGATTAGTGTGGCCAATGGTTTTTCGATCTTATTGATTCTTTCAAAACACCAGCTTCTAGTTTCATTGATACGTTCTACTGTATCTCTGGTACCTACCTCATTGATCTCAGCTCTATTCTTGATGATATCCCTTCTTATGTGTGACGTTGGTTTGATTTGTTGTTGATTCTCCAGTTCTTTAAGGTGTAGAGACAGCTGGTGTGTTCTGGATTTTTCAATTTTTTTTTTTTGAGGGAGGCATGGATGGCTATGTATTTCCCTCTTATGAATGCCTTTGCTGTATACCATATGTTTTGGACTGAAGTGTCTTCATTCTCATTAGTTTCCATGAATTGTTTCAGTTCTTCTTTGATCTCCTGGTTGATCCAAGCATTCTTAAGCAAGGTGGACTTTAGCTTCCAGGTGTTTGAGTTCCCTCTGATCTTTTCCTTGTGATTGAGCTCCAGTTTCAAAGCATTGTGTCTGAGAATATGCAGGGAATAATCTGTCTTTTGGTATCGGCTGAGTCCTGATTTGTGACCCAGTATGTGGTCTATTCTGGAGAAGGTTCCGTGTGCACTTGAGAAGAATGAGTATTCTGCTGTTTTAGGGTGGAATGTTCTGTATATATCTATGAGGTCCATCTGGTCCAATGTGTCATTCGATGATCTTGTTTCTTTATTGATTTTCTGCTTTGATGATCTGTCTAATTCTGAGAGAGGCGTGTTAAGATCTCCTACGATTAGTGTATTCATATCAATATGACTCTTTATCTTGATTAATAGTCTTTTTATGTAATTGGCTGCTCGCATATTGGGGGCACCGATATTTACAACTGTTAGATCATCTTGGTGGATAGTCCCTTTAAAGATTATGTAGTGTACTTCTGTGTCTCTGACTATAGTCTTTCGTTTAAAGTCTAATTTTTCTGATATGAGAATCGCTACCCCAGCCTTCTTTTGAGGCCCATTGGCATGAAAGATGCTTCTCCATCACTTCACTTTCAGTCTGTGTGTATCTTTACGTTCAAAATGGGTCTCTTGTAGACCACATATGGATGGTTCCTGTCGTTTTATCCAATCTGCAACCCTGTGCCGTTTTATGGGTGCATTTAGGCCATTCACATTGATAGTGATCATTGATACATACGTTTTTATTGACATAGAGTTAACTTTGAAGTCTTTCTTTCTGTAGACTGTCTCTATATTTCTGTTCAGTGCTATTCTTAGGATTTTTCCTCTTTTATAGAACCCCCCTTAATATTTCCTGCAGTGTTGGCTTGGTGGTTGCATAGTCTTTTAAGCCTTGCCTGTCCTGGAAACTCTATCTCTCCATCCATTTTGAATGCCAGTCTTGCTGGATAAAGTATTCTTGGCTGCATGTTCTTCTCATTTAGTGCCTTGAATATATCTTGCCAGCCTCTTCTGGCTTGCGAGGTCTCTGTGGACAGGACTGACGTTATTCTGATGGGCTTCGCTCTGTAAGTAAGGAGCCTCTTAGCCCTGGCGGCTTTCAAGAGGTTATACCTACAATCATAATTCCTCAATTTGACTATCAGTTGTCGTGATTTTTTTTTTTTTTGGAATGTATAATCTTGAGTGGAGATCGTTCAGCCTCTAGTACATAAACGCTGGTTCCATTCATTAGATTGGGAAAACTTTCATGAAGGACTTGTTCCACTATATCTTCTAGACTTCTTTCTTTCTCCTCCCCTTCAGGGATTCCAATTATTCTGACGTTGGAACACTTCATGGCATCATTTATTTCCCTGAATCTCTTTTCGTGGTTTCTAAGCTGATGTTCTAGGCATCCTCCTGAACCTTTCTCTCTATCTGTTTGTCCTCCAGATCACTAATTCAATCTTCTGTCTCAGTTACCCTAGCTTTGAGAGAGTTTAGATTAGATAGGACTTATTGAGAGCATTTGTGAAGTTCATCCCTGGTAGCTTTCCGCTAAGCTCTAACAATGTGAACATCCTGTCAGTTGCTTTCAGTTCAGCCGTAAATTATTCCGTTTAGTCATCCATGGATATCTCCAACCTAGCTATTGCCTGGATAATTGTTAGCCTGAATTCTCTTTCCAACATATTGTCTATGTTGATAGCCATTAGCTCTGTTGCAGAAGGCCCATCCTCTGTATTTTTTCTGTTGGGCATTCTTCCTCCTAGTCTTTTTGGTGGGAGATGACTGAGCAGATATAGCTGGATATATCAACTGTGGTGCAGTCAAGGTGCACCCTGGAACACTTCTGAGCAATCAGGATTCCCCACCCAAACGAGAGACAAAAGAAAAGTAAGAGAAAAGGAAAAAAAGAAAAGAAAAGAAAAGAAAAAAAGAGAGGGAGAGAGAGAGAGAGAGAGAGAGAGACAAGAAAGAAAGGGAAAGTGTAAGATTTGGATCAACCCAGATGGGCCCCAAGGTAAGATTTATGAAGTAGACAAAAAAAAGATATAAAAAGACTGATACAAGTATATGACAAGAGAAAAAATATATATATGCAAATAAAGGAAGAACCTCTTCAAAAAGAACCTCAAGTTTAAGATTTATATGCTATTAGGACAAACACAAAAACACAGAAACACTGGTGAAAGAAGAAGGTGGGAGAGTTCTTATAAATTCTCTGTGTGTTCGAGGAAGTTTTTTTGATTCTTCCTGGATGTATCTTGATATATTTGTTAAAGGACTCAACTTTCCTGCCCACTGGCGTCTTCTTCCTCTGTAGAGATCCAGACGTGTATGATTCTGATCTCAGGCTGATTTCATGGGTGAATGGAGTTCTTTGTTAGATAATAAGCTCACTTTGGGGTACTGGCTGAAAAGGCACCTCCTCCTACCCCCACCATCTTGTCCCCTCACTATGTAGTTTTAAATAATTTACTTCCAATCACTAGGAATAAGATTGTCATCCTTATAATAATGAACCCATATATGACAAATCTATTTCTCTGTATACAAATGAATCCCTAATATGATTTTTTTCAGTTTTTCTTTGCAATTGAAGAGTAACATGGATACATAGAAAAAAATAACATTAAGAAAAATAATGTTTATTAAATGCATGTAATGGTAACATGCCTTTTATTCATGACCTGAGCATCATTTAATGGCTTTTTCCTCAGTTTGATATAGGAAAGAACTGGAAAAAAAAATATATATATATATACATATATACATATATAATTACAACCTACTTTACAGACAGGATAATACAGAGAGGAGTGTTTCTTTCTAAACAAACTCATTCAGGGACACATTGGTATTGGGGTAAAACATGAACTGGAGTTCATTTAGAGGATCTAGGAGTCGTGGTTGTATTCTCTAAACCATTTACTAAAGTTGCAGTGATTAAGTCACATTATGATTAAGACATCAAATAAGAGGAAACAGACAAGGATCTTATAGTGAGCAAAATATAAACATTAAAACAATTTATTTGGATGTAGAAAAACTTATTCTTAACCCTCATCCATGGTGAATTTTAATAGCTTTTTTTTCTTTGCTTTGCTTTTTTAAAATTTTTGAGCACTTAAAAATAATTACTTTAATTTCAGAATTATTATTAAGGCAAAAAACATGATTAAGTTTAAATACGAATTTAATATAGAAATATCTCTATATCTATATCTGGCATCCAATTTTCTAGCAGAAAAACAAGGAAAGTAACTTACATCTCTGAGTCTTGATTTATCATTTGCCCACATTTCCAAGCAAAATGGGTGGTTATATCAACCTCAAATTTTAAATAAAATGTATTCTTGGCACAAATCTTAACACATATAGGGTTCCACCCAGTGGAGATGGTCAGTAAAACTGTAGTTCTATCTTCTCTGCCATTAATGGACTTTGTTCAGGCTTAAGGCTTAGTTCTCCAATTCACTAAGAAACGATTTCTTTCTTTTTCTCCACTCTATATTGTCAATAATGTTGATTCTAAAATCAAAACATTTTCGTGAAATTAAAAATCTCAAGACAGGTGAAAATCTTTCATAAATGGTTTTGAATAGATTACTATTTCATTAAGTAAAGTCAAAATAAAAGGGAAACAATCTATTTTTAATTTTTTTAAATATTTTATTTATTCAACACAGAGAGATCACAAGTAAGCAGATATGCAGGCAGAGAGAGAGGGGGAAGCAGGCTTCCTGATGAGCAGAGAGCCGGACATGGGGCATGATCTCAGGACCCTGAGATCATTACCTGTGCTAAAGGCAGAGGCTTAACCCACTGAGCCACCCAGGTGCCCCTAATTTATTTTTACATACAAAACATAGTTGTCTTTACTTTACACTTTGAAACAGATGTTCAATACCATACTGGGTTTCCATGTCAGATACAATACTCCTTTAAGTGACATCACATGGCAAGTGATTAGCATGTGAGAATAAAGGGACCTAGATCATCAAGATTATGCTCTATTAATAGTCAAGTGACATAAAAGAAAAAAATTTACCACTCATGATTTCTGGGTTTTTTTTCCTCATGATTAAGCAGAGATAATACCAACTACTCATTTAATCTTTTTCTAATCTAAATTCAATTAACCAAGGTATAGTACATCATAATTTTTTATACAATGATCAATGATTCATTAGTTGTACATCATGAAATCTTTGCTTTACCAGGTCCTGTAGAAAATACAAATGGTAGTAATACTATCAATATGAATTTCATTGTTAACTACAAATAATTCAATTTTAATCCTGATAATAAATGAAACTAATAACAGAAATTATGCCCTATAATATCAGTTCAATATGCGAGCCCCATTATTATCCAAATGTGAACTGATACACCAAAATAACTCTCAGAATTTTCCTCTGAAATTTGACGGTGACTGCATAGTAACTGAAATTTAATTGCTTCGTATACAATGAGGAAAATGTTCTAGGTTTTCCACAATGGATTTTCAGATTCATGTATGCAGTAATTTGAGTACATGCAAGTTATTAACTGAAATAACTTTAATATCACTTTAATATTTTATTCAAATAATGCATGGATAGGGCAACAACACACTACAGGTACAATTATGGTCCCATTACCAATTCCTCCAGATCCTCAAGACAAAATTTTAAATTATTTTAATATTTTCTTTGTTTGATATTTTAAACAATATGCTTACCTTCTAATGGTTGATTCCTAAACTCAAATACAAGACCATAATTTGTACCTCAGGCAACTATGGATTCTGTTCTGCACCTCCCTATGTTACTACATTTTCATTCTCCTTCCCCTCCCCTCATTTAACATAGTTACATCCCATTTTATATTCAGGGATATGCACTGACAACATTGTTTCTGTTTAGGACCTATTGGTTGCATACATAATATATAACACTCATCTTAATTTATTTACATTATGATATAACTTTCTTCTCATATTACTAAAATTTTACTCAAGAAGACTTTAAGATCTCTTTTTAGGAGATACTGAGAATTATTAAGATCATATTTTCAAGAAGATATTTGTTTTTTTTTATTTTTTCAATTTATTTATTTTCAGAAAAACAGTATTCATTATTTTTTCACCATACCCAGTGCTCCATGCAATCCGTGCCCTCTATAATACCCACCACCTGGTAAATCATCCTACCACACCCCCGCCACTTCAAGCCCATCAGATTGTTTTTCAGAGTCCATAGTCTCTCATTATTCAACTCCCCTTCCAATTTCCCCCGACTCCCTTCTCCTCTCTAACACCCCTTGTCCTCCATGATATTTGTTATGCTCCACAAATAAGTGAAACCATATGATAATTGACTCTCTCTGCTTGACTCATTTCACTCAGCATAATGTCTTCCAGTTCCGTCCATGTTGCTACAAAAGTTGTGTATTCATCCTTTCTGATGGAGGCATAATACTCCACAGTGTATTTGGACCACATCTTCCTTATCCATTCGTCCATTGAAGGGCATAATGGTTCTTTCCATAGTTTGGAGACCACGGCCATTGCTGCTATAAATATTGGGGTAGAGATGGTCTTGTTTCACGACATCTGTATCTTTGGGGTAAATACCCAGGAGTGCAATTGCAGGGTCATAGGGAAGTTCTATGTTTAATTTCATGAGGAATCTCCACACTGTTCTACAAAAAGGCTGCACCAACTTGCATTCCCACCAACAATGGAAGTGGGTTCCCCTTTCTCCACATCCTCTCCAACACATGTTGTTTCCTGTTTTGTTAATTTTGGC
This sequence comes from Neogale vison, assembly GCF_020171115.1. Taxonomy (NCBI): domain Eukaryota; kingdom Metazoa; phylum Chordata; class Mammalia; order Carnivora; family Mustelidae; genus Neogale; species Neogale vison. Next base: position 159,902,868 of record NC_058091.1, on the reverse strand, counting down.
CATTCTAACTGGTGTAAGGTGATATCTCAATGTGGTTTTAATTTGAATCTCCCTGAGGGCTAGTGATGATGAACATTTTTTCATGTGTCTGATAGCCATTTGTATGTCTTGATTGGAGAAGTGTCTGTTCATATCTTCTGCCCATTTTTTGATATGTTTGCCTGTTTCGTGTGGGTTGAGTTTGAGGAGTTCATTATAGATCCTGGATATCAACCTTTTGTCTGTGCTGTTATTTGCAAATATCTTCTCCCATTCCGTGGGTTGCCTCTTTGTTTTTTTGACTGTTTCCTTTGCCGTGCAGAAGCTTTTGATTTTGATGAAGTCCCAGAAGTTTATTTTCGCTTTTCTTTCCTTGGCCTTTGGAGACGTATCTTGAAAGAAGTTGCTGTGGCTGATATCGAAGAGATTACTGCCTATGTTCTCCTCTAAGATTCTGATGGATTCCTGTCTCACATTGAGGTCTTTTATCCATTTTGAGTTTATCTTTGTGTACGGTGTAAGAGAATGGTCGAGTTTCATTCTTCTACATATAGCTGTCCAGTTTTCCCAGCACCATTTATTGAAGAGACTGTCTTTTTTCCACTGTATATTTTTCTTGTTTTGTCAAAGATTAATTGACCATAGAGTTGAGGGTCCATATCAGGGCTCTCTACTCTGTTCCACTGGTCTATGTGCCTGTTTATATGCCAGTACCATGCTGTCTTGGTGATCACAGCTTTGTAATAAAGCTTGAAATCAGGTAAGGTGATGCCGCCAGCTTTATTTTTGTTTTTCAACATTTCCTTAGCGATTCGGGGTCTCTTCTGATTCCATACAAATTTTAGGATTATTTGCTCTAGCTCTTTGAAGAATGCCGATGGAATTTTGATCGGAATGGCATTAAAAGTATAGATTGCTCTAGGCAGTATAGACATTTTAACAATGTTTATTCTTCCGATAAGAGCATGGAATGGTCTTCCATCTTTTTGTGTCTTCTTTAATTTCCTTCATGAGTGTTCTATAGTTCCTCAAGTACAGATCCTTTACCTCTTTAGTTAGACTCCACCCCCAAACTACTAGATCTTCTACAGCAATTCAGCAACGTGGCAGGATACAAAGTCAATGTGCGGAAATCAGTGGCTTTCTTATACACTAACAATGAAAATACAGAAAGGGAAATTAGAGAATCGATTCCATTTACTATAGCACCGAGAACCATAAGATACCTTGGAATAAACCTAACTAAAGAGGTAAAGGATCTGGAGGTTTTTATATTTGTTCACTTTTGTTTTTCTCTCTTGCCTTGACCACTTTTTATGGTTTTTGTAGGTTGAGAGAAAAGCAAACTGCACCCTGACCTCCCTCACAGAGAGAAGCCTCAGTCTGGCTTCAGAGCTCATATAAATCCCCCCTTGGCCACTGGCAGAGCAGGTTCCCAGTCTGGGGACTCAGGATTTTTTGCTTGTACCCTAAACCATGGCAGAGGCGGCTGTCTGGGCAGCTCCAGACTGCCAGAGAAGTTCCAAGCAGCGATCGCACACTGAGATTTTCCCTCTGGCCCAGGCTGGGAGTGCATGGTCTTTCCGGTCCAAGAGCACCTGGATGGCATTTGTTTGCACCTCTCTCAGGGAAGGGCACAGAGCATGACTTGGACTCTGATGGCATCACAGGGCACTTGCGTGGGGAATGCAAAAAGGCTGTGCTTCTGTTGGCTGGTGATGCTCCCTGCCCCTCACGGAAGCTGGGCGCCATGCACTCTCAGGTGCGCTGGTGGTTCAGGGACCAAGACCTGGTTTCTCTGCCGCACTCTTTCTGACTCTGTGCCAGGGGTGGCTCTCCTGGGTCTGGGGACTTAAGCCCCTGACCCTAACACCCCGATTCCCACAATTTCCCCCCAGTGATCCTTTGCTCTTTTTGAGTGCTTTCTACCAGACTCCCGAGTTAATGCTGGTCCCCAGGCGCAGGGCACTCTCGTATTGGGATATTACTTTCCATTGGGTTGCCTCTGGTAGCTCCCTCCCCCTTTTGTTTATCTTCCGATATCAGTCTGACTTTCCCACTCGCTTTACCTGCCCACTGACGTCTTCTGCTCCAGTAGAGATCCAGACGTGTATATTCTGATGTAGGCTGTAGGGTGATTGGAGATCTTTGGAAGGTAATCAGCTCACTTTAGTGTACAGGTTGAAAGGGCGCCTCCTCCTACTTCCCCGCCATCTTGTCTCCCCCCCAATCTCACATCTTCTTTATCCATTAATTAGTTATTGATCCTTTGAACTCTCTCCATATTTAGGCTATTGTTGATAATGCTGCTATATATGTTGGGGAGCTTATAAAACTTCATATAAGTATTTTTGTATCTTTTGGGTAAATATCTAGTAATTTAATTACTGGATTCTAGGGTATTTATATTTTTTAACTTCTTGAGGAACATCCAAATTGTTCTCCAGAGTGACTGCACTAGTTTGAATTTCCTTTAGCATAGCAAAAGTGTTCTCCTTTTGCTGCATCCTCACCAATAGCTGTTGTTTCTTATATTATCAATTTCAGCCATACTGACAGGTGTGAGGTTTTATCTCATCATGGTTTTTGTTTTCATTTCCCTGATGATGATTCCTGAGCATTTTTTTCATATGTTTGTTAGCCATCTGCATGTCCTCTTTGGAAAAATGTTTATCCATCTTCGGTCCATTTCTTAATTGGTTTGCTATTTTTGGATATCAAGCTTGATCAGTTCTTTATAGATTTTTGGATACTAACCCTTCATCAGGTATGTCATTTGAAAATATAATCTCCCATTGTTTAGGCTGCTTTTAGTTTTGTTAATTATTTCCTTTGCTATACAGAAGGATTTTATCTTGATTAAGTGCCAATAGTTCATTTTTACTTTTGTTTACCTTTTCTTAGGGGTTGTGTCTAGGTCCATGCTGAGATCAAAGTGGTTGCTGTTTCACTGTTCTGCATGTTGCTGCCCAATTTTCCCAAGACTTTTGAATAGACTGCCTTTTTTTTTTCTATTGAATATTCTTTTCTTCTTTGTCAAAGACTAGTCGACTAAATAGTTTTGGCCCATTATTTGGTTTTCTATTCTGTTCCAATGATATATATGTCTATTTTTGTGTCAGGACCATACTATCTGAATATCTATAGTTTTGTAATATAGCTTGAGTTCTGGAATCTTGATATCTTCAGTTTTATTTTATTTTATTTTTTTCATTTCCAGGATTGTTTTGGCTGGCTAATCAGTGTCTTTGTGTGTACATCAAATTGTAGGATGGTTTGTTCTAGCTCTGTGAAAAATGCTGGTGGCATTTGATAGAGATGGCATTAAATGTGTAGATTTCTTTCAGTAGTGTAGACATTTTTAAATGTTCGTTTTCCCAATTCACAAGTATGGGATGCTTTTCCCTTTCTTTGTGTCTTCTTTAATTTCTTTCACAAATGGTCTTTGGTTTTTTGAGTATAGATCTTTTACCTTTCTAGAAAGTTTCATTCATTGTCATCTTATTGTTTTAGTTTCAGTTTCAAATGGGATCAATTTCTTGATTTCTTTTTCTTCAGCTCTATTACTAGTGTATAGAAATGCAACAGATTTCTGAAAACTGCTTTTATATACTGTAGCTATGCAGAATTCATGCATTAGTTACAGCAATTTTATGGTAGTATAGCTGTGGTTTTACTAATAGAAAAACATGTCATCTTTAAATGGTGAATATTTTATGTCTTCTTGTCAAATTGGAGTTTCTTCCTTTTTTTCTTCTTTGATTACTGATGCTAACACTTACAGTAGTATGCCAAACAGCTTGTTCCTGATATTATGGGAAAGGATCATAATGTTTTCCCATTAAGGATGATATTAGCTGTGATATATATATATATATATATAGAAACCCAGCAGAAGAGGGACAATAATAAAACCATATATATATATATATATATATATATATATATATCCTTTATGATGTTGAGATATGGTCTATTTATCCCTGCATGGTTGAAGGTTTTTATTAATAAAGGATTTTCTAATTCGTCCAATGTTTTGTGTGCCTCTATTGACAAGATTATATGGTTCTTCTCCATTCTTGTCTTAATATGGTGTATGATGTTGATCCATTTGTGAATATTGAACTATCCCTGCATCTCAGGAATAAATCTTACTTCATCCTGGTGAATAATTCTTTTAATGTATTGTTGAATTTGATTTTCTAGTATTTTATTGAGAATTTTTACATTGGTGATCATCAGTGATATTGACCTTTAATACCGCTTTTTTACAGGATCTCTCTCTGCTTCTGGAATCAAGGTAATTCTGGCTTAATAGAATGAGTTTTAAGTTCTCTTTCCATTTCTATCCCTTGGAGCAGTTGGAGAAGAAGATGTGACTCTTATTGAAGTGTCTGGTAGAATTCCCTTGGGAAGACATCCAGTCCTGGACTTTTGATTATCGGGAGATTTTTTAAAATTTTTTCAATTTGTTTATTTTCAGAGAAACAGTATTCATTATTTTTTCACCAAACCCAGTGCTCCATGCAATCTGTGTCCTCTATAATACCCACCACCTGGTACCCCAACCTCCAACCCCACCCCCGCCACTTCAAACCCCTCAGATTGTTTTTCAGAGTCCATAGTCTATCGGGAGATTTTTGATCACTGATTCAGTTAATTTGCTTGTTATAGGTCTGTTCCAATGTTCTATTTCTTCTCGGTTCAATTTTTGTTGTTGGTAGGTTTCTAGGAATTTGTCTGTTTTTTTTCCCTTGTTTCCAAGTTAGCTGACATAATTTTTCATAGTATCCTCTTATGATTGTATGTGTTTCTGTGGTGTTGATTGACATCTATCCTCTTTCATTAATGATTTTATTCTTTTTTTTTCTGTTTTCTTCTTGATAAGTCTGACTGGGGTTTATAAATTTTATTAATTCTCCAAAAGAACCAATTCTTAGTTTTGTTAAACTATTCTATGTTTTTATTGTTTTGTTTGTTTGTTTCTGTATCACTTATTTCTGCTCTGGTTTTATTATTGTCCCTCTTCTGCTGAGTTTAGGTTTTATTTGCCTTTCTTTTTCTTATTTTTTTAAGTATAAACTAAGGCTCTGTATTTAGGACCTTTCTAAATTCTTGAGGTAGGCCTGTATTGCAATATACTTTCTTCTTGCAATTGCTGTGCTGCATCTTAAAACTTTTGGACTTTGTGATTTCATTTTCATTTGCTTCCATTTTTTAAATTTCTTCATTAATTTCCTGGTTAACACATTCATTCCTTAGTAAGATGTTATTTTAACCTCCATGTATTTGGGATTTTGCAAGTTGTTTTTTCATGTGGTTGACTTAGGTTTCATAGTGTTGTGATCTGAGAAAAATTGCATGGCATGATCGCAGTCATTTTGTACATATTGAGGGCTGATTTATGACACAATCTGTGATCTACTCTAGAGGATGTTTTATGAGACCTTAAAAAGAATGTGTATCCTGCTGCTTTAGAATGAGATGTACTGGAATATATCTGTCATGTCCATCTGCTCCAGTGTGTCATTCAGATCCATTGTTTTCTTGTTGATTTTCTGCTTAGATATCTGCTCATTGTTGTAAGGGGGTGTTAACATACCTTACTATTATTGTATTACTGTTAGTGAATTTGTTTTTATTTACATTTAATTGATTTATATATTTGAGGGCATAAATATTTACAATAGTTAGATCTTCTCCTTGGATAAACCTCTTAATTATGATATAACACACTTCTCCATATCTAGTTAAGTGTTTGGATTGAAACTTATTTTGGCTGATGTTGAGTATGGTTACTCCAGCTTTCTTTTGAGGTCCATCATCATGATAGATTGCTCTCCATCCCATTACTTTCAATCTGAAGTTGGTATATGTATATGTGTGTGTGTGTGTGTGTGTGTACAGATACTATGAAATATTATTACTCAGCCATCAAAAATGAAATCTTACCATTTTCAATGACAAAGATGTTATGTTAAGTGAAATAAGTTAATTAGAGAAAGAGAATTATCCAATGATTTCATTTATATGTGGAAATTAAGAAACAAAATAATGGGTCATAGAGGATGGGAAAGAAAAATAAATTAAGATAAAAACAATGATAGATACAAGCCATAAGAGATTCCTATCTGTAGGAAACAAACTGAAGTATGAAGTAGAGGAGGTGGGTGGATGATGGGGTAACTGGATTATGGGCATTAAGGAGGACACATGATGTAATGAGCACTGGGTGTTATATGTAACAGATTAATAACTGAACTCTACCTCTGAAACTAATGGTACACTATATGTTCATTAACTGAATTTAAATATAATAAAAATAAAATAAAAAGAATCTCTTGTAGGCAGCATATAGATGCACTATTTTTAATCCGTTCTGACATTCTGTCTTTTGATTGAATAATTTAGCCCACTTACATTCAAAATTATTATGGATATGTATGAATTTAGTTCTATTATGCATTCTGTAGAGTTGGAGTTGCTGGTGATGTTCTTTAGTCCTTTCTCATCTTCATTTTTGTTTTGTTTTGTTTTCTTTTGTTTTCGGCCACTCAACTCAAAATGTCACCTTTAAATTTTTTTCAGATGTAGTTTAGTGGTCATGAACTCCTTTAGTATTTTTTTTGGGAAACACTATATCTCCTTCTATTATTAATGACAGCCTTACTGGATAAATAATTATTAGCTCTATATTTTTCCCATTCAGCATATTGTATATTTCTTCCACTATTTTCAAGGCCTGCCATATTCCTGTGGACAGATCTGTTGCCAACCTGATCTGTTTTCCCTTGAAAGTTTTTGACTTTTTCCTTTGCTGCTTTCAGCATTCTTTCCTTGTCTGTATATATGGAGAATTTGTGAGGTGCATTTTTGTTTATTTTTAATTTATTGTTATTACATCATCATCGTCATTATTATTTATGTTGGGATCTAGAGTTTTTAACAAGCAGACCAAAACATACCAAGTATATAGACATTTTCCCCTTTGTTTTTGTTGTTGTTTTGTTGAATTTAATGGGATTTCTCAGATTTTCATGTCTGTGTCTTGTCCAGATTAGGGAAGTATCCAGCTATAATTTGTTTGAATACATTTTTTGCCACTTTTTCTTTCTTCATCTTCTGGGACCCTAAGATATAAATGTTATTACATTTTTTAAAAAGTCACCAATTTCCCTAGATTTACCTTTGTGTTCCATGACTTTTGTTTCTCTCTTCTTTTAAGCATCATAATTTTCTATTATTTTTCTCTTCTGGATTACTGTCACCTCTCTTTCATCCATCATCATTTTTATGGCCTCCACTTCAGATTGCTTGTCAGTTACAGCATTTTTAATTTCAGCTTGACTAGATTTTATTTCTTTTCTATTTGTAATGAGAGATGTTCTGTGTCTTCTATGTTTTTTCCAAGCCCAACTAGTATACTTATAGTCATTGTTTTAAATTCCAGATAAGACAGCTTACTTATATCTGTATTGATTCAATCTGTGGCCATGGGTTCTGCTTCCTGTTCTTTCTTTTGGGATGAATTTCCCTCTCTCATCATTTGGTATGGAAAAGAAAAGAAGAAAGAAACAAAACAAAACAAAACAAAACAAAACAAAAACAAAACAGAACAAAAAAAAAAAGGGAAGAAATCTATATCCTTGGTATGTTTTGGTCTGCTTGTTAAAAAATTCTAGATCCCAAAATAAATAATAATGATGGTGATGTAATAATAATAATAAAGTAAAAATAAACAAAAATTACATATATATGAAGTGTATATATAGAAATAAAAATAAAAAATAAAATAAATAAAATTTGAAAAAAAAGAAAACAGAAGAAAAATAACAATAGCAAATAAAGAGTAAAAATAAAATGGCACCTAGATACTATTTTACCCTAGAATTAAAGATTTACAGCACTTTATGAAAAGTAAACTTCCTGTGAGCAAGTTGTTCATTGTGGTCTTCAGAAGGAAAGACCTATTGTGCTGATTGTCAGTGGATTTGCCCTAGTGGAAATGCACCTCCAAGGCAGAGGTGGGCAGGGATTTGTGTAAGCAGCTCTGGTCTTCACTATGTGGTGCTTTTTTGTTTGTTTTGTTTTGTTTTTCCCCTTGCTTAGCACTGATGGATAGGATGAATATTGTGATACCTTTCTCTCTAGCTTTGGAGATGAATGTTTGTGCCCCACCTTCAGGGAGCCCCACATAAGAACAATCAATCTATGTTCTCAGTTTCTATTAGAGCCCTATGCTCACATTGCCTGTGACTGAGGTTTTTATCTCAGGCATGTGACTGACTTTCACATCTCCATATTTTAAGGAATGGCATCCCATGGGCCAGTGCTGATCGTTCAAGAGAGGGTCTCACCATGCTTTTGTTGTTTGTTGTGTTGTCTCAGGAAAAGCGTTCCCACTATTGTTGTTTTGCCATTTATGTCAAAACAGAGCAGAAATCCAGCACAAACACTCACTGCTCTCAGCTGGCTTCCATTCTCTTATCTCTGGGAACATTGCAGCACATAGGAGCTGCTCATTCATGTAACCCAGGGGATCCTCAGACCATAGTGTTACACCTGTGAGTTCACGTCACTTTGACACCTAAGCATCTTTAAGCAAGACACATACCTCACTGTAGTAACCTTCTAAAAGCTCATATTTTGTGCTCTACTGCTTATAATACTTTTCTGTAGACTCCATTATCAGGGTCCCTCCCCACTGCCTTATCCAAGCTATATATCTTGTCATTTTTCTACTTGTAGACTTGCAGTTTTTGTTTTTTCACATCTTCAACTGATTTATTCAGTGTTCAAAATGATTTGACAACTATATAGCTGTGTTCAAGGGGTGAGATATGTTTAAGGTACCCTTAATTCTCCATCATGTTAAGTTCTCCTTCTACATTTTTGTTATTATTGTAACTGAATTTTATGACAGAGGGATAATTCACATATTTGGTGAACTCAAACTTATTTAGAATGAAAATAATTTTAAATACACAAAAACAAACAAACAAAAAGGAATAAGTAAAAGAGATGTGTCATAACACAGTGCATAATATCATGTAACTACTGGGAATCAGGTGAACAGAATGCACATATTTTCTCAAAGCACTTGAACATAGTCGTGAAAGCTACAAAAAAAATTAAAGAGTAAGTTCTCATGAAAAGGGCTTACTTAAACTAGTGTTTTTGGAAGTTGTGTGAGACGGATGAATAAAATTGTTTTGTGAAAACAGTATATGACAAAATAACTCAAAGTATATTTCTGCAGAAAAAAGGAAGGAAAAATGATACTTGCTAAAAAGTTTGATTTGACAGGTTTTTTGAGCAGAAATCAAGGCACATGAATATATATCTACAATATGAACTGATAGGCTACTATAATTCCAGAAATATTGGACTTAATTATTAAAAAAGCACCTTCTAATAGTCATAAAATTATATTCAAATGGGTCTGTAATTTAATTCATTTATATTGATTTATAATGCCTACATATATGATATAATTTCTGACTTTGTTAATAGCTATATTTATGTAGGAAAATACACATCTTATTAAAGTCATTACAAAATTCATAATTCTCACAAATTGAGAAGATTTTTGTAAAATAGATTTCACATATTTAGACATAGATGTTTGCCTCATAAAATTTTATCTAGGAGGAAAATTGTGAGTTTTTTTCAAAATAATTATTTATTGTTTTTAGATTTTTTTAGAAGTATTCATTTGAGAGAAAGAGAGTGCAAGAGAAGAGGGAGGGTCAGCAAGAGAGGGAGAAGCAGGCTCCCCACTGAGAAGGAAGCCCAGTGTAAAGCTTGATCCCAGAGTCCTGGGATCAAGCTTCCTGAGCCAAGGCAGCCTGTTAACAGATTGACCTACCCAAGCACTCTGATTATCATTACTATTTTAAGTTTCAGAGTCTCCTGAATAAATCACAGATAATGAATTAATGAGAACTTGTTTTTTATACTTTATGTGTGTCTGTCTTTAGGGAAAACTAAATTAATGCCCTATGGAATATAATAACCAAACTTCCACAGATTTCTTCTTATCGGGGTTGTTTCCACCATCAAGAATTGGTTTGATCTTCTTCATTGTCATTGTTCTCATTTTCCTAATGGCCCTTTTTGGCAACCTGTCTATGATCATCCTCATCCTTGTGGATACTCATCTCCACACACCAATGTATTATCTACTTAGCCAGCTCTCCCTCATGGACCTGAACTACATCTCCACCATTGTCCCCAAGATGGCTTTTGATTATCTCTCTGGGAACAAGACTATTTCTTTCATTGGGTGTGGGGTTCAGAGCTTCTTCTTCTTGACTTTAGCCGGTGGAGAGGGATTATTGTTGGCTTCGATGGCCTATGATCGCTATGTGGCTATTTGCTTTCCTCTCCACTATCCCATTCATATGAATAAAAGAATATGTGCTTTGATGATAATAGGATCTTGGATAATGGGCTCAATCAACTCCTGTGCCCACACTGTATATGCCCTCCATATACCTTACTGCCGATCCAGGACTATAAACCATTTTTTCTGTGATGTCCCCGCCATGTTGACTCTGGCCTGCATGGACACCTGGGTCTATGAGTACACAGTGTTTGTAAGCACAACACTCTTGATTGTGTTTCCTTTCATTGGCATTGCATGTTCTTACGGCCGGGTTCTATTTTCCATCTGCCACATGCAGTCAACAGAGGGGAGGAAGAAGGCTTATTCGACCTGCAGCACCCACCTAACTGTGGTGACTTTCTACTATGCACCCTTTGCTTACACTTATTTACGCCCAAGATCCCTCCGATCTCCAACAGAGGACAAGGCTCTGGCTGTCTTCTACACCATCCTGACCCCAATGCTCAACCCCATTATTTACAGCCTGAGAAACAGGGAGGTGATAGGTGCCTTGAGAAGACTAATTCAAAAGATGTGCTCTATAAAAATGTAGAGTAAGTTCTCATTAGTTCTGTGGTCTCAGAAGTAGATTACTTGCACCTTGTATATTCTTTAGCAATATTATTCCAGGATAGAAGGCAAGGAATAAAATAAATTAGAATATTAAAATAATTGAAATTTTATAAAATGTATATGTTTCATCACTCTTTTTGTTTTCTTTTTTTTTAAAGATTTTATTTATTTTATTTCAGAGACAGAGATCACAAGTAGGCAGAGAAGCAGGCAGAGAGAGAAGAGGAAGCAGGCTCCCTGTTGAGCAGAGAGCCTGATGTGGGGCTCGATCCCAGAACCCTGGGATCATGACCTGAGCTGAAGGCAGAGGCTTTAACCCACTGAGCCACCCAGGCGCCCCTCTTTTTGTTTTCTTTGTGATAATTTTTCAACTAAGGTAAAGGTCATTATTTCTTCCTTTTGGGCTATAAGGTTTTGCTAAGGGATGCCTGGGTGGCTCAGTTGCTTAAGCAGCTGCCTTCAGCTCAGGTCATGATCACAGCATCCTGGGATCAGGCCCCACATTGGGCTCCTTGCTCAGCAGAAGCCTTCTTCTCCCTCTGCCTCTGCTGCCACACTGCTAGCCTGTGCTCACTCTCTCTGACAAATAAATAAATAAAATATTTTTAAAAATAAGGTTTCCCTATGTCTGGCTTGGTGCTTTATGTGGAGTCTGCATGAGACTCTCCCTCTCTCATTTTGCCCTGTCCTCCCTAAAATAAATAAATAAATCTTTAAAAAAAATAAGGTATTCCTAATATGTAGAAGTGATCATGGAAACAATCCAGCTTGATGGTATTATCCAGTGTATTACTTCTAATATACTTAGTATGTATCCTCAAAATATTGAAAAGAGAAGAAAAGAAGAATACATGTTATACCATTGCCAGATTTCTATAAAATTTCTATAAAGAAAATTCCTATAATTTTCTATAAAGATTTCTATAAAGAAAAATAATATATCTAGTATCTACTTATCAATATTGATATATGGTTATTTGTTTTATTTCTGTTAAAGTTTACTCTTTAATAGTGGACACTGGCTCTCCTGATTGATATAATATGATAGTTATAGAGATTAAGGATAATATTCTTCATGAACTTAGAAGTCCTCCCACATTAGAAAAGAAATGAAATTTATATTTTTTTTAATGAGAGGGACCCTAGGGGAATCTAGATGAATCATAAGAAAACAACTTATTTCAGGTGTACCACAGTATAAACAATTATGATTGAGGAGATGCAACATGGGTTATTAAATAACAAGAACTATTGTATGAAAAGATTGATGGAGGGTGCCTGGGTGGATCAGTGGGTTAAGCCTCTGCCTTCGGCACAGGTCATGATCTCAGGGTCCTGGGATCGAGTCCCATATCGGGCTCTCTGCTCAGCAGGGAGCCTGCTTCCTCCTCCTCTCTCTCTCTGCTTGCCTCTCTGCCTACGTGTGATCTCTCTCTGTCAAATAAATAAATAAATAAAATCTTAAAAAAAATAAAAAAGAGGGAGGAGTCAAGATGGCGGAGAAGTAGCAGGCTGAGACTACTTCAGCTAGCAGGCTGAGACTACTTCAGCTAGCAGGAGATCAGCTAGAGAGCTTATCTAAAGATTGCAAACACCTGCAAATCCATCGGCAGATCAAAGAGAAGAAGAACAGCAATTCTAGAAACAGAAAAACAACCACTTTCTGAAAGGTAGGACTGGCGGAGAAGTGAATCCAAAGCGACGGGAAGATAGACCCCGGGGGGAGGGGCCGGCTCCCGGCAAGCGGCGGAGCAACGGAGCACAAAATCAGGACTTTTAAAAGTCTGTTCCGCTGAGGGACATCGCTCCAGAGGCTAAACCGGGGCGAAGCCCACGCGGGGTCAGCGTGACCTCAGGTCCTGCTGGGTCACAGAAGGATTGGGGGTGTCTGAGTGTCGCAGAGCTTGCGCATATTGGAACGGGAAAGCTGGCTGCAGAGACAGAGCCAACAGTAAGCTCGCAGCTCGGAGTTGCCTTGAACCGGTCGCAAGCTCGGTGAGCTCGGAGCGCGGCCGGAGGTTAGGCAGATGCGAGTTACTAGGAGCTGTTCACTGAGGGCGCACTGGGGAGCGGGGCCTCGGGCTCTCGGCTCCTCCGGCCAGAGACCAGGAGGCCGCCATTTGTGTTCCCGTCCTCCGGAACTCTACGGAAAGTTCTCAGGGAACAAAAGCTCCTGAAAGCAAAGCGAAAGTGTAATTTCGCCTGGGGCAAAGACACTTGAGAATCACTACACCAGGCCCCTCCCCCAGAAGATCAACAAGAAATCCAGGCAAGACCAAGTTCACCTACCAAGGAGTGCAGTTTCAATACCAAGGAGAGAGCAGCAGAATTCCAGAGGAGGAGAAAACAAACCACGAAACTCATGGCTTTCTGCCTGTGATTTTTTAGTCTTGCAGTTAATTTAATTTTTTTCTTTTCTTTTTTTTTCTCTTCTTCTGCTAAAATTTTTTATAACTTTTACCCTTTTCTTTTTTAACGTTTTTAACTAGATTATCTAATATATATATTTTTTCTTTTTTATACTTTTGTTTATTCATTTTCTTTTTTTTAATTCTTTTTTTTTCTTTTTTTTCTTTCTTTCTTTTTGAACCTCTTTTTCTACCCAAATCAGAAGAGATCCTAATCTCTTCAATCTTTTTTTTTCTTAATTCTTTTTTTAATACTTGATTGAATTTTTAATTCAATCTCTTTTTTTTAATTCTTTTTTTTCTTTTATTTTCTTTCTTTCTTTTTGAACCTCTTTTTATCCCCAAATCAGAAGAGATCCCAATCAGAAGAGATTGGGAGATCCCAATCAAGGGAGATCCCAATCAGAGGAGATCCCTCACCCAATCGTGAGGGGGGAGAAATCCCCCCTCATGATTTGGGATCTCTTCTGATTTGGTTAAAGCATATTTTCCTGGGATTGTTGCCACCCTTTTAGTATTTTACTTGCTCCTTCATATACTCTTAGCTGGACAAAATGACAAGGCAGAAAAATTCACAACAAAAAAAAGAACAAGAGGCAGTAAAGAAGGCTAGGGACCTAATCAATACAGACATTGATAATATGTCAGATCTAGAGTTGAAAATGACAATTCTCAAGGTTATAGCCGGGCTTGAAAAAGGCATGGAAGATATTAGAGAAACCCTCTCCAGAGATATAAAAGCCCTTTATGGAGAAATAAAAGAACTAAAATCTAACCAAGTTGAAATCAAAAAAGCTATTAATGAAGTTCAATCAAAAATGGAGGCTCTCACTGCTAGGATAAATGAGGCAGAAGAAAGAATTAGCGATATAGAAGACCAAATGACAGAGAATAAAGAAGCTGAGCAAAAGAGGGACAAACAGCTACTGGACCATGAGGGGAGAATTCGAGAGATAAGTGACACCATAAGACGAAACAACATTAGAATAATTGGGATTCCAGAAGAAGAAGAAAGAGAGAGGGGAGCAGAAGGTATACTGGAGAGAATTATTGGGGAGAATTTCCCCAATATGGCAAAGGGAACAAGCATCAAAATTCAGGAGGTTCAGAGAACGCCCCTCAAAATCAATAAGAATAGGCCCACACCCCGTCACCTAATAGTAAAATTTACAAGCCTTAGTGACAAAGAGAAAATCCTGAAAGCAGCCCGGGAAAAGAAGTCTGTAACATACAATGGTAAAAGTATTAGATTGGCAGCTGACTTATCCACAGAGACCTGGCAGGCCAGAAAGAGCTGGCATGACATTTTCAGAGCACTAAACGAGAAAAACATGCAGCCAAGAATACTATATCCAGCTAGGCTATCATTGAAAATAGAAGGAGAGATTAAAAGCTTCCAGGACAAACAAAAACTGAAAGAATTTGCAAACACCAAACCAGCTCTACAGGAAATACTGAAAGGGGTCCTCTAAGCAAAGAGAGAGACTACAAGTGGTAGATCAGAAAGGAACAGAGACAATATACAGTAACAGTCACCTTACAGGCATACAATGGCACTAAAATCATATCTCTCAATAGTTACCCTGAATGTTAATGGGCTAAATGCCCCAATCAAAAGACACAGGGTATCACAATGGATAAAAAACAAAACCCATCTATATGTTGCCTCCAAGAAACTCATTTTAAACCCGAAGACACCTCCAGACTTAAAGTGAGGGGGTGGAAAAGAATTTACCATGTGAATGGACATCAGAAAAAAGCAGGAGTGGCAATCCTTATATCAGATCAATTAGATTTTAAGCCAAAGACTATAATAAGAGATGAGGAAGGACACTATATCATACTCAAAGGGTCTGTCCAACAAGAAGATCTAACAATTTTAAATATCTATGCCCCCAACGTGGGCGCAGCCAACTATATAAACCAATTAATAGCAAAATCAAAGAAACACATCAACAATAATACAATAATAGTAGGGGACTTTAACACTCCCCTCACTGAAATGGACAGATCATCCAAGCAAAAGATCAATAGGGAAATAAAGGCCTTAAATGATACACTGGATGAGATGGACATCACAGATATATTCAGAACATTTCATCCCGAAGCAACAGAATACACATTCTTCTCTAGTGCACATGGAACATTCTCCAGAATAGATCACATCCTCGGTCCTAAATCAGGACTCAACCAGTATCAAAAGATTGGGATCATTCCCTGCATATTTTCAGACCACAATGCTCTGAAGCTAGAACTCAACCACAAGAGGAAGTTTGGAAAGAACACAAATATATGGAGACTAAGCAGCATCCTTCTAAAGAATGAATGGGTCAACCGGGAAATTAAAGAAGAATTGAAAAAAATCATGGAAACAAATGATAATGAAAATACAACGGTTCAAAATCTGTGGGACACAACAAAGGCAGTCCTGAGAGTAAAATATATAGCGGTACAAGCTTTTCTCAAGAAACAAGAAAGGTCTCAGGTACACAACTTAACCCTACACCTATAGGAGCTGGAGAAAGAACAAGAAAGAAACCCTAAGCCCAGCAGGAGAAGAGAAATCATAAAGATCAGAGCAGAAATCAATGAAATAGAAACCAAAAAAACAATAGAACAAATCAACCAAACTAGGAGCTGGTTCTTTGAAAGAATTAATAAAATTGATAAACCCTTGGCCAGACTTATCAAAAAGAAAAGAGAAAGGACCCAAATAAATAAAATCATGAAAGAAAGAGGAGAGATCACAACTAACACCAAAGAAATACAAACTATTATAAGAACATACTATGAGCAACTCTACACCAACAAATTTGACAATCTGGAAGAAATGGATGCATTCCTAGAAACATATAAACTACCAAAATTGAACCAGGAAGAAATAGAAAGCCTGAACAGACCCATAACCAGTAAGGAGGTTGAAACAGTCACAAAAAATCTCCAAACAAACAAAAGCCCAGATGGCTTCCCGGGGGAATTCTACCAAACATTTAAAGAAGAATTAATTCCTATTCTCCTGAAACTGTTCCAAAAAATAGAAATGGAAGGAAAACTCCCAAACTCATTTTATGAGGCCAGCATCACCTTGATCCCAAAACCAGACAAGAATCCCATCAAAAAAGAGAGCTATAGACCAATATCCTTGATGAACACAGATGCGAAAATTCTCACCAAAATCCTAGCCAATAGGATTCAACAGTACATTAAAAGGATTATTCACCACGACCAAGTGGGATTTATCCCAGGGCTGCAAGGTTGGTTCAACACCCGCAAATCAGTCAATGTGATACAACACATCAATAAAAGAAAGAACAAGAACCATATGATACTCTCAATAGATGCTGAAAAAGCATTTGACAAAGTACAGCATCCCTTTCTGATCAAAACCCTTCAAAGTGTAGGGATAGAGGGCACATACCTCAATATCATCAAAGCCATCTATGAAAAACCCACTGCAAATATCATTCTCAATGGAGAAAAACTGAAAGCTTTTCCACTAAGGTCAGGAACACGACAGGGATGTCCATTATCACCACTGCTATTCAACATAGTACTAGAAGTCCTAGCCTCAGCAATCAGACAACAAAAGGAAATTAAAGGCATCCAAATCGGCAAAGAAGAAGTCAAATTATCACTCTTCGCAGATGATATGATACTCTATGTGGAAAACCCAAAAGACTCCACTCCAAAACTGCTAGAACTTTCAACTGCAATTCCTTTCAAAGTACCACTCATCTTTTTCAAAGAAATGGAACAAATAATTTTAAAATTTATATGGAACCAGAAAATACCTCGAATAGCCAAAGGGATATTGAAAAAGAAAGCCAAAGTTGGTGGCATCACAATTCCGGACTTCAATCTTTATTACAAAGCTGTCATCATCAAGACAGCATGGTGCTGGCACAAAAACAGACACATAGACCAATGGAACAGAATAGAGAGCCCAGAAATAGACCCTCAACTCTATGGTCAACTAATCTTCGACAAAGCAGGAAAGAATGTCCAATGGAAAAAAGACAGCCTCTTCAATAAATGGTGTTGGGAAAATTGGACAGCCACGTGCAGAAAAATGAAATTAGGCCATTTCCTTACACCACACACATAAATAGATTCAAAATGGATTAAGGACCTCAATGTGAGAAAGGAATCCATCAAAATCCTTGAGGAGAACACAGGCAGCAACCTCTTCGACCTCAGCCGCAGCAACATCTTCCTAGGAACATCGCCAAAGCCAAGGGAAGCAAGGGCAAAAATGAACTTTTGGGATTTCATCAAAATCAAAAGCTTTTGCACAGCAAAGGAAACAGTTAACAAAACCAAAAGACAACTGACAGAATGGGAGAAGATATTTGCAAACGACATATCAGATAAAGGACTAGTGTCCAAATCTATAAAGAACTTAACAAACTCAACACCCAAAGAACAAATAATCCAATCAAGAAATGGGCAGAGGACATGAACAGAAGTTTCTGCAAAGAAGACATCCAGATGGCCAACAGACACATGAAAAAGTGCTCCATATCACTCGGCATCAGGGAAATACAAATCAAAAGCACAATGAGATATCACTTCACACCAGTCAGAATGGCTGAAATCAACAAGTCAGGAAATGACAGATGCTAGCGAGGATGCGGAGAAAGGGGAACCCTCCTACACTGTTGGTGGGAATGCAAGCTGGTGCAACCACTCTGGAAAACAGCATGGAGGTTCCTCAAAATGTTGAAAATAGTACTGCCCTATGACCCAGCAATTGCACTACTGGGAATTTACCCTAAAGATACAAACATAGTGATCCAAAGGGGCACGTGCACCCGATTGTTTATAGAAACAATGTCCACAATAGCCAAACTATGGAAAGAACCTAGATGTCCATCAACAGATGAATGGATCAAGAAGATGTGGTATATATACACAATGGAATACTATGCAGCCATCAAAAGAAAGAAATCTTGCTATTTGCGACAACATGGATGGAACTAGAGCGTATCATGCTTAGCGAAATAAGTCAAGCGGAGAAAGACAACTATCATATGATCTCCCTGATATGAGGGAGTGGTGATGCAACATGGGGGCTTAAGTGGGTAGGAGAAGAATCCATGAAACAAGATGGGATAGGGAGGGAGACAAACCATAAGTGACTCTTAATCTCACGAAACAAACTGTGGGTTACTGGGGGGAAAGGGGTTGGGAGAAGGGAGGTAGGGTTATGGACATTGGGGAGGTTATGTGCTTTTGGGTAAATTGGAAGGGGAGATGAACCATGAGAGACTATGGACTATGAATAACAATCTGAGGGGTTTGAAGTGGCTGGGGGGTGGGAGGTTGGGGTACCAGGTGGTGGGTATTATAGAGGGCACAGCTTGCATGGAGCATTGGGTGTGGTGAAAAATAATGAATACTGTTTTTCTGAAAATAAATAAATTGGAAAAAAATTAAAAAAAATAAAAAAAAGAAAAGATTGATTGAGTTTATATACTATATACTTTTGAGAAATCCATCAGAGCCACTTCCAAAGCATTCCACTAAACATGCAACTTTTACTTCCCTTAAAGACATTGTTAGAGATTATGCTGAGTGTTAGAGATTATGCTGAGTGAAATAAGTCAAGCAGAGACAGTGAATTATCATATGGTTTCACTTATTTGTGGAGCATAACAAATAGCATGGAGGACATGGGGAGAGAGAGAGGAGAAGGGGGTTGGGGGAAATTGAAAGGGGTGGTGAACCATGAGAGACTATGGACTCTGAAAAACAATCTGAGGGTTTTGAAGGGGCTTGGGGTACCAAGTGGTGGGTATTATAGAGGGCATGGATTGCATGGAGCACTGGGTGTGGTGCAAAAATAATGAATACTGTTATGCTGAAAATAAAAAATAAATTTAAAAAACCTTTTATAAGATAATTTCTGTTATGGATATTTCATTATACATTTTTTTTCATAA
The DNA here is from genome assembly GCF_020171115.1 of Neogale vison. Classification (NCBI taxonomy): domain Eukaryota; kingdom Metazoa; phylum Chordata; class Mammalia; order Carnivora; family Mustelidae; genus Neogale; species Neogale vison. Next base: position 159,883,579 of record NC_058091.1, on the reverse strand, counting down.
CTCTAGTCAACCTGAATTGGGGGGGTTGATTTGGGTGAGGTCTGTACCATATATATATATATATATATATATATATATATATATCCTTCACTGTTTAAGGAATAATTCTGCTATATTATACACTTTCTGAGGTAAGATATAAATAAGAAATCTAGAATAAAATGTAAGAAGCCCTGTATTATCCCAAGCATGACAGTGATTTATGACTGATGCATTCGAATTGGAAATAAGTATTTTTCTTCAAAAATAAAAGATCCACATTCTATAACATATATATAAATTTGTATATTTTTATACTAAAACTAAGTGAACCTTTAAAGATTTATAGACAATTAACTGATTATGACCTTGATTTGGGAATGGCATATGTATGAATTTTCCTAAAATATATAGGGAAATACTCTCATCACAAGAAGCTATATGATAATATGGTAATATTTTCAAAAGTAAGCATTTGTTTGAGATGGAAGACTTAACTTCTTATCTCATAACATAATTTTCATTTCTGCAAAAAGAAGATATTCACTGCTTAATTTCAGGGACCAAATGCTCATTAAACATTTATCAGCAAGTTTTCTATTATTAAATTAATTTGGGATTTGAAATATGATCATCTAAGTTCTTAACTAAAGTGAATTCATTTCTTTATCAAAAATAAATTCAGCCAACTTAAGAATAAAATACTATATTAAAAGAATGAGGGGTCAGGAGCTAGGATGGTACTATAAGAAGATACTAAGGTCATCTCATTCTTTGAACACAACTAGGTATCTATCAAATCATTCTAAATACAAAGAAATTGACTTGAGCACTGACAGAACAAATTCCACAAATAGGAGTAGAGGCCACATTGAGTGGGGAGTGGAGTGGTTTTGGGGAGAAATGAAACATGAGTGCTATGCAAGGGAGGAAGCCCTGGTCAGAGAGAAAAGAGAGAGAGGGGAGTACACAGGGAAATATTCAAGGACAAGACTTACTCAAAGCCATTGACTATGGAAAGGAGAGGAGCTGAGTTTTTGCAACCAGTTAGGGTTTGAAGACTAGAGTTTAAAGGTATACAAACTTTGCTGAGATAAAGCCATACAGGTACTACCCTATTCATGGAGAGAAGACAGGCAAACAGCCAGAGGCAGAGAGAAAGATATGAGGACCATCTGGGGAACATGGGGGAAGATTATTAATTTTTGGACCATGTTCATGGAAGGTAACTTTCATGGAGAAACCACTCTGTGGACAAAGGAGCCAGTAGACACTATTTTCCTTCTCTGACCCTCAGCATAAATTAAGAGTCACCTGATCAGGGTAGCTCCATCCCAAAACTGGCTGCTAAGCCTGTTTGCTCCAAATCTCATGTCCTTGCAGTCTGGCACAACTGAACTTCTAAGTCAAACCTGACTCATTCCCAACATAGGGAGATGCACTCCCAGAAAACCACTGCAGTTTTCTATTCACATTCTATTCCTAAAGCCTGGAGCTTTGTTTGTTGCCTCCTGTTTGTTTTGTTTTTAATTTATTTTATTTATAGAGGAAGAAAAAGAGAGAGAGAGATAATGCAAGGGGAGGAGCACAGGGAGAGGGAAAAGCTGCCACCCCACTGAGCAGAGAGCTCAATGCAGGGCTCAGTCTCAAGATATGGAGATCATGACCCTAGCCAAAATCAGGAGTCAGAGGATTAACTCTTTGAGTCACCCAGGTGCCCCAAATCCTCCATTTTTAAAGTCAGAAAGTTTGGTGAATGGATAAAGAAGATGTGAATGTATGTATATATATATATATATATATATGTATATATATATATATAGTGGGATAGTACTCAGCCATCAAGAAATGAAATCTTTCCATTTACAGTGCTGTTGATGGAACTAGAGGGTATGATGCTAAGAGAAAAAAGTCAATTAGGGGATAATAATTATATGATCTCACTGATATGTGGAATTTTTTTAAGATTTATTTATTTATTTATTTATTTGATAGAGATCACAAGTAGAAAGGCAGAGAGAGAGAGAGAGAGGAGGAAGAAGGCTCCCTGCTGAGAAGAAGCCCAATGCAGGACTCAATCTCAGGACCCTGGGATCATGACCTGAGCCAAAGGCAGAGGCTTTAACCTACTGAGCCACCCAGGCACCCCTGATATGTGTAATTTAAGAGACAAAACAGAGAATCATGGGGAAGAGAGGAAAAATAAAACAATACAAAACCAGAGAAAGAGATAAACTGTAAGTGACTCTTAAACATAGGAAACAAAATGAGGGTTGTTGGAGGGTAGGTGAGTGGAGGGATGGGGTGCCTGGGTGATGGACATTAAAGAGGCACATGATGTAATGAGTCCTTGGTATTATATAAACTGATGAATCATTGACCTCTACCTCTGAAACCAATAATATAGTATATGTTAATTAATTGAATTTAAATTTAAAATTAGCAGGCTTGACTGAAATAGAGCCCTGAGAGCACTGTGCCAATCATGGAGAGAAGGAAGATAAATAACCCAGAGTCATATAGGATGAAAACAGTGGCTGAAAAAGTCTTGGGACACACAAGGGAGAGATTATTCACTCTTCCAGGAGTGTGTCCCTAAGAGCAACAAGCATGGAGACCCCTCTCCCAAGGAAAAGGAAATGGCTAGAAAAAGTTCCTTCCCCCACTCCAGGGGTAGACTACTGGGGTAAAAAGCATGAGGACTACACTGGCTACCTAACTGTTTACATAGAGTTCCACACCTCTGCATTCTGGTGATACAGACCTTCCTGGTCAAAATAGCCTTGGTCCCAGTGTGGTAAGGCCCTTCCACACAAAACCAGAAGAAGATCTTGTCCACAGCAAGTCTTCTGACCATAGAGCTCTCCTAGGCTTCAATTCTAATGGTAATAATACCAGGTCTCATTTAACAAGCAGACATTATCACACATAGTTAAATTCCCACACCCTGACAAAGGACCAAACTGTTCACTTGAGGCAAGGACAGCCTCTTCAACTGACCGGCCCAAAGTACACAGCAGCCAAAATGGAGTGCATCCAATGGAGTGCATGAAGCACACACAAGTTACACCCCCTGAAGCACCAGGCCATGGATACTATAGTTTCTTTATCATAAAGCCATTAGCTTCAGGGGCAGGAATCAAACAGGGTTTTATAACACAGAGATGAAGACAGAGACATTTACAAAATGCTAGTGGAATTCATCATAAATGAAATAACACAAGGCCACTGTGAGAAACCAGAGTGAAACTGATATAAGTAATTGGCCTGATGAATAATTTAAAGTAACAACCACAAGGGTACTCACTGGGCTTGAGAAAAGAATGGAAGGGAGGTTCTTACTGCAGAGATAAATTAGTTAAAAACAAAATAAAGTAAGAAATGAAAGCCAGGGTCCCTGGGTGGATCTGTTGATTAAATGTCCAACTCTTGATTTTGTCTCAGGTCATCATTTCAGGGTCCTGAGATCAAGTCTGTGAAGGTCTTCATAATCAGAGGGGAATTGCTTTCTCTCTCTCTTCCTCTAACTTTCTCCCTCCTTGTGCTCTTCCTCTCTAAAATAAATAATTTTAAAAAAGAAAGAAATGAAAAATGCAATAATTGAGATTCAAAATACACTGAATGCAATGAACACAAGGATGGAAGAAACAGGGGAATGAATAACTGAAATAAAAAATAAAATGCTATAAAGTAATGAAGCTTAATAAAAGAAAGAGAGAAGAATTATAGAACTTGAGAACAGTCTTAGGGAACTTAACAATTCCATCAAGCATAATAACATTCATAATATAGAAGTCTCAGAGGAAAAGAGGGAAAAGGGGGAAGATGTTTTTGATGAAAGTATATCTGATAACTTCCCTAATTTGATGAAGGAAACAGACATCTAGATCCAGAGGCACAAAGAATCCCAACAAAAGCAAGAAAAGCAGACCAAACCAACACATGATATAGTTAAATTTGTGAGCTAAATAAAGAAAAATAATATAGAAAAATAGTAAAGAAAAAAGTGTTAAAAGGACAAAGAAAACAAGTCTCAATCTTACAAGGGAAGAGACATACAGCTAGCTCTGGATCTCTGAACAGAAACTTGGCATGCTAGAAGGAAGTAACATGATATATTCATCCTGGTTAATGAGAATAATCTGTAGACAAAAATACTCTATCTGAGTGAAAAAGTCAAGCAGAGAGAGTCAATTATCATATGGTTTCACTTATTTGTGGAGCATAACCAATAGCATGGAGGACAAGGGGCGTTAGAGAGGAGTAGGGAATTTGGGTAAATTGGAAGGGGAGGTGAACCATGAGAGACTATGGACTCTGAAAAACAGTCTGAGGGGTTTGAAGTGGCGGGGGGTGGGAGGTTGGGGTACCAGGTGGTGGGTATTTGGTGGGTATTATAGAGGGCACGGCTTGCATGGAGCACTGGGTGTGGTGAAAAAATAATGAATACTGTTTTTCTGAAAATAAATAAATTGGAAAAAAAATACTCTATCCAGGAAGTCTGGGTAAGTAGAAGGAGTGATAAAGAGTTTCCCAGACACACAAAAACCAAAGGATATTGTAACCACTAAACCAGTCCTAAAAGAAATACTACAGAGACCTCTGAGTGGAAAGGCAAGACCAAAAGTGATAAAGAATAGATGCAGAAAACTTGCAGAAAAAATGACAAAACAAGTAATAAAATGACAATAAATACATATCTATCACTAACCACTCTAAATGTATATGGATTAAGCACTCCAATAAAAAGACAGTGTGTCTTTTCATAAAGTCCATAAAACAAAACAAAAATATCCATCAATATTTTGCCTACAAAAGGCTCCTTTTTAATATAAAGACATCTGTGGATGGAATGTGAGTGGATGAAAAAGTTTTTATCATATAACGGATATTAAAAACAAGCCAGATTTGCAATACTTACATCAGACAAACTAGATTCTAAGCAAAAGACAATAACAGGAGATGAAGAAGGACACTCTATCATAAGAAAGTAACTATTCAAGAAGAAGATCTAATAAATGTACATGTTTATACCCCCAACATGGGAACACCCAAATATATAAAACATTAATAAATTAATTAATTAATTAATTAATAAAGAAACACATTGATAACAACAAAATAAGAGACACTCACACCCTGCTTATAGACAGATCAGCTAACCAGAAAATAAACAAGGTAAAAATGGCTTTGAAACACATACAGGACCAGATAGACTTAACAGATATTTGCAGAACATTAGATCCTCAAGCAGTGGAATACACATTCTTTTCAAATGCATGAGAAATTCTCTAGAAAAGAATACTAGGTCACAAATAAGGCTACAAAAAGCTAAAAAAATGTTAGGATTATACTATGCATATTTTCCAACCACAATGCAACAAAACGTGAAGGCAACCCCACAAAATTTGGAAAGGTCATAAATACCTGGTTGTTAAACAATATGCTACTTAACAATGAGTAGATCAACCAGGAAGTCAAAGAATAAATTTAAAAAGTACATAGAAAACATGAAAATGAAAACAATAGTCAAAATTTGGGATGCAGCCAAAGTGGCCAGAAGAGGGAATTGTATAGTAATACAGGTTTACCTCAAAATGCAACAATAACCTCAAATAAACAATCTTTATTTACATTTTAAGGAAATAAGATAAGTACAATAAAGTCTAAATCCAGCAGAAGATGAGAAAGAATAAAAATCAGAACAGAAACAAATGATTCAGAAACTTTAAAAAAATAAAAATTCAATGAAACCAGGTTCTGGTTCCCTGAAAAATTAATCAAATTGATAACTCCTTACCCAGACATATTAAAGAAAGAGAAAAAATATCAAATAAAGTCACCAATGCGACAGAAGAAATAGCAATCAGCACCACTAAAATACAAATGATTATAAAAGAATATTGGGAAAAATTTTACACCAAACAACTAGACAATCCAGAAGAAATGGATAAATTCATATATATATATATATATATATATATATATATATATATACATAACCAAAACTGAAATAGAAAGAAACAGAAAATTTGAAAAGACTGAGAGCCAGCAAAGAAAATGAAGGGGTAATCAAATTTCCCCAAAAACAGAAATCTAGGATCAGATGGCTTTACACAATTCTTCCAAACATTTACATAAAACTTAATACCTATTCTCAAATTATTCCAAAAAATCAAAATGGAAGGAAAACTTCCAAATTCATTCTATGAGGTCAGCATTACTTCAGCATTACCCTGATAACAAAACCCCATGAAGACTATATTAACAAAGAGAATGATAGACCAATATCTCTGAGGAACATGGATGCAAAAATTCTCAGTAAAATACTATCAAATATAATCTAACAGTACATTAAAAGAATCATTCAAGATGTTCAAGTGGGATTTATTCCTGGGTTTCAAGGGAGGTTCAATATTGACAAATATATAAACATAATTCACCACATTAATAAAAGAAAGTATAAGAAACATAAGATCCTTTCAATAAATGCAGAAAAAGCATTTGACAAAGCACAACATCCATTCCTGGTGGAAAACTTGAATGGCCATGTGGAGAGGAATGAAACTGGGCCATTTTTGTACACCATACACAAGATAAACTGATAATGGATGAAAGACCTCAATTTGAGACAGGAATCCATCAAAATATTAGAGAAGAAGAGATACAGCAACCCTCTTTGACTTCAGCCACAGCAACTTCTTGCTAGACATATCTCCAAAGTCAAGGGAAACCAGGCAAAATTGAACAATGGGGACTTCATCAAGATACAAAGATTTTCACAGCAAAGAAAACAGTCAACAAACTAAAAGGAAATATACAGAATGGGAGAAGACATTTACAAATGACATATCAGTTAAAGGGCTGGTATCCAGAATCTATAAAGAACTTCTCAAATTCAACACCCCATAACAAATAATGCAGTGAAGAAATGGAGAGAAAGCATGAACATACATTTCTCCAAAGACATACAAATGGTCAACAGACATTTGGAAAAATGTTCCACATCACATAGGATCAGGGAAATACAAATCAAAAGCACAATGAGATGAGATACCACCTTAGACCAGTCAGTATGGCTAAAATGGACAAAAAATATTTGGAAAGATGCAGAGAAAGGAGAATGCTCTTACCCTTTTGGTAGGAATGTAACCTGGTGCAGCCTCTCTGGAAAACAGTATGGAGGCTGCTCAAAAAGTTAAAAAAAATAGAACTAGTGTATTACTCAGCATTTGCACTAGTAAGCACTTATGTAGAGGATACAAGATTAGTGATCTGATAGGACACAAGCACCGCAATGCTTATGGCAGCACTGTCCATGCAGGCAAATTATAGGAAAATTCTAGATGTCCATAAATGGATGAATGGAGAAAAACACTGTGTATAGACAATGGAATATTACTCAACCATCAAAAATAATGAAATATTGTACTTACAGCAATGTGGATGGAAATAGAGGACATTATGCTAAATTAAAAAGTCAGTAAGAGAAGGACGAGTACCATATGATTTCACTGTTATGTGAAACTTAAGAAACAAAACTGATGAACATAGGGAAAAAGAAGTAAAAATAAAATGGGATAAAAAACAGAGAGGGAGACAGACAATCTGTAATGACTCAACTATAGAAAACAAACTGCAGGCTGCTGGTGGGATGCGGGTACGGTGATGGAGTAATTGGTTGACCTGCATTGAGGAGGGCACTCTGTATATTGAGACTGAGTGTTATATGCATCAGAAGAATCACTGAAGGGACGCCTGGGTGGCTCAGTTGGTTAAGCAGCTGCCTTCAGCTCAGGTCATGATCCCAGTGTCCTGGGATCGAGTCCCACATAGGGCTCCTTGCTCGGCGGGGAGCCTGCTTCTCCCTCTGTCTCTGCCTCTGTCTGCCTGTGCTCGCTCTCTCCCTCTCTCTCTCTGATAAATAAATAAAATATTAAAAAAAAAAAAGAAGAATCACTGAATTCCACCCCTAAATTAATAATACACTCTAGGTTTACTAACTTGAATTTAAATCAAACCAAAAAATAAAACAAAATAAGATAGGGATTAAGGAATGAAGTTGCCATGATGATATCACTGGGCAAAATGTGGAATTGTTCAATCACTATATTGTAGACTAGAAACTGAAATAAAGTATGGTAACTATATTTGAATTAAAATAAAGTACAATAAAATAAAGTAAAAACAAGATTTAGGTTTGTACTCAAAAGCCCAATGCAAATTTATTAGAGTCAGCCCCAGATTGTTTTAAAATTAAGTGCTGGTCTTCTTTTAAATATTTTTCCCAATTTATTTATTTTCAGAAAAACATTATTCATTATTTTTTCACCACACCCAGTGCTCCATGCAAGCTGTGCCCTCTATAATACCCACCACCTGGTACCCCAACCCCCCACCCCCCCCACCACTTCAAACCCCTCAGACTGTTTTTCAGAGTCCATAGTCTCTCATGGTTCACCTCCCCTTCCAATTTACCCAAATTCCCTACTCCTCTCTAACGCCCCTTGTCCTCCATGCTATTGGTTATGCTCCACAAATGAGTGAAACCATATGATAATTGACTTTCTCTGCTTGACTTATTTCACTCAGCATAATCTCTTCCAGTCCCGTCCATGTTGCTACAAAAGTTGGATATTGAATCCACTGGAGTAGCTCTTAACAAGATGTTCATTAATGGGCTGAACCAGGATTGATGTAGCCTAGTTAAAACTAAAAGGATAAAATAAGAAACAATGTACACTCCACTAACTAACACTTAGTTAACTTGGGAAATCAGGTCACCTGCATCTTAGATGATTCAACTAAAATAAACACTAAAATTCTTAATATTCAACTCTGGAAAATTGATGCCTTTACACAGAACCCCAAAATGTATGACTTCTGCTATTTCTGAAAAGAGCCAGGGCATGGGGGAAAAATGTTACAAAGATGAGTGCTCCAGGCTCTTTTAGTCCTCTAGCCAGTTTTTCAAAGTTCTGCCTACCAGAGATGAGGTTCCAAGGTACAACAGGGTCCTTTCTCAAGCTTCCCTCTTAAATTACTTGGAAAAATAAATTGGGAATTAATCTGTGTTCTCATTGACACTGAAGCTACACTATCAGTGTTCCACTGCTATACTTTAGTACTGAGAGTACTAAAGTAGTTAAAATACTAGGATCTCCAATAAACTTTAAAATGTCTTGTTTGTAAACACGCTTCCTTATGTTTAGGACTTTGTTAGAGATACCCTTCTTTTCTCCTTAGTTCCTTCTTCCCTATTGGCAGAAGGGCAAGATTTATTTAAAATATTTTGCTGTATTTTTGTTCTCTCAAACAGGAAAAAAAAAACATTATTCTAGAATTTGAAAGTAGTGGCAAAGTAGCCAAACAAGTGAATTAAATGAACATAAAGCACGTTTGTAATTCCTCCATCACTGACACTATAACTGAATCAGGGAACAAATATCACTTGTTTCCCTTGGATATGCTACCACCCACTATACAGGAAAAGTCTTCAATTGATCTTGGAAGAATCCACAGTGCACTTCAAATAAATTTCTCAAAACTTCTCTGAAGAGGAGCCTAGTTCTCCTCTCTCACTCCCTCTGCTTGTGCTCATTCTCTCTTTCTGTCCAATAAATAAAATCTTTCAAAAATAAATTCCAGATATTTAACACAGAATAATATTACTTTTAGGTGTAGAATTTAGTGATTTATCACTTACATAGAATACTCAGTGCTCAACAAAACTAGTAACTTCCTGATACCTATCACCTATTTAATGCATCTCCTTGAATAACTTCCTTCCAGTATTCTGAAGTTTGATCTCTGTAGTTGAGTCTGTTTCCTGGTTTACCTCTCTCTTTCCACTTCCCTATATTTATCCATTTTTCTTCTTAAATACCATACAAGTGATTCGTTATGATTCCATACCATATACGTGAAATCATATGGTATTTGTCTTTCTCTGGCTGACTTTTTTAGTATAATAGACCCTCAATCCACCCATGTTGTTGCACATGTAGTAAAAAGATCAGACACTTGCATTCCAATGTTCATAGCAGCAATGTCAACAATATCCCAGCTTTGGAGGGAGCCAAGATGTCTTTCATCAGATGAATGGATAAAGAAGATGGGGTTCATATATATAATGGAATATTACTCAGCCTTCAGAAATGATAAGTACATACCATTTTTATCAACACAGATGGAACTGGAAGGGATTATGTGAAATGCAGTAAGTCAAGCATAGAAAGACAATATAATGTCGTGTAACTCATATATGTAATCTAAGAAATACCACAGAATACCATAAAGAATAGAGGGTACACTGAAGAGGGACAAATCAGAGAAGAAGAAAACCCATGAAGAGACTCTGGACTCCAGGAAACTTGTTGAAGGTTATAGAAGGGAGAAGGTGGAGGGATGAGGTAACCATGAGATAAGTATTAAAAAAGCGAAAATAAACTTCTGGGACTCCATCAAAATCAAAACCTTCTGCACAGCAAAGGAAACAGTCAAAAAGACAAAGAGGCAACACAAGGAATTGGAGAAGATATTTGCAAATGACAGTACAGACAAAAGGTTGATATCCAGTATCTATAATGAACTCCTCAAACTCAACCCACACGAAACAGGCAAACACATCAAAAAATGGGCAGAAGATATGAACAGACACTTCTCCAATCAAGACATACAAATGGCTATCAGACACATGAAAAAATGCTCATCATCATTAGCCCTCAGGGAGATTCAAATTAAAACCACATTGAGATATCACCTTACACCAGTTAGAATGGCCAAAATTAACAAAACAGGAAACAACATGTGTTGGAGAGGATGTGGAGAAAGGGGAACCCTCTTCCACTGTTGGTGAGAATGCAAGTTGGTGCAGGCTCTTTGGAGAACAGTGTGGAGATTCCTCATGAAATTAAATATAGAACTTCACTATGACCCTGCAATTGCACTCCTGGGTATTTACCCCAAAGACACAGATGTCGTGAAAAGAAGGGCCATCTGTACCCCAATGTTTATAGCAGCAATGGCCACAGTCGCCAAACTATGGAAAGAACCAAGATGCCCTTCAACGGATGAATGGATAAGGAAGATGTGGTCCATATACACTATGAAGTATTATGCCTCCATCAGAAAGGATGAATACCCAACTTTTCTAGCAACATGGACGGGACTGGAAGAGATTATGCTGAGTGAAATAAGTCAAGCAGAGAGAGTCAATTATCATATGGTTTCACTTATTTGTGGAGCATAACAAATAGCATGGAGGACAAGGGGCGTTAGAGAGGAGAAGGGAATTTGGGTAAATTGGAAGGGGAGGTGATCCATGAGAGACTATGGACTCTGAAAAACAGTTTGAGGGGTTTGAAGTGGCGGGGGGGTGGGAGGTTGGGGTACCAGGTGGTGGGTATTATAGAGGGCACGGCTTGCATGGAGCACTGGGTGTGGTGAAAAAATAATGAATAATGTTTTTCTGAAAATAAATAAATTGAAAAAAAAAGAAAAAGCAAAAAAAAGGGTATGTTGTGATGAACACTGCGTGTTACAAGCAAGTAATGAATTGTTAAACACTACATCAAAAACTACCTACTGTATGTTGGCTAATTGAACATAATAAAAATCCATTAATTAATTAAAGGTAAGAAACCAGTCAAATATAAATAAAAAGGATCTGAAATAATATTTGAAAAAATTTAATATGAAAAAATATAAAACACCTTTTTAATTTTATGGTTTAATTTGTAAAACTTTTAATTTTAAGTTTTTTTTAATTTTAAGGTTTTAATTTATAACATAGTGTTATATTAATTTTAGTTATAAAATAAGTAATGAACTACTTCTACACTTCATCCTGTGCTAATTACCTTAAGTGCAGTACTTAAACTCCATCACCTATGTAACCCATCCCCCCCACCCTACCCCAGTAATCATCATTTTGCTCTCTATAATTAGAAGTCTGTTTCATGATTTTTCTTTCTCTCTCTGGTTTTCTTTGCTTCAAAACAAGAATACTAAAATAGCATATAAACATAAAAAAGGGTTTCACAATCAATTGACATTCATCAAATAAATATATATTGCAATTTTTATGAGGTCCTATCATTTGTTAATGTAATAAAAAATAAAAAGCAAAAAAATCACATTATATATTTATTTGCTATGTTGTAAATGTACATGATTCATCAGCTTGATAAGAAAATAAGTAAAATGAAAAATAATCATTTCCTTGGACCTGTTATTTTCCTTCTGAAATTATATCAATAAAAACATTTCATAGAAATGGGGAACCCTACACATAAAAACATGTATATAGGTATAAATAAATAAATAATCAAACATATATATTTATATATATATATTTATATATTTTATTGGAGACTTGTATAACAGTTAAGATGTATATTTTTTAACAGAACTAAAACTTAATATAGCGTTTATTTTTTATCATGGTACTCAAGTACAGAATTTGAACTTCAAATATGTCTAAAAGGGTTATAGTAAAAATAACAATAATTTTGCTCCAAACTATCCTTTCACCGTCTTGCTGCACAAGTCCAATTACTTAAAATTCTTTTAGATATTTTGTCTGTATTGATGACACATGTCTAAATTAATGCTAGTGCTGTTATTTCTTGTTTTCCCAACTTAGATATTATCATTTGAGATTATCAACCAGTCAGTCTCCTAAATGAGGCCGCCACTCATAAGATATTAGTCTGCATCTCATATTGTTAAATCACTTCTTCAGGGAATTTCATAACATATTGATGTTTTTGGTTCACATATCTGTAAAATATTTTCACTTTATATTTGATTTCTAGTTTGTCTTGGAGGAGAATTCAAAGTTAATAACCAGTTTCCTTCTGATTTCGAAAAGCATTTCTTCTTTGCCTTCTCACATTTACCATGTTTTGAAACATCAGATGCCCTTCAGATAGTAGCTCTTCTTCTTTTCCTTTCTGAAAGATTCTATTATCATTATTTATTATTATTAATTATGTTCTGTTAGTAAACCATACGGTGTATCATTAGTTTTTAATGTAGTGTTCCAAGATTTATTGTTTATGTATAATTAAATGATAATTAAAAGTATTTTATTTGAGAACTACATAATGGAGTATATATGTAGGTATAACATCCAATGTGTATTTTTGCATTTATGTATAACATCCAGTGTGTATTTTTGAATATGTGTGATTCCATACATTAATATCATATTTCCTGAAACTTTTTCAATCAGAAGTATATATGTATCATTGTCATTTTGTACATTTATGTGGTGAATACATATATTTCATTAATGTTTCCCTGAAAATTCTAATTCCAAAATGATACACATTTTTTTCTGCATATGGAAAAAGAAGAAGAGATATCTAATATTTTTAGAAGTTAAACTTGATCTGGAATGATGCATTTGGGTAAGATTGGTTACTGGGTGAAATAGGTCACAGGATAAGGTTAGTTAGAATTAGGTCACAAGGTGAGATTAATTTGATTTAGTGTTTATTTTAGCATGAGACAAAGATTTTTCTAATGTAAATTTTTGTAAAATATCAAGCTAGTGTTAGTATTTATTGATAATTTTCTATGTGCCAGACAGAGTTCTAGGTGCTTTACTTATATATTAAATCCTATAATGTCCCTATAAGTAAGGCATTGTTCATAATACTGCTTCAGTGTCTGTGCTCATACCAATGTTTTATAGCCATGTAACTTTAATATTACTGAAGGTTTAGTATTTTTAATTCTAACTATACAAACAATAAATTGTTAAAATCTTAAGGTATTAAGAATCAACATTTTATAGGGATTTTAGCACATTCTTAATTCATTACAATCATATAATTAAAAAGTAGCTGAAAATCAAAAACAGTCCATCTTCTATTTACAACTGAGATCATTGTACAAGAGTTACTGAATTAGTCAAGATGGCAGAGGAATAGAGAACCCTATTTCAACTAGTTCCCTGAATTTAGTTGCATATCTACCAACAATTCTGAACAGCAAAATCTGTGGAGGTCTTGAGGCCTGAAGAGCATAGTGATGATTTTGTGGGCTTATATCAGAAGACAAACAGAAGGGGGAAGGAATTGCTAAAAGATGGCACTGAAAAAGTGATATAACACTGGAGTGCAAAAACATCCACACTGGAGACTGGGGACAAACTCATAGAGCAGTAGCAGAAGGGAAAAGTCTTCAGAGAAGCTCTCAGACAGAATCCAGGAACTTTAGGTGTGCACATGTGAACACAGCACAGCTTTCACTTTAAGAAGGACAAAGGGCAGAGCATGCCCCAGCCCTGGGATAGAAATCTGGGAGAGTTTCTGTGGGAAAGTACCACAAAAGGTGGCTGCAGTCATTGGCAGTGCACACAAAAATGGAGACTGTGTGTCCTGGAAGTCTCAGTGAAGATAGACTACAATTTCTCTGGCCCAAGACAGGGGTTTGTGTGTGTCCATTTTTGTTCTGACTTTTGGAAGAGACAAATAAAACTGCCAGAGAACAAAAGCTCAAGAAATGGGTTTCCACAGAGCCAACCCCACCGGCAGGGGACAGGGCAACTAAGCCCAAGAAACATTGCATAAATAAAGTGCAGAAGACACCTAACCCAGAAGACAGACAGGAAGAACAAGAGGAAAACAACTCTGAGGTCCCCATAAAATGGGTGCATCATGCTTGTGTAGTGGTTAGTACTTTAGAATCTGTACATTCCTTCAACTAGTCCTCAACCAAAGAACTAAGAGGAGTAAACCCCAACAACAACAAAAAAAAGAACCAGGGAACTTATGCCACTAACCTAAGTGATATGGATATAAGCAAGATGTCAGAGATAGTATTCAGGACAGTCAATGGCTAGATTTGAGAAAAACATTAACTACAATATAGATTCTCTAAGGACAGAAGTGATATCTAATCAGGCTGAAATTAAAATGTTGTGAATGAGATACATTCTAAACAGGGTATCCTGAGAGCCAGGATAAATGAGACAGAAGAATGAATTAGTGAGCTAGAAGATAAGATGAAAGAAAGGAAGGTTGCTAAGGACTACTGGGATAAACTGCTAAAAGCCCATGAGATCAGGCTTAGAGAGATCAGGGATAATCATAAAATGTTTCAATGTCAGAGTAATTGGGATCCCTGAGCAGGTGGAGACAGAGAGAAAAAGAGGGTTAGAAGGAATATTTGAGAAAATTGTAGCCTAGAACTTACCTAATTTGGGGAAGGAAATAATCATTCGTCTCTGAGAAACAGAGGGGACTCCTCACAAAAATCATCATGAACAGAACAATGGCCCCACCAATAGTAGTAAAACTTGCAAATCTTAGAACCAAGAAAGCTATCCTGAGGGCACTAAGGGGAAGAGATTTCTTACATGTGGGTGGAAGAACGTAAGAATAAAGCCAGACCTGTCCACAGAAACTTGGCAAGCCAGAAAGCCTGGCAAGACATATTCAGTGTATTAAGTGAGAATAAAATACAGCCAAGGATACTTTATCCAGGAAGGATGTAATTCTGAATGGAAAAAGATATGAGGAGCTTCCAGACTGGAAGAAATTGAAACCAAATGTGACTACCAGGATGGCCCTGCAAGATATATTAAGGGGACCTGTATAAAAGAAGAGAGACCCTGGAGTCATGTAGATAAGAAATTTACAGATACAATCTATATAGACAGGGACTTCACAGGAAATATGATGGCACAGAATATATATCTTTCAAAAGTCACTCACAATGTGAATGACCTAAATACTCTCATGAAACAGCACAGAGTTGCAGATTGGATAAAAAGAAAGGGTCCATCCATATGCTGTCTACAAGAGATTAAATTTTTGTAACTAAAGATACCTCCAGATTGAAAGTGAGGGGATGGAGAACCATCTTTCATGCCAATATACTTCAAAAGAATTCTTGTAGCAATTCTCATATCAGACAAATTAGATTCTAATTTAAAGACTGTAGCAAGATATACAGAGTGACACTGTATCATACTAAGAGGTCTATCCAACAAGAAAATCTAACAATTGTAAATATATATGCCCCCGACATGGAAGCAGCCAACTACATAAGCCAACTGATAACAAAAATAATCATATTGATAGTACTGCATTAATAGAAGACCTTCACACTCCCTCCAAAGTAATGGACAGATCATCTAAGTAGAAGTTTAACAAATAAGAGCTTTGAATGACACATTGGAAGAAATGGACTTTATAGATATATACAGAACACTCCATCCTAAAACAACAGAATACACATTTCCAAAGGCACATGGAACTTTCTTCAGAATAGACCACATACTGGGTCACAAATGGGGTCTAAACAGATACCCAAATATTGAGATTACTCCCTACATATTTTTAGAATACAAAGCCTTGAAACTAGAACTCAATGACAAGAAAAAAAAAGGAATAAATTCAAACATTTGGAAGTTATAGAGCATTCTGCTAAAGAATGATTGGGTCAACATGGAATTTAAAAAAATTAAACAATTCATGGAAATTAATGATAATGAAAACATATTTTTCCAAAACATATAGGATACTATAAAGAAAGTCAAAGAGGAAATAGATGAGATGTCCAGTACATCAAATTCCATAATAACCTTCTAACCTGAACTTTTTGATACATACACCTGTGTTTTCCTTTTGCATTTCTACTTTTTAAATTTCTTTTATTTTAAATTTTAGTTTAGTTTAGTCTGGTTTATTCCTTTTTTAATTTTTACTTTCTAATATTCATATAGAGTTAAAATTCAAGGTAATCCCCTTTCCCCAATCAATGCCACCCCTAGAGGTAAACCAATTCCTAATCCCACTTTATCTTAGGAAAGTTCAGTCTTTAACAAAGATATCAAGATACATCCAGGAAGAATCAAAAGAACCTTCTTCACCCTCACTGAGAATTTACAACCACTCTCCCAACTTTTTCTTTCACCAGTATTTCTGTGTTTTTGTGTTTGTTTTGATTGTATATAAATCTTATACTCAGGGTACCTTTGGAAGAGTTTCTTCCTTTATTTGCATATATATGGAAATATATATGTATATATACATATATTATTGTTTTTCTGTTCTCACATACTTTTTTTTTCAATTTATTTATTTTCAGAAAAACATTATTCATTATTTTTTCACCACACCCAGTGCTCCATGCAAGCCGTGCCCTCTATAATACCCACCACCTGGTACCCCAACCTCCCACCCCCCCGCCACTTCAAACCCCTCAGATTGTTTTTCAGAGTCCATAGTCTCTCATGGTTCACTTCCCCTTCCAATTTACCCAAATTCCCTACTCCTCTCTAACGCCCCTTGTCCTCCATGCTATTGGTTATGCTCCACAAATGAGTGAAACCATATGATAATTGACTCTCTCTGCTTGACTTATTTCACTCAGCATAATATCTTCCAGTCCCGTCCATGTTGCTACAAACTTTTATCAGTCTTTTTGTTTGTCTGTTTTTGCTTGTTCACATCATAAATCTTACCTTGGGACCAATTTGGACTGAACCTTCTCCTTTATCTCAACTTTCCTTCCTTTCTCTCTCCCTCTCTCTTTTTTTCTTTTCCTTTTCTTTTTCCTCTCATTTGGATGGGGAACCTTGATTGCTCAGAATCCAGGGTGCACCTTGACTGCACCACACTCAATACATCCAGCTACACCCGCTCAGCCATCTCTCACCAAAATGACTAGGAGGAGGAATTCCCAACAAAAGAAAAATATAGAGGATGGACCTTCTGCAACAGAGCTAATGGCTATCAACATAGACAATATGTCGGAAAGAGAATTCAGGTTAGCAATTATCCAAGCAATAGCTAGGTTGGAGAAAGCCATGGGTGACCAATAGGAATTGATTAGGGCTGAACTGAAAAATACCAGAGATCATGTTTTCAATAAGGGAAGAGCGGAAAGCTACCAGGGATGAGCTTCACAATGCTCTCAATGAGTTCCAATCTAACCTAAATTCTCTCAACAATAGAGTAACTGAGACAGAAGATAGAATCAGTGATCTGGAGGACAAACAGATAGAGAGAAAGGATCAGGAGGAAGCCTGGAAAAGAAAATCTTAGAAACCACGAAAACAGAATCAGGGAAATAAATGATGCCACGAAACCTCCCAACGTCACAATTATTGGAATTCCTGAAGGGGAGGAGTAAGAAAGAGGTCTACAAGATGTAGTGAAACAAGATCTTCATGAAAATTTTCCGAATCTTGTGAATTGGAACCAGCGATCATGTACTAGAGGCCGAAAGTTTTCCCCCCATGATTACAGATTCTTGAAAGTCCCCGAGACACCTAATAGTAAGAATTAAGAATTATAATTGTAGGAAGAACCTCTTGAAAGCCGCTAGGACAAGGAAGATCCTTACTTACAGGGGAAAGCCCAACAGAATAACGTCAGACCTGTCCACAGAGACCTGGCAAGCCACAAAGGGCTGGCAAGATATATTCAGGGCACTGAATGAGAAGAACATGGATCCAAGAATACTTTATCCAGCAAGACTGACATTCAAAATGGATGGAGAGATAAAGAGTTTCCAGGACCGGCAAGGCTTAAGACTATGCAACCACCAAGCTGGTACTGCAGGAAATATTAAGGGGGCTTCTTTAAAGGAGGAAAAAGCCCAAGAATAGCATTGAACAGAAATATAGAGACAATCTAAAGAAAGAAAGACTTCAAAGGTAGCATGATGTCAATAAAAACGTATCTATCAATAATCACCCTCAATGTGAATGGCCTAAATATGCCCATTAAATGGCACAGGGTTGCAGACTGGGTAAAATGATAGGACCCATGCATATTTTGTCTACAATAGACCCATTTTGAACCTAAATATACACCCAGACTGAAAGTGAAGGGATGGAGAAGCATCTTTCATGCCAGTGGGCCTCAATAGAAGGCAGGGGTAGCGATTCTCATATCAGACAAATTATATTTTAATCTAAAGACTGTAGTCAGAGATAATGAAGGACACTACATCATCCTTACAGGGACTATCCACAAAGATAATCTAACAATTGTAAATATCTAGGCCCCCAATATGGGAGCAGTCAATACATAAGAAAACTGTTAATCAAGATAAAGAGTCATACTGATATGAATTCACTAATTGTTGGAGATCTTAACATGCCTCTCTAAGAAATAGACAGATCATCGTGCAGAAAATAAATAAAGAAACAAGAGCATTGAATTACACATTGGAACAGATGACCTCAGGGAAATATACAGAAGATTCCACCCTAAAACATCAGAATACTCATTATTCTCAAGTGAACATAGATCATTTTCCAGAATAGACCACATACTGAATCACAAAACAGGACTCAACCGATACCAAAAGACTGAGATGATTCCCTGCACATTCTCAGAACACAATTCTTTGAAACTGGAGCTCAAATCCCAAGGAAAAGTTCAGAGGGAACTCAAACACCTGGAAGCTAAAGACCAACTAGCTTAACAATGCTTGGATCAACCAGGAGATCAAAGAAGAACTGAAACAATTCATGAAAACTAATGAAAATGAAGATACTTAGGTCCAAAACCTATGGGATACAGCAAAGGTGGTCTTAAGGGGGAAATACATAGCCGTCCAAGCCTCCCTCAAAAAAAAATTTGAAAAATCCAGAACACAGCAGCTGTCTCTACCCCTTAAAGAACTGGAGAATCAACAACAAATCAAACCAACTCCACACATAAGAAGGGAAATAATCAAGATTAGAGCTGAGATCGATGAGGTAGAAAGCTGAGATACAGTAGAATGTATCAATGACCAGAAGCTGGTTTTTTGAAAGAATCAATAAGATCAATAAACATTGCCCACACTAATCCAAAAGAGAAGAGGGAAAGCCCAAATTCATAAAATTATGAATGAAAAGGGAGAGATCACAACGAACACCAAGGAAGTAGAAACAATAATCAGAAGTTATTATCAACAGTATTTGTCAATAAGCTAAGCAACTTAGATGAAATTGATGCAATCCTGGAAAATTTTAATTCCTAAAATTGAACCAGGAAGAAATTGACAACCTGAATGGACCAATACCTAGGAACAAGATTGAAGCGGTGTTCAAAAACCTCCCAAAAAGCAAAATCCCAGGACCTGACAGATTCCCTGGGGAAGTCTACAAACTTTCAAAGAAGAAATAACACCTATTCTCCTGGAGCTGTTTCAAAAAACTGAAGCAGAAGGAAAACTCCCTGACTCTTTCTATGAAGCCAGCATTACCCTTATCCCCAAATCAGGCAAAGGCCCTACCAAAAAGGAGAATTTCAGACCAATATCACTGATGAATATGGATGCTAAGATTCTCAACAAGATCCTGGCAGGCAGGATCCAACAGCACATTAAAAAGATTATCCACCATGACCAGTAGGGATTCATGCTTGGGCCACAAGGATGGTTCAACATTCACAAAACAGTCAATGTGATAGAACAAATTAATAAGAGAAGAGGGAAGAACCACATGGTCCTCTCAATTGATTCAGAAAAAGCATCTGACAAAACCCAGCATCTGATCCTGATTAAAACGCTTCAAGGTATAGAGATAGAGGAAACATTCCTGAACTTCATCAAATCTATCTATGAAAGACCCAGAGCAAATATAATCCTCAATGGGAAAAAGGTTGTAGCCTTCCTGTTGAGATCAGGAATGCGACAAGGATGCCCACTCTCACCACGCTTGTGAAACCTAGTATTAGAAGTCATAGCAACTGCAATCAGACAACAAAGAGAAAGAAAAGGGATCCAAATTGGCAATGAAGAAGTCAAACTCTCTCTCTTCGCAGAAGACGTGATTCTGGGACGCCTGGGTGGCTCAGTTGGTTAAGCAGCTGCCTTCGGCTCAGGTCATGATCCCAGCGTCCTGGGATCGAGTCCCACATCGGGCTCCTTGCTTGGTGGGGAGCCTGCTTCTCCCTCTGCCTCTGCCTGCCATTCTGTCTGCCTGTGCTCGCTCTCTCTCCCTCTCTCTCTCTGACAAATAAATAAAATATTAAAAAAAAAGAAGACGTGATTCTTTATATGGAAAACCCAAATGACCCCATCCCTAAACTACTAGAACTCATACAACAATTCAGCAACGTGGCAGGATACAAAGTCAATGTACAGAAATCAGTGGCTTTCTTACACTAACAATGAAAATACAGAAACGGAAATTAGAGAATCGATTCCATTTACTATAGCACAAAGAACCATAAGATACCTGGGAATAAACCTAACCAAAGAGATAAAGGATCTGTATTTGAAGAACTACAGAACACTCATGAAAGAAATTGAAGAAGACACAAAAAGATGGAAGACAATTCCATGCTCTTGGATCGGAAGAATAAACATTATTAAAATATCTATACTGCCTAGAGCAATTTATACTTTTAATTCTATTCTGATAAAAATTCCACTGGTATTCTTCAAAGAGCTGGAGCAAATAATCCAAAAATTTGCATGGAATCAGAAGAGACCCTGAATCGCTAAGAAAATGTTAAAGAACAAAAATAAAATGGGGGGGCATCACATTACCTGATTTCAAGCTTTACTACAAAACTGGGATCACCAAGACAGCATGGTACTAGCATAAAAACCGACACATAGACCAGTGGAACAAAGTAGAGACCCCAGATATGGACCCTCAACTCTATGGTCAATTAATCTTTGACAAAACAGAAAAAAATATTCAGTGGAAATAAGACATTCTATTCAAGAAATGGTGCTGGGAAAACTGGACAGCTATAAGTAGAAGAATGAAACTCGACCATTCTCTTACACCGTACACAAAGATAAACTCAAAATGGATAAAAGACCTCAACATGAGACAGGAATCCATCAGAATCCTAGGGGAGAACATGGGCAGTAATCTCTTTGATATCAGTCACAGCAACTTCTATCAAGATATGTCTCCAAATGCAAAGGAAACAAAAGTGAAAATAAACTTTTGGGACTTCATCAAAATTAAAAGCTTCTGCACAGCAAAGGAAAGAGTCAAGAAAACAAAGAGGCAACCCACGGAATAAGAGAAGATATTTGCAAATGACAGTACAGACAAAAGGTTGATATCCAGGATCTATAATGAACTCCTCAAACTCAACACACACAAAAGAGGCAATCATATCAAAAAATGGGCAGATGATATGAACAGACACTTCACCAATGAAGACATAGAAATGGCTATCATACACATGAAAAAAAGGTTAATCTTCCCTAGCCCTCAGGACGATTCAAATTAAAATCACATTGAGATATCACCTTATACCAGTTAGAGCGGCCAAAATTAACAAGACAGGAAACAACATATGTTGGAGGGGATGTGGAGAAAGGGGAACCCTCTTCCACTGTTGGTGGGAATGCAAGTTGGTGCAGCCTCTTTGGAGAACAGTGTGGAGATTCCTCAAGAAATTAAACATAGAACTTCACTATGACCCTGCAATTGCACTACTGGGTATTTACCCCAAAGATGCAGATGTCGTGAAAAGAAGGGCCATCTGTACCCCAATGTATATAGCAGCAATGGCCATGGTCGCCAAACTGGAAATAACCAAGATTCCCCTCAACAGACGAATGGATAAGGAAGACGTGGTCCATATACACTATGGAGTATTATGCTTCCATCAGAAAGGACGAATACCCAACTTTTGTAGCAACGTGGAAGGGACTGGAAGAGATTATGCTGGATGAAATAAGTCAAGCAGAGGGAATCTATTATCATATGGTTTCACTTATTTGTGGAGCATAACAAATAGTATGGTTCACATGGGGTGTTAGGAGAAGGGAGTTAGGGGAAATTGGAAAGGAAGGTGAACCAAGAGAGACTCTGGAGTCTGAAAAACAATCTGAGTGTTTTTAAGTGGTAGGGGATGGGATGTTGGGGTACCTGGTGGGGGGTATTATAAAGGGCATTGATTGCATGGAGCCCTGGATGTAGTACAAAAACAATGAATACTGTTACGCTGAAAATAAATAAAAATAAATTAAAAAATATATTTCTCCATAGGCAAAGGAAACAAAAGCCAAAACGACCTTTTGGGACATCATCAAGATCAAAACCTTCTGCACAGCTAAGTAAACAGTCAACAAAAGAAAGTGGAAACCCACGGGATGGTAGACTATATTTGCAAAAGACAGTACAGAAAAAAGGTTGATATCCAGGATCTATAAAGAACTCCTGAAACTCAACACACACAGAAGAGACAATCATTTAAAAAAATGTGCAGAGTATATAAACAGACGCTTCTCCAATGAAGACATACAAATGGCTCTCAGACACATGAAAAAATATCACCATCACTAGCCATCAGGGAGATTCAAATTGAAACCACATTGAGATACCACCTTACATCAGATAGAATGGCCAAAATTAACAAGACATGAAACAACATGTGTTGGAGGGGATGTGGAGAAAGGGGAACCCTCTTACACTGCTGGTGGGAATGCAAGTTGGTGCAGCCTCTTTGGAGAACAGTGTGGAGATTCCTCAGGAAATTAAAAATAGAACTTCCCTATGACCCTGCAGTTGCTCTACTGGGTATTTACCCAAAGATACACATGTTGTGAAAAGAAGGACCATCTGTACCCCAGTTTTTATAGCAGCCATTGCCATGGTCGCCAAACTGTGGAAAAAACCAAGATATCTTTCAACGGACGAATGGTTAAGGAAAATGTGGTCCATATACAATATGGAGTGTTATACCTCCTTCAGAAAGGATTAATACGCAATTTTTTTAAAGATTTTATTTATTTATTTGACAGACAGAGACCACAAGTAGGCAGAGAGGCAGGCAGAGAGAGAGGGGGAAGCAGGCTCCTGGCTGAGCAGAGAGCCTGACGCGGGACTCGATCCCAGGACCCCATGATCATGACCTGAGCTGAAGGCAGCGGCTTAACCCACTGAGCCACCCAGGCGCCCCAATACCCAACTTTTGTATCAACATGGATGGGACTAGAATAAATTATGCTGAGTGAAATAAGTCAAGCAGAAAGAATCAATTAAATGGTTTCACTTATTTGTGGAGCATATCAAATAATATGGAGGACAAGGGGAGATGGAGAGGAGTAGGGAATTGAGGGAAATTGGAAGGGAATTGAACCATGAGAGACTATGGACATGAAAATAAATCTGAGTGTTATGAAATGGTGGGGTGGTGGGAGGTTGTATGAACCAGGTAGTAGGTATTAGAGAGGGCATGAATTTCATGGAGCACTGTGTGTGGTGCAAAAAGAATAAATACTCCTATGCTGAAAATAAATTAAAAAAATAGTAGGGTGTGGAGAAGGAACAGAAAGCAAAATAACAAAGATTGTAACATTGAGCAAGTTACTGTTCAAGACTGGATCTTAATCCTCCTGGGAAATCTGAGAAAGAGAGTAGACCATGTATTTGAGAGACATATCACACCTAGGGTGTGAGGGACCTGAGGTATTTGTCCACCAGCTCTCATCAGTCATCGATTAAGTTCTGGTTGCTGCAGCAAAGTAAACTGTCAAAAAAACAAAGATGCAACACATGGGATGGGAGAATATATTTGCAAATGACAGTACAGACAAAAGGTTGATATCCAGGATCTATAATGAACTCCTCAAACTGAACATACACAAAACAGGCAATCATATCAAAAATTGGGCAGATGATTTGAAAAGACACTTCTCCAATCAAGACATACAAATGGCTATCAGAGACATGAAAATATGTTCATCATCACTAGCCCTCAGGGAGATTCAAATTAAAATCACATTGAGATACCACCTTACACCAGTTAGAATGGCCAAAATTAACAAGACAGGAAACAATATGTGTTGGAGGGGATGTGGAGAAAGGGGAACCCTCTTACACTGTTGGTGGGAATGCAAGTTGGTGCAACCTCTTTGGAGAACTGTGTGGAGATTCCTCAAGAAATTAAAAAAAAGAGCTTCCCTATGACCCTGCAATTGCACTCCTGGGTATTTACCCCAAGGACACAGATGTCATGAAAAGAAGGGTCCTCTGTACCCCAATGTTTATAGCAGCAATGGGCATGGTCGCCAAACTATGGAAAGAACCAAGATGCCCTTCAACGGATGAATGGATAAGGAAGATGTGGTCCATATACACTATGGAGTATTATGCTTCCATCAGAAAGGATGAATACCCAACTTTTGTAGCAACATGGACGGGACTGGAAGAGATTATGCTGAGTGAAATCAGTCAAGCAGAGAGAGCCAATTATCATATGGTTTCACTTATTTGTAGAGCATAACAAATATCATGGAGGACAAGGGGTGTTAGAGAGGAGAAGGGAGTTGGGGTAAATTGGAAGGGGAGGTGAATCATGAGAGACTATGGACTCTGAAAACAATCTGAGGGGTTTGAAGTGGTGGGGGATGGGAGGTTGGGGTACCAGGTGGTGGGTATTATAGAGGGCACAGATTTCATGGAGCACTGGGTGTGGTGAAAAAATAATGAATACTGTTATGCTGAAAATAAATAAAAAATAAATTTTTAAAAAAGTATATGACAAGAGGAAAAAATATATATATACATATATTGGGCACCAAGCATGGTGTAGAACTATATATATATATATATATATATATATATATATATATATATATATATATTGAGGTTTGATGAGGTTCTTCCGTATATATATATACTATCAAGAGAAACACAAACACAGAAACACTGGTGGTAGAGAAAGATGGGAGAGTGGATATAAATTCTCAGTGTGAACAAGGAAGGTTGTTTTGATTCTTCATGGATGTATCTTGATATATTTGTTAAAGGATTCAAATTTCCTAAGATAAAGGAGAGTTCTCTTACCTCTAGAAAATGTTTACACTAATCAGGAATATACCTGTCGTGCTGGCACAGGTGTATTCAGGTCCTCTGGCTTCCTGCCCTGACTAGAGGACAGGAAGGGGGACTTCAGCTAGTGCAACTGTGTACAGTTCCTCTTGTGCGGATTGAACTGGTTAACCTCCCTCAGGTACTGGGGAAATCTCTCTTCCCCTTGAGCACTTCCTCTGCTCAGGTTTGGACACTGGACAGATCTAGTTGGCTGGACCAGTGAGAAACGTTGGGTGGAGTGATGAGTTTGCTCCTGGATATCTGCCGTAGACCTATCCTGCCACACAAGATGGTTGTCCCCATGGGAAGAAGTACACAGATGGGCATATCAGCGTGTTCCCTGATATGAAACAAAAGGTAAATGTCCACCCCAAGCCTGTCTGGTGTCCTGAGGTTCATTAGGGACCCCTGGAAATCCACACCTAACCCCTGACCTGTACCTGGGCTGACTGGACTACTCTCAGAAGGGCACTTGAGGAGGCAACAGGATGGGCAGCAAAAGCATAGGGAGCCTTGTGCACCATGAGGAAAGATAAAGAAGGAAGGGGTGATGACTCCTTTCCTTCCAACCCCTTGCCCTAAGGGCCCGCTATGTCTATGTGCAAATCTCTTCACCAGCAGTGCCTGGCAATCCCTGGCATCAGCTGTGGATGCTCACTCCAGTCCTTTCAACTCCTCAGTCAGGTTGTCCTGTTCACACTAGCCAAGACTCTCCATTCCATAGGTGTAACTTTGCGGGTCCTGGTCTGTCTAGTTCAGAGACCCATTCAAGGGAGGCCCTGGCCCTGTTCCCTGCTGGAGGATCTCAAGGTACCTGGGTGGTGGATTCTCAGGAGCCTCCCTGGATGAACCAGGGCTCATGTTCCTGTAGCACCTGCTGTTCTCCTCCAGCACCAGATCTCATGCTCAGCTGGGTCCCATTGTGCTCCATCCCAACAGGGTTGGTGGTCTTGCTTGTGGGAGGGACGTGGCTGTAGCTCTATTTCTAAGTGCATCTCTCTCTTTATTTGTCCCATGGGAAGGAATTCCAGGAGTCTTGGCTGCTTCCTGCCAGACCCTTCCCTACTCCCTCAGTGCTGCCCCAGCAAAGGGGTCACTTTCCAACTGTTCTTTTCTCTGTGAAATTCTCTGTCCTGCTTCTCCTTCTGGTTCTGTGACCTTCCCTGTAGTGCCATTTTCTGGTTCTTGACTTTGTTTCTTGTACATTATTGGCAACCAGTTCAAGATAAAGAAAATATATAAAATACATACATACAATATGTGCTATCTCTCCCAGTGGAGAGAAACAGTATCTACTGACCTGCTCTACTTGTTAGAGACTGAGCAGGAAGCAGGGGCTACTGATCTTCTGCCCTCATGGAAATCCCAGTCTTCCTGGTTCAAGTCATACTTTCACAAAGCTTTGTTCCCACATTACAAACACACTTGCTAAGTCACTTAGTTTGAGTTATAATTAAAAATAGCTGGTAATTGATGATAATGCTTTGCGAATTTTTCATTATTTTAATTTCTTGGAGGTGTCTTATGCATAAAATCAGTCCTTTAAATAACACTTGGAAGGTATAAAATATCAAGTTTTTGCTTCCAGCATGAAATTCAATGATTAATTATGATTAGCAATTGTCATTTCCAAAATGATCTTTTGGTTTGCTGTTGACTAACATAAACCAGGAAAGGAATCAATTTTGTTTATCAGGTTAGACTGTTTCTTTGATAAAAGCTTATTTTGATGCTGCTACTGGAATAATAGAAAACACTCTCTTAAAGCAGATTTTCAGCTTGCAGACATGATCATAGAAACCCATAAAACCAACACACACACAATCTTTTCAGATGCTCCAATCAGTATTGGAGTATTATGGGGCAAAGAGAAAAAGAAAGGGAAAGAAGCCGTGTTCCCACAGTGAGATATTTAAACATGTCTAAGGAAAAAGTGTGCATTGTTTCATCTCCATTTCACATGTTTATTCCCAAGTCTTTACAGCCTTATGGTGTGTTTCTGTGACAGGAACAACTTCAGGGGACCCCGTGGCATAACTTTTCCTTGAGGGTATGAAGCTTGAGTGGTATCCAGTGCGTGGATGAGAACTCCCCTCCCTGTACTTCCCTGAGCACAGAGAGCATTTCTGGTGAAGGACAAGTGCCTCAGTTACTGCCCTGGCATGCTAGTCCTGCCCACTGGTGCTGCTTTTGAAAGGCAATCTCTGGATTCTAAACTTCAAGGTGTTCCCAATGCAGAAAAAGTGAAGTGCATTTCTGGTTTCACCAGGTCCCTTTAATAGGAATCTAACTCAGATAATTCTGTATGGAAGCCAAATAGAGAAATTTATATAACCATGTCACCACCCCCCTTTTTTTAATATACTGGGCTTCCATCTATGAAAACATGAACACAGTTTTCCTGCACTAGGTTTAAAAAAAGGAGGGGATGTACCCAATAAAACAGGTGACCTGGCTGGGGAACTTCATCCTGGATTACTTAAATGGAGATCTGTGAGTTCCTAGTGCTGACACAATGCTGACATCTCTTTTAAATGGCACAGTTTTTTCAATTATATATGAGAATTAAACATCTTTATGCTTTTTACTCCTTATTATATATTTTAATTTTTAGGGTGGTAAGTGGAGGGGCAGAGTGAGAGGCAATGAGAACCTTAAGCAGCTTCCACACCATGCTTGGTGCCCAATATTGGGGTTACATCTCACGAGACCTGAGGTGAAATCAAGTGTTAGGTGCTTAACCCACTGAGTCACCCAGGGAATCCAATCACTGATAGATTTATTTTTTTAAAAATGTTGGAAATGCTCTTGTACTAAATCCATTTTATGTAAATTGCTGCAGATTACAATGACCTAGCCACATTAGTGAGTATTACAAGGTGACAAGTGGTACATTAAGAAAAATGTGCTATAGAACACAGATGGTTAATAGGTATTTACTATTTATAATTCTACTGAATCTGATAAGCTCTGAGCAGCAAAGTTGATGTTGTCCAGACCAAAAAAGGGTGGTTATTATTATGATACGAACTTCTGGTTGGATGAAGAACAGAGAAGTGCGCCTTTATGAAAGTCTTCAAAATTTCACAGAACCACCATGGCTCTGTAACATTTCTGTCTACTGTAGGTGGAAATTCAATCTCACAAAACGCTAGCTATGATTGGGATTTGCTTTAATCCAGGAACACTCCACTTTTAAGTGTGCTAAATTAATCTCTTTCAATATGATTCAGTGTTTTCAATTTTATGCTTATATGTTATACATATATGTATGTGTGTGTTATTTTATGTATTTATTTATTTATATATAATATATATGTATATATATTCACTTTTCCAAGGATAATTATGTTATATCACTTTATTAATTGATCAGTACTACAATTGGTCATTGATGCAGAATATTTTTAAAACTCCTATTTCCAGGAATAAACACTGAGAACCATTTGCAGCAGTTAAATGCAAAGTGAATTCCATTAAACACTTCAGTGTTATTGAAGGGAATTATTTTAAAAGCATTCCATGCTTTACTGGCATAAAAACAGACACATAGAACAGTGGAACAGAGTAGAGAGCCTAGATATGGACCCTCAACTCTATGGGCAAATAATCTTCAACAAAGCAGGAAAAGATATACAGTGGAAAAAAGACATTCTCTTCAATAAACGGTGCTGGGAAAACTGGACAGCTATATGGAGAAGAATGAAACTCGACCATTCTCTTACACCATACACAAAGATAAACTCAAAATGGATAAGACCTCAACGTGAGACAGGAATCCATCAGAATCCTAGAGGAGAATATAGGCAGTAATCTCTTTGATATCAGCCACAGTAACTTCTTTCAAGATATATCTCCAAAGGCAAAGGAAACAAAAGCGAAAATAAACTTTTGGGACTTCATCAAAATCAAAAGCGTCTGCACAGCAAATGTAACAGTCAAAAAAAGAAAGAGGCATTCCCACCAACAGTGTAGGAGGGTTCCCCTTTCTCCGCATCCTCGCCAGCATCTGTCATTTCCTGACTTGTTGATTTTAGCCATTCTGACTGGTGTGAAGTGATATCTCATTGTGCTTTTGATTTGTATTTCCCTGATGCCGAGTGATATGGAGCACTTTTTCATGTGTCTGTTGGCCATCTGGATGTCTTCTTTGCAGAAACGTCTGTTCATGTCCTCTGCCCATTTCTTGATTGGATTATTTGTTCTTTGGGTGTTGAGTTTTTTAAGTTCTTTATAGATTTTGGACACTAGTCCTTTATCTGATATGTCGTTTGCAAATATCTTCTCCCATTCTGTCAGTTGACTTTTTTTTTTTAAGATTTTATTTATTTATTTGACAGAGAGAGATGACAAGCAGGCAGAGAGGCAGGCAGAGAGAGAGGAGAAAGCAGGCTCCCTGCTGAGCAAAGAGCCCGATGCGGGGCTCGATCCCAGGACCCTGAGATCATGACCTGAGCCGAAGGCAGCGGCTTAAACCACTGAGCCACCCAGGAGCCCCTGTCTTTTGGTTTTGTTAACTGTTTCCTTTGCTGTGCAAAAGCTTTTGATTTTGATGAAATCCCAAAAGTTCATTTTTGCCCTTGCTTCCCTTGCCTTTGGCGATGTTCCTAGGAAGATGTTGCTGCGGCTGAGGTCGAAGAGGTTGCTTCCTGTGTTCTCCTCAAGGATTTTGATGCATTCCTTTCTCACATTGAGGTCCTTAATCCATTTTGAGTCTATTTTTGTGTGTGGTGTAAGGAAATGGTCCAATTTCATTTTTCTGCACGTGGCTGTCCAATTTTCCCAGCACCATTTATTAAAGAGGCTGGTGCAACCACTCTGGAAAACAGCATGGAGGTTCCTCAAAATGTTGAAAATAGAACTTCCCTATGACCGAGCAATTGCACTACTGGGAATTTACCCTAAAGATACAAACGTAGTGATCCAAAGGGGCACGTGCACCCGAATGTTTATAGCAGCAATGTCCACAATAGCCAAACTATGGAAAGAACCTAGATGTCCATCAACAGATGAATGGATCAAGAAGATGTGGTATATATACACAATAGAATACTATGCAGCCATCAAAAGAAACGAAATCTTGCCATTTGCGACAACATGGATGGAACTAGAGCGTATCATGCTTAGCGAAATAGGTCAAGTGGAGAAAGACAACTATCATATGATCTCCCTGATATGAGGAAGTGGTGATGCAACATGGGGCTTAAGTGGGTAGGAGAAGAATCCATGAAACAAGATGGGATAGGGAGAGAGACAAACCATAAGTGACTCTTAATCTCATGAAACAAACTGTGGGTTGCTGAGGAGAGGGGGGTTGGGAGAAGGGGGTAGGGTTATGGACATTGGGGAGGGTATGTGCTTTTGGGTAAATTGGAAGGGGAGGTGAACCATGAGAGACTTTGGACTCTGAAAAACAATCTGAGGGGTTTGAAGTGGCGGGGGGGTGGGAGGTTGGGGTACCAGGTGGTGGGTATTATAGAGGGCACAGCTTGCATGGAGCACTGGGTGTGGTGAAAAAATAATGAATACTGTTTTTCTGAAAATAAATAAATTGGAAAAAAAAAGTAATATGCAAAAAAAAAAAAAAAAAAGAGGCAACCCACTGAATGGGAGAAGATATTTGCAAATGACATTACAGACAAAAGGTTGATATCCAGGATCTATAATGAACTCCTCAAACTCAACACACACAAAACAGGCAAACATATCAAAAAATGGGAAGAAGATATGAACAGACACTTCTCCAATCAAGATATACAAATGGCTATCAGACACATGAAAAAATGTTCATCATCACTAGCCCTCAGGGAGATTCAAATTAAAACCACAATGATATATCACCTTACACCAGTTAGAATGGCCACAATTAACAAACCAGAAAACAACATGTGTTGGAGAGGATGTGGAGAAAGGGGAACCCTCTTACACTGTTGGTGGGAATGCAAGTTGGTGCAGCCTCTTTGGAGAACAGTGTGGAGATTCCTCAAGAAATTAAAAATAGAACTTCCCTATGACCCTGCAATTGCACTCCTGGGTATTTACCCCAAAGATACAGATGTCGTGAAAAGAAGGGCCATCTGTACCCCAATGTTTATAGCAGCAATGGCCACGGTCGCCAAACTATGGAAAGAGCCAAGATACCCTTCAACGGACGAATGGATAAGGAAGATGTGGCCCATATACACTATGGAGTATTATGCCTCCATCAGAAAGGATGAATACCCAACTTTTGTAGCAACATGGACGGGACTGGAAGAGATTATGCTGAGTGAAATCAGTCAAGCAGAGAGAGTCAATTATCATATGGTTTCAATTATTTGTGGAGCATAACAAATAGCAAAGGGAGTTAGATAGGAGAAGGGTGTTAGGGGAAATTGGAAGGGGATGTGAAGCATGAGAGACTATGGACTCTAAAATCAATCTGAGGGGTTTGAATTGGTGGCTGAGTGGGAGCTTGGGGTACCAGGTGGTGTGTATTATAGAGGGCATGTATTGCATGGATCACTGGGTGTGGTGAAAAAATAATGAATACTGTTATGTTGAAAATAAATACAAAATAAATTTTAAGAAAAAGAATAATTTTTTTCTGAAAATAAATAAATTGAAAAAAAAATTCAATTTTTGCTACACAAATTGTCCATTGTAGATATAGTGCTATCATTGGTCACCGCTTAAGATTTTATTTTAATTCCAGTTAGATGATATGTAGAACAATATTAGTTGTATGTTTATAGTATGGTGATTCATCACTTCCATACAACACCTGGTACTCATTACATGTGTATTCCTTAATCCCTGTTCCCAATTTAACCCATTCCAATGATCCTACCTTAAGTGACTTTCTGCTCTTTCCTTACAGTTACAGATATGTTTATTGGTTTGCCTTTCTCTCTTTTTTCCCGCTTTGCCCCTTTCTTTCCTGAATTCACATATGAGTGAAAACTTAATGATGTCTTTCTCTGACTTATTTTGCTTGGTGTAATACTCTGTAGTATTCGTGTCACTGCAAATCATAAGAATTAATTCTGTTTTTATGGCTTAGTAATATTATATTATATACTTACATATCTGATATCTAATATGTATTACATATATATGTATAAATATCTATAGATATAACATATGTTATCAATCTATGGATTATATCTAGGTATCTATAGAAACATACATATGTATAGATATAATTTATATATAGATCTATACATATATACACATACATATAGATTTTGGAATGGTATATATATATATCATATCTTATTTAGTCATTCATCTGTCCATGGACAACTGGACTCCTTCCATATTTTGGCTACTGTGGTCTAATTTACTGTATTGCTTAGGTTCCCAAACTATTGAGAATATCTGTGGCTTTTAGACTTCAGCCCCACATTTAGTAAATTATTTGAAACAATAAAAAAAAATAAAAACGAAAAATTACCACAAAAATAGAGTGATTGGTAACATATACTTATTTTTTCAAATATTTATTATTTATTTTCTGGATTAATGAAATCTTCATCTTAAATCCTGGAATGGCATTATTCTTCAAGAGTCTACAAGGAAAAAATAATGGACTGCGAAACAACAGGGCTAGTGACAACTTTGTTACATCTTTACAGAGAAAATTCTCTGAATTATTCTTCTCAGGGTCCCCATCACCTTGTTTCTCAGGCTAAAAATGATCCAGTTGAACACTAGGGTCAGGATGGTGTAGAAGACAGCAAGGACCTTTTCCTCTGTGGGAGAATGGAAGGATCTAGTGCATAAATAAGTGTGAATAAAGGGTGCAGAGTAGAAAGTCATCACAGTGAGATGGGTGCTGCAGGTCAAGGAAACACAAGGAAGAGAGTGATGCTTACAAAAACTGTGTATTCATAGACCCAAGTGTCCATGCAGGCCAGAGTCAACATGGCTGGGACATCATAAAATAAATTGTTGACGGCTCTGGATCTATAAAAAGGGAAACAGAAATCATATGCAGTGTGGGCACAGGAGTTGGTTGAAGCCATCGTCCAATATCCTCCTATGATCACAACACACTCTTTTGATCATAAAAGTAGCAGAGTGAAGAGGAAAGCAAATTTATGCATAGGCCACAGAGGTCAATAGTAATCATTCTGCATCAAATAAATCAATGAAGAAGAAACTCTGAATTGCACACCCAATGAAAGAAATACACTTATTTCCAGACTGATAACCAGAAACCATCTTGGTAACAATACTGAAGATGTAGTTCAGGTCCATGAGGGACATGACTAAGTAGGAAATACATGGGTGTGCGTGAATGGGTGTTCAGGAGGATCAGGATGAACATGGACAGGTTAACAAACAGAGCCATTAGGAAAATAAGAAAACTGAGAGTGAAGAAACACAGGCCAGTACTTGATGGTGGGAATAACCCCAATAAGAAGAATCAGTTGTTGTTTGGTTAATATTTTCCAAGGGGACAGTAACTTAATTTTCCATAAATAGAGATACATAGTAAGTACAGAAAAATAATCTCTCATTAATTAATTATTTTAGTTCCACTGTAATTTGTTCAGGACACATTGCAGCTCTTAAAATAATTAACACCTATTTTGAAAAAAAAAGTCCTCATAGTTAAAATATTGATGCCATGTAAATGTCCATCTGAAAATACTTCATGGAAATGTGTAAATTTGTAAGGATAATATTTTAGGGGACTTTTTTAAGATACACATATTTTA
Source organism: Neogale vison (assembly GCF_020171115.1). Taxonomy (NCBI): domain Eukaryota; kingdom Metazoa; phylum Chordata; class Mammalia; order Carnivora; family Mustelidae; genus Neogale; species Neogale vison. The sequence continues at coordinate 159,849,085 of NC_058091.1, read as the reverse complement.
TTTTCCTGTGTCAGTTTAGTTATTAATAACATGAGGTTTTATAATTGTTATGTATGCATTATAAGGCAATGTAAATGCATAAATTATACATGCATACTTGAATATATTTTATTATACTTTGGCAGTGATTTTTTTTTTCATTTATAATTAAACCCAAAGATTTCTGAAAGTATAGTAATCTTCTCAGGTCACTCTGTATATATATATATATATTTTTTTTTGTTTGTTTGTTTGTTTGTTTGATCATTTGGTTGTTTTGGTACCAAGACTTAGTATCTGCTTCTTTTTCCCCAAGAAATCTAATGAAGTGTTATTGACAACAATAAATTATAGGAAGTAGATTTAGTCCTCCTCACTCAATATTCAAATGCTTTAAAAAAACCCATTCCTGACAATTTTCTCTAACATTTTATTGTAGCTCCTTGACTCAGCTTACACTGTCTGAAAACATCTGTATTGTTCTTCTGCTCCTCAATAATTATATGACTTTATGCATTGCTTTATGGCATTTTTCCTTTTTTCTGCTTGACCTCTTGCTTTTGTGTACTTGAAACTCTTTCTATTTTTTGATACATGTAAGTTTAGCTCCTATATGTATCATATTCTGTCATAAAACTCAACAAAAATAATAATAAAGCATGAGAGACTATGGACTCTTAAAAACAATCTGAGTGGTTTAAAGGGGCGGGGGTCGGAGGTTGGGAGAACCAGGTGGTGGGTATTAGAGAGGGCACGGATTGCATGGAGAACTGGGTGTGGTGCAAAAACAATGAATACTGTTGCGCTGAAAAATAAAAAATAATAATAAAGCAGTAGATCTGCATAAGTTAAAATAGAGTGGGAAAGAGAATAGAGGGTGGAATTGGAGATAAGAACATTTTGGGTGAACACATTTTAAAAAACAGACACTTAAAAGGAGTTGGAAAATGACATTTTGAGAATATTCTAAGAAGGAGTGGAGGGTATCTTCTCCAGAAGGAATACCATTTGGGATGAAAGACCAACATATTATGCATACAAAGGACTATATGCTTCAGTCTCATACTTTTCTAGGACCAAAGCCATCAGAATATTGAGGAATTCTTTATATGAAAGATAGATACACTCACACATATGTATGCTGAATTAAAAATTATTTACATAAATTCCTGGCTGTGGGTATTAAGGAGGGCATGTATTGAATGGAGCCTTGGGTATTGTGTATAAACATTAAATCTTGGAACACTGTAAAGATAAAATTAAATTTAGAAAAGGATAAATGTAAGAAACTTTAAAAAAATCTGATTTTTTCAGAGAGATGTGAGAATTTATTAAATACAAAGTAAAAATGTCATGTGTTTTACAGAATAAAGTGTCCAGTGACAATAAAAACCTTTTCTAAATAAATGCAAATAATTACAATAATAAATTTAACAAAAGTGTCAAAAGATAAATTGATGAGAATCAACCAGAAAGCAACAGTGAAATGCAAAATCTGACACTTAGGGCAGATAAGAGAATGAGAGGAATAATATAAGATGACCCAACATATACTTATGGGCTTTTCTGTAAATGCATATGACATCACTTTTTTTTGGCAAAACGTTTATTTATTCTTAAGTTAATATTATAAAAAGAGCTTTTCTCTAAACCAATATATGAACTACACTAATGAAAGATGAGGTAAAGAACACAAAAAAATAACATAATTAATCTATTGAATAGTAAGTTCTTGAAAATACTAAATATTATTTTGAAAACAATTTCTTAATAATCCCCAAAATGAGGTAGACTGATATCCTAAATTCTCCTTGAGGGAAATTATGGTAATATAAGATAAAATATATGTAGTCATGCATATAAAATAACACATTTCACAATACTGCTGTATATTTTATATGTGGACAATACATTCTAGAAGATGAAGCAAAGCTCTGGATGCATATCCTAGGACATATTGTGGTGTGTGACTATGTTGAGAGATTGGGGAGGGAAGGGGAAAACGTTGATGTTGTAGGAAGGGGCTGACTCTATCCACACTGGCCTGAGTTACAAATCATGGGCTGGCATTTCAGATTTAGGAATCAAGCATTACAGATGAGCATATTGTTTAAAATATTGATGAAGTACTAGGCAAAATTGTAAACGAATTTGAAGTATTTGCCCTGGTGTTAAGAGGCATAAGTTATGGAATCGTCATTCTATCCTGTGGTTTTTTGATGCCATGTACATCCATTCTTGGGGTAATATACTAAAGTGATTTTAAAAAGTTGTTTTAGTTAGTAATTTACATGTACTCAAATTATTGCAGATGTACATCTCCTTATCTTCTGTGAAATACCTTCATCAGGGTGCTGAGTCTATATGAAGAAATTGATTTTCAATTTTTGGGTGGTCACTGCCAATTTCAAGAGAAAAAACTGGGAAGCTGTTTGTATTTATAAAGTAAAGACGTACTGCATCTGACATGGAAACCACTTGAGATATTGAATATCTGGTTACAAACTCTAATGTAAAGTGTTATATTTTATGTAAAAAATAATTAGATTATTTCCACCTTATTTTAATTTTACCCAATGACATAATGAAAACTAGTCTATTTGGTTTGCAAAAGATTTGTACCTGCTTCAGTCTTTTAAACTTCACTAGAACTTTTGGGTCTGGCATCAGCATTACTGACAATAGGCAGTGAAGTAAAAGGGAAAGTGATGGTTTCTTAGTGAATAGGAGAACTAAGGCTTGAACCTGAACAAGTTCCACACATGGCAGAGAAGATAGAACTATACACTTTCTTTGACCACGTCCACAGGGTGGAACCTACCATACATCAAGATTTATGTCAGGAATTATTTGTATTTAATTCTGACCAAAGTCTCTTGTTGTTGATACAACCATCAATATGACTACAGATAGCTGATGATAAATCATGTTTCAGAGAATTAAGGGAATTCTTTGGATTTCCTGTCTTAACAGAGTTAGTAAGTAGATGCATATATTTATATATTAAACTTGTATATAAAAAGAATCCTATCTTAGCACAAAATATTTTGGGAAACAATTATGAAGGAAAATTGGTTAACAGCTCAGAACTAAATAGAAATTAAAATAAAAATATAAAATCTTAATTAAAAATACACTATAGATGAAATGGAGTCAAGAATGTATACAAGTTACTTATTTATAAATAAATTGGTTTAGTGCTTCTACATAGTCAGGTAAAGATATTTCTTGTTTCCTCTCATCTGCAGTCTTAACCATATTTTCTCTTGTTCCCTGCAAAAATACAACTTTATTCAATAGTGTAGAGAATACACATATCACTTCCAGATTCTCTCAGTGAACTGTAATTCATGTCCTGCCCTTTACAAAAGTTGTCCTAGGTGATTTTTCTAACAAAGAGTCATTCTCTTTTAATATCTCCTCTGTAATTTGCATGGTGAATGTATATATTCATTTTATTCCTACATCATAATGAAGTAGTTCCTCTAAATAATGTCATTTATAAATAATTTGCATCTTACTAGTTTTAATTTAGTTTAAGAACATTTAACAAGGATTATCAGTATTACAGATATTCTTTTTTCTATGTTTCTCATGTTCCTATTCAATTGGAAATAAAACTTGAAAAACATCTCCCTTTATTGATTCACATATTTACAGAATAAAGAGATTTTTTCAAATATAGGATCATTATTATAAATAGTGATCCAGTGGAATATCTATAAATGTGTCCTCTAGATACCAGATAATGTATAATTTTCTTCTGAAGCAAATTAATGTCAAAAAATATCATTCAGATCACTAAATGAGTCTGGTCACAATCAATTTTGTTTTGTTACTGCATAGCTGCAACAAGAATATGCATTGAACATGGGGTGCCTGGGTGGCTCAGTGGGTTAATACCTCTGTTTTCAGCCAGGTCATGATCCCAGGGCCCTGAGATGGAGCCCCACATCAGTCTCTCTGCTCAGCAGGGAGCCTGCTTCCCCCTCTCTTTCTCCTTGACTCTATGCCTACTTGTGATCTCTCTCTGTCAAATAAATAAAACCTTTTTAAAAAAGAATATACATTGAATGAAGAATTTTCTATCATTTTGCCTAAAACTTCAGAAGAATCTCAGACTAAAAAAAAATGGCACCAGTTTTCATATAAATTTGGGTTGCCTTCTCTTTTAAAGAACTCTTGTCATACTGTTGTATGAGCTTTGCAAAATAAGCTTCTTTACTCACCGAAAGGGGAAGAGTTTCCTAAAGAACCTGTCAGACCTCTTTCTCAACTTCCTTGAACCTACTGGCTGCACAGAGTCTACCACAGTTCATTGAAAAATGTGTCCATACCTGTATCTGTAATGTCCATAGATAATTATTTTACATTGCTTTCACTTATATAGGTTTTAAAGTATTGTGAAATAACTTTCCTAGAATGAATCAGATTACAGAGAGGAGAATACTCTGGAGTCTTGCCAAAGACAGTTCCCTACAATATATCTGCAATGAGTCAGACATGGAATTTTTGGTACCTTCTAATGTCTCTGTAATGGTTTCTGTTAAAAAGAATATGCAGTACAGAGTTAAGAATGCTTTAGTGACTTAGGACTTAATGTTCTTTTTAAATACTTAAGCAATATATATTTTTATTTGTTTAGATGGTCATAGAGCTTGTGCTCCTAAGGATTTTATAATACACAGAGATATAAAATTCACAGTATTAATATGTGCATGTTACCGTTGCTTCCATATATAACTTCATGAACTATCACAATGGTGAATTAGAACTGATAAATACATAGTTTGGTAGACAGATATATGAAGAGATACCCGATTTATCAGGATACACTTTGAGTTTGTATTCAGATTGAAGTGAAGTTTATTTTGCTTTATTGAAAAGCATGCTGCAGATTTTTGGAGCCAATGCTAGATCTAATGCTAGCAGTCTCTTACTAGAAATGTGAACTTGGGTTAGTGAATTAACTCTCTGAGCCCCTACCTCACAAGTAGAGCAGATCAAAATCTTGAGATATGATCCCACACTTTTAGAATGAATATTACCCCAAATTGAAAAAAAGATATTGAGACTTAGAGAGAATGTGGAGAAAACACATCACTTGAGCACTATTGATGGGGCTGAAAATCAGTACAGCCATTATGGAAAATAGTATAAAAGTTCTTCAGAAATGTAAAAGTAAAACAATTCCAAACAGCACTCAACTGGGCTTTTTGTGGAGGGCTGTGGAGGCTGAGGAGGCTGACCACTTCCCTCTTCCATGACCACCAATCCCTCCTGCCCCCAGATTCAGGAAAGAACTAGGAAATGCTTATTTTCTAACATTACTATTGAAGATTTCACTCTCTCAAGCTTTATTCTCTGAGTTTCATGTAAGCCCATGGAAATTCTACCTAATATGACTCAACACTATCCTTACAAAGACCCTAATTTATTTCTCTTCCAAAGAGCAAATTTATGAACTAGCCCCTAAACTATTTTCTAAAGTAAACAATATAACTCTGCTTAATTAGACCCCAGTTAAAATCTTCTGTTTCCAAGCTTGATCAACTCTTCCATAGATGACATGACTCATTTCCTAAACTGACAACCTGAAAATGGGAATGATTTCTGTCCAGTCAATAATCCACAATGCCTGGGCACCAGGGTGACTCAGTTGGTTGAGCGACTGCCTTCATCTCAGGTCATGATCCTGAAGTCCCAAAATCAAGTGATGCATCAGGATCCGAGCTCCAAAAGGGGAATCTGCTTCTCCTTCTGACCTTCGCCCCTCTCATGCTCTCTCTCTCTCTCACTCTTAAATAAATAAATAAAATCTTTTAAAATCCACAATGCCAAAGAGTTTACCCAACAGGACCAACAGCTCTGTGATCATGTCCTACAGGTTCATGAATTCAGTTGTACTTCTCTAAAAGAAAATTAGGCTACCTAGGCCATATTAAGCATTCTATTTTAATAGATCTTTATTTATTTATTTGACACACAGAGAGATCACAAGTAGGCAGATCAGTAGGCAGAGAGAGAGGGGAAGCAGGCTCCCCACTGAGCAGAGAGCCCGATGTGATGTGGGGCTTGATCCCAGGACCCAGAGACCATGAGCTGAGCTGAAGGCAGAGGCTTAAACTCTTGACCCACCTAGGTAGCCCTAATGTATTCTTTATTGTGTTGAAATCTCCTGCCTCTTCAGAGGGTCCATGACAGGCTCTGAACTCAAAATACATTTCCTTTCTCAGTGCATATTATGTCTGTTTCAAATTAAATTACTGTTCTAAAAGTCTCTTGTGTTGAAATCCTCACGTTTGCATGTCCATTTGCATTCATATATTTACTATATATTTTGTCAGAGAGAATATTTTTGTATTATACTTATCATATTTATATGGATATATTACCATTTAGTGTAGATTTACTTTAATTTACCATAAACTGAGATGAGTATATTGATGTTTGTAGATATCAGCCATTAATTCAAATATCAATTCTACCATATTTACTATCATTTCACAATAAATTATAAGGTACAGCAGCAATACTTTCAAGATGTCTATAATGTTTTTTTCCCAATTTATTTATTTTCAGAAAAACAGTATTCATTATTTTTTCACCACACCCAGTGCTCCATGCAAGCTGTGCCCTCTATAATACCCACCACCAGGTACCCCAACCTCCAACCCCCCGCCACTTCAAACCCCTCAGATTGTTTTTCAGAGTCCATAGTCTCTCATGGTTCACCTCCCCTTCCAATTTACCCAAATTCCCTACTCCTCTCTAAGGCCCCTTCTCCTCCATGCTATTGGTTATGCTCCACAAATGAGTGAAACCATATGATAATTGACTCTCTCTGCTTGACTGATTTCACTCAGCATAATCTCTTCCAGTCCCGTCCATGTTGCTACAAAAGTTGGATATTCGTCCTTTCTGATGGAGGCATAATACTCCATAGTGTATATGGACCACATCTTCCTTATCCATTCATCCGTTGAAGGACATCTTGGTTCTTTCCATAGTTTGGCGACTGTGACCATTGCTGCTATAATCATTGGGGTACAGATGGCCCTTCTTTTCACGACATCTGTATCTTTGGGGTAAATACCCAGGAGTGCAATTGCAGGGTCGTAGGGAAGCTCTATTTTTAATTTCTTGAGGAATCTCCACACTGTTCTCCAAAGAGGCTGCACCAACTTGCATTCCCACCAACAGTGTAAGAGGGTTCCCCTTTCTCCACATCCTCTCCAACACATGTTGTTTCCTGTTTTGTTAATTTTGGCCATTCTAAATGGTGTAAGGTGATATATCATTGTGGTTTTAATTTGAATCTCCCTGAGGACTAATGATGATGAGCATTTTTTCATGTGTCTGATAGCCATTTGTATTTCTTGATTGGAGAAGTGTCTGTTCATATCTTCTGCCCATTTTTTGATGTGTTTGTCAGTTTCGTGTGGGTTGAGTTTGAGGAGTTCATTATAGATCCTGGATATCAACCTTTTGTCTGTACTGTCATTTGCAAATATCTTCTCCCATTCCGTGGGTTGCCTCTTTGTTTTTTTTTTTTTTTTGACTGTTTCCTTTGCTGTGCAGAAGCTTTTGATTTTGATGAAGTCCCAGAAGTTTATTTTCGCTTTTCTTTCCTTGGCCTTTGGAGACATATCTTGAAAGAAGTTGCTGTGGCTGATATCAAAGAGATTACTGCCTATGTTCTCCTCTAAGATTCTGATAGATTCCTGTCTCACGTTGAGGTCTTTTATCCATTTTGAGTTGATCTTTGTGTACGGTGTAAGAGAATGGTCGAGTTTCATTCTTCTACATATAGCTGTCCAGTTTTCCCAGCACCATTTATTGAAGAGACTGTCTTTTTTCCACTGTATATTTTTCCTGTTTTGTCGAAGATTAATTGACCATAGAGTTGAGGGTCCATATCAGGGCTCTCTACTCTGTTCCACTGGTCTATGTGTCTGTTTTTATGCCAGTACCATGCTGTCTTGGTGATCACAGCTTTGTAATAAAGCTTGAAATCACGTAAGGTGATGCCGCCAGCTTTATTTTTGTTTTTCAACATTTCCTTAGCGATTCGGGGTCTCTTCTCATTCCATACAAATTTTAGGATTATTTGCTCCAGCTCTTTGAAGAATGCCGGTGGAATTTTGATCGGAATGGCATTGAAAGTATAGATTTCTCTAGGCAGTATAGACATTTTAACAATGTTTATTCTTCCGATCCAAGAGCATGGAATGGTCTTCCATCTTTTTGTGTCTTCTTCAATTTCTTTCATGAGTGTTCTATAGTTCCTCAAGTATAGATCCTTTACCTCTTTAGTTAGGTTTATTCCCAGGTATCTTATGGTTCTTGGTGCTATAGTAAATAGAATCGATTCTCTAATTTCCCTTTCTGTATTTTCATTGTTAGTGTATAAGAAAGCCACTGATTTCTGCACATTGACTTTGTCTCCTGCCACGCTGCTGAATTGCTGTATGAGTTCTAGTAGTTTGGGGGTGGAGTCTTCTGGGTTTTCCATATAAAGAATCATGTCATCTGTGAAGAGAGAGACTTTGACTTCTTCATTACCAATTTGGATACCTTTTATTTCTCTCTGTTGTCTGATTGCTGTTGCTAGGACTTCTAATACTATGTTGAACAAGAGTGGTGAAAGTGGGCATCCTTGTCTTGTTCCTGATCTCAGTGGGAAGGCTGCAAGCTTTTTCCCATTGAGGATGATATTTGCTGTGGGTATTTCATAGATAGATTTGATGAGATTCAGGAATGTTCCCTCTATCCCTATACTTTGAAGCGTTTTAATCAGGAACGGATGTTGGATTTTGTCAAATGCTTTTTCCGCATCAATTGAGAGGACCATGTGGTTCTTTTCTCTTCTCATATTAATTTGTTGTATCACATTGATTGATTTGCGAATGTTGAACCATCCTTGTAGCCCAGGGATGAATCCCACCTGATCATGGTGGATAATCTTTTTAATGTGTTGTTGGATCCTGTTGGCTAGGATCTTGTTGAGAAAATTAGCATCCATATTCATCAGTGATATTGGTCTGAAATTCTCCTTTTTGGTATGGTCCTTGCCTGGTTTGGGGATCAGGGTAATGCTGGCTTCATAGAAAGAGTCTGGAAGTTTTCCTTCTGCTTCAATTTTTTGATACAGCTTCAGGAGAATAGGTGTTATTTCTTCTTGGAAGGTTTGGTAGATTTCCCCAGGGAATCCGTCAGGTCCTGGGCTCTTGTAATTTGGGAGATTTTTGGTCACTGCTTCAATCTCGTTATTAGATATCGGTCTATTCAGGTTGTCGATTTCTTCCTGGTTCAATTTTGTTAGTTTATATTTTTCCAGGAATGCATCCATTTCATCTAGGTTGCTAAGCTTATTGGCATATAACTGTTCGTAATAACTTCTGATGATTGTTTCTACTTCCTTGGTGTTCGTTGTGATCTCTCCCTTTTCATTCATAATTTTATGAATTTGGGATTTCTCTCTTTTCTTTCGGATTAGTGTAGCCAGTGGCTTATCGATCTTATTGATTCTTTCAAAAAACCAGCTTCTAGTTTCATTGATACGTTCTACTGTATCTCTGGTTTCTCCCTCATTGATCTCAGCTCTAATCTTGATGATTTCCCTTCTTATGTGTGGAGTTGGTTTGATTTGTTGTTGATCCTCCAGTTCTTTAAGGTGTAGAGACAGCTGGTGTGTTCTGGATTTTTCAATTTTTTTGAGCGAGGCTTGGATGGCTATATATTTTCCCCTTAGGACTGCCTTTGCTGTATCCCATAGGTTTTGGACCGAAGTGTCTTCATTCTCATTGGTTTCCATGAATTGTTTCAGTTCTTCTTTGATCGCCTGGTTGATCCAAGCATTCTTAAGCAAGGTGGTCTTTAGCTTCCAGGTGTTTGAGTTCTTCGGAACTTTTCCTTGTGATTGAGCTCCAGTTTCAAAGCATTGTGATCTGAGAATATGCAGAGAATAATCTCGGTCTTTTGGTATCGGCTGAGTCCTGATTTGTGACCCAGTATGTGGTCTATTCTGGAGAAGGTTCCGTGTGCACTTGAGAAGAATGAGTATTCTGCTGTTTTAGGGTGGAATGTTCTGTATATATCTATGAGGTCCATCTGGTCCAATGTGTCATTCAATGCTCTTCTTTATTGATTTTCTGCTTCGATGATCTGTCTAGTTCTGAAAGAGGCGTGTTAAGATCTCCTACGATTAGTGTATTCATATCAATATGACTCTTTATCTTCATTAACAGTTTTCTTAAGTAATTGGCTGCTCCCATATTGGGAGCATAGATATTTACAATTGTTAGATCATCTTGGTGGATAGTCCCTTTAAGGATTATGTAGTGTCCTTCTGTATCTCTGACTACAGTCTTTAGTTTGAAGTCTAATTTATCTGATATGAGAATCACTACCCCAGCCTTCTTTTGAGTCCCATTGGCATGAAAGATGCTTCTCCACCCCTTCACTTTCAGTCTGCGTGTATCTTTAGGTTCAAAATGGGTCTCTTGTAGACAGCATATGGATGGGTCCTGCATTTTATCCAATCTGCAACCCTGTGCCGTTTTATGGGTGCATTTAGGCCATTCACATTGAGAGTGATTATTGATAGATACGTTTTTATTGACATCGAGTTACCTTTGAAGTCTTTCTTTCTGTAGAATGTCTCTATATTTCTGTTCAATGCTATTCTTGGGATTTTTCCTCTTTTATAGAACCCCCCTTAATATTTCCTGCAGTGTCAGCTTGGTGGTTGCATAGTCTTTTAAGCCTTGCCGGTCTTGGAAACTCTTTATCTCTCCATCCATTTTGAATGTCAGTCTTGCTGGATAAAGTATTCTTGGCTGCATGTTCTTCTCATTTAGTGCCCTGAATATATCTTGCCAGCCTCTTCTGGCTTGCCAGGTCTCTGTGGACAGGTCTGACGTTATTCTGATGGGCTTCCCTCTGTAAGTAAGGAGCCTCTTTGCCCTGGCAGCTTTCAAGAGATTATACCTACAATTATAATTTCTCAATTTGACTATCAAGTGTCGTGATGTTTTTTTGGAGTGTATAATCTTGGGTGGAGACCGTTCAGCCTCTTGTACATGGACGCTGGTTTCATTCACGAGATTCGGGAAATTTTCATGAAGGACTTGTTCCACGATATCTTCTAGACTTCTTTCTTTCTCCTGCCCTTCAGGAATTCCAATAATTCTGACGTTGGAACGCTTCATGGCATCATTTATTTCCCTAATTCTGCTTTCGTGGGATCTAAGCTGTTTGTTCCAGGCTTCCTCTTGCTCCTTTCTCTCTATCTGTTTGTCTTCCAGGTCACTAATTCTATCTTCTGTCTCAGTTACCCTAGCTTTGAGAGAGTTTAGATTGGATTGGAACTCATTGAGAGCATTGTGGACCACCTCCCTGGTAGCTTTGAGCTCCTCCCTAACATTGTGAACATCCTGTCTGGTCCCTTTCAGTTCGGCCCTAATCAATTCTGTTTGGTCATCCATGGCTTTCTCCAACCTAGCTATTGCCTGGATAAGTGTTAGCCTGAATTCTCTTTCCGACATATTGTCTATATTGATAGCCGTTAGCTCTGTTGCAGAAGGTCCATCCTCTGTATTTTTCTTCTGTTGGGCATTCCTCCTCCTAGTCATTTAGGTGGGAGAAGACTGAACAGATGTAGCTGGATGTATCAACTCTGGTGCAGTCAAGGTGCACCCTGGAACACTTCCTGATCTCCTTCTCAGAGAGAAGCCTCAGTCTGGGTGCAGAAGCTGAATAAATTCCCCCTTGGACGCTGGCAGTGCAGGTTCCAAGTTATAGACCCTAGGGTCGCAGGGTCTTTTGCTCGTCCCCAAAGCCAAGGCAGTGGCGGCTGTCTGGGAGCTCTTGACCGCCAGAGAGGTTCCAAGCAGCGTTCGCACACTGAGATTTTGCCGCCGGCCCGGGCTGGGAGTGCCCGGCTTGCGCGCACCTCTTTTCAGAGGCGGCTGTGGGCCGGGCGCGCGTCTGGGGCACTGAGAACGGGGCGCTGGTCCGTAAGCCGCAGGCTGGGCTTTTGCGCGCCTCTGTCCGGGGAAGAGTTTCGTGAGCTCGCGGCTTAGACTTTGAAACAATGGTGCGGGTCAAGAAGCGCCCCCGGGCCTTAGAAACCCAGGAGAGCTGGAGGGACGTGTGCTCGCATCTCGAGCTTTGTGGTAGGGCAAGTGCGCGTTCTGCAGACCGGCACAGCTCCCATTCCCTCACAGGAGCCGTAACCCCCCCGCGCTCTCTGGGGCGCGCTGGCGGCTTAGGGACCAGGAGCCTGTTTCTCCCCTGCACTCTCTCTGCCTCCGCGCCGGGGAGGCCATCTGGGAAGGGAATTAAGCCCCTGTCCCTAGCCGCCCCGATTCCCACAATTTGCCCCCGCAATCCTTTGCTCTTTTGGAGTGCTTTCAACCAGTCTCCGAGTTACTGCTGGTCCCCAGACACAGTGCACTCTCGCTCGTATCGGGGTATTACTTTTGCACCGGTCGCCTCTGGTGGCTCCCTCCCCCTTTTGTTTATCTTCCGATATCAGTCCGCTGTTCCCATTCCGCTTTACCTGCTCACTGTCGTCTTCTACCCCTGTAGAGATCCAGGCGTGTATAATTCTGATCTCAGGCTGATTTCATGGGTGATCGGAGATCTTTGGCAGGTAATCAGCTCACTTTGGGGTACCAGCTGAAATGACGCCTCTTCCTAGTACCCCGCCATCTTGTCCACCCCCAACAATCTCAAGATGTCTATAATGTTTTGTTGTGGGTTTAAAGAGAGATTCATTTTTTTTACAGCACACAAGTATGTAATCAATCCATTTACTTTTTAAGTTTTAATTGGATATCTTAATGAAAAAGGAGATATATAAGATATATAAAAATGCATATCTTTTTTATTTGATTATTTATTTATTTATTTTCAGTATAACAGTATTCATTATTTTTGCACCACACCCAGTGCACCATGCAATCTGTGCCCTCACTAATACCCACCACATGGTTACCTCAACCTCCCACCCCCTGTCCCTTAAAAATGCTCAGGTTGTTTTTTGGAATCCATAGTCATGGTTCACCTCCCATTCCAATTTCCTTCAACTCCCTTCTCCACTTCATCTCCCCATTTCCTCCATGCTATTTGTTATGCTCCACAAATAAGTGAAACCATATGACACTTGACTCTTTCTGCTTGACTTATTTCATTCAGCATAATCTCTTCCAGTACAGTCCATGTTGCTACAAAAGTTGGGTATTAATCCTTTCTGATGGAGGCATAGTACTCCAAAGTGTATATGGACCACATCTTCCTTATCCATTCGTCCGTTGAAGGGCATCCTGGTTCTTTCACAGTTTGGTGACTGTGGACATTGCTGCTATAAACATTGGGGTACAGATGGCCCTTCTTTTCATTATAGCTGTATCTTTGGGTTAAATACCCAGTTGTGTAATTGCAACATCATAGGGAAGCTCTATTTTTAATTTCTTGAGGAATCTCCACACTGTTCTCTAAGAGGCTGCACCAACTTGCATCCCACCAACAGGGTAAGAGGGTTCCCCTTTCTCCACATCCTCTCCAACACATATTGTTTCCTGTCTTGCTAATTGTGGCCATTCTAACTGGTGTAAGGTAATATCTCAATCTGGTTTTAATTTGAATCTCCCGGATGGCTAGCGATGATCATTTTTTCATGTGTCTGACAACCATTTGTATTCTTAATTGGAGCAGTGTCTGCTCATATCTTCTGCCCATTTTTTGAGATGATTGTCTGTTTTGTGTGTTTTGCGTTTGAGGAGTTCTTGATATATCATGGATATCAACATTTTGTCTGTACTGTCCTTTGCAAATATCTTCTCCCATTCCGTGGGTTGCCTGATTGTTTTCTTGGCTGTGCAGAAGCTTTTGATTTTGATGATGTCCCAAATGTTCATCTTTGCTTTTGTTTTCTTTGCCATTGGAGACATATCTTGAAAGAAGTTGTTGTGGTTTATATCGAAGATGTAGGGAAGATAGGGAAGATGTGCTGCTCTAGGATTCTGATGGATTCCTGTCTCACATTGAGGGCTTTTAACCATTTTGAGTTGATCTTTGTGTACAGTGTAAGAAAATGGTCGAATTTCATTCTTCTACATATAGCAGTCCAGTTTTCCCAGCACCATTTATTGAATAGACTATCTTTTTTCCACCGTATATTTTTTCCTGTTTTGTCGAAGATTATTTGACCACAGAGTTGAGGGTCCATATCTGGGCTTTCTACTCTGTTCCACTGGTCTATGGGTCTATTTTTATGCCAGTACCATGCTGTCTTGGTGATCACGTTTTTGTAGTAAAGTTGAAATCAGGTAACGTGATGCACCCAGTTTTATTTTTGTTTTTCAACATTTCCTTATGATTTGGGGTCTCTTCTGATTCCATACAAATTTTAGGATTATTTGCTCCAGCTTTTTGGAAAATAGTGGTGGAATTTTGATCAGAATGACATTAAAAGTATAGATTGCTCTAGGCAGTATAGACATTTTAACAATATTTATTCTTCTGATCCAATAGCATGGAATGGTCTTCCATCTTTTGTGTCTTCTTCAATTTCTTTCATGAGTGTTCTGTAGTTCCTCGAATACAGATACTTTACCTCTTTGGTTAGGTTAATTCCCAGGTATCTTATGGTTCTTGGTTCTATAGTAAATGGAACTGATTCTCTAATTTCCCTTTCTGTATTTTCATTGTTAGAGTATAAGAAAGCCACTGATTTCTGCACATTGACTTTGTATCCTGCCACGCTGCTGAATTGCTGTATGAGTTCTAGTAGTTTGGGGGTGGAGTCTTTTGGGTTTTCCATATAAAGAATCATGTCATCTGCGAAGAGAGAGAGTTTGACTTCTTCATTGCCAATTTGGATACCTTTTATTTCTCTTTGTTTTCTGATTGCTGTTGCTAGGACTTCTAATACTATGTTGAACAAGAGTTGTCAGAGTGGACATCCTTGTCGTGTTCCTGATTTCAACGGGAAGGCTGCAAGCTTTTTCCCATTGAGGATGATATTTGCTGGGTATCTTTCACAGACAGATTTTATGAAGTTCAGAAATGTTACCACTATCCCTGTATTTTGAAGTGTTTTAATCAGGAATGGATGCTGGATTATGTCAAATGCTTTTTCTGCATCAATGGAGAGGAAGATGTGGTTCTTCTCTCTTCTCTTATTGACTTGTTCTACCACATTGATTGATTTGAGAATGTAGAACCATCCTCGTAGTCCAGGAATGAATCCCACCTGGTCATGGTGGATAATCTTTTTAATGTGCTGTTGGATCATGTATGCTAGGATCTTGTTGAGAATCTTAGCATCCATATTCATCATTGATATTGGTCTGAAAATCTCCTTTTTGGTAGGGTCTTTGCCTGGCTTGGGGATCAGGATAATGCTTGCTTTATAGAAAGAGTCTGGAAGTTTTCTTTCTGCATCCATTTTTTGAAACAGCTTCAAGAGCATAGGTGTTATTTCTTCTTTGAAAGTTTGGTAGAATTTCCCAGGGAATCCATCAAGTCCTGGGCTCTTGTTTTTTGGGAGGTTTCTGATCACTGTTTCAATCTCATTACTACATATAGGTCTATTCAGGTTGTCAGTTTCTTCCTGGTTCAATTCTGGGAGTTTATAGTTTTCCAGGAATGCATCCATTTCATCTAGGTTGATTAGCTTACTGGCATAAAACTGTTGATGATAACTTCTGATGATTGTTTATACAAGCTTGGTGTTAATTGTGATATCTCCCTTTTCATTCATAATTTTATGAATTTGGGCTTTCTCTCTTCTCTTTTGGATTAGTGTGGCCAATGGTTTATCGATTTTATTGATTCTTTCCAAAATCCAGCTTCTAGTTTAATTGATACGTTCTACTGTATCTCTGATTTCTACTACATTGATCTCTGCTCTAATCTTGATGATTTCCCTTCTTATGTGTGGAGTTGGTTTGATTTGTTGTTGATTCTCCATTTCTTTAAGGTGTAGAGACAGCTGCTGTGTTCTGGATTTTTTAATTATTTTGATCCAGGCTTGGAAGGCTATATATTTTCCCCTTAGGACCGCCTTTGCTGTATCCCATAGGTTTTGGGCCGAAGTGTCTTCATTCTCACTGGTTTCCATGAATTGTTTCAGTTCTTCTTTGATCTCCTGGTTGATCCAAGCATTCTTTAGCAAGGTGGTCATTAGCTTCCAGGTGTTTGAATTCCTTCCGAACGTTTCTTTGTGATTGAGCTCCAGTTTCAAAGCATTGTGGTCTGAGAATGTGCAGCAAATAATCTCGGTCTTTTGGTATCGGTTGAGTCCTGATTTGTGACCCAGTATGTAGTCTATTCTGGAGAAGGTTCCGTGTGCACTTGAGAAGAATGAGTATTCTGTTGTTTTAGGGTGGAATGTTCTGTACATATATATGAGGTCCATCTGGTCCAATGTGTCATTCAATGCTCTTGTTTCTTTATTGATTTTCTGCTTCGAGGATCTGTCTATTTCTGAGAGAGGCGTGTTAATATCTCCTATGATTAGTGTATTCATTTCAATATGACTCTTTATCTTGGTTAACAGTGTCCTTATGTAATTGGCTGCTCCAATATTGGGGCATAGATATTTACAATTGTTAGATCATCTTGGTGGATAGTCCCTTTAAGGATTATGTAGTGTCCTTCTCTATCTCTGACTAAAGTCTTTAGTTTAAAATCTAATTTATCTCATATGAACATCACTACCCCAGCCTTCTTTTGAAGCCCATTGGCATGAAAGATTCTTCTCCATTCCTTCATTTTCAGTTTGCGTGTATCTTTAGGATCAAAATGGGTCTCTTGTAGACAACATATGGGGATCCTGTCGTTTTATCCAATCTGCAACCCTCTGCCATTTTATGGGTGAATTTAGGCCATTCACATTGAACGTGATTATTGATAGAAACGTTTTTATTGACATCCTGTTACCTTTGAAGTCTTTCTTTCTGTACATTGTCTTTATATTTCTGTTCAATGCATTCTGCCTCGCAAAGTTTCTGCGGACAGGTCTGACGTTATTCTGATGGGTGTCCTCTGCACATAAGGAGTTTCTTTGCCCTAGCTTATTTCAAGAAGGCCTGCCTACAGGTATAGTTCCTCATTCATACAATCAGATGTCTCGAGGATTTTCAAGAATCTATAATCTTGTGAGGAGACTATTCTGCCTCTAGTACATGAGGTATTCAACAAACAAAAGGACTGATAAATGTATATGACAAGAGAAAAAATAATATATACATATATAAGCAAATAATGGAAGAACCTCATCCAAAAGAAACCCAAGTGTAAGATTTATATACTATCATGACAAACACAAAAACACAGAAACAGTGGTGGAAGAAAAAGATGGGAGAGTGGTTATAAATTCTCAGTGTTGGGAGGAAGGTTGTTTTGATTCTTCCTGGTTGTATCCTGATATCTTTCTTAAAGGATCCAACTTTCCTAAGATAAAGGAGGATTAAAAATTGGTTTACCAATAGGGATAGTATTGGTTGGGGAATGGGGATTACTTTGAAGTTTAACTCTATATGAATATTAGAAAAAAATAAAAAAGGAATAATCTAGACTAAACTAAACTAAAATTTAGAAAAAAATAATAAAAATAGAAATGCAAAAGAAAAACACAGTTGTATGTATCAAAAAGTTTAGTTTAGAAGGTTATTGTGGAATTTGATGTACTGGATAGCTCACTGTGATGGTAAATATGTTAAAAATTATCTATATAAAAAATGACCCAGAATAATGGGAACAAATTAAAAATAAATATTGTCCTATGAAGTAGTGGTGATGGTTCTCTTGTAGTTTTTTTTTTTTTTTTTCTTTCCTGGTTGGTTTTCTGAGGGAGGGGCCTGCCACCTAGATTTTCAGTCAATGATGTTCCCTGAGTTATGTCCTCCAGTCCCCCTCAAAGGGGTGGGCTCTGAGGAAATGGTTTTTTTCAGGATTTTGTTCTCTGGAGGTTTTTATGTTTGTTCACTTTTTTTTTCCTCTCACCTTGACCGCTTTTGATGGTTTTTGTAGGTTTAGAGGAAAGCAAACTGCACCCTGACCTCCCTCTCAGAGAGAAGCCTCAGTCTGGCTACATAGCCCATATAAATTTCCCCTTGGCTGCTGGTAGAGCAGGTTCCGAGTCGCGGTCCCTGGGGACACAGGATCTTCTGCTTGTACCCAAAACCATGGCAGTGGTGGCTGTTTGGGCAGCTCCAGACCTCCAGACAGGTTCCAAGCAGCAATCACACACTGAAATTTATATTCCCGCTGGCCCAGGCTGGGAGTGCCTGGTCTTTCTGGGTCTAAGAGCACCTGTCTTGCTCATATCTCTTTCAGGGGAGGCAGTGGGTCATGTGCATGACTCAGGCTCTGAGAATGGGGTGCAGGTTCGAAAGCACCAGGCTGGGCCTTCACGCACCTCTCTCAGCTGAGAGTTTGGGGCATGTGTCTTAGGCTCTGAAACAATGGCACAGGTCAAAGAGCGCCGGCTGGTCCTTTGTGTACCTCTCTCAGGGGAGCATGAGGGGCACGCGCATTTCAGGCTCTATAGCAGCGCTCGCCTGTAGGCCATCTGGTGTGGCTTCCATCTCATC
This sequence comes from Neogale vison, assembly GCF_020171115.1. Taxonomy (NCBI): domain Eukaryota; kingdom Metazoa; phylum Chordata; class Mammalia; order Carnivora; family Mustelidae; genus Neogale; species Neogale vison. The sequence continues at coordinate 159,830,498 of NC_058091.1, read as the reverse complement.
ACAGGAACCAGACCCCAAGCAATCTCGGGTGTGCTGGTGGCTCAGGGACCAAGACCTGGTTTCTCCCGCACTCTCTCTGGCTCAGTGCCAGGCGAGGCTGTTTTGGGTCCGGGGACTTATGCCCCTGTCCCTAGCAGCCCCGATTCCCACAATCCACCCCCATGATCCTTTGCTCTTTTGGAGTGCTTTCAACCAGTCTGCAAGTTAATGCTGGTCCCCAGACACAGGGCACTCTCGCTCGTATTGGGATATTACTTTCTAACTGGTTGCCTCTGGTGGCTCCCTCCCCCTTTTGTTTATCTTCTGATATCAGTCTGTTGTTACCACTCAGCTTTACCTGCCCTTGTAGAGATCCAGACGTGTATTATTGTGATTTCAGGCTGATTTCATGGGTGATTGGAGCTCTTTGGTAGGTAATCAGCTCACTTTAGGGTACAGGTGGAAAAGGAACCTCCTCCTACTTCCCCGCCATCTTGCCTCCCCCAAAATGCATATCTTTTAAATTGACTCTAGTCAACTAAAATTTCCCTTTCACTTTCCATAGTTAAAGAAATGCTTGAATGTATTATAAATTATAATATTTTGTTAAAATCATTTTTAATAATTCTAATCATAATTATCTTAAGCATTTGCAGAAGCATTTCAATCTTAAATAATAAATAAAAATAAAAATGCCAGAAGGCATGTACCATTTATCAGCTTGCATAGATACAAACTTACTGGTTTGGAGAGCTGACATTGGTCCTCCCATCATCAATGGGATGAAGTCATTTTTCTGAGTCGACTTTGAATATTTTTCAAAGCAGTCTGTATACTTTTCTATCATTCCTACCTTTGGGATTTGAGATAACTCCATAAAGACTAAACATGGATCATGATTTCAGGACATCTTTGCGATTAAGGATTAACATGTAGTGTTTTGTGTGTGTGTTCACTTGACAATGTCCACTGAGACACAAATAAGCTGAAAATACCAATTGCTCAACATGTCCCTAGGACAAAGTTTAGAAATGAGTTCTGATACTTTGTGTGCCTGTTTTTTGTTTTGTTTAGTTTTGTTTTTTTGTTTTAGTATTTTTTAAAATAATTTATTTATTCATTCGGCAGAGATAGACACAGCGAGAGAGGGTACACATGTAGGGTAAGTGGGAGAAGGAAAGGCAGGCTTCCAGTGGAGCAGGGAATCCTATACAGGGGATCTCATGACCTGAGGAGGAGGCAGATGCCTAATGACTGAGCCACCAGGCTCCCCATGTGTATCTGTTTTAATAGTTGAGGTCAAGGTCAATCCAGAGGGTAAACAAATACACTTATTCAGACTTTTTGAATGTTATGTCTTCATGTATAAGTTCTTTCTATATTTTAGATTAATATTAAGCCCTTATTGGATATATCATTTGAAAATATCTTCTCTCAAATGGAAGATTACCTTTTTATATTGTTGATGGTTTCTTTCACCATGCAAAAAAAAAAAAACATTCTGTAGTCACAAGGGTTCAGTATGGTTTTCTGTCTCTCTTGACAAGTCTTATCTAGAAATGTATTTCTATGACCAATGTCACGTCACTAATTTCCTTTCTGAGAAATTTTTGGTTATATCCATTTTGAGTTTATATTTGTGTATGATGTAGTAAGTGGCACAGTTTAATTGTTTGCCATTAAGCCATCCAGTTGTCACAGCACCCATTACTAAAAAGACTGTCCTTTCTCTCATTGTACATTCTTATCCACTTTTTTGTAGATTAACTGACTACATATGTGTGAGTTTTTTTTCTGAGTTACTTTGTTGTATTAACCTATATGTTTTCTCTTTTGTTAATATGTTGCATTATATATATTTACTATCATATGTTGAAGAATCCTGACATCCCAGGATTAAATCCAAGTAGGTAATAGTGTATAATACTCTTCATGTACTGATGAATTCTGAGTGCCAAGATTTTATTAAAAGCTTACATAAAGACTGATATCCAGGCCAACATCATTTATGGCATTTGTATGAGGGCACTGTTGGCCTTATAAAATGAGTTAGTATGTACTCCTATCTCTTTTGGTTTTTGAGAGTTGGAAAAGTTTGGTGTGAATTTGTTTTTGTACACTTGGGAAAATTAACCAGTGAAGTCTTTTGGCTCAAGGACTTTCTTAGTTGAATGTATTTAATTATGCATTCAATATCCTTACTAGTTGTAGATGAACTCAAAGTTTATATTTCTTCATGACACAATCTTGGTAGTATGTTGTTTCTGGTAACTAGTGTATTTGTCCAACATGTAAATTTCTATTTATTAATACTGGATTCTTAATTTTTATATCTATAAAACTTACAATAATGTCCCCACTCTCACTGCTTATATTTATATTTTGAGGTTTATTTTGTTTAATTTTTTCTTGGTTAATATAGCTAAAGTTTTGTTAATTTTCAAAGAATCCTGCTTTAGTTTTGATGTATTTCTTTGATGCTTTTTCTGTACTATTATTAGTTATCTCTGCTTTAATCTTTATTACTGTTTGCTTTTGCTTTAGATTTAACTTTTTTTTTCTTTTTCTAGTTGATTAAGTTATCAGTTTCTTGTTGATTTGGGAACTTTATTTTTTTTTATTTTAAAGATTTTTATTTATCTATTTGACAGACAGAGATCACAAGTAGGCAGAGAGGCAGGCAGAGAGAGAGAGAGAGGAGGAAGCAGGCTCCCTGATGAGCAGAGAGCCTGATGTGGGACTCGATCCCGGGACCCCGAGATCATGACCTGAGCCGAAGGCAGTGGCTTAACACACTGAGCCACCCAGGCGCCCTGGGAACTTTATTTTTTTAATTTAAAATTTTCCTGCAATTTATTCTTCTTTAGTGCTTTTTATCTGAACTTCATAAGTTTCAGTATCTTTATTTCTACTTCCATATGCTCAGGTTGTTTTTTTTTTTTTTTAATATCTATTGTAAACCCTTAACCCTCTTATTTTTTAATAGTGTATTGTTTAATTTCCGTATAATTGAGTTATAGTTTTTCTTCTGTTATTCATTGATGTTTCATTATATTTTAACAGAAAATATATTTTATGTGTTTCAATATTTTAATACTTATTACCACTTATTTCTTGGCCTAAAATATGTTCAATATTTCATGATTGAAAGAGCAACCCTGAAGTTTCCAACTATTATTTAAAATAGTCTCCAGAGTATCTGAGGGAGAGACAAGATGGTGGGGAAGTGGGAGAAGATGCCATTTCAACCTGTACCCCAAAGTGAGCTAATTACCTAACAATGAACTCTGATCACTCAGATTAGAATTATACACGTCTGGATCTCTATGGGGGCAGAAGACTCCAGTGAGCAGGTAAAGCAGAGTGGGAACGTCGGACTTATATAGGAAGATAAACAAAAGGTGGAGGGAGACACCAGACCAGAAGTGACCCATTGGAAAGTAATACCCCATACAAGAGTGCCCTGCCACTGGGGACGAGCATTAACTTGGAGTCTGGCTGAAAGCACTCAAAAAGAGCAAAGGATCATGGGGGGAAATTGTGGGAATTGGGTCAGCTAGGGTCAGGGGCTTAAGTCCCCGGACCCAGGGCAGCCACCCCTGGCGCTGACCCAGAGAGTGTGGTGAAGAAACCAGGTCTTGGTCCATGAGCCTTGAGTGCATTGGAGAATGCATGGGGTTAGGCTCCCGTGAGGGGCTGGGAGCCTCGCCAGCTGGCAGAAGCACAGCCTTTTTGCAGTCCCCACACGTACACTGTGCCATGCTATCAGAGCCTGAGTCCTGCCCCACAACCTCCCCTGAGAGAGGTGCGCACAGGTGCCAGCCTGGCGCTCTCAGAACCGAAAAGTCTAGGCACTCATAGCCCAGGTCAGGGGTAAAATCTCAGTCGGTGATCATTGCTTGGAACCTCTCTGGTAGTCTGGAGCTGCCCAGACAGCCACCACTGTCGTGGTTTTGGGTGCAAGCAGGAGTTCCTGTGTCCCCAGGGACCACGACTCAGAACCAGCTCTGCCAGTGGCCGAGGAGTAATTTATGTGCTCTGGAGAACCCAGAGGGGAACAGACTGAGGCTTCTTTCTGAGAGGGAAGTCAGGGTGGAGTTTGCTTTCCTCTAAACCTCCAAAACCCATCAAAAGCTGATAAGGTGAGAGGAAAGAAAAAATAAACAAACATAAAAGCCTGAAACAACCATTTCCTCAGAGCCCAACACCTTGAGGGGGACTGGAGGTTTTAACTCGGGAAACACTGCTTGAAAACACATGCAGCAGGCCCCGCCCCCATAAAGCCAACCTAAATAAATAAATAAATAAATACAACAAGAGAACAGTCACCACTACTTCATAGATACAACTTTTATTTTTAATTCATTCCCGCTATTCTGGTTCATTTTTTATTTTTTTATATAAATAATTTTTAACCTATTTGCCATCACACTGAGATGCCCAGTACATCAAACTCCATAATAACATATTAACCTGAAATTTTTGATACATATACCTGTGTTTTTCTTTTGCTTTTATATTTTTTGATTTTTTTAAGTTTTAGCTTAGCTTAGTTTAAGTTATTATTTTTTATTTTTATTTTTTAATATTCATGTAGAGTTAAACTTTAAGGTAATACCCTTTCCCAATGAATGCTACCTGTATAGGTAAGACAATTTTTAATCCCCCTTTATCTTGGGAAAGTTGAGTCCTTTAACAAAGATATCAAGATACATCCAGGAAGGGACGCCTGGGTGGCTCAGTTGGTTAAGCAGCTGCCTTCGGCTCAGGTCATGATCCCAGGGTCCTGGGATCGAGCCCCACATCGGGCTCCTTGCTCGGCAGGGAACCTGCTTCTCCCTCTACCTCTGCCTGCCTCTTTGTCTGCCTGTGCTCGCTTGCTCTCTCTCCCTCTGTCTCTGGCAAATAAAAAAAAAAAAAAGATACATCCAGGAAGAATAAAAATAACCTTCCTTGACCCAACTGAGAATTTATCACCACTCTCCCATATTTTTATTCCACCAGTGTTTCTATGTATTTGTGTTTGTCCTGGTAGTATATAAATCTTATACTTGGGGTTCTTTTTGATGAGGTTTTTGTTTGTTTGTTTGCTTGTTTTGTTTGTTTATTTTTTTATTTTGTTTTGTTTTGCATATATATATACATATATATTTTTTCTCTTGTCATATACTTTTATCAGAATTTTTGTTTGTCACTTTTTGATTGTATACTTCATAAATCTTACCTTGAGGCACATTTGGGCTGAGCTTTCTCTTATTTTTCTTTTATTCCCCCCCTCTCTTTTTTTCCTTTTTTCTCTATTTTTTTCTTTTTCTTTTTTTAAGATTTTATTTATTTATTTGTCAGAGAGAGAGGGAGAGAGAGCGAGCACAGGCAGACAGAGAGGCAGGCAGAGGCAGAGGGAGAAGCAGGCTCCCCGCTGAGCAAGGAGCCCGATGTGGGACTCGATCCCAGGACGCTGGGATCATGACCTGAGCCGAAGGCAGCTGCTCAACCAACTGCGCCACCCAGGCGTCCCTCTATTTTTTCTTTCAATTGGATGAGGCCTATTGATTGCTCAGAAGAGTTCCAGGGTGCACCTTGAGTGCACCATGGTCAATACATTCACCTACATCCATTACAGCCATCTCTCACCAAAATGACTAGGAGGAGGAATGCCCAGCAGAAAAAAATTCAGAGGATTGGCCTTCTGCAACAGAGCTAATGGCTATCAACATAGACAATGTGTCAGAAAGCAAATTCAGGAGAGGGACAAGATGGGGGGAAGTACAAGGAGGTGCCTTTTCAGCCTGTACCCCAAAATGAGCTGGTTACCTACCAAAGAACTCCAATCACCCATGAAATCAGCCTGAGATTAGAATTATACACATCTGGATATCTACAGGGGCAGAAGACGCCAGTAGGCAGGTAAATTGGAGTGGGAATGGCGACTGATATTGGAAGATAAACAAAAGGGGGAGGGAGCCACCAGAGGCGACCAATTGGAAAGTAATACCCCCAATACGAGCGAGAGTGCCCTGCATCTGGGGACCAGCATTAACTTGAAGACTGGTTGAAAGCACTCCAGAAGAGTAAAGGATTGCGGGGAGAAATTGTGGAAATTGGGGTGGCTAGGGACAGGGGCTTAAGTCTCCGATCCCAGGACAGCCTCCGCTGGTGCTGAGGCAGAGAGAGTGCGGTGGAGAAACCAGTTTTTAGTCCCCAAGCTGCCAGCACGCCTGAGATTGCATTGGGTCCATTTCATATCATATATCTTATGATATATATATGCATATACATATGCATCCATTAAAGCTATACCATATGTATATATGTATATATATATATGTGTGTGTGTGTGTGTGTGTGTGTATATATATATATATATATATATATATATGATGCATCCATTAAAGCTATGGTTTTACTTCATAATTCTCTAATCTGCTAGGTTGTACAAAGAGTACCAGCCTATTTTATATATTTATTTAATTATTTATTAAAAAATTATTTATTTCAGAGAATGAACCCATATAAGAGAGTGTGAGTTGGGGGGCAAGGGAAAAAGGAGAGAATCTCAATCAGAACCTCCTTTTCTCTCAGTGGTGTTACTTGTCTGTCAGTCAACAAAGGTCATAACTTTACTTGTATCCAGAACATGTAAAGCTTTATCTCCATTTGGGATTTCTGTATGGATTGAAGGTGGTCCACCCACATTAAGAAGGGCAATTTGTTTTAGTCAGTCTACAGATATCAATGTTATTCTCATCCAAACACACCTTCACAGAAATATTTAGAATATGGTCTGACCAAACAGCTGGGCACCCAAGGGCACAGTTAAGTAGACATTCATTCAGTGGGATGAATGAGGACACCAAATCATTTTCATGTTTTAAATTTGAATTTTTATCTTTTTATTATTGATTTGTACCAGGTTTTATTTTAAAGATTGTATTTATTTGACAGAAAGAGAGAGAGCCCAAGCAGCAGGAGGGGTAAGCCAAGGGAGAATTAGGCTCCCTGATGAGCAGGGAGCTTGATGAAGGCCTTCATCCCAGGACCCCAGGAACATGACCTGAGCCAAAGGCAGGTGCTCAACCAACTAAGCCATTCCAGTGGCCCTATTATCATTTTTTTAAATGTTTCTTTCTTTTTTTTAATTAAATTAATTTATTTATTTTCAGAAAAACAGTATTCATTATTTTTCACCACACCCAGTGCTCCATGCAACCTGTGCCCTCTATAATACCCACCACCTGTTACCCCAACCTCCCACGCCCCCGTGACTTCAAATCCCTCAGTTGTTTTTCAGAGTCCATAGTCTCTCATGGTTCACCTCCCCTTCCAATTTACCCCAATTCCCTTCTATTCTCTAAAGCCCCAAGTCCTCCATGCTATTTGTTATGCTCTACAAATAAGTGAAACCATATGATAATTGACTCTCTCTGCTTGACTTATTTCACTCAGCATAATCTCTTCCAGTCCCATCCAGGTTGCTACAAAAGTTGGGTATTCATCATTTCTGATGGAAGAATAATACTCCATAGTGTATATGGACCACATCTACCTTATCCATTCGTCCATTAAAGGGCATCTTGGTTCTTTCACAGTTTGGTGTCCGTGGCCATTGCTGCTATAAACATTGGGATACTGATGGCCCTTCTTTTCATGACATCTTTATCTTTGGGGTAAATACTCAGGAGTGCAATTGCAAGGTGATAGGGAAGTTCAATTTCCAATTTCCTCAGGAATCTCCACACTGTTTTCCAAAGAGGCTGCACCAAATTGCATTCCCACCAACAGTGGAAGAGGGTTCCCCTTTCTCCACATCTCCAACATACGTTGTTTCCTGTCTTGCTAATTTTGGACAGTCTAACTGATGTGAGGTGATAAATCAAGGTGGTTTTAATTTGAATCTCCCTGATAGCTAGTGATGATGATCATATTTTTATGTGTCTGATAGCCATTTGTATGTCTTGATTGGAGAAGTGTCTGTCCATATCTTCTGCCCACTTTTTGATATGATTGTCTGTTTTGTGCGTGTTGAGTTTGAGGAGTTCTTTATAGATCCTGGATATCAACCTTTTGTCTGTACTGTCATTTGCAAATATCTTCTCCCATTCCGTGGGTTGCCTCTTTGTTTTCTTGACTGTTTCCTTTGCTGTGCAGAAGCTTTTGATTTTGATGAAGTCCCAAAAGTTTATTTTCACTTTTGTTTCCTTTGCCTTTGGAGACATATCTTGAAAGAAGTTGCTGTGCCTGATATTGAAGAGATTACGGCCTATGTTCTCCTCTAGATTTCTGATGGATTCCTGTTTCACATGGAGGTCTTTTATCCATTTTGAGTTTATTTTTGTGTACGGTGTAAGAGAATGGTCGAGTTTCATTTTTCTACATATAGCTGCCCAGGTTTCCCAGCACCAATTATTAAAGAGACTGCCTTTTTTCCACTGTATATTTTTTCCTGTTTTTTCGAAGATTATTTGCCCATAGACTTGAGGTTCCATATCTGGGCTCTCCACTCTGTTCCACTGGTCTATGTGTCTGTTTTTATGCCAGTACCATGCTGTCTTGGTGATCACAGCTTTGTATTAAAGCTTGAAATCAGGTAAGGCGATGTCCCCCATTTTATTATTGTTTTTTCAACATTTCCTTAGCGATTAAGGGTCTCTTCTGATTTCATACAAATTTTTGGATTATTTGCTCCAGCCCTTTGAAGAATACTGGTGCAATTTTGATTGGCATTGCATTAAAAGTATAGTTTGCTCTAAGCAGTGTAGACATTTTAACAATATTTATTCTTCTGATCCAAGACCATAGAGTGGTCTTCCATCTTTTTGTGTCTTCTTCAATTTCTTTCATGAGTGTTCTATAGTTCCTCGAATAAAGATCCTTTACCTCTTTGGTTAGGTTTATTCCAAGTTATCTTATGGTTCTTGGTGATATGTTAAATGGAATCAATTCTCTAATTTCCCTTTCTGTATTCTCATTGTTAGTGTATAAGAAAGCCACTGACTTCTGCACATTGACTTTGTATCCTGCCACATTGCTGAATTGCTTTATGATTTCTAGTAGTTTGGGGGTGGAATCTTTTGGGTTTTCCATATAAAGAATCATATCATCTGCAAAGAGAGAGAGTTTGACTTCTTCATTGCCAATTTGGATACCTTTTATTTCTCCTTGTTGTCTGATTGCTGTTGCTAGGACTTCTAATACTATGTTGAACAAGAGTGGTGAGAGTGGGCATACTTGCCTTGCTACTGATCTCAACGGGAAGACTGCAAGCTTTTTGCCATTGAGGATGATATTTGCTGTGGGCCTTTCATCGATAGATTTGATGAGGTTCAGGAATGTTCCCTCTATCCCTATACTTTGAAGCGTTTTCATCAGGAACAGATGCTGGATTTTGTCAAATGATTTGCCTGCATCAATTGAGAGGACCATGTGGTTCTTCTCTCTTCTCATATTAATTTGATGTATCACATTGATTGATTTGCGAATGTTGAACCATCCTTGTAGCCCAGGGATGAATCCCACCTGATCATGGTGGATAATCTTTTTAATGTGCTATTGGATCTTGTTGGCTAGGATCTTGTTGAGAATCTTAGCATCTATATTCATCAGTGATATTGGTCTGAAATTCTCCTTTTTGGTAGGCTCTTTGCCTGGTTTGGGGAACAGAGTAATGCTGGCTTCATAGAAAGAGTCTGGAAGTTTTCCTTCAGCTTCAATTTTTGGAAATAGCTTCAGTAGAATAGGTGTTATTTCTTCTTTGAAAGTTTGGTAGAATTCCTGGGAATCCATCATGTCCTGGGTTCTTGATTTTTGGGAGGTTTTTGATCACCGCTTCAATCTCGTTACTAGATATCAGTCTATTCAAGTTGTCAATTTCTTCCTGGTTCAATTTTGGGAGTTTATAGTTTTCCAGGAATGCATCCATTGCATCTCGGTTGCTAAGCTTATTGGCATATAACTGTTGATAATAACTTCTGATGATTGTTTTTACTTCCTTGGTGTTGGTTGTGATCTCTCCCTTTTCATTCATAATTTCATGAATTTGGGCTTTCTCTCTTTTCTTTTGGATTAGTGTGGACAATGGTTTCTCGATATTATTGATTCTTTTAAAAAACCAGTTTCTAGTTTCATTATACGTTCTACTGTATCTCTTGTTTCTTCCTCATCGATATCAGCTCTAATCTTGATGATTTCCCTTCTTATGTGTGGAGTTGATTTGATTTGTTTTTTATTCTCCAGTTCTTTAAGGTGTAGACACAGCTGCTCTGTTCTGGATTTTTCAATTCTTTTGAGGGAGGCTTGGATGGCTATGTATTTCCCCCTTAGGACAACATTTGCTGTATCCCAGACGTTCTGGTTCGAAGTGTCTTCCTTCTCATTGGTTTCCATGAATTGTTTCAATTCTTCTTTGATCTCCTTGTTGATCCAAGCATTCTTAAGCAAGTTGGCCCTTAGCTTCGAGGTGTTTGGGTTCCTTCTGTACTTTTCCTTGTGATTGAGCTCCAGTTTCAAAGCATTGTTATCTGGGAATGTGCAGGGAATAATCTCCCATTTTTGGTATCGGTTGAGTCTTGATTTGTGACCAGTATGTGGTCTATTCTTGAAAGGTTCCATGTGCACTTGAGAAGAATATGTATTCTGTTGTTTTAGGGTAGAGTGTTCTGTATATATCTATGAGGTCCATCTGGTCCAATGTGTCATTCAATGCTCTTGTTTCTTTATTGATTTTCTGCCTTGATGATCTGTCTATTTCTGAGAGAGGCTTGTTAAGATCTCCAATGATTAGTGTATTCATATCAATATGATTCTTTATCTTGATTATCAGTTTTCTTATGTAATTGGCTTCTCCCATTTTGGGGGCATAGCTATTTACAATTGTTAGATCATCTTGGTGGATAGTCCCTTTAAGAATGATGTAGTGTTCTTATGGATTTCTGACTGAAGTCTTTAATTTAAAATCTAATTTGTCTGATATGAGAATCGCTACCCCAGTCTTCTTTTGAGGACCTTTGGCATGAAAGATGCTTCTCCATCCCTTCACTTTCAGTCTGGGTGTATTTTTAGGTTCAAAATGTGTCTCTTGTAGACAACATATGGATGGGCCCTGTCGTTTTATCCAGTCTGAAACCCTGTGCCGTTTTATGGGTACATTTAGGCCATTCACATTGAGAGTGAGTATTGATAGATAAGTTTTTATTGACATTGTATTACCTTTGAAGTTTTTCTTTCTGTTGATTGTCTCTATATTTCTGTTCAATGCTATTCTTGGGCTTTTTCCTCTTTTAACGAAGCCCTCTTAATATTTCTTGCAGTATCAGCTTGGTGGTTGCATAGTCTTTTAAGCATTGCCGGTCCTGGAAACTCTTTATCTCTCCATCCAGTTTGAGTGTCAGTCTTGCTGGATAAAATATTCTTGGTTGCATGTTCTTCTCATTCATTGCCTTGAATATATCTTTCCAGCCCTTTCTGGCTTGCCAGCTCGCTGTGGACAGGTCTGACGTTATTCTGGTGGGCTTTCCTTTGTACATAAGGGTCTTCTTTGTCCTAGCTGCTTTCAAGAGGTTCTTCCTACAATTATAATTCTTCATTCTTACTATTAGGTGTCTCGAGGACTTTCAAGAATCTCTAATCTTGGGGGGAAACCTTTTGGCCTCTAGTACATAAACGCTGGTTCCATACACGAGATTCGGAATAGTTTTATGAAGAACTTGTTCCACTATATCTTCTAGACTTATTTCTTTCTCCTCCCCTTCAGAGATTCCAAGAATTCTGCCATTGGAACATTTCATGGCATCATTTATTTCCCTGATTCTGTTTTCTTGGCTTCTAAGCTGTTTGGTCCAGGTTTCCTCCTGATATTTTCTATCTGTTTATTCTCCAGATCACTAATTCTGTCTTCTGTCTCAGTTACTCTAGTGTTGAGAGAATTTAGAATAGATTGAAACTCATTGAGATCATTGTAAAGCTCATCCCTGGTAGCTTTCAGCTCTTCCCTAATATTAAAAACATGATCTCTGGTCGTTTTCTGTTCATCCCTAATCATTTCCGTTTGGTCACCTATGGCTTCTCCAACCTAGCTATTGCTTGAATAATTGTTAGCCTGAATTCTCTTTCCGACATATTGTCTATGTTGATAGCCATTAACTCTTTTGCAGAAGGTCCATCCTCTTTATTTTTATCCTGTTGGGCATTCCTCCTCCTAGTCATTTTGGTGAGAGATGGCTGAATGGGTGTAGCTGGGTGTATCTACTGTGGTGCAGTCAAGGTGCACCCTGGAATGCTTCTGAGCAATCAGGGTTCCCCACCCAAATGAGTGGAAAAAGAAAAGGAAAAGAAAAAAAAAGATAGAGGGAGAGAGACAGGAAAGAAAGGTGAGATAAAAGAGAATATTTAGCTCAAATGGGCCCCATATATATATATATATATATATATATATATATATATATATGCAAATAAAGGAAGAATTTCGTCTAAGAGAACCCTGAGTGTAAGATACTATCAGGACAAACACAAAAACACAGAAACACTGGTGGAAGAAAAAGAGGGGAGAGTGGTTGCAAATTCTCAGTGTGGGTGAGGAAGGTTGTTTTGATTCCTCCAGAATGTATCTTGATATCTTTGCTAAAGAACTCAACTTTTCTAAGATAAAGGGGGTTTAGGAATTGGTTTACCTATAGGGTTGGCATTGTTTGGGGAAAGTGGATTACCTTGATATTTAACTCTATATGAATAATAGAAAATAAAAATTAAAAAAGGAATAAACTATACTAAACTAAACTAAAATTAAAAAAAAGAAATTTCAAACCCCTCAGACTGTTTTTCAGAGTCCATAGTCTCTCATGGTTCACCTCCCTTTCCAATTTACCCAAATTTGAAGTGGCGGGGGGGTGGGAGGTTGGGGTACCAGGTGGTGGGTATTATAGAGGGCACAGCTTGCATGGAGCACTGGGTGTGGTGAAAAAATAATGAATACTGTTTTTCTGAAAATAAATAAATTGGGAAAAAAAAAGAAATTTTAAAAATAGAAATGCAAAAGGAAAACACAGTTGTATGTATCAAAAAGTTCAGGTTAGAAGGTTATTATGGAATTTGATTTACTGGACATCTCACTGTGATGGTAAATAGGTTAAAAATTATCTATATAATAATAAAAATTGTCTATATAAAAAATGAGCCAGAATCATGGGAACAAATTAATGATAAATACTGGTCTATGAAGTAGTGGTGGTTGTTCTCTTGTCTTTTTTTCTTTCCTTTCCTGTTTGGTTTTCTGGGGGAGGGGCCTGCCACGTGGGTTTTCTTTTTTTTTTTTTTCTCCCCAATGTATTTATTTTCAGAAAAACAGTATTCATTATTTTTTCACCACACCCAGTGCTCCATGCAAGCTGTGCCCTCTATAATACCCACTACCTGGTACCCCAACCTCCCACCCCCCCCGCCACTTCAAACCCCTCAGATTATTTTTCAGAGTCCATAGTCTCTCATGGTTCACCTCGTCTTCCAATTTACCCAAATTCCCTACTCCTCTCTAATGCCCCTTGTCCTCCATGCTATTTGTTATGCTCCACAAATAAGTGAAACTATATGATAATTGACTCTCTCTGCTTGACTGATTTCACTCAGCATAATCTCTTCCAGTCCCGTCCATGTTGCTACAAAAGTTGGGTATTCATCCTTTCTGAATGGAGGCATAATACTCCATAGTGTATATGGACCACATCTTCCTTATCCATTCATCCGTTGAAGGGCATCTTGGTTCTTTCCACAGTTTGGCGAGTGTGGCCATTGCTGTTATAAACATTGGGGTACAGATGGCCCTTCTTTTCACCACATCGGTGTCTTTGGGGTAAATACCCAGGAGTGCAATTGCAGGGTCATAGGGAAGATCTATTTTTAATTTCTTGAGGAATCTCCACACTGTTCTCCAAAGAGGCTGCACCAACTTGCATTCCCACCAACAGTGGAAGAGGGTTCCCCTTTCTCCACATCCTCTCCAACACATGTTGTTTCCTGTTTTGTTAATTTATTTATTTTTCCCTGTGATATCCTCATCTAGTCTCACACCAAACTACCGGTCATGATTTCTCCAACTTTGTATAAATTATTCAATTTGGACATCATCCATTTTTCCACTTTCTTGCTTTTCAATATAATTTTGGCTATTCTAGGCTTATTTTTTCCTCTCACATAACGTTTATAATCACTTTGTCAATGTCCAGAAAATAACTTGATGTAATTTTGATTTGAATAGCATTAACTCTATACATTTAAATTAGTAAAATCAATACATTCACAACTTTAAATCTTCCTATCCATGAAACTGGATCATCTAAACATTTATTTAGTTCTAACTGCATTCCTCAGAATTTTGTGGCATATTCCTTATAGGTATGATATGTATTTTATTTTATTTTATTTGTACCTCAATTTTTTTTTCTCTTTCTTTCCCTCTTTCCTTCTCTTTCATTCTTCTTTCTTTCCTGGTGTTAAAGTAAATGATATTGTTTTTAATATTTCATATTACACTTGTTCATTGATGCTATATGGCATAGGGCAACGTTGCAGTTTGTATATTAAAATTTTGCGTTGCAAATTGGCTAAATTTCTATTTCACAAGAGCTTTTGTCTACTCTTGGCTTTCCTACCCAATAAATAGATCATTTACGAACAAAAGTGTTTTTAATTTTTCCTTTTCAATTTGTATACATTCCATTTCTTTTGATTTTCTAATTGAATTTTCTAATACTTTCTGCACAATGTTAAAAACGACTAATAAGAGAGAACATACTTATATTTCTCCCGATCTTAGTGTGAAAGTTTTTAGTTTCCCACTATTAACTATAAATTTCACAGTAGGATTCTTGTAGATATTCTTTGTCATGATGAACTGTTACCTCTATTTCTAGTATATTAAGAAGTTTAATTGTTAGTGGGTATCATATATCATACAATGCTCTTTAATTATATATTAATATGGGAGGTGATTATTTTCTTATTTATTCTTTTGATATAATGAACTGCATTAAGTGATTTTAGAATGTTTGATCAATCGCACATAATTGCAATACATCTACTTAATTGTGATATATATTTTGTACATTATTTATTTTATATTATTTTGATATTATTTGATATTATTTTGTACATTATTGTAATTAATTTGTAGCATTTTTGAGGATGTTTGTAACTATGTTCATAAGAAAAACTGATGTGTCTTTTTTTTCTTCTTTTTCTTTTTCAAAGATTTTATTTATTTGAGAGAGAGAGAGAGAAAGAGCGAGCATGAAAGGGGAAAGGGGCAAAGGGAGAAGCCCACTCCCTGATGAGCAGAGGGCCTGATGCAGGACCCGATCCTTGGACTCCAGAATCATGACCTGAACCAAAGGCAGTTGCTTAACCAACTGAGCCACCCAGGTGCCCCTGACGTATCTTTTTTATATTATTGTTGTAATTATAATAGGGTAATGATGATACCACAGAAGGAATAAGAAGTATTCCAATTGCTTTTATACCCTGAAAGTAACTTTAGGTAATTAATTTAATCTGTTCCTTCAATCATTTTTTTTTTTTTATGTAGCACACTTCCCTCGTACATTGGAAATGTTTTTTCTTTCCAATTTATTTATTTTCAGAAAAACATTATTCATTATTTTTTCACCACACCCAGTGCTCCATTAAAGCAGTGCCCTCTATAATACCCACCACCTGGTACCCCAACCTCTCACCCGCCCGCCACTTCAAACCCCTCAGACTGTTTTTCAGAGTCCATAGATTCTCATGGTTCACCTCCCCTTCCAATTTACCCAAATTCACTTCTCCTCTCTAACGCCCCTTGTCCTCCATGCTATTTGTTATGCTCCACAAATAAGTGAAACCATATGACACTTGACTCTCTCTGCTTGACTTATTTCACTCAGCGTAATCTCTTCCAGTCCCGTCCATGTTGCTACAAAAGTTGGGTATTCATCCTTTCTGATGGAGGCATAATACTCCATAGTGTATATGGACCACATCTTCCTTATCCATTCATCCGTTGAAGGGCATCTTGGTTCTTTCCACAGTTTGGCGAGTGTGGCCATTGCAGCTATAAACATTGGGGTACAGATGGCCCTTCTTTTCACGACATTGGTGTCTTTGGGGTAAATACCCAGGAGAGCAATTGCAGGGTCATAGGGAAGCTCTATTTGTAATTTCTTGAGGAATCTCCACACTGTTCTCCAAAGAGGCTGCACCAACTTGCATTCCCACCAACAGTGGAAGAGGGTTCCCCTTTCTCCACATCCTCTCCAACACATGTTGTTTCCTGTTTTGTTAATTTTGGTCATTCTAACTGGTGTAAGGTGATATCTCAATGTGGTTTTAATTTGAATCTCCCTGAGGGCTAATGATGATGAACATTTTTTTCATGTGTCTGATAGCCATTTGTATGTCTTGATTGGAGAAGTGTCTTTACATTTTTTCATGTTTCTGATAGCCTTTTGTATTTCTTGATTGGAGAAGTGTCTGTTCATATCTTCTGCCCATTTTTTGACGTGTTTTTCTGTTTCGTGTGGGTTGAGTTTGAGGAGTTCATTATAGATCCTGGATATCAACCTTTTGTCTGTACTGTCATTTGCAAATATCTTCTCCCATTCCGTGGGTTGACTCTTTGTTTTTTTTTTTTTTTTTTGACTGTTTCCTTTGCTGTGCAGAACCTTTTGATGAAGTCCCCAGAAGTTTATTTTCGCTTTTGTTTCCTTTGCCTTTGGAGACGTATCTTGAAAGAAGTTGCTGTGGCTGGTATCAAGGAGATTACTGCCTTTGTTCTCCTCTAAGATTCTGATCGATTCCTGTCTCATGTTGAGGTCTTTTATCCATTTTGAGTTTATCTTTGTGTACGGTGTAAGAGAATGGTCGAGTGTCATTCTTCTACATATAGCTGTCCAGTTTTCCCAGCACCATTTATTGAAGAGACTGTCTTTTTTCCACTGTATATTTTTTCCTGTTTTGTCAAAGATTAATTGACCATAGAGTTGAGGGTCCATATCTGGGCTCTCTACTCTGTTCCACTGGTCTACTTGTCTGTTTTTATGTCAGTACCATGCTGTCTTGGTGAACATAGCTTTGAAATGAAGATTGAAATCAGGTAACATGATGCCCGCAGCTTTATATTTGTTTTTCAACATTTCCTTAGCGATTCGGGGTCTCTTCTGATTCCATAAAAAATTTAGGATTATTTGCTCCAGCTCTTTGAAGAATACCGGTGGAATTTTGATCAGAGTGGCATTAAAAGTTTGTATTGCTCTAGGCAGTATAGACATTGTAACAATGTTTATTCTTCCGATCCAAAAGCATGGAATTGTCTTCCATCTATTTGTGTCTTCTTCAATTTCTTTCATGAGTGTTCTGTAGTTCCTCGAGTACAGATCCTTTACCTCTTTGGTTAGGTTTATTCCCAGGTATCTTATGGTTCTTTGTGCTATAGTAAAGGAATCGATTCTCTGATTTCCCTTTCTGTATTTTCATTGTTAGTGTATAAGAAAGCCACTGATTTCTGAACATTGACTTTGTATCCTGCCACGTTGCTGAATTGCTGTATGAGTTCTAGTAGTTTGGGGGTGGAGTCTTTTGGGTTTTCCATATAAAGAATCATATCATCTGCGAATAGAGAGAGTTTGACTTCTTCACTGCCAATTTGGATACCTTTTATTTCTCTTTGTTGTCTGATTGCTGTTGCTAGGACTTCTAAAACTATGTTGAAAAAGTGTGGTGAGAGTGGGCATCCTTGTCTTGTTCCTGATCTCAACTGGAAGGCTGCAAGCTTTTTGCCATTAAGGATGATATTTGCTGTGGGTCTTCCATAGATAGATTTGATGAGGTTCAGGAATGTTCCCTCTATCCCTATACTTTGAAGCACTTTAATCAGGAACAGATGCTGGATTTTCTCAGATGCTTTTTCTGCATCAATTGAGATGATCATGTAGTTCTTCTCTCTTCTCATATTAATTTGTTGTATCATATTGATTGATTGTGAATTTTGAACCATCCTTGTAGCCCAGGGATGAATCCCACCTGATCATGGTGGATAATCTTTTTAATGTGCTGTTGCATCCTGTTGGCTAGGATCTTGTTGAGAATCTCAACATCCATATACATGAGGGATATTGGTCTAAAATTCTCCTTTTTGGTAGCGTGTTTTCCTGGTTTGGAGATCTGGGTAATGCTGGCTACATAGAAAGAGTCTGGAAGTTTTCCTGCTGCTTCAATTTTTTGAAACAGCTTCAGTAGAATAGGTGTTATTTCTTCTTGGAAGGTTTGGTAGAATTCCCCAGGGAATCCGTCAGGTCCTGGGCTCTTGTTTTTTTGGGAGATTTTTGATCACTACTTCAATCTCGTTATTAGATATCGGTCTATTCAGGTTGTCGATTTCTTCCTGGTTCAATGTTGGTAATTTATATTTTCCAGGAATGCATCCATTTCATCTAGGTTGTTAAGCTTATTGGTACATAACTGTTCATAATAACTTCTGGTGATTGTTTCTACTTCCTTGGCGTTAGTTGTGATCTCTCCCTTTTCATTCATAATTTTATGAATTTGGGCATTCTCTCTTTTCTTTTGGATTAGTGTGGCAATGTTTTATCGATCTTATTGATTCTTTCAAAAAACCAGCTTCTAGTTTCATTGATACGTTCTACTGTATCTCTGGTTACTACCTCATTTATCTCATCTCTAATCTTGATGATTTCCCTTCTTATATGTGGAGTTGGTTTGATTTGTTGTTGATTCTCCAGTTTTTCAAGGTGTAGAGACAGCTGGTGTGTTCTGGATTTTTCAATTTTTTTGAGCGAGGCTTGGATGGCTATGTATTTTCCCCTTAGGACCACCTTTTCTGTATTCTATAGGTTTTGGACCGAAGTGTCTTCATTCTCATTGGTTTCCATGAATTGTTTCAGTTGTTCTTTGATCCCCTGGTTGATCCATCATTCTTAAGCATGGTGATCTTTAGCTTACATGTGTTTAAGTTCCTTCTGAACTTTTCCCTGTGATTGAGCTCCAGTTTCAAAGCATTGTGATCTGAAGATATGCAGGGAATAATCTCAGTCTTTTGGTATTGGATGAGTCCTGATTTGGGACCCAGTATGTGATCTATTCTTGAGAAGGTTCCGTGTGCACTTGAGAAGAATGACTATTCTGTTGTTTTAGGGTGGACTGTTCTGTATATATCTATGAGGTCCATCTGGTCCACTGTGTCATTCAATGCTTTTGTTTCTTTATTGATTTTCTGCTTCGATGATCTGTCTATTTCTGAGAGAGGCGTGTTAAGATCACCTACGAGCTTTCTCTTTTTCGCCGCCATCCTGCTGTGTGCTGCGCGCTGTTAATTGACCATGTCTTCTCACAAGACTTTCAGGATCAAGCGATTCCTGGCCAAGAAACAAAAGCAGAATCGTCCCATTCCCCAGTGGATTCGGATGAAAACTGGTAATAAAATCAGGTACAACTCCAAGAGGAGGCACTGGAGGAGAACCAAGCTGGGTCTCTAAGGTGTCCCACATCACGCGATGACACACCTAATTGGCACCACGTATTTAATTAAGCTACTTGAGGATCATGTGTTCTATTCCATCACCCTGTAAACACCTTTCTGCCTGGCCAATAGATACCATTTATCAGCGAAAGATTTTTCTGTTACTATAGCTCTGCACCAGCGAGTTGGTTTGGTAATAAACGTGAGGCCTTTGAGCTGTACTGCTATTGTGTTTCTGATTTGTGAAGTACTGAATTCCCCCTCTTATTAGCTCACCAATGGAACTTGCTGCAGTGATAGATATGTCCCTTGACGACCAAGTATGTAAATTGTGGCTAGGGGGCGCCTGGGTTGGCTCCGTGCCTTAATTGCCTGCCTTAGTTAGGCTCCCATCATGGTTCTGGGGAGGGGGGTGGGGGGTCTCCTTGTCCCTCTGCCCCTCCCCCCACCCCACTCATGCTCTTTCTCAAACAAAATCTTAAAAAACAAAGCATGGCCAGTTTGAATAAAGAACTGATTTTTGAATTTTTATTTAAAACAACAAAAAAAAACAAAACAAAACAAAAAAAGATCACCTACGATTAGTGTATTCATATCAATTTGACTCTTTATCTTCATTAACAGTTTTCTTAAGTAATTGGCTGCTCCCATACTGGGAGCATTGATATTTACAATTGTTAGATCATTTTGGTGGATAGTACCTTTAAGGATTATGTAGTGTCCTTCTGTATCTCTGACTACAGTCTTTAGTTTGAAATGTCAATTATCTGATATGAGAATCCCTGACCCTGCATTCTTTTGAGTCCCATTGGCATGAAAGATGCTTCACCCTCCCTTCACTTTCAGTTTGCGTGTATCTTTAGGTTCAAAATGGGTCTCCTGTAGATGACATATGGATGGGTCCTGTCGTTTTATCCAGTCTGCAACCCTGTGCCATTTTATTGATGCATTTAGGCCATTCACATTGAGATTGATTATTGATAGGTGTGTTTTTATTGACATCAAGTTACCTTTGAAGTTTTTCTTTCTGTACAGTGTCTCTATATTTCTTTTCAATGCTATTCCTTGGATTTTTCCTCTTTTATAGAACCCCCCCTTAATATTTCCTGCATTGTCGGCTTGGTGGTTGCATAATCTTTTAAGCCTTGCCGGTCGTGAAAACTCTTTATCTCTCCATCCATTTTGAATGTCAGTCTTGCTGAGATAAAGTATTCTTGGCTTCATGTTCTTCACATTATGGCCCTGAATATATCTTACCAGCCTCTTCGGGCTTGACAGGTCTCTGTGGACAGGTCTGACGTTATTCTGATGGGCTTCCCTCTGTAAGTAAGGAGACTCTTTGCCCTGGAGGCTTTCAAGAGATTATACCTACAATTATAATTACTCAATTTGACTAGCAGGTGTCGTGATTTTTTTTGGAATGTATAATCTTGGATGGAGGTGCTTCTAGTACATGAACGCTGGTTCCATTTGCGAGATTGGGAAAATTTTCATGAAGGACTTGTTCCACTGTATCTTCTAGACTTCTTTCTTTCTCCTCCCCTTCAGGGATTCCAATAATTCTGACGTTGGAACGCTTCATGGCATCATTTATTTCCCTGATTCTGTTTTCGTGATTTCTAAGCTGTTTGTTCCAGTATTCCTCCTGATCCTTTCTCTCTATCTCTTTGTCTTCCAGATCACTAATTCTATCTTCTGTCTCAGTTACCCTAGCTTTGAGAGAGTTTAGATTAGATTGGAACTCATTGAGAGCATTGTGAACCTCCTCCCTGGTAGCTTTAAGCTCCGCCCTAACATTGTGAACATCCTGTCTGGTCGGTTTCAGTTCGGCCCTAATCAATTATGTTTGGTCATCCATGGCTTTGTCCAACCTAGCTATTGCCTGGATAATTGTTAGCCTGAATTCTCTTTCTGACATATTGTCTATGTTGGTCGCCATTAGCTCTGTTGCAGAAGGTCCATCCTCTGTATTTTTCTTCTGTTGGGCATTCCTCCTCCTAGTCATTTTTGTGGGAGATGACTGAACAGATGTAGCTGGATGTATCAACTCTGGTGCAGTCAAGGTGTACCCGGGAAAACTTCTGAGCAATCAGTATTCCTCACTGAAACGAGAGACTAAAGAAAAGAAAAAGAAAAAGAAAAGAAGAAAAAAAAGAGAGAGAGAGAAAGGAGAGATGAAAGAGAAGTTTCAGCCCAGATGGGCCCCAAGGTAAGATTTATGAAGTAGACAAACAATAAGAAATAAAAAGACTGATATAAGTATATGACAAGAAAGAATATATATATATATATATATATATATATATATATATATATACACAAATAAAGAAAGAACCTCGTCAAAAAGAACCACAAGTGTAAAATTTATATGCTATCAGGGCAAAGACAAAAAACACAGAAACACTGGTGGAAGAAGATGGGAGAGTTCTTATAAATTCTTAGTGTGTGCCAGGAAGGTTGTTTTGATTCTTCCTGGATGTATCTTGATATCTTTGTTAAAGGACTCAACTTTCCTATGATAAAGGGGATTAAAAATTAGTTTACCTATAGGGGTTTTATTGATAGGGGAAAGGGGATTACTTTGAAGTTTTACTCTATATGAATATTAGAGGATAAAAATAAAAATGAATAAACTAGACTAAACTGAACTAAAATTTAAAAAAAGGAATTCAAAAAATAAAAATGCAAAAGGAAAACATACGTGTATGTATCAAAAATTTCAGGTTAGAAAGGTATTATGGAATTTGATGTACTGTACAACTCACTGTGATGGTAAATAGGTTCAAAAAATTACCTATGTTTAAAAAAAAATGAACGGGAATAGTGGGAATGAGTGAACAATATAATTTTTCTATGAAGTAGTGGTTGTTCTCTTGTAGTCCTTTTTTTTTCCTCTTTTTTTTTCTTTCTTGGTTTGTTTTCTGGGGGAGAGGCCTTCCACGTGGTTTGTCAGTCAATGATGTTTCCTGAGTTAAGTCCTCCGGCCCCCCTCAAGGGGGTGGGCTCTGAGGAAACTGTTGTTGTTTTTTTTTTTTTTTTGAGGCTTTTGTTCTCTGGTGGTTTTTATGCTTGTTCACTTTTTTCCTCTCACCTTGACCGCCTTTGATGGTTTTTGTAGTTTAGAGGAAAACAAACTGCACCCTGATCTCCCTTTCAGACAGAAGCCTCAGTCTGGGTGCAGAGCCTAAATATGTTCCCCCTTGACTGCTGGCAGAGCAGGTTCCAAGTTGCAGACCCTGGGGGCTCAGGATATTTTGCTTGTACCCAAAGCCAAGGCAGTGGCAGCTGTCTAGGAGCTCCCAACCGCCAGAGAGGTTCCAAGCAGCAATTGCACACTGAGATTTTGCCACTGGCCTGGGCTGGGAGTGCCCGGCTTATGCGCACCTCTTTCAGAGGCAGCTATGGGTCGAGCGCGAGTATCGGGCACTGAGAACTGGGCACTGGTCTGTAAGCACCAGGCTGTGCTTTTGTGCACCTCTGTCAAAGGTGAGTTTGGGGCGCGCGGCTTAGGCTTTGAAACAATGGTGCAGGCAAAGAGTGCCGGCCAGGCCTTTGTAACTCAGAGGAGCATGAGGGACCTGCGCACGTATCTCAAGCTTTGTGGTAGGTCTCGTGTGATTTGCCCACCGGCGTGGCTCCCATCCCTTCACAGGAACTAGAAACCGCGCATTCTTGGGCGCACTGGCGGCTTAGGGTCCAAGACCTGGTCTCCTCCACACTCTCTCTGCCTCACTGCCGTGGAGGATGTCCTGGGACTGGGGACTTAAGCCCCTGTCCCTAGTTGCCCCAATTCCCACATATTCCCCCAGTGATCCTTTACTCTTTTGCAGTGCTTTCAACCAGTCTCCAAGTTAATGCTGGTCCCCAGATGCAGGGCACTCTCGCTTGTATTGGGGTATTACTTTCTAACTGTTCCCATCTGGTGGCTCCCTCCCCCTTTTGTTTATCTTCCGATATCAGTCCACCGTTCCCATTCTGCTTTACCTGCCCACTGGCGTATTCTGCCCCTGTAGGGATCCAGACATGTATAATTCTGATCTCAGGCTGATTTCATGGGTGATCAGAGTTCTTTGGTAGGTAACCAGCTCACTTTGGAGTACCGGCTGAAAAGGTGCCTCCTCCTACTCCCCCACCATCTTGTCCCCCCTCTTTTTTTTATATACAGATAAATTTTTAACCTATTTACCATCACAGTGAGCTGTCCAGTACATCAAATTCCATAATAACCTCCTAACCTGAACTTTTTGATACATACACTTCTGTTTTTCTTTTAAATTTCTATTTTTTGAATTTTTTAAAATTTTAGTTTAGTTTAGTCTAGTTTATTCCTTTTTATTTTTAATTTCTAATATTCATATAGAGTTAAAATTCAAAGTAATCCCCTTTCCCCTATCAATAAAACCCCTATAGGTAAACCAATTTTTAATCCCCCTTTACTTAGGAAAGATGAGTCCTTTAACAAAGATATCAAGATACATCCAGGAAGAATCAAAACAACCTTCCACACCCACACTGAGAATTTATAACCACTCTCCCATCTTTTTCTTCCACCACTGTTTCTGTGTTTTAGTTTTTGTCCTGATTGAATACAAATCTTATACTTGAGGTTTTTTTTGATGAGGTTCTTCCTTTATTTGCATATATATATGTGTGTATATATATATATTTTTTTTTCTCTTATCATATACTTTTATCAATCTTTTTGTTTGTCTGTTTTTGTTTATGTACTTCATAAATAGTACATTGGGGCCCATTTGGGCTGAAACTTCTCTTTCTTCTTCCCTGTCCCTCTCTATCTCTCTCTTTTTTTTCTTTTTCTTTTCTTTTGTCCCTCGTTTGGATAGGGAATCCTGATTGCTCAGAAGTGTTCCAGGGTGCACCTTGACAACACCATGGTCGATACATCCAGCTACATCTGTTCAGACATCTCTCACCAAAATGACTAGGAGAAGGAATGCCCAACAGAAGAAAAATACAGAGAATGGACCTTCTGCAACAGAGCTAATGGCTATCAACCTAGACAATATGTCAGAAAGAGAATTCAGGCTAACAATTATCCAGGCAATAGCTAGGTTGGAGAAAGCCAGGGATGACTAAACGGAATAGATTACGGCTGAACTGAAAGCGACCAGACAGGATGTTCACATTGTTAGAGCTTAGCAGAAAGCTACCAGGGATGAACTTCACAAATGCTCTTAATAAGTTCCAATCTAATCTAAATTCTCTCAAGCTAGGGTAACTGAGTAAGAAAATAGATTTAGTGATCTGGAGGACAAACAGATAGAGAGAAAGGATCAGGAGGAAGCCTGGAACAAACAGCTTAGAAACCACAAAAACAGAATAAGGGAAATAAATGATGCCATGAAATGTTCCAACATCAGAATTCTTGGAATCCCAGAAGGGGAGGAGAAAGAAAGAAGTATAAAAGATATAGTGGAACAAGTTTTTCATGAAAATTTTCCCAATCTCACAAATGGAACCAGCATTCATGTACTAGAGGCCGAAAGGTCTCCACCCAATATTATAAATTCCAATAAAACAAAAAGGCACCTGATATTCAAATTGATGAATCATAATTGTAGGTATAATCTCTTGAAAACTGCTAGGAGAAAGAGGCTCCTTATTTACAAAGGAAAGCCCATCATAATAACGTCAGACCAGTCCACAGAGTCCTGGCAAGCCAGAAAGGGCTGGCAAGACATATTCAGGGCATTAAATGAGAAGAATTTGAAGCAAAATACTTTATCCAGCAAGACTGACATTCAAAATGGATGGAGAGATAAAGATTTTCCAAGACTATCAAGGCTTAAAAGACTATGCTACCAGCAAGCCGATACTGCTGGAAATTTTAAGGGGGCTTATTTAAAGGCTCAAAAAGCCCAAGAATAGCAATGAACAAAAATATAGAGACAATCTACAGAAAGAAAGACTTCAAAGGTAACACGATGTCAATAAAAGTGTATATCTCAATACTCACTCTCAGTGTGAATGGCCTAAATGCTTACATAAAATGGCACAAGGTTTCAGATTGGATAAAACGACAGGACCCATTCATATGTTGTCTACAAGAGACCCATTTTGAACCTAAAGTTACACGCAGACTGAAAGTGAAGGGATGGAGAAGCATCTTTCATGCCAATGGGCCTCAAAAGAAGGCTGGGGTAGCGATTCTCATATCACATAAATTAGATTTTAAACTAAAGACCATAGTCAGAGATACAGAAGGACACTACATAATCCTTAAAGGGACTATGCACCAAGATGATCTAACAATTGTAAATATCTATGCCCCCAATATGAAAGCAGCCAACTACATATGAAAATTGTTAATCAAGATAAAGAATCATATTGATATGAATGCATTAATAATAGGAGTTCTTAACATACCTATCTCAGAAATAGACAGATCATCGAAGCAGAAAATCAATAAAGAAACAAGAATATTGAATGACACATTGGACCAGATGGACAGCATTGACACCTACAGAACATTCCAACCTAAAACAAAACAATACACATTCTTCTCAAGTGCGCATGGAACCTTCTCAATAAGAAACCACATACTGGGTCATAAATCAAGACTCAACTGATACCAAAAGACTGAGATTATTCCCTGCATATTCTCACATCACAATGCTTTGAAACTGAATCTTAATCACAAGGAAAAGTTCCAAAGAAAGTCAATCATCTAGAAGATAAAGACCACCTTGCTTAAGAATGATGGATCAACCAGGAGATCAAAGAATAATTGAAACAATTTATGGAAACCAATGAGAATGAAGACACTTCGGTCCAAAACCTATAGAATTCAGCAAAGGCGGTCCTAAGGGGGAAATACATAGCCATCCAAGCCTCCCTCAAAAAAATTGAAAAATCCAGAATGCACCAGCTGTCTCTACACCTTAAAGAACTGGAGAATCAACAACAAATCAAACCAACTCCACATATAAGAAGGGAAATCATCAAGATTAGAGCTGAGATCAATGAGGTAGAAACCAGAGATACAGTAGAACGTATCAGTGTAATTAGAAGCTGGCTTTTTGAAGGAATCAATAAGATTGATAAGCCATGGGCCACACTAATCCAAAAGAAAAGAGAGAAAGCCCAAATTCATAAAATTATGAATGAAAAGGAGCAGATCACAACTAACACCAAGGAAGCAGAAACAATCAGCAGAAGTTATTATCAACAGTTATATGCCAATAAGCTAAGCAACCTAGATGAAATGGATGCATTCCTGGAAAACTATAAACTCCCAAAATTGAACCAGGAAGAAATTGAAAACCTGAATAGATTGATATCTAGTAATAAGATTGAAGCAGTGATTTAAACACACACACACACACACACACACACACACACAAAAAAAAAAAAAAAAAAAAAAAAAAAAAAAAAAAACAAGAGCCCAGGACCTGCTGGATTCCCTGGGGAATTCTACCAAACTTTCAAAGAAGAAATAACACCTATTCTCTTGAATCTGTTTCAAAAAAATTGAAGCAGATGGAAAACTTCCTGACTCTTTCTATGAAGCCAGCATTACCCTGATTCCCAAGCCAGGCAAAGACCCCACAAAAAAGGAAAATTTCAGACCAATATCACTGATGAATATGGATGCTAAGATTCTCAACAAGATCCTAGCAAACAGGATCCAACAGCACATTACAAAGATTATCCATAATGACCAGGTGGGATTCATCTCTGGGCTACAGGGATGGTTCAACATTCACAAATTAATCAATGTGATAGAACAAACTAATATGAGAAGAGAGAAGAACCACATGGTCTTCTCAATCGATGCAGAAATAGCATTTGGCAAAATTCAGCATCTGTTCCTGATATAAATGCTTCAAAGTCTAGGGATAGAGGGAACATTATTGAACTTCATCAAATCTATCTATGAAAGACTCACAGAAAATATCATCCTCAATGGGAAAAAGCTTGCAGCCTTCCTGTTGAGATCAGGAACATGACAAAGATGCCCACTCTCACCACTCTTGTTCAACATAGTATTAGAAGTCCTAGCAACAGCCATCAGACAGCAAAGAGAAAAAAAAGGAATTCAAGTGGCAAAGAAGAAGTCAAACTCTCTCTTCGCAGATTACATGATTCTTTACATGGAAAACCCGAAAGACTCCACCCGCAAACTACAAGAACTCATACAAAAATTAAGCCATGTGGCAGGATACAGAGTCAATGTACAGTAATCAGTAGCTTTCTTATACACTAACAATGAAAATACAGAAAGGGAAATCAGAGAATCTATTCCACTTACTATAGCACCAAGAACCATAAGATACCTGGGAATAAACCTAACCAAAGTGGTAAAAGATCTATATTTGAGGAACTACAGAACACTCATGAAAGAAATTGAAGAAGACACAAAAAGATGGAAGATCATTCCATGCTCTTGGATCAGAAGAATAAACATTGTTAAAATTTCTCCACTGCCTAGAGTAATCTATACTTTTAATGCCATTCTGATCAAAATTCCACCGGTATTGCATGAGGAAGATGGCGGCGGAGTAGAAAGAGGCGCCTTTTCAGCCATTACCCCAAAGTGAGCTGATTACCTACCAAAGAACTCCGACCACCCATGAATTCAGCTTAAGATCAGAATTATACATGTCTGGATCTCTACAGGGGCAGAAGACGCCAGTGGGCAGGTAAAGTGAAATGGGAACAGCCGACTGATATCGGAAGATAAACAAAAGGGGGAGGGAGCCACCAGAGGCTACCATTTGGAAAGTAATACCCCAATACGAAGGAGAGTGCCCTGCGTCTGGGGACCAGCATTAACTTGGAGACTGGTTGAAAGCACTCCAAAAGAGCAAAGGATTGTGGGGGGAAAGTGTGGGAATCGGGGTGGCTAGGAACAGGGGCTTAAGTCCCTGGTCCCAGACAGCCTCCCCGGCGCTGAGGCAGAGAGAGTGCGGTGGAGAAACCGCTCTTGGTCCCTAAGCCGCCAGCGCGCCCGAGAATGCATGGGCTCTAGTTCCTGTGAGGGGATGGGAGCCGCGCCGGTCTGCAGAACTCGTGCTAGCCCTACCACAAAGCTTAAGATACCTACGCACGTCCCTCATGCTCCCCTGAGTTACAAATGCCCAGCCAGCGCTCTTTGTCCCGCGCCATTGTTTCAAAGCATAAACCGCGTGCCCGAAACTCTTCCCCTGACAGAGGCGTGCAAAAGCCCAGCCTGGGGCTTACGGACCCGCGCGCCGTTCCCAGTGCCCCAGACGCACGCCCGACCCATAGCCGCCTCTGAAAAGAGGTGCGCGCAAGGCGGGCACTCCCAGCCCGGTCCGGGGGCAAAATCTCAGTGTGCAATTGCTGCTTGGAACCTCTCTGGTGGTCGGGAGCTCCAGACAGCCACCACTGCCTTGGCTTTGGGTACGAGCAAAAGATCCTGCGCCCCCTGGGTCTGCAACTTGGAACCTGCTTTGCCAGTGGCAAAGCACCCAGACTGAATCTTCTCTCTGAGAGGGAGAGCAGGGTGCGGTTTGACTTCTTCTAATACTACAAAAACCATCAAAGGCAGTCAAGGTGAGAGGAAAAAAAGTGAACAAGCATAAAAACTACCAGAGAACAAAAGCCTGAAAAAAAAACCAGTTTCCCCAGAGCCCACCCCCTTGAGGGAGGAGGGAGGACTCAACTCAGGAAACATCATTGACTGACAACCCATGTGGCAGGCCCCTCCCCAGAAGACAAACCAAGAAAGAGAAAAAAATAGGACTACAAGAGAACAACCACTAGTTCATGGGAAAACTTGTATTGTTTACTCATTTCCACTATTCCAGTTCATATTTTTTTACACATAGGTAATTATTTTAACCTATTTACCATCACAGCATGTTGAACAGTACATCAAATTCCATAATACCTTTCAACCTAAAATTTTTGATACATACACCTAAGTTTTTCTTTTGCATTTTTATTTTTTGAATTCCTTTTTTTAAATTTTAGTTTAGTTTAGTCTAGTTTATTCCTTTTTATTTTTATGCTCTAATATTCATATAGAGTTAAACTTCAAAGTAATCCCCATTCCCCAATCAATACTATCCCACAGGTAAACCAATTTTTAATCCCCTTTATCTTAGGAAAGTTGAGTCCTTTAACAAAGATATCAAGATACATCCAGGAAGAATCAAAACAACCTTCCTCGCACACACTGAGAATTTATAAGAACTCTCCCATCGTCTTCCACCAGTGTTTCTGTGTTTTTTGTGTTTCTCCTGACAGCATATAAATTTTACACTTGTGGTTCTTTTTGATGAGGTTCTTTCTTTATTTGCATATATATATTTTTTTTTCTCTTGCCATATACTTGTATCAATGTTTTTATCTCTTTTTGTTTGTCTACTTCATAAATCTTACCTTGGGGCCTATCTGGGCTGCACCTTCTTTTTCATCTTCCCTTTCCTTCCTGTCTCTCTCTCCCTTTTTCTTTTTTTTTTTCTTCTTTATTTTTTTTTCTTTTTTTTTCTTTTGTCTCTCGTTTGGGTGGGGAATCATGATTGTTCAGAAGTGTTCCAGGGTGCACATTGAGTACACCAGAGTTGATACATCCAGCTACATCTGTTAAGTCTTCTCCCACCAAAATGACTAGGAGGAGGAAATCCCAACAGAAGAAAAATACAGAGGATGGACCTTCTGCAACAGAGCTAACGGCTATCAACATAGACAATATGTCGGAAAGAGAATTCAGGCTAACAATTATCCAGGCAATAGCTAGGTTGGAGAAAGCCATGGATGACCAAACATAATTGATTAGGGCCGAACTGAAACCGACCAGACAGGATGTTCACAATGTTAGGGCGGAGCTTAAAGCTACCAGGGAGGAGGTCCACAATGCTCTCAATGAGTTCCAATCCAATCTAAACTCTCTCAAAGCTAGGGTAACTGAGACAGAAGATAGAATTAGTGATCTGGAAGACAAAGAGATAGAGAGAAAGGATCAGGAGGAATACTGGAACAAACAGCTTAGATCCCACGAAAGCAGAATCAGGGAAATAAATGATGCCATGAAGCGTTCCAACGTCAGAATTATTGGAATCCCTGAAGGGGAGGAGAAAGAAAGACGTCTAGGAGATACATTGGAACAAGTCCTTCACGAAAATTTTCCCAATCTCGCAAAAGAAACCAGCGTTCATGTACTAGAGGCTGAAAGGTCTCCACCCAAGATTTTACATTCCAAAAAAACATTACGACAACTGATAGTCAAATTGAGGAATTATAATTGTAGGTATAATCTCTTGAAAGCCACCAGGGAAAAGAGGCTCCTTACTTACAGAGGGAAGCCCATCGGAGTAATGTCAGACATGTCCACAGAGACCTGGTAAGCCAGAAGAGGCTGGCAAGATATATTCAGGGCACTAAAGGAGAAGAACATGCAGCCAAGAATACTTTATCCAGCAAGACTGACATTCAAAATGGATGGAGAGATAAAGAGTTTTCACGACCGGCAAGGCGTAAAAGACTATGCAACCACCAAGCCAACACTGCAGGAAATATTAAGGAGGGTTCTATAAAGGAGGAAAAATCCCAAGAATAGCATTGAATAGAAATATAGAAACAGGCTACAGAAAGAAAGACTTCAAAGCTAACTCGATGACAATAAAAACGTATATATCAATAATCACTCTCAATGTGAATGACATAAATGCAGCCATAAAACGGCACAGGGTTGCAGATTGGATAAAACGACAGGACGCATCCATATGTTGTCTACAAGAGACTTATTTTGAATCTAAAGATACATGCAGACTGAAAGTGAAGGAATGGAGAAGCATCTTTCATGCCAATGGGACTCAAAAGAAGGCTGGGGTAGCGATTCTCATATCAGATAAATTAGACTTCAAACTAAAGACTGTAGTCGGAGATACAGAAGGACACTACATAATCCTTAAAGGGACTATCCACCAAGATGATCTAACAATTGTAAATAGCTATGCTCCCAATATGGGAGCAGCCAATTACATAAGAAAACTGTTAATCAAGATAAAGTGTCATATTGATATGCATACACTAATCGTAGGAGATCTTAACACGCCTCTTTCAGAATTAGACAGATCATCGAAGCAGAAAATCAATAAAGAAACAAGAGCATTGAATGACACATTGGACCAGATGGACCTCATAGATATACACAGAACATTCTACCCTAAAACAATAAAATACTCATTCTTATCAAGTGCACATGGAACCTTCTCCAGAATAGACCACATACTCGGTCACAGATCAGGACTCAACCAATACCAAAAGACTGAGATGATTCCTTGCATATTCTCAGATCACAATGCTTTGAAACTGGAGCTCAATTACAAGGAAAAGTTCCGAAGGATCTCAAACACCTGGAAGCTAAAGACCACCATGCTTAAGAATGATGGATCAACCAGGGGATCAAAGAACAACTGAAACAATTCATGGAAACCAAAGAGAATGAAGACACTTCGGTCCAAAACCTATGGAATACAGCAAAGGCAGTCCTAAGGGGAAAATACGTAGCCATCCAAGCCTCCCTGAAAAAAATTGAAAAATCTAGAACACAGCAGCTGTCTCTACACCTTAAAAAACTGGAAAATTAACAACAAATCAAACCAACTCCACACATAAGAAGGGAAATCATTAAGATTAGAGCTGAGATAAAAGTGGTAGAAACCATAGATACTGTAGAATGTATCAATGAAACTAGAAGCTGGTTTTTTGAAAGAAAAAATAAGATCGATAAGCCATGGGTAGAGTAATCAAAAAAAAAAAGAGAGAAATCCCAAATTCATAAAATTATGAATGAAAAGGGAGAGATCACAACTAACACCAAGGATGTAGAAACAATCATCAGAAGTTATTATCAACAGTTATATGCCAACAAGCTTAGCAACCGAGATGAAATGGATGCATTCCTGGAAAAATAAAAAGTACCAAAATTGAACCAGGAAGAAATCGACAACCTGAATAGACTGATATCTAGTAACGAGATTGAAGCAGTGATCAAAAACCTCCCAAAACACAAGAGCCCAGGACCTGACGGATTCCCTGAGGAATTCTACCAAACCTTCAAAGAAAAAATAACACCTGTTCTCCTGAAGCTGTTTCCAAAAATTGAAGCAGAAGGAAAACTTCCAGACACTTTCTATGAAGCCAGCATTACCCTGATCCCCAAAGCAGGCAAGGACCCTACCAAAAAGGAGAATTTTAGACAAATATCACTAATGAATATGGATGCTAAGATTCTCAACAAGATCCTAGCCAACAGGATCCAACAGCACATTAAAAAGATTATTCAGCATGATCAGGTGGGATTCATCCCTGGGGTACAAGGATGGTTCAACATTCGCAAATCAATCAATGTGATACAACAAATTAATATGAGAAGAGAGAAGAACCACATGGTCCTCTCAATTGATGCAGAAAAAGCATTTGACAAAATCCAACATCCGTTCCTGATTAAAACGCTTCAAAGTATAGGGATAGAGGGAACATTCCTGAACCTCATCAAATCTATCTATGAAAGACCCACAGCAAATATCATCCTCAATGGGAAAAAAGCTTGCAGCCTTCCCATTGAGATCAGGAACAAGACAAGGATGCCCACTTTCACCACTCTTGTTCAACATAGTATTAGAAGTCCTAGCAACAGCAATCAGAGAACAGAGAGAAATAAAAGGTATCCAAATTGGTAATGAAGAAGTCAAACTCTCTCTCTTCGCAGATGACATGATTCTTTATATGGAAAACACAAAAACTAGACCCCCAAACTACTAGAACTCATACAGCAATTCAGCAACGTGGAAGCATACAAAGTCAATGTGCAGAAATCAGTGGCTTTCTTATACACTAACAATGAAAATACAGAAAGGGAAATTAGAGAATCGATTCCATTTACTATAGCAACAAGAACCATAAGATACCTCGGAATAAACCTAACCAAATAGGAAAAGGATCTGTACTTGAGGAACTACAGAACACTCATGAAAGAAAGTGAAGAAGAAACAAATAGATGGAAGACCATTCCATGCTCTTGGATTGGAAGATTAAACATTGTTAAAATGTCTATACTGCCTAGAGCAATCTATACTTTCAATGCCATTCTGATCAAAATTCCACTGGCATTTTTCAAAGAGCTGGAGCAAATAATCCTAAAATTTGTATGGAATCAGAAGAGACCCTGAATCGCTAAGGAAATGTTGAAAAACAAAAATAAAGCTAGAGGCATCACGTTACCTGATTTCAAGCTTTATTACAAAGCTGTGATCACCAAGACAGCATGATACTGGCATAAAAACAGAGACATAGACCAGTGGAACAGAGTAGAGAGCCCAGATATGAACCGTCAACTCTATGGTCAATTAATTTTTAACAAAACAGGAAAAAATATACAGTGGAACAAAGGCAGTCTCTTCAATAAATAGTGCTGGGAAAACTGGACCGCTATATGTAGAAGAATGAAACTCGAACATCCTCTTACACCGTACACAAAGATCAACTCAAAATGGATAAAATACCTCAACGTGAGACAGGAATCCTTCAGAATCTTAGAGGAGAACAAAGGCAGTAATCTCTTTGATATCAGCCACAGCAACTTCTTTCAAGATGTGGTCCATATACACTATGGAGTATTATGCCTCCATCAGAAAGGACGAATATCCAACTTTTGTAGCAACATGGACGGGACTGGAAGAGATTATGCTGAGTGAAATCAGTCAAGCAGAGAGAGTCAATTATCATATGGTTTCACTGATTTGTGGAGCATAACCAATAGCATGGAGGACAAGGGGCGTTAGAGAGGAGTAGGGAATTTGGGTAAATTGGAAGGGGAGGTGAACCATGAGAGACTATGGACTCTGAAAAACAGTCTGAGGGGTTTGAAGTGGCGGGGGGGTGGGAGGTTGGGGTACCAGGTGGTGGGTATTATAGAGGGCACAGCTTGCATGGAGCACTGGGTGTGGTGAAAAAATAATGAATACTGTTTTTCTGAAAATAAATAAATTGGGGAAAAAAAAAACCTTTCAATCTATTTGCAGTGACAAAATTCATACCTAAAACAGCATCCACCCTGGTAAGATGCAGTATGACTACCAAATCAGGTGGAGTACCTGTATAAAGCTGTGCAGTGTGAGACACTTCTCTAGGAGTTCAGGGAAGAGGAAGACCAAAGCCAGAGATGGAAGGTTTGGCTGGGTGATACATGTCCCAGAAAGGTCCCAATCATCCTCAATAAGAGTATGTATCTTCCCAGAAATCCTATAGGGTATGTGCCAGGCCCTTAACACCTACATTGGAAATGGGATGTTCCTTGGTATCTAGGAATACTCTGGTGTACTTTAACAAAACAAAAAGCAAATTCTTACTTCTTAAATTGTGTTATCAGAAAATGCAGGGATTTGGAGTCAGCAACCTGGTTTCAAATCCCAGTTTTGTTACTTCAGTAATTGTGGGAGCTGGGGCATATCCAGTCACTGTATGCAGTCTTGTGATTCTGTTGTGGAAAATGGGGTTGGTACTAATTGGCTCCCAACATAAGGAAAGCAAACGAGATCATGTAGGCGATAGCACTTAGCAAACTATAAAACCCTAAATGAATGTGCAGTGGTGTCACCACATTGTCTTTTGCTTCTTTTGCCTATTACATCTCTACCCCATGATGTTCTGAGACTGGTGGCATCTGTTCCAGAGAGGAAGCAGGCCTGGAATAGCCTGGGTATTTACGGAGGAGATTGGCAGAGTCTGAGTTGTGAAACTCAGTGGTCTGCTCCAGATCATCCTAAGTTCCTCACTCTCCTGAGACTAAATTTACTCTCCCCACTTTCTTAAAAATAGCATGGAGGACAAGGGGTGTTAGAGAGGAGTAGGGAATTTGGGTAAATTGGAAGGGGAGGTGAACCATGAGAGACTATGGACTCTGAAAAACAATCTGAGGGGTTTGAAGTGGCGGGGGAGTGGGAGGTTGGGGTACCAGGTGGTGGGTATTATAGAGGGCATGGCTTGCATGGAGCACTGGGTGTGGTGAAAAAATAATGAAAACTGTTTTTCTGAAAATAAATAAATAAATAATAATTAAAAAAAAAAAGATACGTCTCCAAAGGCAAAGGAAACAAAAGCGGAAATAAACTTCTGGGACTTCATCAAAATCAAAAGCTTCTGCTCAGCAAAGGAAACAGTCAAAAAAACAAAGAGGCAACCCACGGAATGGGAGAAGATATTTGCAAATGACAGTACAGACAAAAGGTTGATATCCAGGATCTATAATGAACTCCTCAAACTCAACACACACGAAACAGGCAAACACATCAAAAAATGGGCAGAAGATATGAACAGACACTTCTCCAATCAAGACATACAAATGGCTATCAGACACATGAAAAAATGTTCATCATCATTAGCCCTCAGGGAGATTCAAATTAAAACAACTTTGAGATATTACCTTACAGCAGTTAGAATGGCCAAAATTAACAAAACATGAAACAACATGTGTTGGAGGGGATGTCGAGAAAGGGGAACCCTCTTACACTGTTGGTGGGAATGCAAATTGGTAGAGCCTCTTTGGAGAACAGTGTGGAGATTCCTCAAGAAATTAAAAATAGAGCTTCCCTATGACCCTGCCATTGCACTCCTGGGTATTTACCCCAAAAGGTACAGATGTTTTGAAAAGAAGGGCCATCTGTACCCCAATGTTTATAGCAGCAATGGCCACAGTCGCCAAACTGTGGAAAGAACCAAGATGCCCTTCAATGGACAAATGGATAAGGAAGATGTGGTCCATATACACTATGGAGTATTATGCCTCCATCAGAAATGATGGTTATTATGCCTCCATCAGAAAGGATGAATACCCAACTTTTGTAGCAACATGGAGGGGACTGGAAGAGATTATGCTGAGTGAAATACGTCAAGCAGAGAAAGTCAATTATCATATGGTTTCACTTATTTGTGGAGCATAACAAATAGCATGGAGCACAAGGGGCGTTAGAGAGGAGTAGGGAATTTGGGTAAATTGGAAGGGGAATTGTACCATGAGAGACTATGGACTCTGAAAAGCAATCTGAGGGGTTTGAAGTGGCTGGTGGGCTGGAGGTTGGGGTACAGGTGGTGGGTATTTTAGAGGGCACGGCTTGCATGGAGCACTGGGTGTGGTGAAAAAATAATGAATAATGCTTTTCTGAAATTAAATACATTGAAAAAAAAATAAAAAATGTAAAAAAAATCCACCTGTATTCTTAAAAGAGCTGGATCAAATAATCCAAAAATTTGTATGGAACCAGAAGAGACCCCGAATAGCTAAGGAAATGTTGAAAAACTGAAATAAAACTGGGGGCATCACTCTACCTGATTTCAAGCTTTATTTCAAAGCTGTGATCACCAAGACAGCATGATACTGGCATAAAAACAGACACATAAACCAGTGGAACAGAGTATATAGTCCAGATATGGACCCTCAACTCTATGGGAAAATAATCTTCGACAAAACTGGAAAAAAAATATGCAGTGGAAAGAAGATAGTCTCTTCAATAAATGGTGCTGGGAAAACTGAGCAGCTATATGTAGAAGAATGAAACTCGAACATTCTCTTACACCATACAGAAGATGTGGTCCATATACACTATGGAGTATTATGCCTCTATCAGAAAGGACTAAAACCCCACTTTTGTAACAACATGGACAGGACTGGAAGAGATTCTTCTGAGTGAAAGAAGTCAAGCAGAGAGAGTCAATTATCATATGGTTTCACTTATTTGTGGAGCTAACAAATATCATGGAGGAAAATTGGTGTTAGAAAGGAGAAGGGAGTTGGGGGAAATTGGAAGGGGAGGTGACCCATGAGAGACTATGGACTCTGAAAAACAATCTGAGGGGTTTGAAGTGGCGGGGGGGTGGGAGAGGTTGGGGTACCAGGTGGTGGGTATTATAGAGGGCATGGATTGGATGGAGCACTGGGTGTGGTGAAAAAATAATAAATACTGTTTTTTCTGAAAATAAATTAATTTAAAAAAGAAAGAAAGATAAATTCCAAATGGATAAAAGGCCTCAACATGAGAAAGGAATCCTTCAGAATCCTAGAGGAGAACATAGGCAGTAGTGTCTTCAATATCAGCTATAGCAACTTCTTCCAAGATATGTCTCCAAAGACAATGGAAACAAATGCGAAAATAAACTTTTGGGACTTCATCTAAATCAAAAGCTTCTGCTCAGCAAAGGAAACTGTCAAAATAACCAAAGAGGCAACCCACAGAATGGGAGAAGATATTTGCAAATGACAGTACAGACAAAAGGTTGATATCCAGGATCTATAATGAACACATCAAACTCAACATACACAAAACAGAGAAGTATATTAAAAAATGGGCAGAATAGATGAACAGAGAATTCTCTAATGAAGACATCCAAATGGCTATCAGACACATGAAAAAATGTTCATCATCACTAGCCTTCATGGAGATTCAAATTAAAACCACTTTGAAATATCACCTTACACCAGTTAGAATGGCCAAAATTAGCAAGATGAAACAACATGTGTTGGAGAGGATGTGGAGAAAGGGGAACCCTCTTCCACTGTTGGTGGGAATGCAAGTTCTGCAGACTCTTTGGAGAACAGTGTGGAGATTCCTCAAGAAATAAAAAATAGGCTTCCCTATACCCTGCAATTGCACTCCTGGGTATTTACCCCAAGGATACAGATGTTGTGAAAAGAAGGGCCATCTGTACCCCAATGTTTATAGCAGCAATGTCCACGGTCACCAAACTATGGAAAGAACCAAGATGACCTTCAATGGACGAATGGATAAGGAAGATGTGGTCCATATACACTATGGAGTATTATGCCTCCATCAGAATGAATGAATACCCAGCTTTTGTAACAACATGGATGGGACTGGAAGAGATTATGCTGAGTGAAATAAGTCAAGCAGAGAGAGTCAATTATCATACGGTTTCACTTATTTGTGGAGCATCACAAATATCATGGAGGACTATGGGTGTTATGGAGGAGAAGGGAGTTGGGGTAAATTGGAAGGGGAGGTGAATCACGAGAGACTTTGGACTCTGAAAAACTATCCTAGGGGTTTGAATTGGCGGGTGGGTGGGAGGTTGGGGTACCAGGTGGTGGGTATGGTGCAAAAATAACCCTATAGTTATGCTGAAAATAAATAAAAATAAATTTAAAAATATAAGTTTCTACCAAAGAAACAGTGTAACCTAATAAACTAGTCATTTCCTAGTTTATGTTATTCAACAACAAACCAAAAATCATTTTGGAAGTCATAATTGCTAATCTTGTTTAATTATTGATTTCCTCCTGGAAACAACACATTGATATTTTGTACCTTCCAGGTATTCTTTGCAGACTTGAATTTATACAATAAACAGCTCCAAGAAATTAATATTTACTAAAAATTAAAATATATCATCTTCAGTTACCAACTATTTATAATTGTAATCCAAAATAAGTGACTTCATATGTGGTTCTGTAATGTGGGAACAAAGCTTTGTGAAATTCGAGCATGAATCAAGAAGCCTGGGAAATTCAGGAGAGCAGGAATTCAATGGCTGCTGCTTCCCAATCATCCTCAGTATATAGAGCAGTTCAGTAGATACTAGTTCTCCCAGCTGGGAAATAATTTTATACATCATATATATGTATTTTATGTATTTATTTTTCTTTATTTTGAACTCATCCCCAAAGACGTGCAAGGAGCAAAGTCAAAACCAGAAAAGGTCACCACAGAACTAGAAGAAAGTAGGACAGAGAGGATTGCAGGGAGAGAAAATCAGTTGGAAGGTTACCTCTCAGCTGGTATAGCACTGTGGGAGTGGGAAAGGGTCTTGCAAGATTCTGACAAGACTCCTGGGGTTCCTTCCCATAGAACAAATAAAGAGAGAGATGCACTTAGAAAAAGAGCAACAGCCACCCCCCTTCCATATTCAAGCTCAACAGTCCTGCTGGCAAGTAGCAAAGTTAAGTCCAGCTGAGCAAGAGCTCTGAGGTAAGAGGAGAGCAGCAGGTGCCACAGGAACATGAGCCCTGGAAGAGTCATGGAGGCTCCTGAGAACCCATTATATGGGATCCTAAGCCCCTCCAGCAGGGACCAGGGCCAGTGGCTCCCCAGGATGGGCCTCTGAGCTGCCCTGCCCAGCTCTGACACAGTTAGGCCTATGGCCTTGGGTGACCTGGCTAGTGTGAGGAGGACAACATGGCTAGTGACATGAGTGTGCCCTGGACTGAGCATTCATGAATGATGTCAAAGATTGCTGGACACTGGTGGACAAGGGTTTTGGACATAGCCCTAATGGGCCCCCAGGGCAAGGGGATGGTGGAAATTGGGTCATTACCCATTCCTTCTCTCTCTTTTCTACTGATGCACCAGGTTCACTATGTCTTTGCTGCTCAAATTGTTGGGTCCTTACGTATGGTGTCCCCTGCTGAGAGGAACCCACTCAGCCCAGGGACAGGGATCAGGTAGGAACTCTGAGGGGTCCTGAATGAACCTCGGGACAGAATGGCTTGCAGTGGACATTTGGATGTGTTTCATACCAGGGCAGGTATCTCCCATCTTCCTCTTCTCCCCATGGAGACAACCTTCATATGTGGCAGGGCAGGGATCCTGCCTACTCCCGGGAGCAATCCATCATCCAACCCACTGCTTCCTCTATGATCCAACCCCCATGTTCTTATCAGTGCCCAAACCTGATCAGAGGAAATGCTCAAAGGGTATATGGGTTTCCCTAGTGACTGAGAGCTTTTTTTTTTCTTTTTTTTCCAATTTATTTATCTTCAGAAAAACAGTATTCATTATTTTTTCACCACACCCAGTGCTCCATGCAAGCTGTGCCCTCTATAATACCCACTACCTGGTACCCCCAACCTCCCACCCCCCCCGCCACTTCAAACCCCTCAGACTGTTTTTCAGAGTCCATAGTCTCTCATGGTTCATCTCCCCTTCCAATTTACCCAAAAGCACATACCCTCCCCAATGTCCATAACCCTACCCACCTACTCCCAACCCCCCTCCCCCCAGCAACCCACAGTTTGTTTCGTGAGATTAAGAGTCATTTATGGTTTGTCTCCCTCCCTATCCCATCTTGTTTCATGGATTCTTCTCCTACCCACTTAAGCCCCCATGTTGCATCACCACTCCCTCATATCAGGGAGATCATATGATAGTTGTCTTTCTCCGCTTGACTTATTTCGCTAAGCATGATATGCTCTAGTTCCATCCATGTTGTCGCAAAAGGCAAGATTTCGTTTCTTTTGATGGCTGCATAGTATTCCATTGTGTATATATACCACATCTTCTTGATCCATTCATCTGTTGATGGACATCTAGGTTCTTTCCATAGTTTGGCTATTGTGGACATTGCTGCTATAAACATTCGGGTGCACGTGCCCCTTTGGATCACTACGTTTGTATCTTTAGGGTAAATGTCCAGTAGTGCAATTGCTGGGTCATAGGGCAGTTCTATTTTCAACATTTTGAGGAACCTCCATGCTGTTTTCCAGAGTGGTTGCACCAGCTTGCATTCCCACCAACAGTGTAGGAGGGTTCCCCTTTCTCCGCATCCTCACCAGCATCTGTCATTTCCTGACTTGTTGATTTTAGCCATTCTGACTGGTGTGAGGTGATATCTCATTGTGGTTTTGATTTGTATTTCCCTGATGCCGAGTGATATGGAGCACTTTTTCATGTGTCTGTTGGCCATCTGGATGTCTTCTTTGCAGAAACGTCTGTTCATGTCCTCTGCCCATTTCTTGATTGGATTATTTGTTCTTTGGGTGTTGAGTTTGTTAAGTTCTTTATAGATTTTGGACACTAGTCCTTTATCTGATATGTCGTTTGCAAATATCTTCTCCCATTATGTCAGTTGTCTTTTGGTTTTGTTAACTGTTTCCTTTGCTGTGCAAAAGTTTTGATTTTGATGAAATCCCAAAAGTTCATTTTTTCCCTTGCTTCCCTTGCCTTTGGCGATGTTCCTAGGAAGATGTTGCTGCGGCTGAGGTCGAAGAGGTTGCTGCCTGTGTTCTCCTCAAGGATTTTGATGGATTCCTTTCTCACATTGAGGTCCTTAATCCATTTTGAATCTATGTTTGTGTGTGGTGTAAGGAAATGGTCCAATTTCATTTTTCTGCACGTGGCTGTCCAATTTTCCCAACATCATTTATTGATGAGGCTGTCTTTTTTCCATTGGACATTCTTTCCTGCTTTGTCGAAGATTAGTTGACCATAGAGTTGAGGGTCTATTTCTGGGCTCTCTATTCTGTTCCATTGGTCTATGTGTCTGTTTTTGTGCCAGCACCATGCTGTCTTGATGATGACAGCTTTGTAATAGAGCTTGAAGTCCGGAATTGTGATGCCACCAACTTTGGCTTTCTTTTTCAATATCCCTTTGGCTATTCGAGGTCTTTTCTGGTTCCATATAAATTTTAAAATTATTTGTTCCATTTCTTTGAAAAAGATGGATGGTACTTTGATAGGAATTGCATTAAATGTGTAGATTGCTTTAGGTAGCATAGACATTTTCACAATATTTATTCTTCCAATCCAGGAGCATGGAACATTTTTCAATTTCTTTGTGTCTTCCTCAATTTCTTTCATGAGTACTTTATAGTTTTCTGAGTATAGATTCTTAGCCTCTTTGGTTAGGTTTATTCCTAGGTATCTTATGGTTTGGGGTGCAATTGTAAATGGGACTGACTCCTTAATTTCTTTTTCTTCTGTCTTGTTGTTGGTGTAGAGAAATGCAACTGATTTCTGTGCATTGATCTTATATCCTGACACTTTACTGAATTCCTGTATAAGTTCTAGCAGTTTTGGAGTGGAGTCTTTTGGGTTTTCCACATAGAGTATCATATCATCTGCGAAGAGTGATAATTTGACTTCTTCTTTGCCGATTTGGATGCCTTTAATTTCCTTTTGTTGTCTGATTGCTGAGGCTAGGACTTCTAGTACTATGTTGAATAGCAGTGGTGATAATGGACATCCCTGTCGTGTTCCTGACCTTAGTGGAAAAGCTTTCAGTTTTTCTCCATTGAGAATGATATTTGCAGTGGGTTTTTCATAGATGGCTTTGATGATATTGAGGTATGTGCCCTCTATCCCTACACTTTGAAGGGTTTTGATCAGAAAGGGATGCTGTACTTTGTCAAATGCTTTTTCAGCATCTATTGAGAGTATCATATGGTTCTTGTTCTTTCTTTTATTGATGTATTGTATCACATTGACTGATTTGCGGGTGTTGAACCAACCTTGCAGCCCTGGGATAAATCCCACTTGGTCGTGGTGAATAATCCTTTTAATGTACTGTTGAATCCTATTGGCTAGGATTTTGGTGAGAATTTTCGCATCTGTGTTCATCAAGGATATTGGTCTATAGCTCTCTTTTTTGATGGGATTCTTGTCTGGTTTTGGGATCAAGGTGATGCTGGCCTCATAAAATGAGTTTGGGAGTTTTCCTTCCATTTCTATTTTTTGGAACAGTTTCAGGAGAATAGGAATTAGTTCTTCTTTAAATGTTTTGTAGAATTCCCCTGGGAAGCCATCTGGCCCTGGGCTTTTGTTAGTTTGGAGTTTTTTAATGACTGTTTCAATCTCCTTACTGGTTATGGGTCTGTTCAGGCTTTCTATTTCTTCCTGGTTCAATTTCGGTAGTTTATATGTTTCTAGAAATGCATCCATTTCTTCCAGATTGTCAAATTTGTTGGCGTAGAGTTGCTCATAGTATGTTCTTATAATAGTTTGTATTTCTTTGGTGTTAGTTGTGATCTCTCCTCTTTCATTCATGATTTTATTTATTTGGGTCCTTTCTCTTTTCTTTTTGATAAGTCTGGCCAAGGGTTTATCAATTTTATTAATTCTTTCAAAGAACCAGCTCCTAGTTTGGTTGATTTGTTCTATTGTTTTTTTGGTTTCTATTTCATTGATTTCTGCTCTGATCTTTATGATTTCTCTTCTCCTGTTGGGCTTAGGGTTTCTTTCTTGTTCTTTCTCCAGCTCCTTTAGGTATAGGGTTATGTTGTGTACCTGACACCTTTCTTGTTTCTTGAGAAAAGCTTGTACCGCTATATATTTTCCTCTCAGGACTGCCTTTGTTGTGTCCCACAGATTTTGAACCGTTGTATTTTCATTATCATTTGTTTCCATGAATTTTTTCAATTCTTCTTTAATTTCCCAGTTGACCCATTCATTCTTTAGAAAGATGCTGTTTAGTCTCCATGTATTTGTGTTCTTTCCAAACTTCCTCTTGTGGTTGAGTTCTAGCTTCAGAGCTTTGTGGTCTGAAAATATGCAGGGAATGATCCCAATCTTTTGATACTGGTTGAGTCCTGATTTAGGACCGAGGATGTGATCTATTCTGGAGAATGTTCCATGTGCACTAGAGAAGAATGTGTATTCTGTTGCTTTGGGATGAAATGTTCTGAATATATCTGTGATGTCCATCTGGTCCAGTGTGTCATTTAAGGCATTTATTCCGTTGTTGATCTTTTGCTTGGATGATCTGTCCATTTCAGTGAGGGGAGTGTTAAAGTCCCCTACTATTATTGTATTATTGTTGATGTGTTTCTTTGATTTTGTTATTAATTGGTTTATATAGTTTGCTGCGCCCACGTTGGGGGCATAGATATTTAAAATTGTTAGATCTTCTTGTTGGACAGACCCTTTGAGTATGATA
This sequence comes from Neogale vison, assembly GCF_020171115.1. Lineage (NCBI taxonomy): Eukaryota > Metazoa > Chordata > Mammalia > Carnivora > Mustelidae > Neogale > Neogale vison. Next base: position 159,786,364 of record NC_058091.1, on the reverse strand, counting down.
TAGTGTCCTTCCTCATCTCTTATTATAGTCTTTGGCTTAAAATCTAATTGATATAAGGATTGCCACTCCTGCTTTTTTCTGATGTCCATTAGCATGGTAAATTCTTTTCCACCCCCTCACTTTAAGTCTGGAGGTGTCTTCGGGTTTAAAATGAGTTTCTTTGAGGCAACATATAGATGGGTTTTGTTTTTTTATCCATTCTGATACCCTGTGTCTTTTGATTGGGGCATTTAGCCCATTAACATTCAGGGTAAATATTGAGAGATATGATTTTAATGCCATTGTATTGCCTGTAAGGTGACTGTTACTGTATATTGTCTCTGTTCCTTTCTGATCTACCACTTGTAGGCTATCTCTTTGCTTAGAGGACCCCTTTCAGTATTTCCTATAGAGCTGGTTTGGTGTTTGCAAATTCTTTCAGTTTTTGTTTGTCCTGGAAGCTTTTAATCTCTCCTTCTATTTTCAATGATAGTCTAGCTGGATATAGTATTCTTGGCTGCATGTTTTTCTCGTTTAGTGCTCTGAAAATGTCATGCCAGCTCTTTCTGGCCTGCCAGGTCTCTGTGGATAAGTCAGCTGCCAATCTAATACTTTTACCATTGTATGTTACAGACTTCTTTTCCTGGGCTGCTTTCAGGATTTTCTCTTTGTCACTAAGGCTTGTAAATTTTACTATTAGGTGACGGGGTGTGGGCCTATTCTTATTGATTTTGAGGGGCGTTCTTTGAACCTCCTGAATTTTGATGCTCGTTCCCTTTGCCATATTGGGGAAATTCTCCCCAATAATTCTCTCCAGTATATCTTCTGCTCCCCTCTCTCTTTCTTCTTCTTCTGGAATCCCAATTATTCTAATGTTGTTTCGTCTTATGGTGTCACTTATCTCTCGAATTCTCCCCTCATGGTCCAGTAGCTGTTTGTCCCTCTTTTGCTCAGCTTCTTTATTCTCTGTCATTTTGTCTTCTAGATCGCTAATTCTTTCTTCTGCCTCATTTATCCTAGCAGTGAGAGCCTCCATTTTTGATTGAACTTCATTAATAGCTTTTTTGATTTCAACTTGGTTAGATTTTAGTTCTTTTATTTCTCCAGAAAGGGCTTTTATATCTCTGGAGAGGGTTTCTCTAATATCTTCCATGCCTTTTTCAAGCCCGGCTATAACCTTGAGAATTGTCATTTTGAACTCTAGATCTGACATATTACCAATGTCTGTATTGATTAGGTCCCTAGCCTTCGGTACTGCCTCTTGTTCTTTTTTTTTGTTGTGAATTTTTCTGCCTTGTCATTTTGTCCAGCTAAGAGTATATGAAGGAGCAAGTAAAATACTAAAAGGGTGGCAACAATCCCAGGAAAATATTCTTTAACCAAATCAGAAGAGATCCCAAATTGTGAGGGGGGATTTCTCACGATTGGGTGAGGGATCTCCTCTGATTGGGATCTCCCTTGATTGGGATCTCCCAATCTCTTCTGATTGGGATCTCTTCTGATTTGGGGATAAAAAGAGGTTCAAAATGAAATAAAGAAAAAAAAAGAAAAAAAGAATTAAAAAAAAGGGATTGAATTAAAAATTCAATCAAGAATTTAAAAAAGAATTAAGAAAAAAAAGATTGAAGCGATTAGGATCTCTTCTGATTTGGGGATTAGAAGAGGTTCAAAAAGAAAGAAAGAAAGAAAAGAAAAAAAAAGAATTAAAAAAAGAAAATGAATAAACAAAAGTATAAAAAAGAAAAAAATATATATATTAGATAATCTAGTTAAAAAACGTTAAAAAAGAAAAGGGTAAAAGTTATAAAAAAATTTAGCAGAAGAAGAGAAAAAAATGAAAAAGAAAAAATTAAATTAACTGTAAGACTAAAAAATCACAGGCAGAAAGCCATGAGTTCCGTGGTTTGTTTTCTCCTCCTCTGGAATTCTGCTGCTCTCTCCTTGGTATTGAAACTGCACTCCTTGGTAGGTGAACTTGGTCTTGCCTGGATTTCTTGTTGATCTTCTGGGGGAGGGGCCTGGTGTAGTGATTCTCAAGTGTCTTTGCCCCAGGCGGAATTACACCGCCCTTACCAGGGGCCGGGCTGAGTGATCTGCTCGGCTTTGCTTTCAGGAGCTTTTGTTCCCTGAGCACTTTCCGTAGAGTTCTGGAGGACGGGAATACAAATGGCGGCCTCCTGGTCTCCGGCCCGGAGGAGCCGAGAGCCCGGGGCCCGGCTCCCCTGTGCGCCCTCAGCGAACAGCTCCCAGTAACTCCCGTCTGCCTAACCTCCGGCCGCGCTCCGAGCTCACCGAGCTTGCGACCGGTTCAAGGCAACTCCGAGCTGCGAGCTTACTGTCGGCTCTGTCTGTGCAGCCAGCTTTCCCGTTACAATATCTGCAAGCTCTGCGACACTCAGACACCCCCGATCCTTCTGTGACCCCGCAGGACCTGAGGTCACGCTGACCCCGTTGCGGCTTCGCCCCGGTTTAGCCTCTGGAGCGATGTCCCTCAGCGGAACAGACTTTTAAAAGTCCTGGTTTTGTGCTCCGTTGTTCCGCCGCTTACTGGGAGCCGGCCCCTCCCCCCGGGGTCTATCTTCCCGTCGCTTTGGATTCACTTCTCTGCCAGTCCTACCTTTCAGAAAGTGGTTGTTTTTCTATTTCTAGAATTGCTGTTCTTCTTCTCTTCGATCTGCCGGTGGATTTGCAGGTGTTTGCAATCTTTAGATAAGCTCTCTAGCTCATCTCCTGCTAGCTGAGGTAGTCTCAGCCTGCTACTTCTCCACCATCTTGACTCCTCCCCCTGACTGAGAGCTTATAATACCTCACACACCACACCAGGATGTGGACCAGGGATGCACTAGATAAAACATCAATTCCTGTCCTCTGTGGAGATGGGTTGGGCAAGAAGACAAAGCACCTGTGTACACCTGGGCCAGCACCAGAGTTACCTGCCTGGTTGGTGCAATAATTTTCGGGGAGCAGGGGGAAGAACTATCTTAGGGTTGTCCTCTACATTTTACAGCCCCTAGTCACTGATTAAAGTTCATGGAATGGGCTTTCCCTTATCTATGCTTTTATCCACTTGAAGACGTTATAACTCTATATATAACTTCAGGTAAAAAAATGAATAAAAGGAAGTTTTTGTTTGTTTGTTTGTTTGTTTTTTTACTGTTAAACATTTTATTAGAAAAATAAAGAATAAAATCTTACAAAAGAAAATATTATGATACAATTTTAAGTGAAAAAACGTAGAGATGATAGGAGAATGTGCTAAATAAATCTCCTATTTCCAGGGGCAGGTTCAAGGGGATAATGCAGTATAAAAATGGGGGCATATTACCTGAATAATGGATATCAAACAATGAGAATATATATAAAGCAAAAAAAAAAAAAAACATCTGGTCAATATTACTGCTGAAACTATTGCCTGTCATAACCAGAGGTAGTCAGTCTGGTGAGTGGAGGAGACAGAGCCACTTCCATGTGCAGGACTCATATTTCAGTGTTGTTTGGGTCTCCAATAGGTTTGCCACTATCTTCTGGTTGGAGTTATTGTAGAAAGTTTTGGGGACAAGCTCCAGTTTCAGTTCTTATCTGAAATAAGTGGAGTGGGGCATCTGCTGGTGTTCTCTAGATCCCGATTTTAACTTCAAAAAATGGAAATGTGGGAGCGCCTAGGTGGCTCAGTGTGTTAAAGTCTCTGCCTTCGGCTGAGGTCATGATCCCAGGGTCCTGAGATTGAACCCCACATTGGGCTCTCAGCTCAGCAGAGAGCCTGCTTCCTCCTCTCTCTCGCTCTGCCTGCCTCTGCCTACTTGTGATCTCTATCTGTCAAATAAATAAATAAAATCTTTAAAAAAATGGGTAAAGTGGCAAACAGGGGGTAGTGATTGGAGTCTGTTCCTGAGTCTTGCTAATACAGACTATGAATAGTATGAATACTTTAGACCCTTCACCAGATGCTAAAAATGCAAACTTCATTTAGTCCTCCTCGAACCAATAATCAGGAGAAAGGGTTGAAAGTGGAAAGATCTCTGTAGCATCCAAATGGATTGGGTTCTAATGTACTAAGTGGAATGTAAGTTATAAGTAGGAAAGATGAGCTTAAAATGCCATTAAATGTTTATACAACATCATTGTTCTCCATTCATCTGATTACGGACATCAGAGTTCTTTATATACTTAGATAATTGTGGATATTTCTCCTATAAACATTGGGGAAACAAGCACCCCTTTGAACCACTATCCTTCTATCCTTTGGATAAATACATATTATAGAAGTTTCTGGGTCATAGGGTAGTTGTATTTTTTATGTTTTTTTTTAAGACATTTATTTGAAAGAGGGAAGGAGGGAGAGGGAGGGGAAGAGAGAAGCTTAAGCACACTCCACACTGAGTGGGGAGTCCAACACAATGTTCCATCTCATGACCCGGAGATCACGACCTGAGCTGAAACCAAGAGTCAGATACTTAAGTCAATCTTATGTTTTACTTTATTTATATAATAATGAGTGAGAAGGGCAAAGAAGGTGAAGTATAGTCACTGCTGAGCATGAAATCCATGGCATTGTTCAATATGGGATCATTACGTAAGTCAAAGGCAGGTTTTTTAACTAATTGAGCCACTGAGTACTTGTTAGGAGTACTTCTTAGGAGCCCTGAGTACTTCTATTTTTGACATTTAGAGGAACCTCCATACCATTTCCAGAGTGTCTGTACCAATTGGCATTCAGGCCAACACTGTAAGAAGGTTCCCTTTCTCTTAATACTCACCATCATATGTTGTTTCCAGTCTTATTAATTTTAGCCAATCTGACCAGTGTGAGATGCTATCTTATTGAGGTTTTGATCTGCATTTCCCTGATGCTGAGTGATGTTGAACATTTTCTCATGTGTCTGTTGGCCATTTGTTTATACACAATAGAATATTACTATACCATAAAAAAGAATGACACATTGCCATTAGCAACCACATGCATGGAAGTAGAGGTGTTGTTAGGTGAAATAAGTCCATCAGGTAAAGTGAAATACCATATCATTCCATTCATGTGGTATTTCAAAACATTATTTAGAATTTAGAAGCAAAACAGATGAACTCAAGGGAAGGAAAGGAAAATAATACAAAAGGAAGTCACAGAAGAAGGCAAACCATAAGGGACTCTTAACATTAGGGAAGAAACAGAGGGTTTTTTGGGGGGAGAGGTCATTGGGGAAAAGGTAACTGTGTGATGGGCATTAAGGAGGGAGCGTGATGTAATGAGCACTGGGTGTTATTTGCAAATTTTGATTCACTGTATTCTATTTCTGAAAGTAATAATATGTTATATGTGAAATAAATTGAAATTAAATAAATTAAATTTACAGAAAAGCTCTGCTATTTTTTTTCTTTCACATTTAAGGTATATTGGGGAGCTTATGATGCCAATAGTTCTTGAGGGTTGTGATGTTAACATGTTGCTAGAAAATATTGCTCTACCTTGACAATGAGCTCTCAATCTGTTTTCTAAGGAAGGATACTGGTGAGAAGGTGATCTTGTCAAGATACAAGATACAAGATCCTGCCTTAATTTTCACCTTAGGGAGAAATAAGTGTATTTTTAAGTTCATAGCATGAAACCGAGGTGAACCCTACCACCTATGTATTTCATTGCAATACTTGTGTGAATTACAGTTTAAATTCCACTTAAATTTATCTTTACTTTTCCTAAGAAAATTGTCAATTGTATAACAAGTGATATACTATATGCTCATACCTTCCTAGACAAACCACTAAAAACTTGAGGTATCACTGCTTTCAGGACATAAAGCATGCAAAGCAAACCAACAGAACAATGTGACAAGGAACTAATAAGTGGGATTGGAGACTACAACAATCTTCGCTAAAATGCCAGCAGGTGAAGCAGTCAGTGTTCAGGGAGTTGTGGACTGACTAGAAGAGGACACAGAATTGGGTTGTGGGCTGAGTCTAGAGGAGTGGACATTGAACAGATTCCCTGGGAGAATTAAGAACAGGCAGGGGAGCCTAGGAAAGAGAAGGTAACTCCATGCCCCTCAGGGAATGATATGATTCATTTAGAGTGAAGGAAGATTATTTACAGTTTCTGGATTGAGACATGCAGTTATACATGCTCTCTCCCCAGGCCTTACCCTTCCAAATTGGAAAACCTTCTTCTTAAATCAATGTAATTGTTTAAGACTCCTCTGTGGAGTCTCCCTGATTTTCAGAACCAGAGTCCTTTCCTTTGACCTCATGATTCACATCCAAGTGTATGTGTAAGAGCAACTATTCCAACTGGAAGATAATTTACATTTTGCTAATTCCAGTTTATTCATTTATTTTAAAAAATTGAGATATGATTGACATGCACCATTCAATTCCTTTCAGGTGTGTATCAGAGTAATGTATGTATATATTGTGAAAGGATCACCACTTAACTTCTGGTTAGCATCTCATTCCAGAGTTACATGTATACTTCTGATAAGAAATTTAAGATTTTCTGTTATTAATACATTCAATATACAATACAATGCAATATAAACATCAAATATATTAATTATGGTCATCAATAACTACAGTTCTCATAAAAGCAGTTTTACCCATTCTCACAACTTATCTTCTGTCTTCAAGTCACACCGGTTTGTAGGAAGAAGCAGGTCCTTGATTTTCTTTTCATTCAGCATAGTTCTCCCTGTGGTCCTTGCTTTTTACCTTCAGTGACAATAACCCTTTGATACCTGACATGGTTCTTGACAAATGGTTAAGGGCAACTTCAACTGATACTGGCAGGGCTGAGTCCCTGTGGGAGCTTGCAGCTTCTGAGCAGAGAGGCATGGGGTGATGAAAACTCAGGAAGGAAATCATGCTGATTATGAAGGAGGATTTGCAGCTGGAAAGCCTAGTGTTTATTACTGTGAAAAAGGGAGACTTGAAAGTCGCTGCTGGAGAGACTGTGAATCTGAGAATGGAAGTAAAAGGAGCTTTTGCTCTCTGAAAAAGTTTGTTCTGGACTGATAATCAGTCCTAGGTTTGCATCCACCAGTGTGAATTATAAAGTCAGAAAAGTAAGAGTATGCTCATTTTATAAGCATTAATTTAATAGTGTTTCCAATTGTCAAGAATGTCCTGTGGTGCAGGATGTAAGGGATAAGATGAGGATCCAGATGCTGACATGCTGGTTCTGCTCACAGGAACCTCACAACTGGGACACAGATTCAAACTGGAGGCTTTTACTGTATACCAATATATAAGATGTACTGGTTTATTCATGTATGTCTTCATGTCACTCAGCTTGGATTACCTGTTGTGTGCCAGGTGTTGACTTTGGGAATCAATCCTTTTAGTCCAGGAAAATGCCCAGAATGTGTCTGGGAGAGAATGGTGTGTGCTACTGAGTAGGCCCTCAGATACTTTAAAAAAGGCATGATAATATGATTTTCTATGCTGACAATTGAGTGACTGTGCAATTAAAGGTTAGTGGGGAGGTTCACAGAGTTCAGGACTTACTTACCCTCACACATCTAGTCACTATCAGCAGCATTATACAGCACTCCTTCTAGACACCTGGTGTTACATAGAGAAGAAATATCAGACTTGAAATAGGGAAAACAAACAAACAAATAAACATCTATACCCTCATTGGTGTGAGTGTTATATCACTGAGTGTTATATCACAAGTGATGCAGCAAATTCACCAATGCATATGTCCCTCTGAATGAGCATTAATAATTTCTCAAAAATTTGCCCAACATCAGTCAGTCACCCACACACAATAAAAAAGAAAGCTAATAAATCGTTTTGAGAATTTATTTAATTAACTCTCACTCCAGGTGCCTCCTGGCCTATCAAACAGCTCAGTTGTTGCTGTCCAGGTCCAAAGGCCCATGGTCAGCCCAGTATCAAGGAGCCTGTTGGACCTAGAACAGATGTGAGTTGTTGATATTGAGGTCCAAGCATATTGATGTCTGGGTCCTTCTTAATATTGAGATCCAAGGATATTGATGTCCAATTGCCTGCTTGGCCTAGCCCAGAGCTCTATTCTAGGTTTCAAGGTCAAAGGGTACATACCTCAATATCATCAAAGCCATCTGTGAAATATCCACAGCAAATAGCATTCTCAAGGGGGAAAATCTGAGAGCTTTTCCTCTAAGGTCAGGAACATGACAGGGATGTCCACTATCACACTGTGATTCAACATAGGGCTAGCCTCAGCAATCATACAACAAAAAGAAATTAAAGACATCCAAATTGGCACAGAAGAAGTCAAACTCTCACTCTTTGCAGATGATATGTGATACTTTATGTTGAAAATCCAAAAGACTCCACCCCAAAACTGCAAGAACTCATACAGGAATCCAGTAAATTGTCAGCATATGCAATCAATGCACAGACATCAGTTGCATTTCTATACACCAACAGTAAGAAAGAAGAAAGAGAAATTAAGGAGTCAATCCCATTTACAAATGCACCCAAAACCATAAGACACCTAGGAATAAACCTAACCAAGGAGACAAAGAATCTGCACTCAAATAACTATAAAGTACTCTTGAAATAAATTGATGAAGACACAAAGAAATGGAAAAATGTTCCATGTTCATGGATTGAAAGAACAAATAATGTGAAAATGTCTATGCTACCTAAAGCAATGTACAAGATTAATGCAATTGCTATCAAAATACCATCGATTTTTTTTCAAAAAAATGGGATGAACAATCCTAAAATTTACATGGAACCAGAAAAAGACCTTGAATAGTCAGAGGAATGTTGAAAAAGAAAGTCAAAGTTGGTGGCATCACAATTCCAGACTTCAAGCTCTATTACAAAGCTGTCATCATCAATACAGTATGGTGCTGATATGAAGACAGACACACAGATCAATGGAACAATATAGAGAGCCCAGAAATAGACTCTCAACTCCATGGTCAACTAATTTTCAAAAAAATAGGAAAGCATGTCCAATGGATAAAAGACAGTCTCTTCAACAAGTAGTGTTTGGAAAATTGGACAGCCACAATGCAGAAAAATGAAACTGGATCATTTCCTTACACCACACATGAAAATAGACTCAAAATGGATGAAGAACCTCAATGTGAGAATGTAATCCATCAAAATCCTTGAGGAGAACACAGGCAGCAAACACTTTGACCTCAGCACAACAAGTGGCCACAGCAACTTCTTCCTAGAATCATAGCCAAAGGCAAGGGTAGCATAGGCAAAAATGAACTATTGAGACTTCATCAAGAGCAAAAGCTTTTTCACATCAAAGGAAACAGTTAACAAAACCAAAATACATCTGAAAGAATGGGAGAATATATTCGCAAACAACATATCAGATAAAGGGCTAGTATCCAAAATCTATAAATAACTTATCAAACTCAACACTCAAAGAACAAATAATCCAATCAAGAAATGGGCAGAGGAGGGGACAAGATGGCGGGGAAGTAGGAGGAGGCTCCTTTACTTTTCTTTTTTTTTTTTTTAAGATTTTATTTATTTATTTGAGAGAGAGATAGTGAGAGAGAACATGAGGGAGGAGAAGGTCAGAGAGAGAAGCAGACTCCCCGTGGAGCTGGGACCCCGATGCGGGACTCGATCCCAGGACTCTGGGATCATGACCGGAGCCCAAGGCAGTCGCCCAACCAACTGAGCCACCCAGGCGTCCCAGGAGGCTCCTTTTCAACCTGTACCCTAAAATGAGCTGATTACCTACCAAGGAACTCTGATCACCCATGAAATCAGCCTGAGATCAGAATTATACATGTCTGGATCTCTACAGGGGCAGAAGACACCAGTGGGCAAGTAAAGCAGAGTGGGAACTTTGGACTGACATTGGAAGATAAAAACAGAAGGGTGAGGGAGCCACCAGAGGTGACTGGTTGGAAAGTAATACCCCAATCCGAGAGTGCCCTGCGTCTGGGGACCAGCATTAACTTGGAGACTGGTTGAAAGCACTCAAAAAAGAGCAAAGGATCACGGGGGTTAAAGTATTGGAATCGGGGTGGCTAGGGACAGGGGCTTAAATTCCCAGACCCAGGACAGCCTCCCCTGGCGCTAAGGCAGAGAGAGTGAGGCAGAGAAACCAGCTCTTGGTTCCTAAGCTGCCAACGCGCCCGAGAATGCGTGGGTTCTGGCTCCTGTGAGGGGATGGAAGCCACGCCAGACAGCAGAACTTGCCAGCCCTGCTACAAAGCCTGATATACAAGCACGAGTCCCTCATACTCCCCTGAGAGAGTTACAAAGGCCCAGCTGGCGCTCTTTGACCCACACCATTGTTTCAGAGCCTAAGACGTGCATCCCAATCCCACCCGTGACAGAGGTGTGCAAAAACCCAGCCTGGTGCTTTCAGACCTGCGCCCTGTTCTCAGTGCCTGAGACGTGTGCACGCAACCCATAGCCCCACCTGAATGAGGTGCAAGCAAGGCGGCACTCTTAAGACACAGAAAGACCAGGTACTCCAAGCCCAGGCCAGCGGAAAAATCTCAGTGTGCGATCAATGCTTGGAATCTCTTTGGAGGTCTGCCACTCCCAGACTGCCGCCACTGCCCTGGTTTTGGGTACAAGCAAAAAATCCTGCTTCCCCAGGGACCACGACTCTGAACCTGCTCTGCCAGTGGCAAAGGGGGAACTCATATGGCTCTGCAGCCAGACTGAAGCTTCTCTCTGAGAGGGAGGTCAGGATGCAGTCTGTTTTCCTCTAAAACTATGAAAACCATCAAAAGCGGTCATGGTGAAAGAAAAAAAAAAAGTGAACAAACATAAAAACCGCCAGAGAACAAAAGCCTGGAAAAAAAAAAAAAACAGTTTCCTCAGAGCCCACCCCCTTGAGGGGGGCAGGGGGACTTAACTCAGGTACATCATTGACTGAAAACAGTCCCTCCCCCAGAAAACAAACCAAGAAAAAAAAAAAGACTGCAAGAGAACAACCACCACTAATTCATAGGACAACTTTTATTTTTAACTCGTTCCCACATTTCTGGTTCATTTATATATATATAGATAGATAGATAGATAGATATAGATATAGATAGATAGATAGACAATTTATTAACCTATTTACCATCAGAGTGAGCTGTCCAGTACATCAAATTCCATAATAACCTTCTAACCTGAACTTCTTGACACATACACCTGTGTTTTTATTTTACATTTCTATTTTTTGAATTTCTTTTTTTTTAATTTTAGTTTAGTTTAGTCTAGTTTATTCCTTTTATTTTTATTTTCTAATATTCATATAGATTTAAACTTCAAAGTAATGCCCTTTCCCCAATCAATACTACCCCTATAGGTAAACCAATTTTTAATCCCCCTTTATCTTAGAAAAGTGGAGTCCTTTAACAAAGATATCAAGATACATCCAGGAAGAATCAAAACAACCTTCCTCACCCAAACTGAGAAATTATAACCACTCTCCCATCTTTTTCTTCCACCACTGTTTCTGTGTTTTTGTGTATGTCCTGAAAGTATATAAATCTTGTACTTGGGCTTCTTTTTGATGAGGTTCTTCCTTTATTTACATATATATTTTGTGTGTGTCATATACTTTCATTAGTCTTATTTTTTGTCTGTTTTTGTTTATATACTTCATAAATCGTACATTGGGGCCTATTTGGGCTGAATCTTCTCTTTCATCTTCCCTTTCTTTTCTGTCTCTCTCTCTGTCTCTCTTTTTTCTTTTTCTTTCCTTTTGTCTCTTGTTCGGGTGGGGAATCCTGATTGCTCCAGGGTGCACCTTGGAACCACGGTCAATACATCCAGCTACATCTGTTCAGACATCTCTCATCAAAATGACTAGGAGGAGGAATGCCCAACAGAAAAAAACCACAGAGGATGGACTTTCTGGATCAGAGCTAATAGCTATCAACATAGACAATAAGTCAGAAAGAGAATTCAGGCTAACAATTATCCAGGCAATAGCTAGGTTGGAGAAAGCCATGGATAACAAAACAGAATAGATTAGGGCTGAACTGAAAGCGACCAGACAGGATGTTCAAGATGTTAGGGCTGAGCTGAATGCTACCAGGGATGAACTTCACAATGCTCTCAATGAGTTCTAATCTAATCTAAATTCTCTCAAAGCTAGAGTAACTGGGACAGAAGATAGAATTAGTGATCTGCAGGACAAACATATAGAGAGAACGGATCAGGAGGAAGCCTGGAACAAACAGCTTAGAAACCACAAAAACAGAATCATGGAAATAAATGATGCCATGAAACGTTCCAACATCAGAATGATTGGAATCCCTGAAGGAGGAGAAAGAAAGTAGTCTAGAGGATATAGTAGGACAAGTTCTTCATGAAAAATTTCCCAATCTTGTGAATGGAGCCAGCATTCATGTTCTAGAGGCTGAATGGAGCCAGCATTCATGTTCTAGAGGCTGAAAGGTCTCCAACGAAGATTATACATTTCAAAAAAACACCAAGACACCTGAAAGTCAAGTTGAAAAATCATAATTCTAGGTATAATCTCTTAAAGGCACTCGGACAAAGGCGCTCCTTAATTAAAGAGGAAAACCCATTAGAATAACGTCAGACCTGTCCACAGAGACCTGGCAAGCCAGAAAGGGCTGGTAAGACATATTTAGGGCATTAAATGAGAAGAACCTTCAGCAAAGAATACTTTATACATAAAGACTGACATTCAAAATGGATGGAGAGATAAAGAGATTCTAAGACCAGCAAGGCTAAAAAGACTATGCAACCACCAAGCCGACACTGCAGGAAATATTAAGGGGGGGTTCTATAAAAGGGGAAAAATCCTAAGAATAGAGTTGAGCAGAAATATGGAGACAATCTACAGAAAGAAAGACTTCAAAGGTAACATGATGTCAATAAAAACGTATCTATCAATAATCACTCTCAATGTGAATGGCCTAAATGCACCCATGAAATGGCAAAGAGTTGCTGATTGGATAAAATGACAAGACCAATCCATATGTTGTCTACAAGAGACCCATTTTGAACCTAAAGATACACCCAGACTGAAGGTGAAGGGATGGAGAAGAATCTTTCATGACAATGGGCCTCAAAAAAAGGCTGGGGTAGCGATTCTCATATCACATAAATTAGATTTTAAACTGAAGACTGTAGTCAGAGATACAGAAGGACATTACATCATTCTTAAAGGGACTATCCACCAAGATGATCAATAATTGTAAATATCTATGCCCCCAATATGAAAGCAGCCAACTACATAAGAAAATTGTTAATCAAGATAAAGAATCATATTGATATGAATACATTAATACTTGGAGGTCCTAACACGCCTCTCCCAGAAATAGATCATTGAAGCAGAAAATCTATAAAGAAACAAGAGCATTGAATGACACACTGGACCAGCTGGACCTCATAGATATATACAGAACATTCCACCCTAAAACAACATAATAATCATTCTTCTCAAGTGCACACGGAACCTTCTCAAGAATAAACCATATACTGGGTCATAAATCAAGACTCAACTGATACCAAAAGACTGAGATTATTCCCTGCATATTCTCAGATCACAATGCTTTGAAACTGGAGCTCAATCACAAGGAAAAGTACCAAAGGAATTCAAACACCTAGAAGCTAAAGACCACCTTGCTTAAGAATGCTGGGATCAACAAGGAGATCAAAGAATATCTGAAACAATTCATGGAAACCAATGAGATTGAAGACACTTCAGTCCAAAACCTATGGGATACAGCAAAGGCGGTCCTAAGGGGGAAAAATATAGCCATCCAATCCTCCTCAAAAAAATGAAAAAATCCAGAATTCACCAGCTGTCTCTACACCTTAAAGAACTGGAGAATCAACAACAAATCAAACCAACTCCACACATAAGAAGGGAAATCATCAAGATTAGAGCTGAGATCAATGAGGTAGAAACCAGAGATACAGTAGAACGTATCAATGAAACTAGAAGCTGGCTTTTTGAAAGAATCAATAAGATCTATAAACCATTGGCCACACTAATCCAAAAGAAAAGAGAGAAATCCCAAATTCATAAAATTATGAATGAAAAGGAGGAGATCACAATTGACACCAAGGAAGTAAAAACAATCATCAGAAGTTATTATCAACAGTTATATGCCAATAAGCTAAGCAACCTAGATGAAATGGATGCATTCCTGGAAAAACATAAAATACCCAAATTGAACCAGGAAGAAATTAAAAACCTGAATAGATTGATATCTAATAACGAGATTGAAGCAGTGATCAAAAACCTCCCAAAAAACAAGAGCCCAGGACCTGACGGATTCCCTGGGGAATTCTACCAAACTTTCAAAGAAGAAATAACACCTGCTCTCCTGAAGCTGTTTCCAAAAATTGAAGCAGATGGAACACTTCCTGACTCTTTCTATGAAGCCAGCATTACCCTGATCCCCAAGCCAGGCAAAGACCCCACAAAAAAAGGAGAATTTCAGACCAATATCACTGATGAATATGGATGCTAAGATTCTCAACAAGATCCTAGCAAACAGGATCCAACAGCACATTACAAGGATTATCCACGATGACCAGGTGGAATTCATCTCTGGGCTACAAGGATGGTTCAACATTCGCAAATCAATCAATGTGATAGAACAAATTAATATGAGAAGAGAGAAGAAACACATGGTCCTTTCAATCGATGCAGAAAAAGCATTTGAGAAAACTCAGCATCCATTCCTGATGAAAACCATTCAAAGTATAGGGATAGAGGGAACATTCCTGAACCTCATCAAATCTATCTATGAAAGACCCACAGCAAATATCATCCTCAATGGCAAAAAGCATGCAGCCTTCCCGTTGAGATCGGGAACATGAAAAGGATGCCCACGCACACCACTCTTGTTCATCATAGTATTAGAAGTTCTAGCAACAGTAATCAGACATCAAAGAGAAATAAAAGGTATCCAAATTGGCAATGAAGAAGTCAAACTCTCTCTCTTCGCAGATGATATCATACTTTATATGGAAAACCCAAAAGACTCCACCCCCAAACTACTAGAACTCATACAACATTACAGCAACATGACAGGATACAAAGTCAATGTACAGAAATCAGTGGCTTTCTTATACACTAACAACGAAAATACAGAAAGGAAAATTAGAGAATCGATTCCATTTACTATAGCACCAAGAATCATAAGATACCTGGGAATAAACCTAACCAAAGAGGTAAAGGATCTGTATTCAGGAACTACAGAACTCTTATGAAAGAAATTGAAGAAGACACAAAAAGATGTAAGAACATTCCATGCTCTTGAATCAAAAGAATAAACATTGTTACAATGTTGATACTGCCTAGAGCAATCTTTACTTTTAATGCCATTCCAATCAAAATTCCACCGGCATTCTTCAAAGAGTTGGAGCAAATAATCCAAAAATTTGTATGGAATCAGAAGAGACCCCGAATTGCTAAGGAAATGTTGAAAACCAAAAATAAAACTGGGGGCATCACTCTACCTGATTTCAAGCTTTACTACAAAGCTGTGATCACCAAGACAGCATGGAACTGGTGTAAAAACGTGAGACAGGAATCTATCAGAATCTTAGAGGAGAACATAGGCAGTAATCTCTTTGATATCAGCCACAGCAACTTCTTTCAAGATATGTCTCCAAAGGCAAAGGAAACAAAAGCGAAAATAAACTTCTGGGACTTCATCAAAATCAAAAGCTTCTGCACAGCAAAGGAAACAGTCAAAAAAACAAAAAGGCAACCCACGGAATGGGAGAAGATATTTGCAAATGACAGTACAGACAAAAGGTTGATATCCAGGATCTATAATGAACTCCTCAAACTCAACCCACACGAAACAGAGAAACACATCAAAAAATGGGCAGAAGATATGAACAGACACTTCTCCAATCAAGAAATACAAATGGCTATCAGACACCTTAAAAAAATGCTCATCATCATTAGCCCTCAGGGAGATTCAAATTAAAACCACATTGAGATATCACCTTACACCAGTTAGAATGGCCAAAATTAACAAAACAGGAAACAACATGTGTTGGAGAGGATGTGGAGAAAGGGGAACCCTCTTCCACTGTTGGTGGGAATGCAAGTTGGTGCAGCCTCTTTGGAGAACAGTGTGGAGATTCCTCAAGAAATTAAAAATAGAGCTTCCCTACGACCCTGCAATTGCACTCCTGGGTATTTACCCCAAAGATACAGATGTCGTGAAAAGAAGGGCCATCTGTACCCCAATGTTTATAGCAGCAATGGCCACAGTCGCCAAACTATGGAAAGAACCAAGATGCCCTTCAACAATTGAATGGATAAGGAAGATGTGGTCCATATACACTATGGAGTATTATGCCTCCATCAGAAAGGACGAATACCCAACTTTTGTAGCAACATAGACGGGACTGGAAGAGATTACACTGAGTGAAATTAGTGAAGCAGAGAGAGTCAATTATCATATGGTTTCACTCATTTGTGGAGCATAACCAATAGAATGGAGGACAAGGGGCGTTAGAGAGGATTAGGGAATTTGGGTAAATTGGAAGGAGAGGTGAACCATGAGAGACTATGGACTCTGAACAACAGTCTGAGGGGTTTGAGGTGGCGGGGGTGTGGGAGGTTGGGGTACCAGGTGGTGGGTATTATAGAGGGCACAGCTTGCATGGAGCACTGGGTGTGGTGAAAAAATAATGAATACTGTTTTTCTGAAAATAAATAAATTGGGAAAAAAAAGAAAAAAAAAAAAACCAGACACGTAGACTGGTGGAACAAAGTAGATGGCCCAGATATGCACCCTCAACTCTATGGTCAATTAATCTTCGACAAAACAAAAAAATATATACAGTGGAAAAAAGACAGTCTCTTCAATAAATGGTGCTGGGAAAACTGGACAGCTATATGTAGAAGAATGAAACTCGACTATTCTCTTACACCGCACACAAAGATAAACTCAAAATGGATAAAAGACCTCAACGTGAGACAGGATTCCATCAGAATCCTGGAGGAGAACATAGGCAGTAATCTCTTTGATATCAGCCACATCAATTTCTTTCAAGTTATGTCTCCAAAGGCAAAGAAAACAAAAGCAAAAATAAACTTCTGGGACTTCATCAAAATCAAAAGCTTCTGCACAGCAAAGGAAACAGTCAAAAAAGCAAAGAGGCCACCCACGGAATGGGAGAAGATATTTGCAAATGACAGTACAGACAAAAGTTTCATATACAGGATCTATAATAAACTCCTCAAACTCAATACACAGAAAACAGACAAGAATATCAAAAAATGGGAAAAAGGTATGAACAGACACTTCTCCAATTAATACATACAAATGGCTATCAGACACATGAAAAAATGTTCATCATCACTAGCCATCAGGGAGATTCAAATTAAAACCACATTGAGAGTAGTAGGGAATTTGGGTAAATTGGAAGGGGAGGTGAACCATGAGAGACTATGGACTCTGAAAAACCGTCTGAGGGGTTTGAAGTGGCGGGGGGGTGGGAGGTTGGGGTACCAGGTGGTGGGTATTATAGAGAGCACAGCTTGCATGGAGCACTGGGTGTGGTGAAAAAATAATGAATACTGTTTTTCTGAAAATAAATAAATTGGGGAAAAAAATAAAGAGGAGTTAAGAAAAAAAAAAACACATTGAGATATCACCTTATACCAGTTAGAATGGCCAAAATTAACAAGACAGGGAACAACATGTGTTGGAGGGGATATGGGGAAAGGGGAACCCTCTTACACTGTTGGTGGGAATGCAAGTTGGTGCAGCCTCTTTGGAGAACAGTGTGGAGATTCCTCGAGAAATTAAAAATAGAACTTCCCTATGACCCTGCGATTGCACTCCTGGGTATTTACCCCAAAGATACAGATGTTGTGAAAAGAAGGGCCATCTCTACCCCAATGATTATAGCAGCAATGGCCACGGTCTCCAAACTGTGGAAAGAACCAAGATGCCCTTCAACAGACAAATGGATAAGGAAGATGTGGTCCATATACACTATGGAGTATTATGCCTCCATCAGAAAGGATGAATACCCAACTTTTGTAGCAACATGGACGGAATTGGAAGAGATTATGCTGAGTGAAATAAGTCAAGCAGAGAGAGTCAATTATCATATGGTTTCACTTATTTGTGGAGCATAACAAATATCATGGAGGACAAGGGGTGTTAGAGAGGAGAAGGAAGTTGGGGCAAATTGGAAGGGGAGGTGAATCATGAGAGACTATGGTCTCTGAAAACTATCTGAGCTGTTAGAAGTGGCAGGGGGGTGGGAGGTTGGGGTACCAGGTGGTGGGTATTATAGAAGGCATGGCTTGCATGGAGCACTGGGAGTGGTGAAAAAATAATGAATAATGTTTTTCTGAAAATAAAGAAATTGGAAAAAAAAAACTTCCACATAGATGAGACACACCTTAATTGGTCAGTCAGTTTCATAGCCATGCCTGGGTTAATAAGTAAGATTATGGGGCGGCAAAATACAGTCTTCCTAGGAACCTGGAAGGAGAAAGAGATTCATCTGTCTGTGAACAGGCCTGATAAACATAGTGGATATTACTGTTCCCATTTTACACAGGAAGTGGCTGAGGCTCCAGAAGTTTATGTGGTCTCTTCAAGGAGATTCAGAAAATGTCAGAGAGGGAGGTTGAACCCATGCCCTTGGTTCGTGAAACTCTGCTCTCCTCATTTCATTGGATTTTTAGCATGCTTAGACTTTTCTGCCACTTTCTACCAAATTTTTGGATGCTGCTGTGAAATGTGGCTTGCCAGAACCAGGATGATAAGAAACCCCACTTTGCTTGCCAATCTCTGCATCACATCTTCTAAGGGCATCAGTATCTCTCTCCAAAGTGAGGTTTTTAGAGACTTCCATTTTCTAAGACAAAACCAAGTATGTCACAAACCTTGCAGCATAGTCATTTGAAACCTTCAAGGCAATACTAATCTATGGTGACAGAAGTCAGAATAGCAGTTATTTCAAAGAAGGGTATGAGAGGGAATGCTACATTTTGACTAGACAGGGGCTTAAGGAAGTCTTCTGGGATAACAGGGGTGATGTTATGTGGAGATTGTGGTTAAATGAGTGAGTATAAATGTAAAAAGTAATCAAGCTGTACACTTAAAACTAGTACATGTTGCTGAACAGTCACATCTTAACAAAAGTAAGTGATAAAGAATACTTTTTGGTGTCTGGGTGGCCCAGTGGATTGGTGTCTGCCTCCGGCTCAGGTCAGGATCCCGGGTTCCTCGCATGGAGTCCCAAGTCGGGATCCCTGCTCAATGGGGAGTCTGCTTCTCCCTCTGTCTCTCCTCCCATTCGTTCTCTCAATCTCTCTTGCCCTCACACTCTTTCTCTCAAATAAATAAATTAAATATTTTTTTAAAAGAGTACTTTTCATCAAATTAAAAAAAATTTAAAGATTTTATTTATTTATTTGAGAGAGAGGAGGTGAGAGAGAGCATGAGTGAGGAGAAGGTCAGAGGGAGAAGAAGACTCCCCATGAAGCTGGGAGCCCGATGCGGGACTCGATCCCGGGACTCTGGGATCATGACCTGAGTCGAAAGCAGTTTTCCAACCAACTGAGCCACCCAGGCATCCCAAATTAAAAAAAATTTATTGTGCCAAAGATTCTATTAAGAAAATGAAAAGACAATATAAAAAATAATAAAAAATATATAAATAATCAAAATAACTTTTAAAAAAAGAAAATGGAAAGACAAGAAATCAAGTAGAAGAAAATATTTCCAAATCACATATCCAACAAAGGACATTATCCAGAATATATAAAGAACTCTCAAAACTCAGACAACCCTATTTAAAAATAGGCAAAAGTCTTAAATAGACACTTCACTGAGAGAATATAAAGAAGGCAAATAAGCTCGACATTTGAAACCACGATGAATTACCAGTACAGATCTATTAGAGCAGCTACAGCAAAAAATATTGCAGAGCAAATCTGCTTCATTACCAATGGAATGCAAAGTCTACTCTAGAACATAGATTGGCAATTTCTTATAAAGTCGATACACTTACCATATAACTCAACAATCCCCTATGCATTTACCTGAGAGAATAAAAACATATTCATACAAAAAATATTAATTAATTAATTAATTAAAAATTAAATACAAAAATAAACAAGCATACTGTCTTATTAAAAACATAAATAAAATGAGATCTTATTCATTAAATTCAATAAAAATTGAGGTGTAATAGCTATTAAATGAAGCAATTCTTTTTTTAAAAAATATTTTATTTATTTATTTGACAGACAGAGATCACAAGTAGCCAGAGAGGCAGGCAAAGAGGCAGGCAGAGAGAGAGTAGGAAGCAGGCTCCCTGCTGAGCAGAGAGTCCAATGCGGGGCTCGATCCCAGGACCCTGAGATCATGACCTGAGCTGAAGGCAGAGGCTTAAACCTACTGAGCCACCCAGGCGCCCCTAAATGAACCATTTCTTATAAATCCCATGTGGATGTTTGCTAAACCTTGGACAAAAATTTTGCCATAATTAATTACTAAGCAACACATTACTGGGAAACCACAGTAGAAACAGCAATACCCTGTCACAAAGCCAAAATTAAGTAAGGTATAGTATAAGAAATATACAATGTTACGATGACTGAGTATTTAATTTAAGTAATATAAAGTGATAGAGTACTCTATTTCTTTTAAAGCTTCATTCCCATGATATTACTCATAAAGAAATACTAAAGATTTTTTTTTCTTTCTAGGTTCTAGATTTTATTCTACATAGTTCTACTTAAAACAAGTGTGCTATCAGCTTAGCATTTGTAAGGTTTTCATGTTTCCTGGGTGCAACTGACATTAAAGCAAAATTCTTTTTTTTAAAGATTATTTATTCATTCATTTATTTAAGAGAGAGAGAGAGAACAAGCACATATGTGAGGGGATGGAGAGGTGCAGAGGAAGAGACAGGATCTCATGCAGACTGGGATCAGAGCATGGAGCAAAACACAGGACTTGATATCACAACCCTTATATCATGGACCTGAGTGGAAATCAAGAGTCAGATACTTAAATGAACAATCCACCCAGGTTTCCCTAAAACCACTCTTTTTTTAAACTTTTTTTTCCAATTTATTTATTTTCAGAAAAACATTATTCATTATTTTTTCACCACACCCAGTGCTCCATGCAAGCCGTGCCCTCTATAATACCCACCACCTGGTACCCCAACCTCCCACCCCCCCACCACTTCAAACCCCTCAGATTCAAAACCACTCTTTGAAAAAAGGGATTCTTTGGTAGAATGCCATAGTGGTTCACCACCAAGGGTGTATTGGAATCAACCATGAGGAGTCTCTGACAATTATGCAATTTTCTGGATCCCACTGCACAACACTACCTAGAAAGCTCTGGAAACCACCAGACTAGAAGACGTTTATGGTTCTTTCAGATGCAGGGACTACATTATGTACAAAAACCTTGTACACATTCAACACCCAACAGCTTTCTTTTTGTACCTATTAACTGCCCAGCACTGCACAGAGTAAAAGCACTGTTTCTGTACGACAGAGGAAGACTCTATTCCCCTGTGCTATGCACTCACTTTACTGACTTGGAGAAACTCATAAGAAATAAACTGAAGATTAAAACATATACAACTTAAAAAATATACAACTTCAACTTAAATATACATTTATTTTCTGTGGTTATCTTGACACAAGTTCACCATATTTCATTATTCCTGGGGCAGAAATTTAGAACTGGGTCTAATATAAGTCCTAATTATTACAGAGGTAATGGGAAGGCAGGAATGAAGAAGGACATGGCTGTGTATTAGTGTGTTGGTTCTCTAACTCACCACAATTTCACTAAGGTGGGTAGGTATTGTCAGTGTTACTGACCCAGTACTTCGTCTGCCTCTTCTTTCTCAACCCTATGAGACCCAATTCCCTAGTAGGATACTGAGGTCCACATTCATATATTTGTAGGGAGCCTCGTGCCTAGAATAGGTTAACCCAATAGAGCAACAGTTCTTGGGAACCTCTTCAACCAAGGACTTTCACAGGTGGCGAGCTAGAGTGCCACCATGTTTCCCTGGGGATTGTTATGAGAACATTGTAAGGTTTGGCTTGCTGCCATTGTAGCTGCTGTCTCAAGACTAAGTTAATAAGGCTCCTGCGTTTTGAGAATACTGAGTTATGGCCTAAGTGTCCAAACCACAAAGGTCAAGGCTGTCTGATATCTCTGCATGGCCAGCTACTCTCAGGCCAAAATAGAAACTAGATGTACAGAAGGCGATTCTTTTACTGTGCAGTATAAATCAGAACTCTGCAAAATAAACTTTGGCACTTGCTTGAACGTTCACCTATGTCCCTCCTGTTCCCCACATTCCCTTTCTTCATTCTCCTATCCTTCAACCCTGTTCCCTCTTGTCATGCCAGACACAACAGGTGGTGCCCGAACAGGGACCTGAAGACAAGTGGCATTTAAATTGAGGATTTCGTATCAGGTAGGAGAATCCAGGTGGTCTGGAATGACAGGAGTAAAATGTGGGGACAGTTCAGTCAACCCAAGAGGGTTATTTTTTGCAGGCCCTGCAAGCTTTTCTAAAGGAGAGAGGTTCAAGAGTCTCTTGCAAGACTCTTCAGGGAATTTTAGGTTGTTAGTGATTTATGCCCCTGGTTTCCTAAGGAAGGGAGTATAAATCTTGAACATTGGCGCCATGTGGGTCAAGAAATTAAGAATCAAATTTGTGCTCGTGGCGCTACAGCAGTTCCAGAGGATACAATGAACCTCTGTTCCCAGATTCAGGACCTTTTGGAACCTGAATATTCTATTGAATTATTGTCTTTAAAATCTCATTCAGTGGGAGAAGAAGGTGAGGATTTTCTAAGGTGCAGTTTAAGCCCTTCTCAGGGCGGAGATTACATGATGGCGTCGGTGCCGTCTCTCCCCTCTTTGGAGGAATTATTCAATAAAAATCATATATCTGAGAGTTCTCCCAGTGCGGTTCCTTTATTGCCCTAGGTATTAGCATCTTCAGGGGGTGATAAAATTGAAAAGGATGATGTTTATCTTGATGATGATAAAATCTATCATGCTTCCTCTTCTCCAGCTCCATTGTGCTCCTTTTGAGATACACCATGTAAACTGCTGGTACCAAATAATTATTTAATGCCGGAGTTCATTCATGTTGGGGTTAATACTACTCCCTCTTTAGGGGGTAAATCTAAGATAGAATCAGCCTGTGAAATCCCAGATACTGGATGGCAGGCGCCAAGTCATAAAGTGAAAGTAAGACCTAAACATGCTGCTTTTCCTGTAATGGCTACACAACAAAACACACGGTCATTTTCTGTATCGGCAGTAACACCATTACAGCGCACTCTGTATCAAGCATAGCAAAAAGGGTCCAAGGTCTCTAAAAGGGCCTTGCAGATAATTACATAAATAAGACTTCTTCTAGTATACCCAGGTTGCTGGGCCATCCCTAACAAAGGAGACTTTGACTTTATCTCTCTCTGTTCCTCCTAATAGACATGGGAGCTTCTCCCTCACTCATTTCCTGTGTTAATTCTTCACTGTCAGGAAACAAAAAGAGCACCCCTGGACCTAATGCCCCCCACTCCAGATCTTCCCACCCGTGTCTTAGGTAAACATTCAAAGTGGAGTGGGCCCAGATGGAATGAAAATCAGTATTTGAACGAAGTTAAATTTGTCAGGTTAATCGCTTCTCGGCCTTTTGGCTAAGATCAAGTGTAATTAGGATAAACATGTCCTTTGAGTTAACAGTAGTAGATGTAAAACTTCAAAATTTTTACTACAGGTCAAATACACTCATGTTATTTATTAAAATCTATTAAAATCTGTTAGCAAAAAAATGACTAAATTGATGATTAATTGTCTGTCTCAAAGTTTTAATCGGTGATTATTAAAGTAGCTTTCAAATTCTTTGGTAACCTAAAACTTAAAAGTTTTGCTTGGATGACAAATTAAATTAAATTTGTTGGACATCTAGGTCTTTTCCAGATAGGATAAAGTGCTAAAGCATTGAGTATCAAATATAGGTTTGTGCTTTTAACTAATTACAACAAAGAAAATAAGAATATTTAAATCTGTTGGTAAACGTGTTTTATACTTAACTGATTGATAAATTTGCCATCTGAAGAATTCTGTTGTAACAGTTGACAATTGGTTAATACTTAGTCTTCACTAGAGATTAAGGTGTTTCTAAGAGTACAAAATTCTACTAACTATAAGACTGATCACCTGCCATTAGCCAGGGATACCCAAAGGGAAGTGTGTCCAACCTGTCTGAATCTGAAAAGTGCCTAACTGTGTGAATGTGTCTGTATCGCTCCACTGCATCGGCTACAGAGTCTGAGTGGGCTGCACCTTGAGTCTCATGGGGCGTCATATGGCATAATGGTCATATAGTCCACAGAGTAGCCTGGTCCGGGGTTTATATGGACATTCCTTAGCTAAGACGCTCCTAAGTTCCCACGAGGGATGTGAGCAGGACAGCATCTAAAAGATCCCCCTCCCTTTGTCTGCCACATCATTCACAATGGAAGGGGACCCAATAAACCCACTATCTTAAGACTGCATGCTTAATAATAATAAAAGAAATACACTGATATAGAAAAGTTGGTTTTCTCTCTGTTTAAAAGGGCAAAATTTTCCTAGGTTAATTGATCTGTTGCCCAAAAAACCCAGTTTCTATGTTTTGTTTTATCAGGTGTTTAACATCCCTAATTATATTTAGGCATGTATTTTAAAACTTTCTAAGGTTTTAGCAATTGCCGACAAGTTTTAAATTATAAATGAAATCTCTTTAAATCATAAGGCTTTGGGGGGTATGGTTATTGACATTGGGGAGGGTATGTGCTTTTGGGTAAATTGGAAGGGGAGGTGAACCATGAGAGACTATGGACTCTGAAAAACAATCTGAGGGGTTTGAAGTGGCGGGGGGGTGGGAGGTTGGGGTACCAGGTGGTGGGTATTATAGAGGGCACGGCTTGCATGGAGCACTGGGTGTGGTGAAAAAATAATGAATACTGTTTTTCTGAAAATAAATAAATTGGAAAAAAATCATAAGGCTTTTCCTTGATATACTAAAATAATCAATAAGTACTACTAAACCAATAATAAACCTTGGGTAACATTTGGGTAAATGCTGTAACTATTCTAAGAATTCTATACATTTCCTAAAGTTTTAATATTTTGATAAGGTCATCACGTGGTAATTTAATCATATCTATTCTGAGTTTTGTCATTTGCAAATGCTTTAATTCTCTTGTAAGATAAATTCTTTCTTAGAGAAAATTCATATGGGAAGAATTTCAGGACAAATACAGGGCTTTGATATGTTAAAATCCTGGAAACTAAAATGGGTAAAAATTTCCAGAAGTAAAAACTGCATTCACCAGATTTAATAACATGGAAATGAATGAACTAAAAAATTATAATGTTATATCTTTTAATGTTTTGTCTTATTTTAAGCTTTACTGGGTCTCTAATGTTTGCTCTTCCAGATTAAAAATGTTTTTTTTTTCTTAAGATATCTGTGACTTACAAAATTGTAAAAGTATTTATTTACAAACAAATCAGAACATTCAATGGACATCCTCTGTAATTCACAAAAACAAGCCATTATCAAAAAAGCTAATGGTACCCTTAAATCATATCTCAAAAAAATTAAAAGAGGGGGAAATACTACAGGGAAATGAAATACTCTCCTCATATGCATTTAATTTTAACTCTTTATGTTTAAAATTTTTGAATGTCAACAATATAGGTCTCACAGAAGCTGAACACTTTTGGCATCCAGCCTTTTCTCCTCTTCTTTATGCTAGGTGAAAAGACTCCCTGACGGGCACTTGGAAGGGTCCTAACCCTGTCCTCCGCAGATTACCCTGTTTTGTTTGTTATTTTTCCACAGGATGAGGAAGCACTGCACTGGCTCCTGGCAAGATGGGTGCAATTTATCCCTAATAAAGAGGAAGATGGCCAAACTTCGGCTGAGTGAGCCCAGGAGACGATGTTCTTGATGTCAAGTAATACCTACTTGGGGCACCGTGAAAGCCCTTTCTTCTCCAGCTGTGGTGTTAGTAAAATCCACAGATAAGCCTGTTACCCCAACCAATTTGTTCCTAGCATTTCTTGCTTTGTTAACTGCTGCCTCAGAGGCTCGCCCTTATTGGGCCTACATGCCTGCTCCGTCTACTATTCAGGCGGTTACTTGGAGTGACCCATCTCCAAGGATCCAAAGAAATTTTACCTGGGCTTTTGGAGGCATAAGTGATTCTGTCTCACCTGATACTACTGCTCATGAATTTAATTGGATGGGTCTCTCCTTGGGCCCTCCCATTTGTTTTCAGTTTCCCCGAAATAATCAACAACCAGTATACGGGTGCTTGACTGCTTCTAACTCCTCACATACTTAGATGGTTTCATCATGAGTAATGATGAGGAGGCAGAGACTTCCATAGCTAAAGCAGTAGCTAAGGAAGAACATTGGACCCTGCTGGAGGTACAATCAGGTACTTTGCCCATTCATCTGGTGGTCGGGATGACTCCTTTAGATCATCCTTATTGTGCTACTTCTAGCACTTGGCACACCAATTCACCTCCTTGGGTAGAACGTTTACAGAGACATCCACAGGTTCTTACTCTTCATGGTATCACTGATGTCTCTATTACTGATTGGTCTAAGAGACCAATTGGTCCCAAAAGTCTCAGACTGCTGGAATTGATTCTCTTAATGTTCATCTTAATGCTAACCCTGGTAGCATGTTTTCTACACCACAGGGTATATTTCATCCGGAGCTTTGGAAGCTGGTGGCTGCTATGGGACCTGTTAACATAGATGCACCTCTATCTGCGTATTACCCAGCAACTGGAAACCTGACCTTAAGAGCTTGTGTCCCTCTACCCTTTCTATTGGTTGTTGGGGCAGGAATAATATCAAGATATACAGTTAATGTACAAGCTTCACTGTCCTCGCTGTATATTAACTGTTTGCCTGCTTTCGGTTTGCCTAGGTCTCATCGGCCTACAATGTTATTTTTAGTTATGCAGTCGCCTTATGTTTTATTGCCAGTAGAAGCTACAGGACCTTGGTATGCTAACTATGGTTATCAGTTCACTTTGGAATTAGAAAAACAGTTAAAGTGAACATGCCAATTTGTAGGGTTACTTATAACAGGTATTGCATCTTTAGTTTCCCTAATAGCCACAGCCACTGTCTCTTCTTTGGCATTATCTCAGAGCCTTCACATTGCAGAACATGTTAATACTCTGTCTCAAAATATATCTTATGTTTTATCCACTCAGGAGACCATCGATAGAAAAATATTGAGTAGACTAGATGGCCTTGAAGAAGCAGTAGAATATTTGGGAAATCAATTATCTTTGCTCTGGACTCAAATGTCATTGATATATCATGGAGGATATTAAATCATATGTGCTATGCCCCTACCTGCGGATAACCACTCCTGGGAAAATGTTCAGAGACGTTTGCATGGCATCTGGCATCATACCAATTTGAGCCTGGGCCTGGCTGAGCTACAATCGCAGATTAAAGCCATTGGACAATCACACTTGGACATTATAAGCCCTTCTAATATTGCTGAACAATTCCCGAAAACCCTCAGGGGGTTTAACCCTGGGAACATATTGCAACATTCCTTTTGGCTATTCAGCGTATTGCTCATTTTAATTGTACTAATTGCAATCATATGGTGTTGTATGTGTAACAGGTGGAACAGGTAAGATGCTTTGACACAGGCACAAATCTATTTTCTGCACTTAAAACAAAAAGGGGAAATGTTGGGAGCCTCCTGCCTAGAAGGGGTTAACCCAATAGAGAAGCAGTTCTTGGGAACCTCTTCTACTGAGGACTTTCACAGGTGGCGAGCTAGAGTGCCACCGTGTCTTCCTGGTGATTGTTATGAGAACATTGTAAGGTTTGGCTTGTTGCCATTGCAGCTGCTGTCTCAAGATTAAGTTAATAAGGCTCCTGTGTTTTGAGAATATTGAGTTATGGCCTAAGTGCCCAAACCACGAAGGTCAAGGCTGTCTGATATCTCTGCATGGCCAGCTACTCTCGGGCCAAAATAGAAACTAAATGGACAGAAGGCGATTCTCTTACTGTGCGGTATAAATCAGAATTCTGCAAAATAAACTTTGGCACTTGCTTGATACGTTTGCCTGTGTCCCTCCTGTTCCTCACATTCCCTTTCTTCATTCTCCTATCCTTCAACCCTGTTCCTCTTGTTGCACCAGCCACGACATATATTCATTTCCATTCCTCCTCTTCTACCATGAAATGAAATTCAGACATATTTAAAAGAATTTCAAAAGTATCAATATAATTCCCTAATAATAATACAAAAAAATAAAACAAATATAATCACTAGTAAATTATATATTTTAATAGGTATATGCTCTTGCAGGACTAGAGTAAAAGACAATGATGGACTCATACGGTTATAGTACTTAGAAATCATATATTTAAGTTTAAGAAAAGACAGAGGGTAAGAAACCATACCACACAAGTACAGGAAAATGAAATCAAATTATTTTCTGAAATCATCCCAAACAATATAAGTGAGGTAGTGGCACTTGTGGAAAATTTAGTGTTCAGTAAAAGAAAAGCATATAAAAAGAATTTGTCTTTATACATAAAACAAGGTGAAGTTATAGGCAGAAACAATCATATAAAGTTTTTTAGCTTCCTTCACAACATGCCATGCATGGGATCCTCAAAGGCACGGAGGTCCCCACAAATCTTTGATGTGCAGAATACCCTGTGAATTACATGATGTCTACCATCTCTGGCCATTGCCCACTAAATAACTGAGATCAACACAAACGCTCCACAATATTCAAAATTTCCAAATACAAACTTTAATTATCTACATGCCTGTGATTACAGATTCTCACAAGCTTGGCAGTAAGTAGGCCACTACTGACACCTGATCTTGGGCTAAAAATTCACTGATATAAGGACTCCTTATCATTGAAAAGCCTGAAACATATCTATCCATCCTAGAAGCTTCCAGTAAGAAATTATAACTAACACTGTTTTTCAAAAGTAGATAATAAATCTATTTTTGTATGTAAAATATATCCATTTATACAGTTGTACTAATAATTATGCATCTTCTGTCTGCCTCCATCAAACAATGCTTACTCTTGAGTTTTCTAGGTAATCATAGTCAAACTGTGAAAATATTACCATTATCTTATTTCAACACAAGGTCAAAGATAAATTAAAACCAATAATTCAGAGGTCATTTCTATACACACTGAAAAGTATTATTTATTTGGAAGAAGAGTATCTTTCCAATTACATTTTTATTAGGCTTCTATTAAAAGTAATTTATATTTCCTTATCAATCCAATGCCTAATGTGACTTCTAGGACACCTGTGGGAACTGCCAGAGTCTGAGAACATGCTGAGTACTAAGAGAGTGACCACAGTACTCTAGAAGTTTCACTAATTGGGATTTGGTTCTATAATTTATTTTGTCCCTGAAAAAAAATGCCATGATTTCATACAGATTTTATGTTCAATTAGCACATCATTCATAGAAATATCAGTTATAATCTCATTTTAAGAAAAGGTGATAAGGACTTCACTTTATATAAAATGATTCAAAGATTAGAGAAAAATCCTCACAGGATTCCTTTGAACATAAAAACTCCTCCTGCACAAAATGCCATTAAAAATTAATGAATAAGTTCTCCTCAAGGATATTGATGGTTTCCTTTCTCACATTTCTCTCCTTCATCCATTTTGAGTCTATTTTTGTGTGTGGTGTAAAGAAGAGGTCCAATTTCATTTTTCTGCATGTGGCTGTCCAATTTTCCCAACACAATTTATGGAAGAGGCTGTCCTTTTTCCATTGGACATTCTTTCCTGCCTTGTTGACAATTAGTTGACCATAGAGTTGAGGGTCTATTTCTGGGATCTCTATTCTGTTCCATTGATCCATGTGTCTGTTTTTGTGCCAGTACCATGCTGTCTTGATGATGACAGAACACAGGCAGCAACCTCTTTGACCTCAACCACAGAAACATCTTCCAAGGAACATCACCAAAGGCAAGGGAAGCAAGGGAAAAAATGAACTATTGGGATTTTATCAAGATCAAAAGCTTTTGCACAGCAAAGGAAACAGTTAACAAAACCAAAAGACAACTGACAGAATGGGAGAAGATTTCTGCAAACGACATATCAGATAAAGGGCTAGTGTCCAAAATCTATAAAGAACTTAGCAAACTCAACACCCAAAGAACAAATAATCCAATCAGGAAATGGGCAGAAGACATGAACAGACATTTATGCAAGGAAGACATCCAGATGGCAAACAGACACATGAAAAAGTGCTCCACATCACTCGGCATCAGGGAAATACAAATCAAAACCACAATGAGATATCACCTCACACTAGTCAGGATGGCTAAAATTAACAAGTCAGGAAATGACAGATGCTGGAGAGGATGCGGAAAAAGGGGAAACCTCCTACTCTGTTGGTGGGAATGCTAGCTGGTGCAACCACTCTGGAAAACAGCATGGAGGTTCCTCAAAATGTTGAAAATAAAACTACCCTATGACCCAGCAATTGCACTACTGGGTATTTACCCTAAGGATACAAACATAGTGATCAGAAGGGGCACGTGCACCCGAATGTTTATAGCGGCAATGTCTACAATAGCCAAACTATGGAAAGAACCTAGATGTCCATCAATAGATGAATGGATAATCTGAAAGGATGAATACCCAAATTTTGTAGCAACATGGACGGGACTTGAAGAGATTATGCTTAGTGAAAGAAGTCAAGCAGAGAAAGTCAATTATCATATGGTTTCACTTATTTGTGGAGCATAACAAATATCATGGAGGACAATGGGTATTAGAGAGGAGAAGGGAGTTGTGATAAATTGGAAGGGGAGGTGAATCATGAGAGACTATGGACTCTGAAAAACAATCTGAGGGGGTTGAAGTGGCGGGTGGGTGGGAGGTTGGAGTACCAGGTGGTGGGTATTATAGAGGGCATGGATTGCATGGAGCACTGAGTGTGGTGAAAAAATATTGAATACTGTTATGCTGAAAATAAATAAATAAATTTTAAAAAACAGATGAATGGATAAAGAAGATCTGGTATATATACACAATGGAATACTATGCAGCCATCAAAATAAATGAAATCTTGTCATTTGCAATGACGTGGATGGAACTAGAGGGTATCATGCCTAGCGAAATAAGTCAATCAGAGAAAGACAGTTATCATATGATCTCCCTGATATGATGAAGTGGAGATGCAACATCGGGGGTTAAAAGGGTAGGAGAAAAATAAATGAAACAAGATGGGACTGGGAGGGAGACAAACCATAAGTGACTCTTAATATCACAAAGCAAACTGAGGGTTGTTGGGGTGGGGGGTTGGGAGAATAGGGGTGGGGTTATGGACACTGGGGAGGGTATGTGCTATGGTGAGTGCTGTGAAGTGTGTAAACCTGGCAATTCAGAGACCTGTACCCCTGGGGATAAAAATATATTATATGTTTATAAAAAATAAAATAAATTAATGAATAAGTTAATGACTGAATATTCATTCACTTTCGACATATTATGAAAGACTTGCTGAAAATATCTATTGAAATGGTATTTAGTCTTCATAGGCAAAATGGTCATTTCCATAGTAAGTTAGCCTGTTTTCCCACTTCAAATTTCCTGATAAATTCATTAATTGATTTAATAATACATATAAGAAATCAGCATTCCATTTTTTATAATCTCATTTTGGTTATCATTCTTCATATTTAAAACTGGAAAAATTTGCCTCATGCCCAGACACAAGTAACATCTTATGATAAAAAATAAGCTAAAATCTGTGCAAAACCAAGATAGGTGGTGGTTAAAATAACTTATCTTTTAGTATTCTGATGGCTACTTGTTTCTATCATTAACCTTCAATAATACATGGAGCCTGCACATTTGTGTAACAGGTCATAGGAGATTTTTTAAGTAGTTTTAAAGTAACTCATCACACACACCAGCTCTAGCAGTCTTTATTAGTCACTTAAAATACAGACCTTATTAAATAATTTCGGCACAGATGTCATACTTTCTATTACTAAATAAAGAATTTTGATGTTGATAAAAAACAAACAAACAACAAAAAAAAACCTCACACATTAAAAAAAAGAACATACCGAATGTGTAAAACAAAACTATTTAATTACTTGATACTTGGACTTTTTTGTAGGACTTAATCCAGGATAAGAGATGGGGCACTCCTCCTCCTTTCTGCAAGTGTTTTCATTTTCTGTTGAGAAAGAAATAAATGAATAAATAAAATGAAGACCATGTGACTTGTAAAGTGAGTGAGTGCCAATTTTGAAACCAATTCAGCAAAATTTGTATTGCCTGCCCTTACCTCTCAAAGAGACCCCAATCTCACTGTACAGATAACAGAACATTTTAACTAGGATATTAAGTGTCCAAAAGTGGTAGAGGCTTTAAATATTTTTTATGGACAGAGAATGTGGAGGTTAAATGTTGATCAGAGTATTTGGGAAAAGTAGTATCATACCCATTAACATCAACTGTAGCTAATACATATATTGTTTACTATGTTCCAGGTCCTCTGCTAAAGGCAGAAGTGGAGTATCTAATTTATATTCCAAAATGCCATCTGAGTAACTCTATTATCTCTCTTTCATAGGCAGGACAGGCCCTAAACTGGGCCTCAAAGAAAGTCAGGATTTGAAGAGATCAAGTAAAGGGAGATGAAAGAAATCCTCTACAGCAAAAGAGACTAGATTCTTACATATTTAATAGACTTAAATATTTACATATTTAGGATCCCATCTTCCAAACAGATTACTTTGTTTCAGAGGACCTATGATTTTTGGTAAATGGAGATTTATTCAACTTGTATGTTCCAGATAACCACTTTCTAAATTTCACCTTATAAATTTACCATTCTAGATAAAGTCAGTGGGCCTGCCGGTGGAAACAAATAGGTAAAATCACCAATATGTTCCTCAATGGCCAGGACTGAAGTCTATGCTTTGGCCATTTTTCCTGCTCTACTCTCTCACCTTATACTGGCCAGAGGTCTCCCCTACCACCAGAGGGCCTAGGTCAGCAATCCTGGGAACGGGGTGCTGCTTTAGGAAGAATTAGAGAAAACTAACTGGCTCAGGATCAGTAAACATCATTACATTATTCATAAAGGAACTGCTTCTAGTAAAATCAAACCTAGATCCAGCACAGGAACAGGGAAATAATCATTCCATTGGAAAGGGACACTGGACTTCTTTGGCACAATTCTTATCCCCCCAAATTCACCATGTCCTCAGGATCTCTCCACAGTTACTGTCACCAGCGTCCTGCCTCAATGTTGTTCTCCCCACCTTAATCTTTTGGCTCACATGTAGAAACTCAATGTCCCAACCTCCTTAGAATAGCTCAGAGGGCAACTGACAAAATTACATAAACCATGACTAAAAGACAGGAAGTAAATGGGTGAGAAATAGACAATACCATACTTCTTGATCAGGAATTATTAACCAGGAATGAGTTTCAGGGATGGTTCAATTGTGTATATCTCTTGTTTAGATGATATGTACCTATGCCTTCATTCTGGAGAGAGAACCCCCAGTTTTCATCAGATCCCAGAAAAGTCTGTGGTTTTGATAACCTATGTTCTATCTTACAGCTTGTCAGTTTCATCCCTCTGTTGTCATTACTCATGTCTCTTAGGAACATAACTCTCCTCAATCCATCATTCTGAGGCTAGTGTGACTGCAGAGGTGGAGGGGACAAAGAAAATCTGGCAGAAAAGTACTTGTACTCCGAGGTCCAGTGACTTGGCCCCATGTGAAGAATGTCAACAATAAAGGATGGGTTGATGTTACTAAGAAGAGTAGTGTTTTGTTGACAGGCACATATTCTGAGATTCTGTTTCACCTTTGGGCCTGGGCTAGATTCCTCCCACCAATCCTCCAGACATCCTTTATTCAGCATCTATTTACCATGCTTTGAACTTTGAAATGTGCAAATCCTTTAAGTCTTCCCTGGGTTCCTTACTCCATGTTGACCTAAATTAATTTGTGCCTAGTCTATCTTAGTAGAACCACATTCCTGGATCTATCTCAGCAGCCATGCTTCTGTTGCCCCTAACCCTCTGACATCATATGCAGCAGATCTGTGCTCCTCACTGGTAATACAAGTGTGCCTATGTAGGAAAATGAAAATTAAAAAGGTAACTGAAGAAAAATATTTTTGATCTTTTGTTTTCAACAACTCAGAAAACACTGTTTACATAAAAACCTGTAGGTTTTCTCTCTTTAGAAGTTAACTTCATATTAACCAAGAGATACAGTACTAATTTTGGAAGCTCTAAATCATTCTGAAACTGGTCATTCCTAATTTTCACAGAGATTATAGGAAGATAATGCCTGTCAAGGGAAAGGAAAAGGTTAAAAGATTTAAGCCTGGTGAACTGCAATTTTTCATCCTTTCTTCTGTTACAATCCCTTCAGAAAGAAAATCATCTAAGCACTTCAGTTGAATTTAAGCCCACTGTACTGAAGTCACTTTCAAACATTTAAAATTAGCAAAGCAATAAAATGAGGGCTTTGAGGGCTTGCTTAAGAGAGCAGGGCAGCCATATACTCAAGCAGGGCAGCCATATACTCAAGCTTGGAGGAAAGCTTTTATAGAATTCAAATTTCAAGCCTATAAAAAAAGTTATCAAATTTGCAAATTAGCTTATTCAAATTTAACCATTAATCCTTTTCTTGCTAGACTATATAATTTTGTAATCAATAAGCTGTTTTATTCTTGTCTTCCCAATATTTAATTTGTGTTGACATACCTCAGGAACAAGGTATGCTAACAAGCTCTGTTAAGAAAAAAAAATTAGTTTTAAGCTGGCACCTTGCTTCTATGTCCTAAAGTCACAACCATGTTTTTTTTTCAATTTATTTATTTTCAGAAAAACAGTATTCATTACTTTTTCACCACACCCAGTGCTCCATGCAATCCGTGCCTTCTATAATACCCACCACCTGGTACCCCGACCTCCCACACCCCTGCCGCTTCAAACCCCTCAGATTGATTTTCAGAGTCCATAGTCTCTCATGATTCAGCTCGCCTTCCAATTTACCACAACTCCCTTCTCCTTTCTAACACCCTTTGGCCTCCATGATATTTGTTATGCTCCACAAATAAGTGAAACCATATGATAATTGACTTTCTCTGCTTGACTTATTTCACTCAGCATAATCTCTTCCAGTCCCGTCCATGTTGCTACAAAAGTTGGGAATTCATCCTTTGTGACGGAGGCATAATATTCCATAGTGTATATGGACCACATCTTCCTTATCCATTCGTCCATTGAAGGGTATCTTGGTTCTTTCCATACTTTGGTGACCGTGGCCATTACTGCTATCAACATTGGGGTACAGGTGGCCCTTCTTTTCACTACATCTGTATCTTTGGGGTAAATATCCAGGAGTGCAATCGCAGGGTCATAGGAAAGTTCTATTTTTAATTTCTTGAGGAATCTCCACACGGTTCTCCAAAGAGGCTGCACCAAATTGCATTCCCACCAACAGTGGAAGAGGATTCCCCTTCCTCCACATCCTTTCCAACAATGTTGTTTCCTGTTTTGTTAATTTTGACCATTCTAACTGGTGTAAGGTATTATCTCAATGTGGTTTTAATTTAAATCTCCCTGAGGGCTAATAATGATGAACATTTTTTCATGTGTCTGATAGCCATTTGTATTTCTTGATTGGAGAAGTGTCTGTTCATACCGTCTTTCCATTTTTTGATATGTTTACCTGTTTCGTGTGCGTTGATTTTGAGGAGTTCATTATAGATCCTGGATATCAAACTTTTGTCTGTACTGTCATTTGCAAATATCTTCTCCCATTCGTGGGTTTCCTGTTTTCTTGACTGTTTCCTTGGCTGTGCAGAAGCTTTTGATTTTGATGAAGTCCCCAAAATTTATTTTCGCTTTTGTTTCCTTTGCCTTTGGAGACATATCTTGAAAGAAGTTGCTGTGGCTGATATCGAAAAGATTACTGCCTATGCTCTCCTCTAGGATTCTGATGGATTCCTGTCTCACGTTGAGGTCTTTTGTCCATTTTTTTTATCTTTGTGTACGGTGTAAGAGAATGGTCGAGTTTCATTCTTCTACATATAGCTGTCCAGTTTTCCCAGCACCATTTATTGAAGAGACTGTCTTTTTTCCACTGTATATTTTTTCCTGTTTTGTCGAAGATTAATTGACCATAGAGTTGAGGGTCCATATCTGGGCTCTCTACTCTCTTGCACTGGTTTATGTGTCTGTTTTTATGCCAGTACCATGCTGTCTTGGTGATCACAGCTTTGTAATAAAGCTTGAAATCAGGTAGCGTGATACCACCAGCTTTATTTTTGTTTTTCAACATTTCGTTAGCAATTCGGGGTCTCTTCTGATTCCATACAAATTTTAGGATTATTTGCTCCTGCTCTTTGAAGAATGCCGGTGGAATTTTGATCAGAATGGCATTAAAAGTGTAGATTGCGAGAGGGGGGACAAGATGGCTGGGTAGTAGGAAGAGGCGCCTTTTCAGATGGTACCCCAAAGTGAGCTGATTACCTGCCAAAGAACTCCGATCACCCATGAAATCAGCCTGAGATCAGAATTATACACGTCTGAATCTCTACAGGGAAAGAAGACGCCAGTGGGCAGGTAAAGCAGAATGGGAACTGTGGACAGATATCTGAAGATAAACAAAAGGGGGAGGGAGCCACCAGAGGCGACCGGTTGGAAACTAATACCCCAATACAAGCGACAGTGCCCTGCGTCTGGGGACCAGCATTAACTTGGAGACTTGTTGAAAGAACTCCAAAAGAGCAAAGGATCGCGGGGGGAAATTGTGGGAATCGGGGTGGCTAGGGACAGGGGCTTAAGTCCCCGGTCCCAGACAGCCTCCCCAGCGCTGAGGCAGAGAGAGTGCAGTGGAGAAACCGCTCTTGGTCCCTAAGCCGCCAGCGCGCCTGAGAATGGGTGGGTTCTGGCTCCTGTGAGGGGATGGGAGCCATGCCGGTCTGCAGAACACGTGCTAGCCCTACCACAAAGCTCGAGATAAGCGCGCATGTCCCTCATGCTCCCCTGAGTTACAAAGGCCTGGCTGGCGTTCTTTGACCCACGCCATTGTTTCAAGCCTAAGCCATGCGACTGAATCTCTTCCCCTGACAGAGGCGCGCAAAAGCCCAGCCTGGGGCTTACGAACCAGCGCCCCGTTCTCAGTGCCGCAGACACGTGCCGAACCCATAGCCACCTCTGACAAGACGTGCGCACAAGCCGGGCACTCCCAGCCCGGGCCAGTGGCAAAATCTCAGTGTGCGACTGCTGCTTGGAACCTCTCTGGCGGTCGGGAGCTCCCAGACAGCCGCCACTGCCTCAGCTTTGGGTACGAGCAAAATATCCTGTGCCCCCAGGGTCTGCAACTTGGAACCTGCTCTGCCAGCAGCCAAGGGGGAATTTATTCAGCTTCTGCACCCAGACTGAGGCTTCTCTCTGAGAGGTAGATCAGGGTGCGGTTTGATTTCTTCTAATACTACAAAAACTATCAAAGGTGGTCAAGGTGAGAGGAAAAAAAGTGAACAAGCATAAAAACCGCTTTTTATGCCTAAAAGCCTGAAAAAAAAAAAACCTGTTTCCCCAGAGCCCACCCCCTTGAGGGGGGCAGGAGGACTCAACTCAGGAAACATCATTGACTGAGAACCCACGTGGCAGACCCCTCCCCCAGAAAACAAACCAAGAAAGAAAAAAATGACTACAAGAGAAGAACCACTACTTCATAGGAAAACTTGTATTTTTCACTCGTTTACACTATTCCGGTTCATATATATATTTTTTTACACATAGGTAATTTTTTAACCTATTTACCATCACACGAGCTGTACAGTACATCAAATTCCATAATACCTTTCTAACCTGAACTTTTTGATACATACACCTATGTTTTCCTTTTGCATTTTTATTTTTTGAATACCTTTTTTAAAATTTTAGTTTAGTTTAGTCTAGTTTATTTCTTTTTATTTTTATCTTCTAATATTCATATAGAGTTAAACTTCAAAATAATCTCCTTTCTCCAATCAATACGACCCCTATAGGTAAACCAATTTTTAATCCCCTTTATCTTAGGAAAGTTGAGTCCTTTAACAAAGATATCAAGATACATCCAGGAAGAATCAAAACATCCTTCCTCGCACACACTGAGAATTTATAAGAATTCTCCCATCTTCTTCCACCAGTGTTTCTGTGTTTTTTGTGTTTGTCCTGATAGCATATAAATTTTACACTTGTGGTTCTTTTTGAAGAGGTTCTTGCTTTACTTGCATATATATAATTTTTTCTCTTGCCATATACTTGTATCATTCTTTTTATCTCTTTTTGTTTGTCTACTTCATAAATCTTAATTTGGGGCCCATTTGGGCTGAAAATTCTTTTTCATCTTCCATTCCTTTCCTGTCTCTCTCTCTATTTTTTCTTTTTTTTTTCTTTTTCTTCTTCTTTTCTTTTTTTTTTCTTTTTCTTTTTATTTTCTTTTCTCTTGTTTGGGTGGGCAATCCTGATTGCTCGGAAGTGTTTCAGGGTGCACCTTGACTGAACCACAGTTGATACATCAGGTTACATCTGTTCAGTCATCTCCCACCAAAATGACTAGGAGGAGGAACGCCCAACAGAAGAAAAATACAGATGATGGACCTTCTGCAACAGAGCTAACAGCTATCAACATAGACAATATGTCGGAAAGAGAATTCAGGCTAACAATTATCCAGGCAATAGCTAGGTTGGAGAAATCCATGGATGACCAAACAGAATTTATTAGGACCAAATGAAAGCGACCAGACAGGATGTTCACAATGTTAGGGCGGAGCTCAAAGCTACCAGGGAGGAAGTTTACAATGCTATCAGTTAGTTCCAATCTAATCTAAACTCTCTCTAAGCTAGGGTAACTGAGAAAGAAGATAGAATTAGTGATCTGGAAGACAAACAGATAGAGAGAAAGGATCAGGAGGAAGCCTGGAACAAACACCTTAGAAACCCCAAAAACAGAATCAGGGAAATAAATGATGCCTTGAAGTGTTCCAACGTCAGAATTATTGGAATCCCTGAAGGGGAGGAGAAAGAAAGTAGTCTAGAAGATATAGTGGAAGAAGTCCTTCATGAAAATTTATCCAATCTCGTGAATGGAACCAGCGTACATGATCTAGAGGCTGAACGGTCTCCCCCAAGATTATACATTCCAAAAAAAACATCACGATACCTGATAGTCAAATTGAGGAATTATAATTGTAGGTATAATCTCTTGAAAGCCGCCAGGGCAAAGAGGCTCCTAACTTACAGAAAGAAGCTAATCAGAATAACGTCAGACCTGTCCACAGAGACCTGGCAAGCCAGAAGAGGCTGGCAAGATATATTCAAGGCACTAAATGAGAAGAACATACAGCCAAGAATACTTTATCCAGCAAGACTGATATTCAAAATGGATGGAGAGATAAAGAGTTTCCAAGACCGGCAAGGCTTAAAAGACTATGCAACCACCAAGCTGACAGTGCAGGAAATATTAAGGGGGGTTCTATAAAAGAGGAAAAATCCCAAGAATAGCATTGAACAGAAGTATAGAGACAGTCTACAGAAAGAAAGACTTCAAAGGTAACTCGATGTCTAAAAACGTATCTATCAATAATCACTCTCAATGTGAATGGCCTAAATGCACCCATAAAACGGCACAGGGTTGCAGATTGGATAAAACGACAGGACCCATCCATATGCTGTCTACAAGAGACCCATTTTGAACCTAAATATACACACAGACTGAAAGTGAAGGGATGGAGAAGCATCTTTCATGCCAATGGGACTCAAAAGGAGGCCGGTGTAGCGATTCTCATATCAGATAAATTGGACTTCAAACTAAAGACTGTAGTCAGAGATACAGAAGGACACTACATAATCCTTAAAGGGACTATCCACCAAGATGATCTAACAATTGTAAATATCTATGCTCCCAATATGGGAGCTGCCAATTACTTAAGAAAACTGTTAATGAAGATAAAGAGTCATATTGATATGAATACACTAATCGTAGGAGATCTTAACACGCCTCTTTCAGAATTAGACAGATTATCGAAGCAGAAAATCAAAAAAGAAACAAGAGCATTGAATGACACACTGGACCAGATGGACCTCATAGATATATACAGAACATTCCACCTAAAACAACAGAATACTCATTCTTCTCAAGTGCACATGGAACCTTCTCCAGAATAGACCACATACTGGCTCACAAATCAGGACTCAACCGATTCCAAAGACTGAGATGATTCCCTTCATATTCTCATATCACAATGCTTTGAAACTGGAGCTCAATCACAAAGAAAATTTCCAAAGGAACTCAAACACCTGGAAGCTAAAGACCACCTTGCTTAAGAATGCTTGGATCAACCAGGAGATCAAAGAAGAACTGAAACAATTCATGGAAACCAATGAGAATGAAGACACTTTGGTCGAAAACCTATGGGATACAGCAAAGGAGGTCCTAAGGGGAAAATACATAGCCATCCAAGCCTCCCTCAAAAAATTGAAAAATCTAGAACACACCAGAAGTCTCTACACCTTAAAGAACTGGAGGATCAACAACAAATCAAACCAACTCCACACATAAGAAAGGAAATCATCAAGATTAGAGCTGAGATCAATGAGGTAGAAACCAGAGATACAGTAGAATGTATCAATGAAAGTAGAAGATGGTTTTTTTGAAAGAAAAAATAAGATCAATAAGCCACTGGCCACACTAATCCAAAAGAAAAGAGAGAAAGCCCAAATTCATAAAATTATGAATGAAAAGGGAGAGATCACAACTAACACCAAGGAATCAGAAACAATCATCAGAAGTTATTATCAAAAGTTATATGCCAACAAGCTTAGCAACCTAGATGAAATGGATGCATTCCTGGAAAAATAAAAAGTACCAAAATTGAACCAGGAAGAAATCTACAACCTGAATAGATCGATATCTAATAATGAGATTGAAGCAGTGATCACAAACTTCCCAAAAAACAAGAGCCCAGGAGCTGACCTATTCCCTGGGGAATTCTACCAAACCTTCAAAGAAGAAATAACACCTATTATCCTGAAGCTGTTTCAAAAAATTGAAGCAGAAGGAAAACTTCCAGACTCTTTCTATGAAGCCAGCAGTACCCTGATCCCCCAATCAGGAAAAGACCGTACCAAAAAGGAGAATTTCAGACCAATATCACTGATGAATATGGATGCTAAGATTCTCAACAAGATCCTAGCCAACAGGATCCAACAGCATATCAAAAAGATTGTCCACCATGATCAGGTGGGATTAATCCCTGGGCTACAAGGATGGTTCGACATTCACAAATCAATCAATGTGATACAACAAATTAATATGAGAAGAGAGAACAACCACATGGTCCTCTCAATTGATGCAGAAAAAGCATTTGACAAAATCCAGCATCCGTTACTGATTAAAACGCTTCAAAGTATAAGGATAGAGGGAACATTCCTGAACCTCATCAAATCTATCTATGAAAGACCCACAGCAAATATCATCCTCAATGGCAAAAAGCTTGCAGCCTTCGCATTGAGATCAGAAACAAGACAAGGATGCCCACTTTCACCACTCTTGCTCAACATAGTATTAGAAGTCCTAGCAACAGCAATCAGACAACAGAGAGAAATAAAAGGTATCCAAATTGGTAATGAAGAAGTCAAACTCTCTCTCTTCGCAGATGACATGATGCTTTATATGGAAAACCCAAAAGACTCCACCTCCAAACTACTA
This sequence comes from Neogale vison, assembly GCF_020171115.1. Lineage (NCBI taxonomy): Eukaryota > Metazoa > Chordata > Mammalia > Carnivora > Mustelidae > Neogale > Neogale vison. The sequence continues at coordinate 159,744,605 of NC_058091.1, read as the reverse complement.
GAACTCATACAGCAATTCAGCAACGTGGCAGGATACAAAGTCAATGTGCGGAAATCAGTGGCTTTCTTATACACTAAAAATGAAAATACAGAAAGGAAATTAGAGAATCTATTCCATTTACTATAGCACCAAGAACCATAAGATACCTGGGAATAACCCTAACCATAGAGGTAAAGGATCTGTACTCGAGGAACAACAGAAAACTCATGAAGGAAATTGAAGACACAAATAGATGGAAGACCATTCCATGCTCTTGGATCGGAAGAATAAACATTGTTAAAATGTCTATACTGCCTACAGCAATCTATACTTTTAATGCCATTCCGATCAAAATTCCACCGGCATTCTTCAAAGAGCAGGAGCAAATAATCCTAACATTTGTATGGAATCAGAAGAGACCCCGAATCTCTAAGGAAATATTGAAAAACAAAAATAAAGCTTGCGGCATCACGTTACCTGATTTCAAGCTTTATTACAAAGCTGTGATCACCAAGACAGCATGGTACTGGTATAAAAACAGACACATAGACCAGTGGAACAGAGTAGAGAGCCCAGATATGGACCCTCAACTCTATGATCAATTAATCTTCAACAAAACAGGAAAAAATATACAGTGGAAAAAAGACAGTCTCTTCAATAAATGGTGCTGGGAAAACTGGACAGCTATATGTAGAAGAATGAAACTCGACCATTCTCTTACACCATACACAAAGATAAACTCAAAATGGATAAAAGACCTCAACGTGAGACAGGAATTCATCAGAATCCTACAGGAGAACATAGGCAGTAATCTCTTCGATATCAGCCACAGCAACTTCTTTCAAGATATGTCTCCAAAGGCAAAGGAAACAAAAGCGAAAATAAACTTCTGGGACTTCATCAAAATCAAAAGCTTCTGCACAGCAAAGGAAACAGTCAAAAAGACAAAGAGGCAACCCACGGAATGGGAGAAGATATTTGCAAATGACAGTACAGACAAAAGGTTGATATCCAGGATCTATAATGAACTCCTCAAACTCAACACACAGGGAGCAGGCAAACACATCAAAAAATGGGCAGAAGATATGAACAGACACTTCTCCAATCAAGACATCCAAATGGCTATCAGACACATGAAAAAATGCTCATCATCATTAGCCCTCAGGGATATTCAAATTAAAACCACATTGAGATATCACCTTATACCAGTTAGAATGGCCAAAATTAACAAAACAGGAAACAACATGTGTTGGAGAGGATGTGGAGAAAGGGGAACCCTCTTCCACTGTTGGTGGGAATGCCAGTTGGTGCCGCCTCTTTGGAGAACAGTGTGGAGATTCCTCAAGAAATTAAAAATAGAGCTTCCCTATGACCCTGCATTTGCACTCCTGGGTATTTACCCAAAAGACACAGATGTCGTGAAAATAAGGCAATCTGTACCCCAATGTTTATAGCAGCAATGGCCACAGTCGCCAAACTATGGAAAGAACCAAGATGCCCTTCAACGGATGAATGGATAAGGAAGATGTGGTCCATATACACTATGGAGTATTATGCCTCCATCAGAAAAGATGAATACCCAACGTTTGTAGCAATATGGACGGGACTGGAAGAAATTATGCTGAGTGAAATTAGTCAAGCAGAGAGAGTCAATTATCATATGATTTCACTTATTTGTGTAGCATAACAAATAGCATGGAGAACAAGGGGTGTTATAGAGTAGAAGGGAATTTGGGTAAATTTGATGTTGATGTGAACCATGAGAGACTATGGACTCTGAAAAACAATCTTAGGGCTTTCAAATGGCGGGGGGTTGGGAGGTTGGGGTACCAGGTGGTGGGTATCATGGAGGGCACTGCTTGCATGGAGCACTGGGTGTGGTGAAAAAATAATGAATAAAGTTTTTCTGAAAATAAATGAATTGGAAAAAAAAAGTGTAGATTGCTCTAGGCAGTATAGACATTTTAACAATGTTCATTCTTCCGAACCAAGAGCATGAAATGTTCTTCCATCTTTTTGTGTCTTCTTCAATTTCTTTCATGAGTGTTCTATAGTTCCTCGAGTACAGATCCTTTACCTCTTTGGTTAGGTTTATTCCCAGTCACCTTATGGTTTTGGTGCTATAGTAAATGGAATCAATTCTCTAATTTCCCTTTCTGTATTTTCATTGTCACAACCAGGTTTTGACCACTGGGTGAGCTAAAGAGTCTCACTATGGTCACTTTGGCCTGGGTTGTGTATGATCCTCTATTTACCCAAAATCATCTCAACCAGAATCAATGTGAGCATTTCATTAACACAAATGTCATCACACCAGACCACTGTAGAAGGGTATATATTCTTTTCCAAGATTAAGAAACAAATACTTTTACTTTTGGCTCTCTTTCCTCTTTCTGTGAGACCATCATTTTGAAATAAAACTATAAACACGAGAATCTATGTAACATAGGAGAATAGGCACTTGGCTAGGAGACCCTGGAATTAAATTCTGCACCCTTGTTCTAGCACTTAACTTCTGAGCCATCTCTCTGAGATCATAGAACCATCCGACCTAGCACAAATAACAGGGGAAGATTATGTGGAAAACAAGTGGTAGTATGACATACCCAGTGAGGCTCTGGAGCACATCAGTAGGGTACATACATAAATATGAGAGCAGACCTGTCCTTATATGTTATGTTTTCTTCCTCTGCCTCAATTGACCCTTGCAGGCTTCTGGAGTATCACTGTGGTCCTTGAAGTTGGCTGGACTTTCTTCTTTGGCAAAACCACCAGTTGCAACCTCAGGTCATGATTCCTTTTCAGCAGCACCAAAGAGTAGACAGGGCCAATCACCAGTGCCCTGTCCCTAATATTCCCTTACAAGGCAGGGTTTCACTACAGTTCTCCCATCATGGCCCAGACAAGGGGATAAGATTTACACATCCATGACACACCCTGCTAAACAGAGGCTCTCTGGCTACCCTGGTAGCCACCTATCTGCTTACCAGCCAAAGGGGTGACTGTAGCAGAGACATCTCTAATTATTGGGAAGCTCTGCCTTGCAGCACCCTCTCACCTTCCTCATGCAGAGGGGAATGATATGGTCATCAAACTCAGAAGCCATAATGGTAAGAAACAGAATGTGTAAAATGAGAGTGGAAAGCAGGCCCACATCTATCCAGATTCAGATGTTTTCTAACCTGACAAAGACTACTGCAAAAGCTGAGGTTCCAGAGGGTCAATGAGGGGGTAGAAGAGGAAATTCATATCCTCTCCTAGGTGTAAATTAGGATCCAGGCAAACAAGGAAAGCAAAAGGCCTTAGAAAAGCTGGGATTTCCACCTCTTTGAAATGGTAGCTGATGTGGGCACATACATTCCATTTTCAAAGCCCAGATGCAAGTGAACAAACATCCAGAAATATTACCTTTCAGTTGTGCCATGGGATAGCTCTCTGTCAAAACATGGTCAAGACTGCTCAGCATAGCACCAACACATAGTGCTGATAGGACTGTTTCTGCTGTTGATTGGATGTTCCTAATCCAAACTTGTCCTAGATAAAAAATTCAGACAGAAAAAAAAATATGAAATAAACTGGGCTGTGTTGACTGAAAGCCCCTCTCCTGGTGGCTGACAGAAAGGAGTTTCCTCTACTCCCTTTCCAGCCACCCACACTGTAGCTAAGTCCTCCGATAAGTAGGCAAATACTAACCTTCACCCCCATCCAAAACTGCTTCAGAAAACTGCTGCAGTTGCCAAACTAACTGAGCATCCAGCTCGTGGCCTCTGTGCACACACCAGGAACGCCAGAGTCCCTGAGATCTCCAACACTTAGGATACCAAGTGGTAGAGCAAGCTTTACCCTTGATGAAACTGTCTTTCAGAAGTAGTGTGCTACAGCTACCATAACAAATAACAGGCTAGGAAGACTGAACCACAGACATCTAGACACCTGGTATGCATAGTTTTGGAGGCGCGCAAGTCCAAATTTAAGGTGCCAGAAGAGTCAGTTCTTGATGAGACCATCTTTCACATCTATAGCCGGCTGTCTGCCAGCTGTACTCTCTTCACAAGGGGGACACAGATAGACAGAGCGAGTAAGCTTTGTGGTCTCTTTTAAGGGCACAAATCATATAACGGGAATTCTGCCCTCCTGACCTAATCTAACACAGGGGATCAGGACTTCAACGTGAGTTTCCGGAGAAGGCACATTCAGTCCATAATAGAGTTATTTGCCAAATGCTCTGGGGATGAGAGAGGTATGAGTCATGAAACTACAGTGAATCAGAGTAACAAAATATGCATAACTTTCTTCAAGCACTGTGCACACGAGTGTATGTACATGTAAGTGCATGTATATAGACATATATAAACTTGGTGTTAGTCATATATCCAGTTATTTCTGTGATATTTTATAGTTTACAAACATGTATTAGTGGCAATTTAAATTGAAATCTAGTATATTTTCAACTACTAATAAGTTCTAGGAAGGCAAGCTTTATAATCACATCTTTCTGTTATGTCATTATGTGTTTCTAAAGATAACTTTACTTTGAAAATAACAACCACCAAGTCCTGGATGGCAATGATAAGAACTTTGAAAGGATTCAGACACCTCAGTTAGTGAAGTCTCCTTTATTGTAGATGCCATCAAGCTGTGTCACCTCTCCCAGTCTATGGAACACTTTGGGGGAGTGGGGGGGAATGTTTTGTGGATATGGTCCATGTTTCATCCTGCAGACATTTGCTGGAATCAAAACCTAGAACAATGGTGAAATCATAGAGAGTGACAGATTGTTTCATAGCCATCTTCCCCTGGAACGGAAGCAACAGTGGCAATATTTAGTACCTGTGATTAGTGAATTTTCTGTCTCTAAGTTGCAATTCTCTATTTTTACTATTTTATTTTAAACTGATCATTAATTTTTATCCAAATGTGTAAACATATGATTGCCCTTATGTTTTGTTTATAAAAAATACAATTTAGGGGTGCCTGCTTGGCTCAGTCATTAAACATCTGCCTTCAGCTCTGGTCATGATTTCAGGGTCCTGAGATGGAGCCATGCTTTGGGATCCCAACTTTATGTGTAGCCTGCTTCTCATTCTCCCAATCCCCCTGCTTGTTTTCCCTCTCTTGCTTTGTCTCTCTCTGTCAAATAAATAAAGTCTTTAAAATAAATAAATAAATAAACAATGCATTCTGTTCTAACACGTGGGTGTTAGAGTCATAAATTAATTTTTCTTTTGCCCTCCTAAAACATACTGTTGTGTTCACATTGTAAGGAAATATAACTATGGTAGGAAGAGTTTTTCCACACACTCAGGATTCATGACATAAAACGTTTTCTAAATTCAGAGAGTTTCACCTGGCTGTGCCAATCATGTGACTGTCCAGAGAGGCACGGAATTCAATGCACAAACAAGTGACTCTGAGATACAATTCTCTAAGTTTGTGGAAGATGCAAAGCTTTCTGACAGTAAGTTAGACTATGATACCGGCCTGGAAAGCAGACATGGCTAAGGAACTCCAGAAGGATGATGAGTGCCTTGTATTACAGTTCTGAAAATGACAGATACGAAGGAATTAAAATCACCCATTTCCAAGGTAATCAGACTAGTAATTGCATCATTTATTGTCACTATTAGTTAATACTTACTGTGATGATTAATTTTATTAGCCAATTTGACTGCCCACAAGGTTCCCAGATTAAACATTTCTACGTGTGTCTGTGAGGTATTTCTGGATGAGATTGCCATTTATATCATTGGATTGAATAGGACAAGTGGCCCTCCCCAAAGTGGGTAGGCATCAGTGCATCTCTTGAGGACCTTCACAGGTCATAGGGTGGGAAGGAGAAATTCACCTCCTTTTTCCTGTCTCACTGTTGAGCTGGGACATCTTATCTCATCTTGATTTATGCCAAAAGATGGGGTTGAACTGAACTACCAGCTTTCCTGGGTCTTCAACTTACACTGGCAGATCACAGGACTGTCATTGGTCTCTTTCTCTGGAGAACCCTCACTAAAGCAATTACCTAAAATTTACTTAATGAATGGAAGAAGTGAACATAACATTCAATGGTAGAAGGAGAAAGTAGAGACTCTGCTCCCCAAAGAAGAAAATTACCTCTCAGGAGGAAAACCTCTCATATGTGCTTTTCTCAGAAGTTCATACAGAATTCTAACCTACTCGCTCCTATACCTGGATGTTAGAAATAGTAACAAAAGCATCTATACTCTAGTTATAAAAAGAAACAGAGTTGGGAGATCTGGTCCAAATTCTAGCTTTACTGCTTACTGCATGTGGCCTTGGCAGGGCTCAGTCCCTTCTTCTTTAAAATAAGTTAATAATACTTAGCTCATCTATTTGATGTGTATTATATGTAGTTAGGTATTCACCTAATGAGGTTTAGATATTTCCTATTATCCCATAAATTATAAACATTAATTTTTATCTTTCTTTTCAAGTTTCTATGTTATTTGATATTTCTTTCCTTCAAAGTTGACTACTTGGAAGCATAGTGCTATGGACTGATGCCTATGTCCCACCTAAATTTATATGCTGAAGGTTTAATTTCCACTGCATGGTATTAAGAGGCAGGCATCTTTGGGAGTTGATTTAGTTTTGGATGAGGTCATGAAATTGAGGTGCTCTAGGATGAGATTAGTGCACTTATAAGAAGAGAACAGAGATATCAAGTTCCATCTCCACCTCTCTCCCTCTCTTCTCCATTCTCTGGTCTCTTCCCCCTCCCATGGAGACACAGAAGATGATACCCAGACACAAGCCAAGGGAACCCTCAACCAAGAACTGAAATGGCTTGCTCCCAGATCAAAGGCATCCACAGCCTCCAGAACTGTCAGAAATCAAGGTCTGATGTTTAAACCACCCAATTTAGGGTATTTTGATATGGCAGCCAGAGCTGAGTGAGACAGATAGCATCCATTCTTTTGCATGTCAATTTTTCCTTATCAAACTCAAAGAAATAAAACTCCTTCTATTGCTTTACACCTCCTTTCACCTGGTAAAACATAACTAATTGGCTTCTGCACCTAAAATCGCAGAATATACTTTCTTCTTCTGAACCATAAGAAACTATTTTTGAACTATACAAGGTATGGATTCTGAACACCATTACAGACAAAGAAACAAAGTACAGTCACTAGTGTGGAGATCACACCAGAGAGAACAGAGGGTATTTCTGATTAATCTTATTCAGATTCCTCAAAGACAAAAAAAAAAAAAAAAGCCTGATTTTATCAACTCGCTTTGTGAATAACACAAGAAAAGATTTCAGAAAAATATAGGTTTATCCACAGGCATAATATTTTCTCAGTATTATAGAGTAGAACTAAAGCTTACTCACAAAGAAGTTTCCTTCAAACCAAACCATAAGACACACACGTGGCCAAAGTTGTCTCTCGATGGTATTGTACCATGAGCTGCAATTAACAGGACCCAGTGAATACAGAAAGACAAGACAGAATAATGTGGTCAATAATAGCTGCTACATTGTAATATGTTGAAGTTATTTTAAAATCCCATTGGTCCAACTGACTTTCTGTGCCTTTGAGTCTTTCTTTCCTATTCCAACAACCATCTTACTCAAGGAGTTTTCAATTAGTATGAGAAACCAAAGGGTCAGAGTGCCTGAGTATGACACAAATGATCCCTAACCGAAATTACTCTAATATGTACTTCCATTTTATTCTATAAAAAACTGCTCTATCCAAATGTGGATATCCTCAAGGATACCTTATGCAGAAGGATAGATTCAGGATTCTATCCAGAATGCAATATCCAGAAGCATTATATCTATGCTCCTATTATCTTTTAGAGCCACATTTTTAGATGTAACTAGACAAATCTATTGTGCTTTATTCCGAAGAGTATAAGTGACAGAAAATCCTTGATTTCCAGAAATAATCAAATCCTCTGACTAGTGAATAAATGTGAATGAACCAGTCAAGTGATTCTGCTTCAGGTGAAAATACTAAACGTGGCTATAAAATAAATAAAATAGCTTCTTTTATAGCCTCTACACACTGGCTGCTCAAACACATCATGTCTTTTCCTACCACAGGATCTTTGAATAATTTCTCCTACTTCTTGAAATCTTTTTACAGCATCTTTTGGTCACCCATGAAAGAGTATGGCCTCACTTAAAGGATCCCTTCCTGGAAAAGTTAATGCCAGAGTGGCCTTGCTCCATATCCATATTTGCCTTTAATTATAGTTATCACCATTTATTTATCCTTAATAATATTACATTTCAGTCTTTCTCTCAACCTCTGCTGTCCAGTATAGTATCCAATAACCACCTGTGTCAACTTAAACTTAAATTTAAATAAATTATAATTAAGTAGAATTACAAAAAAATAATGATAAATTGGATTTCATCAAAACTGAGAACTCTGTTCCTTGAAAAACATTCTTAAAAGAATAAAATGCCCAGCCACATAGTGGGAGAAAATATTTGTAGATCACATATATGATAAGGAACTTAAATCAGAATATATAAATAACACTCAAAATTCAATAATATAAAAACTAAAAATACAACTAATTTTGGGCAAAATATTTGAATACAAACTTCATTGTACATAACACTTGGATGATAAGTTCATAAAAAAAATGTTCGCCATCACTAGTTGTTAGGAAAATGCAAATCAAAGTCACAGTAAAATGCCATATTATTCCAAGATAGCTACAATCAAAAAGATAGTAAGTGTGGGTGAAAATGTTGAGAAATTGGGCTCCTATACTACTCTTGGTAAGAATGTAAAACCACTTTGGAAAACAACTGGATAGTTACTTCAAAAGTTAAATCTACAGATAAAATATGACCCAGCCATTCAACCCCTACATGTATACCCAAAAGAAATGAAAGTGTAGGTCCATTCCAAGACTTAGAGTCAAGATGGCAGAGAAGTAGCAGGCAGAGACTACGTCAGGTAGCAGAAGATCAGCTAGATAGCTTATCTAAGGACTGCAAACACAAATCCAAAGGGAGATCGAAGAACAGCAACTCTAGAAACAGAAAAATCAAGCACTTTCTGAAAGGTAGGACTGGTGGAGAAGTGAATCCAAAGCGACGGGAAGATAGACTGCGGGGGGAGGGGCCAGCTCCCGGCAAGTGGTGCAGCAACGGAGTACAAAATAAGGACTTTTAAAAGTCTGTTCTACTGAGAGACATAGCTACAGAGGCTAAACTGGGGTGAAGCCCATGCGGGGTCAGCGTGGCCTCAGGTCCTGCAGGGTCACAGAAGGATTGGGGGTGTCTGAATGTCACAGAGCTTACAGGTATTAGAATGGGGAATCTGGCTACAGAGACAGAGCTGAGGAGTTACCTCTCAGCTCGGGGTTACCTTGAACCAGTCACAGGCTCTGTGAGCTCAGAGTGCGGCCAGAGGCCAGAGAGATGGGAGTAATTGGGCGCTATTCTCTGAGGGAGCATTGAGGAGCAGGGCCCCAAGCTTTTGGCTCCTCCAGGCCAGAGACTGGGAGGCCACCATTTTCATTCCCATCCTCCAGAACTCTACAGAAAGCATTCAGGGAACAAAAGCTCCTGAAAGCAAACCCACACTGATTATGCAGCCCAGCCCATGGTAAGGGTGGTGCAATTCCACCTGGGGCAAAGGCACTTGAGAATCACTACAAAAAGCCTCTCTGCCAGAAGGTCAACAAGAAATCCAGCCAGGACCAAGTTCACGTACCAAGGAGTTCAGTTTCAATACCAAGGAGAGCAGCGGAATTCCAGAGGAAGAGGAAAGCAAAATACGGAACTCAAGACTTTCTCCCCATGATTCTTTAGTCTTGCAGTTAATTTATTTTTTTTTTCTTTTTCAAACTTTTTCTTCTTTATTTTACTGCTAAATTTTTTAAACCTTTGCCCTTTTCTTTTTTAACATTTTTAACTAGTTTATCTAGTTTATCAAATATATATATATATATATATATATATATATATATATATATATCTTTACTAATTTTATTTTCTATTTATTTATTTTCCTGGACCTCTTTTTATCCCCTTTCTCATCCCCCACGATTTGGGGTCTCTTCTAATTTGGTTAAAGCAAATTTTCCTGGGGTCTTTGCCACTCTTTTAGTATTGTAATTGCTCCTTCATATACTCTTATCTGGACAAAATGACAAGGCATAAAAATTCACCACACACACACACACAAAAGAACAAGAGGCAGTACTGAAGGCTAGGGACCTAATCAACACAGATATTGGTAATATGTCAGATCTAGAGTTCAGAATGTTGATTCTCAAGGTTCTAGCCAGGCTTGAAAAAGGCATGGAAGATATTAAAGAAACCCTCTCAGGAGATATAAAAGCCCTTTCTGGAGAAATAAAAGAACTAAAATCTAACCAAGTTGAAATCAAAAAAGCTATTAATGAGGTGCAATAAAAAATGGAGGCTCTCACAGCAAGGATAAATGAGGCAGAAGAAAGAATTAGTGACATAGAAGAGCAAATTACAGAGAATAAAGAAGCTGAGCAAAAGAGGGACAAACAGCTACTGGACCACGAGGGGAGAATTCGAGAGATAAGTGACACCATAAGATGAAACAACAATAGAATAATTGGGTTTCTAGAAGAAGAAAAAAGAGAGGGGAGCAGAAGGTACACGGGAGACAATTATCGGGGAGAATTTCCCCAATATGGCAAAGGGAACAAGCATCAAAATTCAGGAGGTTCAGAGAACACCCCACAAAATCAATAAGAATAGGCCCACATGCTGTCACCTAATAGTAAAATTTACAAGCCTTAGTGACAAAGAGAAAATCCTGAAAGCAGCCCGGGAAAAGAAGTTGGTAACACACAATGTTAAAAATATTAGATTGGCAGCAGACTTATCCACAGAGACCTGGCAGGCCAGAAAGAGCTATCATGATATATTCAGAGCACTAAAGGAGAAAAACATGCAGCCAAGAATACTATATCCAGATAGGCTATCATTGAAAATAGAAGGAGAGATTAAAAGCTTCCAGGACAAACAAAAATTGAAATAATTTGCAAACACCAAACCAGCTCCACAGGAAATATTGAAAGGGGTCCTCTAAGCAAAGAGAGAGCCTACAAGTGGTAGATCAGAAAGGAACAGAGACAATATACAGTAACAGTCACCTTACAGGCAATACAATGGCACTAAATTCATATCTCTCCATAGTTACCCTGAATGTTAATGGGCTAAATGCCCCAATCAAAAGACACAGGGTATCAGAATGGATAAAAAAAAAAAAAACATCTATATGTTGCCTACAAGAAACTAATTTTAAACCCAAAGACACCTCCAGATTTAAAGTGAGGGGGTGGAAAACAATTTACCATGCTAATGGACATCAGAAGAAAGCAGGAGTGGCAATCCTTATATCAGATCAATTAGATTTTAAGCCAAAGACTATAATAAGAGATGAGGAAGGACCCTATATCATACTCAAAGGATCTGTCCAACAAGAAGATCTAACAATTTTAAATATCTATGTCCCAACATGGAAACAGCCAACTATATAAACCAATTAATAACAAAATCAAAGAAACACATCAACAATAATACAGTAATAGGGGACTTTAACACTCCCCTCACTGAAATGGACAGATCATCCAAGCAAAAGATCAACAAGGAGATAAAGACCATAAATGACACACTGGACCAGATGGACATGACAGATATATTCAGAACATTTAATCCCAAAGCAACAGAATACACATTCTTCTCTAGTGCACATAGAACATTCTCAGAATAGATCACAACCTTGGTACTAAATCAGGTCTGAACCAGTATCAAAAGACTGAGATCATCCCCTGCATATTTTCAGACCACAATGCCCTGAAGCTAGAACTCAATTACAACACGAAATTTGGAAAGAACCCAAATACATGGAGACTAAACAGCATCCTTCTAAAGAATGAGTGGGTCAACCAGGAAATTAAAGAAGAATTGAAAAAAATCATGGAAACAAATGATAATGAAAACACAACGGTTCAAATTCTGTGGGAAACAACAAAGGCAGTCCTGAGAGGAAAATATATAGTGGTAGAAGCCTTTCTCGAGAAACAAGAAAGGTATCAAGTACACAACCTAACCCTGCACCTAAAGGAGCTGGAAAAAGAAGAAGAAAGAAACCCTAAACCCAGCAGGAGAAGAGAGATCATAAAGATCGAGCAGAAATGAATGAAATAAAAACCAAAAAAACAATAGAACAAATCAGTGAAACTAGGAGCAGGTTCTTTGAAAAAATTAATAAGATTGATAAACCCCTGGCCAGACTTTTTAAAAAGAAAAGAGAAAGGACTCAAATAAATAAAATCATGAACGAAAGAGGAGAGATCACAACGAATACCAAAGAAATACGGACAATTATAATAACATCCAATGAGCAACTCTACACCAAATTTGACAATATGGAAGAAATGGATGCATTCCTAGAGAAATAAAAACTACCACAACTGAACCAAGAAGAAATAGAAAGACTGAACAGACCCATAACCAGTAAGGAGATTGAAACAGTCATCAAAAACCTACAAGCAAAAAAAAAAAAAAAAAAAAAAAAAGCCAGACAGCTTCCCAGGGGAATTCTACCAAACATTTAAAGAAGAATTAATTCCTATTCTCCTGAAACTGTTCCAAAAATAGAAATGGAAAGAAAACTTCCAAATTCATTTTATGAGGCCAGCATCAGCTTGATCCCAAAACCAGACAAGAATCCCATCAAAAAAGTGAACTACAGACCAATATCCTTGAGGAACACACATGCAAAAATTCTCACCAAAACACTAGCCAATAGGATCCAACAGTACATTAAAAGGATTATTCACCGCAATCAAGTGGGATTTATTACAGGCCTGCAAGGTTAGTTCAACATCTGCAAATCAATCAATGTGATACAACACATTAATAAAAGATAGAACAAGAACCATATGATACTCTCAATAGATGCTGAAAAAGCATTTACAAAGAACAGCATTTTTCCTGATCAAAACTCTTCAAAGTGTAGGGATAGAGGGCACATACCTCAATATTATCAAAGCCATCTATGAAAAACCTGCTGTAAATATCATTCTGAATGGAGAAAAACTGAAAGGTTTTCCGCTAAGATCAGGAAAACAGCAGGGATGTACATTATCACCACTGCTATTCAACATAGTACTAGAAGTCCTAGCCTCAGCAATCAGACTACAAAAGGAAATTAAAGGCATCCAAATTGGCAAAGAAGAAGGCAAACTATCGCTCTTCACAGATGATATGATACTATAAGTGGAAAACCCAAAAGACTCCCCTCCAAAACTGCTAGAACTTGTACAGGAATTCAGTAAAGTGTCAGGATATAGAAATCAGTTACATTTCTCTACACCAACAACAAGACCAAAGAAAGATAAATTAAGGAGTCAATCCCATTTACAATTGCACTCAAAACTATAAGATACCTAGGAATAAACCTAACCAAAGAGGCAAAGAAGCTATACTAAGAAAATTATAAAGTACTAATGAAAGAAATTGAGGAAGACACAAAGAAATGGAAAGATGTTCCATGCTTCTGGAATAAGAATAAATATTGTTTAATATAAAATAAACATAAAATGTTTATGCTACCTAAAGCATCTACACTTTTTTTTTCACCACACCCAGTGCTCCATACAATCCGTGCCCTCTATAATACCCATCACCTGGTACCCCCAACCTCCCACTCCCCCGCCACTTCAAACCCCTCAGATTGTTTTTCAGAGTCCATAGTCTCTCATGATTCACCTCCCCTTCCAATTTACCCCAACTCCCTTTTAATGCAATTCTTATCAAAATACCATCCATTTTTTTCAAAGAAATAGAACAAATAGTCCTAAAATTTATATAGAACCAGAAAAGACCTCGAATAGCCTAAGGAATATTGAAAAAGAAAGCCAAAGTTGGTGGTATCACAATTCCAGACTTCAAGCTCTATTACAAAGCTGTCATCATGAAAACAGCATGGTACTGGCACAGAAACAGAGACATAGATCAATGGAACAGAATAGAGAGCCCAGAAATAGACCCTCAACTCTATGGTCAACTAATCTTCGACAAAGCAGGAAAGAATGTACGATTTAAAAAAGATAGCCTCTTCAATAAATGGAGTTGGGAATATTGGACAGCCACATACAGAAAAATGAAATTGGACCATTTCCTTACCACAAACGAAAATAGACTCAAAATGGATGAAGTACCTCTATGTGAGAAAGGAATCCATCAAAATACTTGAGGAGAACACAGGCAGCAACCTCTTTGACCTCAGTGGCAGCAACTTCTTTTTTTTTTAATTTTTTTGTAAAGATTTTATTTATTTATTTGTCATAGAGAGAGAAGCGAGAGCAAGCACAGGCAGACAGAGTGGCAGGCAGAGGCAGAGGGAGAAGCAGACTCCCTGCCAAGCAAGGAGCCAGATGCGGGACTCGATCCCAGAATGCTGGGATCATGACCTGAGCCGAAGGCAGCCGCTTAACCAACTGAGCCACCCAGGCGTCCCAGTGGCAGCAACTTCTTCCAAGGAACATCACCAAAGACAAGGGAAGCAAGGGCAAAAATGAACTATTGGGATTTCATCAAGATCAAAAGCTTTTGCACAGCAAAGGAAACAGTTAACAAAACCAAAAGACAACTGACAGAATGGGAGAAGATTTCTGCAAACGACCTATCAGATAAAGGGCTATTGTCCAAAATCTATAAAGAACTTGCAAACTCAACACCCAGAGAACACATAATCCAATCAGGAAATGGGAAGAAGACAAGAACAGACATTTTTGCAAAGAAGACATACAGATGGCCAACAGACACATGAAAAAGTGCTCCACATCACTCGGCATCAGGGAAATACAAATCAAAACCACAATGAGATATCACCTCACACCAGTCAGAATGGCTAAAATTAACAAGTCAGGAAATGACAGATGCTGGTGAGGATGCGGAGAAAGGGGAACCCTCCTACACTGTTGGTGGGAATGCAAGCTGGTGCAACCACTCTGGAAAACAGCATGGAGGTTCCTCAAAATATTGAAAATAGAACTACCCTATGACCCAGCAATTGCACTACTGGGTATTTACCCTAAAGATTCCAATGTAGTGATCTGAAGGGGCACATGCACCTGAATGTTCATAGCAGCATTGTCTACAATAGCCAAACTATGAAAAGAACCTAGATGTCCATCAACAAATGAATGGATAAAGAAGTGGTATATATGCACAATGGAATACTATGTAGTCATCAAAAGAAATGAAATCTTGCCATTTGTGACGATGGGGATGGAACTAGAGGGTATCATGCTTAGCGAAATAAGTCAATCAGAGAAAGACAACTATCATATGATCTCCCTGATATGAGGAAGTGGAGATGCAACATGGGGGGTTGAGGGGATAGGAGAAGACAAAATGAAACAAGATGGTATTGGGAGGGAGACAAACCATAAGTCACTCAAAAGAAACTGAGGGTTGCTGGGGGAGGGGGGTTGGGAGAATAGGGGTGGGGTTATGGACATTGGGGAGGATATGTACTATGTCGAGTGCTGTGAAGTGTTCAAAACTGGTGATTCACAAACCTCTGCCCCTGGGGATAAAAATATTATATGTTTATAAAAATAAAAATTAAAAAAGAATGTAGGAGGAAAAAATGTTTCTTCTCTGAAACAGACGGGATTACCAGATGGAAGAAAGAAGTCAAGAACAAAGAGTGTCATGTTCATAATTTGAGGGAAGTATGTAGGCATCCAATGGTCAGTGTGCTGCTTAAACAGGTGGTGTGCTGGATTGGATGGAATGCTTCGCCCACACTCTCTGATGCTTTTCTCTTCTTTTTTTTTTCCAATTTATTTATTTTCAGAAAAACAGTATTCATTATTTTTTCACCACACCCAGTGCTCCATGCAAGCTGTGCCCTCTATAATACCCACCACCTGGTACCCCAACCTCCCACCCCCCCCGCCACTTCAAACCCCTCAGATTGTTTTTCAGAGTCCATAGTCTCTCATGGTTCATCTCCCCTTCCAATTTACCCAAAAGCACATACCCTCCCCAATGTCCATAACCCTACACCCCTTCTCCCAACCCCCCTCCCCCCAGCAACCCACAGTTTGTTTTGTGAGATTAAGAGTCACTTATGGTTTGTCTCCCTCCCTATCCCATCTTGTTTCATGGATTCTTCTCCTACCCACTTAAGCCCCCAAAGAATAATATCATATGATCTCCCTGATATGAGGAAGTGGTGATCTTTTCTCTTCTTATGTGTTCTACTACACCCTTTTTTTCCCCATTTATTTATTTTCAGCATAACAGTATCATTATTTTTTTCACCACATCCATTGCTCCATGGATTCTGTGCCCTCTATAATACCCACCACCTGGTACCCCGACCTCCCACCCCCCCATCACTTAAAACCCCTCAGATTGTTTTTCAGAGTCCATAGTCTCTCATGATTCAACTCCCCTTCTAATTTACCCCAACCCCCTTCTCTCTAACTCCCCAAGTCCTCCATGCTTTTTGTTATGCTCCACAAATAAGTGAAACCATATGATAATTGAATCTCTCTGCTTGACTTATTTCACTCAACATAATCTCTTCCAGTCCCATCCATGTTGCTACAAAACTTGGGTATTCATCCTTTCTGATGGAGGCATAATACTCCATAGTGTATATGGACCACATCTTCCTTATCCATTCATCCGTTGAAGGACATCTTGGTTCTTTCCACAGTTTGGCGACTGTGGCCATTGCTGCTATAAACACTGGGGTACATATGGCCTTTTACACTACATCTGTATCTTTGGGGTAAATACCCAGGAGTGCAATGGCAGGGTCATAGGGAAGTTCTATTTTTAATTTCTTGAGGAATATCCACACTGTTCTCCAAAGAGGCTGCACCAACTTGCATTCCCACCAACAATGTAAGAGGGTTCCCCTTTCTCCATATCCCCTCCAACACATGTTGTTCCCTGTCTTGTTAATTTTGGCCATTCTAACTGGTATAAGGTGATATCTCAATGTACTTTTAATTTGAATCTCCCTGAGGGCTAGTGATGATGAACATTTTTTGATGTATCTGATACCCATTTGTATGTCTTCATCAGAGAAATGCCTGTCCATATCTTCTGCCCATTTTTTGATGTGTTGGCCTGTTTTGTGTGTGTTGAGTTTGGGGAGTTCATTGTAGATCCTGGATATCAATCTTTTGTCTGTACTGTCATTTGCAAATATCTTCTCCCATTCCATGGGTTGCCTCTTTGTTTTCTTTACTCTTTCCTTGGCTGTGCAGAAGCTTTTGATTTGGCTGAAGCCCAAAAAATTTATATTCGCTTTTGTTTCCTTTGCCATTGGAGACATATCTTGAAAGAAGTTGCTGTGGCTTATATCAAAGAGATTACTGCCTATGTTCTCCTCTAGGATTCTCATGGATTCCTGTCTCACATTGAGGTCTTTTATCCATTTTGAGTTGATCTTTGTGTACGGTGTAAGAGAATGGTCGAGTTTCATTTATCTACATATAGCTGCCCAGTTTTCCTAGCACCATTTATTGAAGAAACTGTCTTTTATCCACTGTATACTTTTTCCTGTTTTGTCGAAGATTAATTGACCATAACGCTGAGGGTCCATATCTGGGCTCTCTACGCTGTTCCATTGGTCTGTGTGTCTGTTTTTATGCCACAACCATGCTGTCTTGGTGATCACGGCTTTGTAGTAAAACATGAAACCAGGTACCGTGATGACCCCCGTTTTATTTTTGTTTTTCAACATTTCCTTAGCGATTCGGGCTCTCTTCTGATTCCATACAAATGTTAGGATTATTTGCTCCATCTTTTTGAGGAATACCGGTGGAATTTTGAACAAAATGGCATTAAAAATACATATTGCTCTAGGCAGTATAGACATTTGAACAATGTTTATTCTTCCGATCCAAGTGCATGGAATGGTCTTCCATCTTTTTGTGTCTTCTTCAATTACTTTCATGAGTGTTCTGTAGTTCCTCAAGTACAGATCCTTTACCTCTTTGGTTAGGTTTATTCCCAGGTATCTTATGATCCTTTGTGCTATAATAAATGGAGTAGATTCTCTAATTTCCCTTTCTGTATCTTCATTGTTAGTGTATAAGAAAGCCACTGATTTCTGGACATTTACTTTGTATCCTGCCACGTTGCTGAATTGCTGTATAAGTTCTACTAGTTTGGGGGTGGAGTCTTTTGGGTTTTATATATAAAGAATCATGTTATCTCAAAGAGAGAGAGTTTGCTTCTTCAGTACCAATTTGGATACATTTTATTTACCTTTGTTGTCTGATAGCTGTTGCTAGGACTTCTAATACTATGTTGAACAAGAGTAGTGAGAGTTAGAATCCTTGTCATGTTCCGTATCTCAACGAGAAGGATGCAAGCTTTTTCTCATTGAGGATGATATTTTATGTGGGTCTTTCCTAGATAGATTTGATGAGGTTCAGGAATGTTCCCTCTATCCCTATAATTTGAAGCGTTTTAATCAGGAACGGATGCTGGATTTTGTCAAATGCTTTTTCTGCATCAATTGAGAGGACCATGTGGTTCTTCTCTCTTCTCTTATTAATTTGTTCTATCACATTGCTTGATTTGCAAATGTTGAACCATCCTTGTAGCCCAGGGATGAATCCCACCTCGTCATGGTGGATAATCTTTTTAATGTGCTGTTGGATCCTGTTAGCTAGGCTCTTATTGAGAATCTTGGCATCCATATTCATCAGTGATATTGGTCTGAAATTCTCCTTTTTGGTAGGGTCTTTGCATAGTTTGGGGATCAGGGTAATGCTGGTTTCATAGAAAGAGTCAGGACTTTTCCTTCTGCTTCAATTTTTTTTTTTTTTGTGGGATTTGAAAACGTCTTACTTCTTTTTTTTCCAATTTATTTATTTTCAGAAAAACAGTATTCATTATTTTTTCACCACACCCAGTGCTCCATGCAAGCCGTGCCCTCTATAATACCCACCACCTAGTACCCCAACCTCCCACCCCCCCGCCACTTCAAACCCCTCAGATTATTTTTCAGAGTCCATAGTCTCTCATGGTTCACATCCCCTTCCAATTTACCCAAATGCCCTACTCTTCTCTAATGCCCCTTGTCCTCCATGCTATTTGTTATGCTCCACAGATAAGTGAAACCATATGATAATTGACTCTCTCTGCTTGACTTATTTCACTCAGCATCATCTCTTTCAGTCCCGCCCATGTTGCTACAAAAGTTGGGTATTCATCCTTTCTGATGGAGGCATAATACTCCATAGTATATATGGACCACATCTTCCTTATCCATTCATCCGTTGAAGGACATCTTGGTTCTTTCCATAGTTTGGCGACTGTGGCCAGTGCTGCTATAAACATTGGGGTACAGATGGCCCTTCTTTTCACGACATCTGTATCTTTGGGGTAAATACCCAGGAGTGCAATTGCAGGGTCGTAGGGAAGCTCTATTTTTAATTTCTTGAGGAATCTCCACACTGTTCTCCAAAGAGGCTGCACCAACTTGCATTCCCACCAACAGTGGAAGAGGGTTCCCCTTTCTCCACATCCTCTCCAACACATGTTGTTTCCTGTTTTGTTAATTTTGGCCATTCTAACTGGTGTAAGGTGATATCTCAATGTGGTTTTAATTTGAATCTCCCTGAGGGCTAATGAGGATGAACATTTTTTCATGTGTCTGATAGCCATTTGGATGTCTTGATTGGAGAACTGTCTGTTCATATCTTCTGCCCATTTTTTGATGTGTTTGTCTGTTTCGTGTGGGTTGAGTTTGAGGAGTTCATTATAGATCCTGGATATCAACCTTTTGTCTGTACTGTCATTTCAAATATCTTCTCCCATTCCGTGGGTTGCCTCTTTGTCTTTTTGACTGTTTCCTTTGCTGTGCAGAAGCTTTTGATTTTGATGAAGTCCCAGAAGTTTATTTTTACTTTTGTTTCCTTTGCCTTTGGAGACATATCTTGAAAGAAGTTGCTGTGGCTGATATCGAAGAGATTACTGCCTATGTTCTCCTGTAGGATTCTGATGAATTCCTGTCTCACGTTGAGGTCTTTTATCCATTTTGAGTTTATCTTTGTGTATGGTGTAAGAGAATGGTCGAGTTTCATTCTTCTACATATAGCTGTCCCGTTTTCCCAGCACCATTTAATGAAGAGACTGTCTTTTTTCCACTGTATATTTTTTCCTGTTTTGTTGAAGATTAATTGACCATAGAGTTGAGGGTCCATATCTGGACTCTCTACTCTGTTCCACTGGTCTATGTGTCTGTTTTTATACCAGTACCATGCTGTCTTGGTGATCACAGCTTTGTAATAAAGCTTGAAATCAGGTAACGTGATGCCGCAAGCTTTATTTTTGTTTTTCAATATTTCCTTAGAGATTTGGGGTCTCTTATGATTCCATACAAATGTTAGGATTATTTGCTCCTGCTCTTTGAAGAATGCCGGTGGAATTTTGATCGGAATGGCATTAAAAGTATAGATTGCTGTAGGCAGTATAGACATTTTAACAATGTTTATTCTTCCGATCCAAGAGCATGGAATGGTCTTCCATCTATTTGTGTCTTCTTCAATTTCTTCATGAGTTTTCTGTTGTTCCTCGAGTACAGATCCTTTACCTCTATGGTTAGGGTTATTCCCAGGTATCTTATGGTTCTTGGTGCTATAGTAAATGGAATAGATTCTCTAATTTCCTTTCTGTATTTTCATTTTTAGTGTATAAGAAAGCCACTGATTTCCGCACATTGACTTTGTATCCTGCCACGTTGCTGAATTGCTGTATGAGTTCTAGTAGTTTGGAGGTGGAGTCTTTTGGGTTTTCCATATAAAGAATCATGTCATCTGCGAAGAGAGAGAGTTTGACTTCTTCATTACCAATTTGGATACCTTTTATTTCTCTCTGTTGTCTGATTGCTGTTGCTAGGACTTCTAATACTATGTTGAACAAGAGTGGTGAAAGTGGGCATCCTTGTCTTGTTTCTGATCTCAATGTGAAGGCTGCAAGCTTTTTGCCATTGAGGATGATATTTGCTGTGGGTCTTTCATAGATAGATTTGATGAGGTTCAGGAATGTTCCCTCTATCCTTATACTTTGAAGCGTTTTAATCAGTAACGGATGCTGGATTTTGTCAAATGCTTTTTCTGCATCAATTGAGAGGTCCATGTGGTTCTTCTCTCTTCTCATATTAATTTGTTGTATCACATTGATTGATTTGCGAATGTCGAACCATCCTTGTAGCCCAGGGATTAATCCCACCTGATCATGGTGGACAATCTTTTTGATATGCTGTTGGATCCTGTTGGCTAGGATCTTGTTGAGAATCTTAGCATCCATATTCATCAGTGATATTGGTCTGAAATTCTCCTTTTTGGTATGGTCTTTTCCTGGTTGGGGGATCAGGGTAATGCTGGCTTCATAGAAAGAGTCTGGAAGTTTTCCTTCTGCTTCAATTTTTTGAAACAGCTTCAGGAGAATAGGTGTTATTTCTTCTTTGAAGGTTTGGTTGAATTCCCCAGGGAATCCGTCAGCTCCTGGGCTCTTGTTTTTTGGGAGGTTTTTGATCACTGCTTCAATCTCGTTATTAGATATCGGTCTATTCAGGTTGTCGATTTCTTCCTGGCTCAATGTTGGTAGTTTATATTTTTCCAGGAATGCATCCATTTCATCTAGATTGCTAAGCTTATTGGCATATAACTATTCGTAATAACTTCTGATGATTGTTTCTACTTCCTTGGTGTTAGTTGTGATCTCTCCCTTTTCATTCATAATTTTATGAATTTGGGCTTTCTCTCTTTTCTTTTGGATTAGTGTTGCCAGTGGCTTATCGATCTTATTGATTCTTTCAAAAAACCAGCTTATAGTTTCATTGATACGTTCTACTGTATCTCTGGTTTCTCCCTCATTGATCTCAGCTCTAGTCTTGGTGATTTCCCTTCTTATGTGTGGAGTTGGTTTGATTTGTTGTTGATCCTCCAGTTCTTTAAGGTGTAGAGACAGCTGGTGTGTTCTGGATTTTTCAATTTTTTTGAGCGAGGCTTGGATGGCTATATAATTTCCCCTTAGGACCGCCTTTGCTATTTCCCATAGGTTTTGGACCAAAGTGTCTTCATTCTCATTGGTTTCCATGAATTATTTCAGTTCTTCTTTGATCTCCTGGTTGATCCAAGCATTCTTAAGCAAGGTGGTCTTTAGCTTCCAGGTGTTTGACTTCCTTCGGAACTTTTCCTTGTGATTGAGCTCCAGTTTCAAAGCATTGTGATCTGAGAATATGCAGGGAATCATCTCAGTCTTCTGGTATTGGTTGAGTCCTGATTTGTGACCCAGTATGTTGTCTATTCTGGAGAAGGTTCCGTGTGCACTAGAGAAGAATGAGTATTCTATTGTTTTAGGGTGGAATGTTCTGTATATATCTATGAGATCCACCTGGTCCAATGTGTCATTCAATGCTCTTGTTTCTTTATTGATTTTCTGCTTCGATGATCTGTCTAATTCTGAAAGAGGCGTGTTAAGATCTCCTACGATTAGTGTATTCATATCAATATGACTCTTTATCTTCATTAACAGTTTTCTTAAGGAATTGGTTGCTCCCATATTGGGAGCATAGATATTTACAATTGTTAGATCATCTTGGTGGATAGTCCCTTTAAGGATTATGTAGTGTCCTTCTGTATCTCTGACTACAGTCTTTAGTTTGAAGTCTAATTTATCTGATATGAGAATCGCTACCCCAGCCTTCTTTTGAGTCCCATTGGCATGAAAGATGCTTCTCCACCCCTTCACTTTCAGTCTGCGTGTATCTTTAGGTTCAAAATGGGTTTCTCGTAGACAGCATATGGATGGGTCCTGTCGTTTTATCCAATCTGCAACCCTGTGCCGTTTTATGGCTGCATTTAGGCCTTTCACATTGAGAGTGATTATTGATAGATACATTTTTATTGCCATTGAGTTACCTTTGAAGTCTTTCTTTCTGTAGACTGTCTCTATATTTCTATTCAATGCTATTCTTGGAATTTTTCCTCTTTTATAGAACCCCCCTTAATATTTCCTGCAGTGTCGGCTTGGTGGTTGCATAGTATTTTAAGCCTTGCCGGTCTTGGAAACTCTTTATCTCTCCAGCCATTTTGAATGTCAGTCTTGCTGGATAAAGTATTCTTGGCTGCATGTTCTTCTCATTTAGGCCCTGAATATATCTTGCCAGCCTCTTCTGGCTTGCCAGGTCTCTGTGGACAGGTCTGACGTCATTCTGATTGGTTTCCCTCTGTAAGTAAGGAGCCTCTTTGCCCTGGCGGCTTTCAAGAGATTATATCTACAATTATAATTCCTCAATTTGACTATCAGGTGTTGTGGTGTTTTTTTGGAATGTATAATCTTGGGTGGAGACCGTTCAGCCTCTAGTACATGAACGCTGGTTTCATTCGCGAGATTCGGAAAGTTTTCATGAAGGACTTTTTCCACGATATCTTCTAGACTTCTTTCTTTCTCCTCCCCTTCAGGGATTCCAATAATTCTGACATTGGAATGCTTCTTGGCATCATTTATTTCCCTTATTCTGCTTCCGTGGGATCTAAGCTTTTTGTTCCAGGCTTCGTCCTGATCCTTTCTCTCTATCTGTTTGTCTTCCAGATCACTAATTCTATCTTCTGTCTCAGTTACTCTAGCTTTGAGTTTAGATTAGATTGGAGCTAACTGAGAGCATTGTGAACCTCCTCCCTGGTAGCTTTAAGCTCCGCCCTAACATTGTGAACATCCTGTCTGGTCGCTTTCAGTTTGGCCCTAATCAATTCTGTTTGGTCATCCATGGCTTTCTCCAACCTAGCTATTGCCTGGATAATTGTTAGCCTGAATTCTCTTTCTGACATATTGCTATGTTGATAGCCATTAGCTCCGTTGCAGAAGGTCCATAATCTGTATTTATCTTCTGTTGGGCATTCCTCCTCCTAGTCATTTTGGTGGGAGAAGACTGAACAGATGTAGCTGGATGTATCAACTCTGGTGCAGTCAAGGTGCACCCTGGAACACTTCTGAGCAATCAGGATTCCCCACGCAAACGAGAGATAAAAGAAAAGAGAAAGAAAAAAGGAAAAGAAAAAAAGACAAAGAAAAAAGAGAGAGACAGGAAAGAAAGGGAAGATGAAAGAGAAGGTTCAGCCCAGATGGACCCCAAGGTAATAT
Source organism: Neogale vison (assembly GCF_020171115.1). NCBI lineage: Eukaryota > Metazoa > Chordata > Mammalia > Carnivora > Mustelidae > Neogale > Neogale vison. The sequence continues at coordinate 159,720,460 of NC_058091.1, read as the reverse complement.
TTATGAAGTAGACAAACAAAAAGAGATAGAAAGACTGATACAATTATATAGCAAGAGAAAGAAAAAAATATATATATATATATATGCAAATAAATAAAGAACCTCGTCAAAAAGAACCACAAGTGTAAAATTTATATGCTATCAGGACAAACACAAAAAACACAGAAACACTGGTGAAAGAAGATGGGAGAGTTATTATAAATTCTCAGTGTGTGTGAGAAAGGTTGTTTTGATTCTTCCTGGATGTATCTTGATATCTTTGTTAAAGGACTCAACTTTCCTAAGATAAAGGGGATTAAAAATTGGTTTACCTATAGGGGTAGTATTGATTGGGGAAGGGGGATTACTTTGAAGTTAACTCTATATGAATATTAGAGGATAAAAATAAAAAGGAATATACTAGACTAAACTAAACTAATTTTTTTAAAAAAATGGAATTCAAAAAATAAAAATGCAAAAGAAAAACATAGGTGTATGTATCAAAAAGTTCAGGTTAGAAAGGTATTATGGAATTTGATGTACTCTACAGCTCGCTGTGATCGTAAATAGGTTAAAAAAATTACCTATGTGTTAAAAAAAAAAATATATGAACCGGAATAGTGGAAACGTGTGAACAATACAAGTTTTCCTATGAAGTAGTGGTGGTTCTCTTGTAGTCCTTTTTTTTTTTTTCTTTCTTGGTTTGCTTTTGGGGGAGGGGCCTGCCACGTGGGTTGTCCGTCAATGATGTTTCCTGAGTTGAGTCTCCCCGTCCCCCTCAAGGGGGTGGGCTCTGGGGAAACTGGTTTTTTTCAGGCTTTTGTTCTCCGGCGGTTTTTTTGCTTGTTCACTTTCTTCCCTCTCACCTTGACCGCCTTTGATGGCTTTTTGTAGTATTAGAAGAATCAAACCACACCCTTATCTCCGTCTCAGAGAGAAGCCTCAGTCTGGTTGCAGAAGCTGAATAAGTTCCCCCTTGGTCGCTGGCAGCGCAGGTTCCAAGTTGCAGACCCTGGGGGTGAAGGATCTTTTGCTCGTCCCCAAAGCCAAGGCAGTGGCGGCTGTCTGGGAGCTCCCGACGGCCAGAGAGGATCCAAGCAGCGATCGCACACTGAGATTTTGCCGCAGGCCTGGGCTGGGAGTGCCCAGCTTGCGCGCACCTCTTTTCAGAGGCGGCTATGGGTCGGGCGCGCATCTGGGGCACTGAGAACAGGGCGCGGGTCTGTGAGCCCCAGGCTGGGCTTTTGCGCGCCTCTGTCCGGGGAAGAGTTTCCCACGCGTGCGCGGCTTAGGCTTTGAAACAATGGCACGGGTCAAGGAGCCCTGGCTGGGCCTCCGTAATTCAGGGGAGCGTGAGGGATGTACGCGCGTATCTCGAGCTTTGTGGTAGGGCTAGTGAGCTTTCTGCAGACTGGCGCGGCTCCCATCCCCTCACAGGAGCCGGAACCCACGTGCTCTGGGGCACGCTGGCGGCTTAGGGACCAGGAGCAGTTTCTCCGCCGCACTCTCTATGCCTCCGCACGGGGGAGGCTGTCTGGGACCGGGGACTTAAGCCCCTCTCCCTAGCCACCCCGATTCCCACAATTTCCCCCGCGATCCTTTGCTCTTTTGGAGCATTCAACCAGTCTCCGAGTTACTGCTGGTCCCCAGATGCAGTGCGCTCTCAGTCGGATTGGGGTATTACTTTCCCACCGGTCACCACTGGTGGCTCCCTCCCCCTTTGGTTTATCTTCCGATATCAGTCCACCGTTCCCATTCCGCTTTACCAGCTCACTGGCATCTTCTGCCCCTGTAGAGATCCAGACGTGTATAATTCTGATCTCAGGCTGATTTCATGGGTGATGGTGTTCTTTGGTAGGTAATCAGCTCACTTTGGGGTACCAGCTGAAAAGATGCCTATTCCTACTACCCCGCCATCTTGTCCCCATCTGCACTTTACATTTTTAAGAGAGAAACTCTAAAATACCATCTAGCTGACTCAGATGTGAACAAACATCATTTCATGATACCGACACTCAAGTCAAAATCACTGGTAGCTATCATTAGTATACTCTCTAAGAATATCCTCCCAAGAACACTTTTTAGCATCATTTGAGTTAAGAAGAGCACTTGATACAAAACATATTGTGTAACTTAGTGTTTTTCATCAATGTAAACTTGACCCTACATTTAAATCCTTTAGCTCCGAGAGTTTTGTTTCCTTTGCTCGGCCACTTCTGTCTCTTCCTCTAGCCCCTACGCTTCATGTTCCCTAAACATAGGAGCTCTCAGTGTATGCAGGGGTAGAGGGTACTTGGAGAATCTCTGTACCTTCTGCTTAGTTTTGTTATGAACCTAAAATTGCGAATAATATCTAATAAAATCTCCTTAAAAAACAGGCTTTTTAATGTGCTGTTGGATCCTGTTGGCTAAGATCTTGTTGAGAATCTTAGCATCCATATTCATCAATGATACTTGTCTAAAATTCTCCTTTTTGGTAGGGTCTTTGCCTGCTTTGGCGATCGGGGTAATGCTGGCTTCCAAGAAAGAGTCTGGAAGTTTTCCTTCTGCTTCAATTTTTTTGAAACAGCTTCAGGAGAATATGTGTTATTTCTTCTTTGAAGGTTTGGTAGAATTGCCTAGGGAATCCGTCAGGTCCTGGGCTCTTGTTTTTTGGGAGATTTTTGATCACTGCTTCAATCTCGTTATTAGATATCGGTCTATTCAGGTTGTTGAATTCTTCCTGGTTCAATATTGGTAGTTTATATTTTTCCAGGAATGCATCCATTTCATCTAGGTTGCTAAGCTTATTGGCATATAACTGTTGATAATAACTTCTGATGATTGTTTCTACTTCCTTGGCGTTAGTTGTGATCTCTCCCTTTTCATTCATAATTTTATGAATTTGGGCTTTCTCTCTTTTCTTTTGGATTAGTGTGGTCAATGGTTTATTGATCTTATTGATTCTTTAAAAAAACAGCTTATAGTTTCATTGATACATTCTACTGTATCTCTTGTTTCTACCTCATTGATCTCAGCTCTAATCCTGATGATTTCCCTTCTTATGTGTGGAGTTGGTTTGGTTTGTTGTTGATTCTCCAGTTCTTTAAGGTGTAGAGACAGCTGGTGTGTTCTGGATTTTTCAATTTTTTTGAGCGAGGCTTGGATGGCTATGTATTTTCCCTTTAGGACCGCCTTTGCTGTTTCCCATAGGTTTTGGACCGAAGTGTCTTCATTCTCATTGGTTTCCATGAATTGTTTCAGTTCTTCTTTGATCTCCTGGTTGATCCAAGGATTCATCCCTGGGCTACAAGAATGGTTCAACATTCGCAAATCAATCAATGTGATACAACAAATTAATATGAGAAGAGAGAAGAACCACATGGTCCTCTAAATTGATGCAGAAAAAGCATCTGAGGAAATCCAGCATCTGTTCCTGATTAAAACGCTTCAAAGTATAGGGATAGAGGGAACATTCCTGAACCTCATCAAATCTATCTACGAAAGACCCACAGCAAATATCATCCTCAATAGCAAAAAGCTTGCAGCCTTCCCGTTGAGATCAGGAACACGTCAAGGATGCCCACTCTCACCACTTTTGTTCAACATAGTAGTAGAAGTCCTATCAACAGCAATAAGACGACAAAGAGAAATAAAATGTATCCAAATTTGTAATAAAGAAGTCGAACTCTCTCTCTTCGCACATGACATGATTCTTTATATGGAAAACCCAAAAAACTTTTGTTTTTTTTTGTAACTTTTGTAGCAACATGGACAGGACTGGAAGAGATTATGCTGAGTGAAATAAGTCAAGCAGAGAGATCCAATTATCATATGGTTTCACTTATTTGTGGAGCATAACAAATATCATGGAGGACAAGGGTTGTTAGAGAGGAGAAGGGAGTTGTGGTAAATTGGAAGGGGAGGTAAACCACGAGAGACTATGGACTCTGAAAAACAGTCTGAGGGGTTTGAAGTGGCGGTGTGTGGGAGGTTGGGGTACCAGGTGGTGGGTATTATAGAGGGCACGGCTTGCATGGAGCACTGGGTGTGGTGAAAAAATAATGAATACTGTTTTTCTAAAAATAAATAAATTGGGAAAAAAACAGGCTTTATGCTTCAGCTCTCCTATGTGGACATTCTCAATTCTACCCCCTGTCCCCACTTCAGTTACCTCCTTTATCCCCCTGTCTTCCAATTTCCTCCCCCAGGGCCATATGCTCCCTCTGGAGTCTCTCCTTACCCCCAGTGCTCCATCTGCACACCCCAAAGGCAGTTCACATCCAGTGTGTCTTGGGGGAATCTAAGAAGCATTTTTCTTCTGTCCTTCTTTTTTCCATATTCTCCAGTCTTGCCTGCTCAAAACTCAGCTGATCTGTGATCACCTTACCCACACCCTCCTCCTCTCTCTCCATCCAAATCAGTTGCCAAATTGCAGGAATTTTACTCAATAATGTTATGCAATATTTCCCCTATCATTATGTCCCCAGCTATTTCTCTGGTTCTTAATCATATTATCTATTATTGTACTGTACTGCATTGTTACACTGTGGATATTACACGGGCCTTCAAACTTCTCTCCAACACTTCCCCTTCACTTCTGGTTCACCCCCCACCATGTCACTTAATTAGTTCTTGAATGCAATTCAATCGGGATACTTTTCTTTATTGTCACTCTGGAAGCTCCTTGTATGTGCTGTGATGAAGCCAACTGAAGTTTTCACTATCTTCCCCCCTTCCCCATACTTGCCATGTCCATGTCTTTACTTCTCTATTTTCCCTGTTCAGACTGGCAGTCCCTCTTTCCTATTTCTTTGTGCTCCAGTATTAAGTATTCTTTAAGACTGCCCTCCCTGAAGTCTTCCTTGATGCCTAGAATGGGAGATAGGAGTTACCATTCTTATCACTCTGCCCTCTGAATGCCCACCTGCCTCTTTCTCTTCCCCCTTCTCTGTTTCTTTCTCAATATCTCCCTTTTATATTCACTGGGATGACAGTTATTTCTATAACCCTCCCAGGTTCTCAGGGCTTACCCATCTATGGCATGGATGGGTCTCATTCACAGTAATAACTTAGAAGTCACCAGCTCCTCGACCTGCTGACGTGGGATTCCTAGACCCGTACAAATGACAAGTATTATTCTAAGACTCTAAAATATGTTTCCCATACACAAGTGAATAAGCCTTTTCTCACTAAAATTTTTATTTAGATGTCCTTCTATATTTCCATGGAGCTCAGACATAAATCCATTTAGGGCTAAAGCAGTAAAAAAAATTATATATATATATATATATATATATATATACACACACAATACACACACACACACACACACACACATATATATATATATATATATATATAGAGAGAGAGAGAGAGAGAGAGAACAAACATTATTATCCTATGCTCAGAACTGTTCTGTCCCTCAATGCCCAATACCAAGTCAGGCTCAGAAGAGCTTGATTCTTCTTTCCTGGGATAAGTTCTCTCTTGGGAGGCTCATCAGTTTTCATGCAGTAGACTTGCCCTGGGCTTCCACAACCAGTCTACCATCTGTGCTCCATATCTGTCTACACTTCTGCCAGACTCAAACTGTAGTCACTATCCTGTGTTTTCCTAAGAATTCCCCCAAATCCATGTTTAAACTATCTATCTCCTCCCCAAAACATTCCACCTAGTTTCTAATACACAACTATCTCTAAATGGTAAAATAAAGTAAACAAGTAACCCAAATTAAGGATTACTTAACAATATTTAAAAATTAATCTAAATATCTATAAGCTTTATGTCAGATAACCCAGGCACATAAGTATTTGAGCCTATTTCTACATAGAGATTGACATTCCTTCTCTATTTTTCTAATATTCACACTCCCTTAAAATAGCAAGTATCTCTTGAAATCAGTTTAAAAGATGAACATAAGAACTTGGTACCTAGTTTACAAAGTAGTTATTAAACATAATACATACAAAGTACTTAACAGAGATTCTGGCATATAACCGGTACTGAATAAATGTTAGTTTATATTATTCTCATTGCAAAAGCAAGATTTACTTATAGTTATTCCAAAACAAGTTTTATCAACACCCTCAAAAGTAACTATTTCTTAAATTAACCATAAAAGAATCAAATATACTGTACATTGCCTAAATTCTTTCTCAATAATTTCCTCCAATTTCAATTGAAGTTATTCATAGCTTTTAATTATTTGCCTCCATTACTATAATAAAGGGCAGTTACCAGAAAAATCAAGCCAAAGTTAACCACACACAAATGAATGTTTTCAGTTAGCAAAGAAAATGATTCAACAAGTTCCCAGACTCATTAACTATACCATTGTTCTACCTACATCTCTGAAATAAACTCAGAATAGGGATCTAGGTTTCCATTTGAGATATCCCCCAAGCCTTCCCCTCAAACAGAGCTTTAATGTCCCCTGAGACATATGGGGAAAGAGAACTCGAGAATTTCAAGTAAAATTATCAGAGACTCTAAAAAAACAAAGCTTAAGTGACATTGCAGCTTAAATTGCTGGAACCAATACAATCGAAGAGTACCCCAAGGAAGAAACATTTCACAATCACGTAGGAAATGATACATCCTTTCTCCTACACACAAACCTATAATTGGAAAAGCAGACTGAAAACCTTTCCTCCCACCATTGATCTTGGGAGTAGACGTGGTGGGCCAAACTTCATCCCACCACAACTTCTGATCTTTTAACACCTGGCCCAGCCTGCAAACAAACTAAATTAAACTTAGTCCACTTACTTTCCCTCCATTCAACTTACACTGCTCTTCCACGACATTTCCTACCCGCCCTCGGAACAGATTAGGCAGCACCTCTCACGTCCTAAGGACAGTCTGACAAGACGACAGACCACTCACATGTTGAGGACATCTTCACACAATACTTCCATCTGGCTGAGACTCCATGGCCAAAACCAGAAAGGGTACCCAAGCCATCTACAAAGTCTATTATTCACTTAGGGTACTGTGGTGGGAAAACAATGATCCTCTGAAATCAGACCATTCTCATTGCTAACTTTAGAACAAATACAGGATGTTTATGCTGATCAAACTGAATGCTGCCATCTCCCCACACACTCAATCACCATACCTTGCATAACAGCTCTCTGGGAAGCTGGTAGAGAGATGAATCATAACCAACAAAAAAAGAACAGTCTTCACTTCTGACAATGTTAACCTTTAAACTTTTAAAAGGTCAAAACCATTATAAAAGTTAAAATGTTAACTTCAAACTTAAAAAAAAAGTAATATCTAACGCTGAGTGAATACAAGTAAGCTGGTTTGCTAACACAAGAAATTGCTGAACAAAATTAAGTCTTAAATATATAAAATCCCAACCATAAGGCCACCATATAGAAAACAATGTATTCTTGTATTTTCAGATATTCTTGATAGAAAATAACTCTTTTATCAAAAAAAAAAATAAGAGGGGCACCTGGGTGGCTCAGTGGGTTAAAGTCTCTGCCTTTGGCTCCAGTCATGACCCCAGGGTCCTGGGATAAAGCCCTGCATTGGGCTCTCTGTTCAGCGGGGAGCCTGCCTCCCCAACCCCCCGCCTGCCTCTCTGCCTATTTGTGATCTCTGTCTGTCAAATAAATAAATAAAATTAAAAAAATAATAATAAGAGAGAATTTAATAAACTGTTACCTTTTCGGGGTCTTGGGCATTACCCAATAATCTCTCATACAGCAAAGAGTAAAGAAATGACTGTTCTAAAAGTTGGATTAGAGAAAAGAAGAAAAATGCAGGCAGAATGTATATTCAATCTACATTTGGCACATGCATTAGAAGAAAAAAAAAATCCTACTTCCAATGAATTTTGGGGCAATTTCTTTACAACTTTATAAAGGTAACACAGGTCCAGAGGAGTAACTCTTCTTTTTCCTGCAAAACAGTTTCTGGAGTTCTTACCTCTTTACACAAGTAGGTACCTTTTCAAAAAAAGGACACTATGATCCTGTAAATTTAACAACCATTTTGTTTTCCAGTATTATGAAGACATATTAAACCCAACAGTAAAACTGTATGTAAACATCATTGATTAGAATGAAATCTACAAGAAAATGTATTGTCTACGTGTGTAAGGTAACATGTGAGGGAATTCTACATATTACATTAAATTTTAATTAAGATTAGGGGCACCTGGGTGGCTCAGTGGGTTAAAGCCTCTGCCTTCAGCTCAGGTCAGATCCCAGGGTCCTGGGATCAAGCCCTTCACTGGGCTCTCTGCTCAGCGGGGAGCCTGCTTTCCTTACTCTCTCTCTGCCTGACTCTCTGCCTACTTGTGATCTCTCTCTGTCAAATAAATAAATAAAATCTTTTAATAAATAAATAAATTTTAATTAATATTAAACATGAATAATGTATTAGAAAACTTTTAAAGAGGTTTTTAAAATAAGTGCATGACTCATTCAGTTGCCTCTGTTATTTTTTTAAAATTAGTGAAAATATCAATATGTAGCCCATTCAAACATGACTCTTTGGGACACTGAGTTATTTCCATAATCTGAACAATATATTTAACATGTAACCTGATTATAATAAGGCCATCATAAAAAACACCAATACCATGAAAATGTGACTTATATGTGCAAATACTGAGTTGTCTCTCAAGTACATATGATCAATCAAGCTTTGATTACTAAGTAGGGCCTACAATTGTTATAACCTGAGTTTAGCCCCAGTTGGAAAAAAATAATGATCTGCAAGATTTAATGTATCTTGTTTTCAATTGTCAGGAAACGAGAATACTATAACCTAATGTATTTCCTTTTAAGCTTCTACTGCCAGTAACTTCAGAACAAACTGTATTTCCCGAGTGTGTAATCTTATTCAGTTCATATACTTGAAAAAATTATTTTAAGCTTCTCTCCCATGGTCTTTGTTCTTATCTTTCATTAATGATTTAACTGACATTATCCTAATATGTGATATGCTCAAGTTCTTTCAGAAGAAAGTGAAAGGGTGGGGTGCCCGGGTGGCTCAGTGGGTTAAAGCCTCTGCCTTTGGCTTAGGTCAGGATCTCAGGGTCCTGAGATTGAGCCCCACATCTGGCTCTCTGCTCGGCGGGGAGCCTGCTTCCTCCTCTCTTTCTCTGCCTGCTCTCTGCCTACTTGTGATCTGTCTCTCTCTCTCTCTCTCTGTCAAGTAAATAAATAAAATCTTAAAAAAAAGGAAGGAAGGAAGTAAAAGGGAGAAACTGCAACAAGAAGAGAAAGCAAAGGAAGGATGAGGAGGGAGGAGGACAGGTGGGAAGAAGGCAGGACTGCAGGACCGTGTGCAGACACCAAGACACACCTGACCCTCAGAACGGTCCTATGGTTTTTAAAATGGAGGCAATGACAATATTGTATAAACTACAAAAAGAGCATATTTAAGAAGAACCAAAATAACCAACTTTACTGAAAACTTACTATGTCCCAGGCAGTGTACAAAGTGCTTATGTGGATTATTTATGCTCATAGTAACCTATGCAACAGGTTCTACTGTAATTGAATTAGTTATTATTGTCACCATTTTACTAATGAAGAAATGAGACTTAAAAGTAGTTTCACGACATGATGGGATCGGGAGGGAGACAAACTATAAGAGACTCAATTTTTACAAACCAAACTGAGGGTTGCCGGGGGGTGGGGGGTAATTAGAGGGTGACTACATGATGGACACTGGGGAGGGTATGTGCTATGGTGAGTGCTGTGAAATGTGTAAGACTGATGATTCACAGACCTGTACCCCAGGACAAATAATACATTATACAGTAACCTTGAAAAAAAAAGTAGTTTCACACCTAGAAAGTACAGTTCCACTGACTCCAGAGTCTACGCATTTACCCACTGTGGATCTTTGTCAGTGTGTCTCGTTCATGGGGTATGCATTTTCTGAAGTGCATAACTGGTTTTAGGCCTCATGAGAATGAGGCATAGGGCAGCCAGCTCAAATAGAATACTGAAATGGATAATCATTTTATATGGCCAAACCAAGCATTTGAGTCAGCCGAGAAGAAAGGGCAAAAATAGAATTGTACAGAATGGGCAGCCATGCTCAGACCTCTGGGAAGTACTCTGGGTTCATAACCAGGTGCCACACAGGGAAAACACTGGATGGAGATGGGAGTTGTGAGACCTGGATTCCAGTTTTTTCTCTGCCGCTGATCAGAAATATGTGACACCAATTTCATCACTCAACTGTGCTGGACATCCGCTCCCTCACCTATAAAACAATGGGGATGGTTCTACAAGCACTAAGGACCCCATAGTGCTATGAGTAAAACTCCGGGAGGACACACAGGCCTTCATATCCCCATTAGTCAAAGAAAGGGAAAGTCAAAGAAAGGGAAATGTGCCAAGTCAAAATCAGATTTAAGTAAAACTGTGAAGAACAGTCAATGTTTAGTTTTTTTTTCTCCTCTTCGGCTCCTTCCTGATGGTGCGTATTGATGGGCATTATTCCATCCTTCACGGTCCCCCTGGACACATGCTTCACGTTCACAGTCCCCCTCACCTGTCCTTTCTGCCGTCCTTTCAGTGCCCTTCAGGAGTGTGTCTGCTCCATTGCTAATGTGATTTGATCTATGCTAGAAACTCAGAGCTAGAGAGTACAATATCCAAGTTTTCTAATGCATAAATTCCAGGCCAAAGGACTATGAGCTGGGAGCGGAAGGTGGGGGGCTTTCTGACCCCCATCAATTATTCTCATGTACCTGTGACCAGCACAAATCATATTTCCCTCGAAAAGAAACACGGGTGGAGGAGGGGGTCAGGGAGTTGTCACGAAAGAATTGGAGAGTCTGGGCTTCGCCAGCACCAGCCTTCTAGGGCTTCACCCAAAGCAGGAAATTGCTGCACTGCTCCATGGCTGCCCTGCACCAGTGCCCAGGCCACCAGCCAGTCCACTAACCCCTTCCCTGGCCTCGCACAGACCGCAGCATCCATGCAGCCCTGGCCCCATGGTAACTCTGGCTGGCCTGATAGGAGCTGGCAGAGAGAGTCCAGGGCTTGCTACTTAAAGTGATAAGCAGCTACCACGAGTGGAGATGAGCTGCTTTAGTAGCACAGGATAAGGCTGGGCACAGATTTTCACTTGCCTCAAGAACTCACTCACCTGCCATGGTTAGGCATGCAAACTTGATAGGGAACAGCTCAGTTCCACTTGCTAATTACTAGTACTCATCTATCTGTCCTACCCAGCAACTTTTTTTCATGATGAGGTCGCTTGATTTCAAATGCCTAGATTCCGTTTTCAACATCAAGTCATACTACTGATGTGTTTGTGTGTACATCATTACACGCGTATGTATCTTACACATACACACGCCCAAACACCCACATGGACTATTTTATGTAAATGTATAAATAGATCTCTTCATTTACATGTGATTACACATAGGGAATACATACATAAAGAGAGATCCACATATGTGTCTGTGTTTGAATTCAGGTTACCCGAGCTATAAGAAGTATTAGGAAAACCTCTGAGAACCAGGATTAGCTGACAATCAAAGGAAGAAGTTCTGAATGGAAGTATTCATGTCTTCCAGGAGACGAGGACAAGACACTCACTTCTCTGGATTCCTAATCCACAAATAGGAACTGTTTTCAGCATGAAGATCATTCCTATAAAGGACAAATCTATGCCCAGCACAGTCAGTGCTCAGAAATTTTGATATTAGTATTATGGTAAAACATGTATGGTAGCTCAGGAGGACTACTGTGACAAACCGGTTTTCTTCTGAAAATCAAATTCTATCTCAACCAACTCTGATAATCTGCCCCCCTGCCCCCAGCCCCATAGTCTCCTTTGTCCTCTGACTTCATAAAACGGGCTTATCAAGTAACTTATCTAGGAAATGCCTATCCATGTTTTAAAACTCAGCTTTTTGGGGCACCTGGGTGGCTCAGTGGGTTAGGCCTCTGCCTTTGGCTCAGGTCATGATCTCAGGGTCCTGGGATTGAGCCCCACATCGGGCTCTCTGCTCATCGGGGAGCCTGCTTCCCCCTCTCTTCTCTGCCAGTCCTCTCTGCCTACTTGTGAGCTCCCTCTCTCTCTCTGTCAAACAAATAAAATCTTAAAAATAAAATAAAATAAAATAAAATAAAATTCAGTTTATCTACCATTTCCTGGAAATCTTCCCTGACCCTTAGCCTAGGTCTGATGGCTGTTACCTTTTTCATAAAGCCTTGCCCCTTTCCTTCATATATTTCTTTACTTAGTTGGGTGACTTTAAAAAGTAATGTCTTTATTGGGGTGCCTGGATGGCTCAGTGGGTTAAAGCCTCTGCCTTCTCCCTTATGATCCCAGGGAGCCTGCTTCCTCATCTCCCTCTGCCTGCCTCTCTGCCTACTTGTGATCTCTGTCAATTAAATAAATAAAATATTTTAAAAAAGTAATATCTCTATCTGTATCTCAAGGGGGGCAAATATGAGAACTGCTTCTGTTCATTGCAGTATCCCTCGTGCTGAAAAGTACCTAGCACATAGTCAATGATCAATAAATATCTATTGAATGAATGAACGAGTTAGCCAGATATCAAACAATCAATGGGTTCCCTCCTAAGAAGCACAAAAAGAGAAAATTCACTCACAGGAATACAAAAAATCTTGGGAGTTACCAAGAAACACAAAAAATGGAAAAACTAGTATTTTCCTGAAAAAGTCAAACCATCCAAGAAACTGAAGAGGTGTGGCTTTTTGTACTTGGCTTGAGAATCTTTATAACATTCCATTAGGGAGAAACCACACACAAAAAAATGAAAATTACAAAGCAGAGTTCTGGGTACCAACAGGGAAGGATGGGGAGGGATTCTACACAGAGAACACACTCCATTAAGGTTCAAGAAACCTGGAAAGTGACTGCCAGCAGATTATAGAGCCATGGAACTTATATTCTGTGATTTCATTAATTCAGGAGTCACCCGCTACTTATTATGCACCTACTGTGTACCAGGAAGGTGCCTGGTTTTATGGATACCAGGAGTAAGCATGAAAGACACAGTTCTAACTCTCATGGAGTTTCTAGTTGAGCAAAGGGGAAAAAGGCATTAAACAGATAATTTACGTGTGACCGGCACTCAGAAAAGAACTACGTTGCTATAGTAACAACATTACCTGGAAAGTCAGTATGTAAGTATAATTTGTGTTCTTCCAAGGAATTTATCCAAAGAATAATATTTTTATGTTTTAAGAATTATATATTTTCTTAAGCAACAAAATGCCATGATGATTTGTATCTATTCCTGTTGCTTAACAAGAGTAAAGTAATTTAAGAGACAGCCTATAGTTCTACTTTATGAATTTACGTGTAGGTTTTGGTCAAGATGATGTTCCCCTTCACTAAGTTGTATGTGCAAAAAGAGGAGAGAGAAAATGAGAGGGGAATAAAATCTTAGTTATGAAAATCACAGAAGGATAGAGTTTATTTATATGAAATCTTAAGAACCTTAAACCCTGAAGTTCATAGCACTCCATCTCAGAAAGTTAGCAGAGGGAATTCCAAACACGTGAAAGAAATATCTATGGCTCACCTTTCAAAAGTGGTACTCAGTTACTCCATTCCAGTATTGATAACTCTCAGTCTATCAATGTTGGTTTCTTGAGTATGCACTGTGTATCAAGCATTGTTAAAGACCCAGAGGAAAGAGTTCTTATCCTCAATGAAGAAACCTAGGCCCTTCCAAAAATAAATGTACATAATAAATTCAAGATAAACCTGAGATGTAGGGCACCTGCATGTCTTGGTCGGCTGAGCATCGGGACTCTTGATTTCAGTTCAGGTCATGATCTCAGGGTCATGGGATCAAGGCCTATATCAGGCTCTGTGCTCAGCAGTCTTCTTGAGATTCTCTCTCTCCCTCTTCCTCTGCCCCCTGTCCCCTCATGCTAAATAAATAAATAAATAAATAAATAAAATATTTTTTAAAAATTCGAGATGCCAATAATTGATACAAACAAGATTTAAAACACTAATATAATACAAAGTGACTAGGGCTGCTGTTTTAGCCAAAATAGCCAGGAAAATTATTATTGTGGAAATGCAATTTAATCACTTGAAGTGATGAGAAGGAAGCTCTATTTAAATATCTAGAATGCAATATTTTGAGCATGAAAAACAAACAAACAAAAAAAGCAACACTTCCAACAGGCCAGAGATGGGGACAATTTGGATTGTTTAAAAGACAAAAGGGAAGACCCATATGGCTGAAATATATTGAACAAAGTAATAATATCAGAGAAGTATGCTAAGACTAGATTTTATACAACACTGGTTCTCAAAATATAGTGTCACCTGGGAACTTGTTAGGAGAGCAAACTGTCGGGCTCCCGAGAAGACTTGTGGAATCAGAAAGCCCAGGTGGCTCCCAGAAATCTGTGTTCTGACAAGTCATTCATAAGATTCCCATGCCCACTATGGTTAGAGACCCCTTGGAAAGAACAATGATTCTCCAAACCAGCTGCATATTAGAGTCATCTGGAGCAGCATTTAATTTACTTAGGCTGAGCCTTACCCTAGAATCAATGAATCAGTATCTCTGGGCTTGGTCTCTAGGTTATCTCCATTTTCTTTAAAACTTTTTGGATGATCACAATATACAGAGATTACAGAAACTACTAGCACAGGGTCTTAAAAATTATGGTAAAAAGTTCAATTTTTTTTCCAGATTTATTTATCTGACAGAGAGAGAGAGCACAAGTAGGCAGAGAGGCAGGCAGAGGAAGAGGGAGAAGAAGGCTCCCTGCTGAGTAGGGAGCCCAATGTGGGGGCTGGGAGTGTCGATCCCAGGGCCCTGAGATCATGACCTGAGCCAAAGGCAGAGGCTTAACTGACTGAGACATCCAGGTGCCCCAAGAAGTTTGAATTTTAATGGGAAGTAACTGAAAGTGTTTAAACAAAGTTTATCAAATTTAGTTTCAGCTCCTATGTGAAGGTTGAAGAGGGGCAATATAGAACAAGAAGACCAGTTAGGAGGTCACTATACTAACCAAAGTTGTAGCACTGGAGATTCTGTAAGTGGATTCAGAACATATTTTACAGAAAAATCCTAAGACTACAGATTTGGTGGGAGAGAAGAGGCAAGAAAAGGCATCCAGCATAAAGCCCACATTTTGGGCCTAAAAAATAGTTGCCCAGGGGTGCCTGGATGGCTCAGTGGGTTAAAACCTCTGCCTTCAGCTCAGGTCACCATCTAAGGGTCCTGGGATTGAGCCCTGCATCAGGCTCTCTGCTCACTGGGGAGCTTGCTTCCCTCCTCCCCTCTCTCTCTGCCTGCCTCTCTGCCTACTTGTGATCTCTGTCAAATAAATAAATAAAATCTTTAAAAGAAAATTAAAAAAAAAAGAAAATAAATAATTTCCCAGACTTTCTGGAGAAAATCATGCATGGCATGACTATCAAGGATTGATCTTCGGCCCTTTAAGTCTGGGATGGCTCTTAGACACCTAGCTGCAGATGCTGAATGGGCAGCAAGATATGCATTCAAGTCTGGAGCGCAGAGGAGAGGTCAGGGATGCACATGGAATCACCCCCTGTATGGATGACATCTGAAGCCATAAAATCAGATGAGACCATCTAAGTTGAAAGGAAAAGGAAAAGAAGAACTGGCAGAGCTGGTGTATGGACAGGGTACAAGCTTGTCTCATGGAAACCTGAAGAACGTGATGGTCCAAGACTGTGACAGCACAGGACAACTGAAATCTTAAGGCCTCTGTGTTGCCTCCTGGCATGACCCCCACCCCAAATTCTTGAAAGCAAAGTGGCTTTGGAACCTCATAAGCACTTCTTCTGAGTACTAGCTATTGAGTAACTTACGAGTATCCACTTCAGAGCTCCAACTACCATCAGGAAATCTTTACGTGAATCAAAGAAGTAATCCAAGAGTCAGACACATTAAGTGGCTTGTCCGTGTTCATACAGTTTCTGTATTCTGCCAGAACATGACCTGGGATGGCACTCACTGGTGCTTCCCAAAGGACATGCAGCCTCCAGGCAAGGGGACCAAGAGAGGAAGTTTTAGCTGGGCATAGTTAAACCAATCTGGGACTGGAACTGACCTGTGCTGAGTCAGATGGGCTGGGATTATGACTGGGTATGAGCAAGGGCCAAAGCAGTACTACAGATCCAAAAAGGAAAAAAAAATGGGGCGCCTGGGTGGCTCAGTGGGTTAAATCTTCTGCCTTTGGCTCAGGTCATGATCTCAGGGTCCTGGGATCGAGCCCTGCATCGGGCTCTCTGCTCAGCAGGGAGCCTGCTTCCTCCTCTCCCTCTACCTGCCTCTCTGCCTACTTGTGATCTCTGTCTGTCAAATAAATAAATAAAATCTTAAAACAAAAAACAAAAAACCTTAAAATTCCTTATCAGAGAAGCAGGTCAGTTGGGAAAAACCAGTATTCACTATCATTGCACATAAACAAGAAATAGTTGAGTTATAGAGACTGGCACTAACTGAAAACTTGCTAGAAATGCAAACTTTCAGACCCCTCCACAGACCTACTAAATAAGAAACTAAGACAGCACATAGCAATCTATGTTTTAACAAGCTATGCAGGAGATGTTGGTGTCCACTAAGGTCAGAGGCCCCTTGGAGAAGCCATGATTCTCAACTTTCATTGCATATTCTGCATATGTAACATGGGAGGGCTTTTCCAGGGAAAGGCTGCCTTGACAGAGCTTGTACAACATTCTTATGTTGAAGTGATTTGGTAGGTACTTCCCGGGCAATATATTCAAGGGATAGTCCCTCTTGCTCTTAATATTTTATAAAACCATACCTATATTTCTCTCTTTATATACAAATATATAACATGTATGAATATATATATGAATATACACATTTATCTTATTTCCACATTTTATTGGGAGTCAAGGTGAAACATCTCCCAAAACTGTAATAGCTTGGGTTGTAACAGTTGGGTTCTTTGGAGCCTTCAAGAACACAATATTTAGTCATAGTGGATTAAAAATAAATTTTTAAAAAGTAAGTAGAAAAAGCATTAGTAGAAACTAACCATATCCCAATATTTGGAAAAGTAACACCCAAAAATGCAATGCCCCCCCACAAGACCATGATTAATGGATAATGATCAAGTATGATGCTTTGATTTCTTCCTTGGCCAGGAATGCATGCACGCCCATAACGCACTTGTTATAGAGTCATAGAAGAGTCATCTAACATGAATCTCAGAAAGCTTATGGTCAACAATGTTCTAAGTTTAGATCCGGGCCTGTTGGAACCAATAGAGACAGTAATGGAAACCTGGGAAGGGCTATCACTATAAGGATGAGCAAAATGCTAATAGGTCTAAGAATGACTTAATCTTCTTATTAGAGAATATCACCAATGGGTATAGAAGGAAAGTAAGTTGTACTCAGTGGGGATTTTGACCAGCAGTTTTGTATGTTTTTATTATTAATAGAAAGGAAAAATGATTTATTACCTAATAAACACACTTTGGTTTACATAATATTTCAAAACCTAAGGTCCAACAGCTAGAAAAAAAGAATCACCAATTTAATTTGAACTCCCTAGTTTTTAAGTATGGGAAGGAGTAACAGAGAAGTCCCAAAAATAGCCCTAATTTTAAAACATTCTCTTAGAGACACATGTTTCTAAAATCCTTCCAATCACAGCTATTAAAAAAGCCCTCCTCTGAAAATTTTAGAACAATTGTTAGAGTCTAGGACCAATATGGCTCAGAATCTTACCTCATCATTATGCTGAGTTTAGGTTTGGTACCAAAGTTGAAGTCAAAGGTAACAAAGATGGAGATCTCATAGTGTTTTAACTACATCTGGATCCACATCACTCTTTCTGGTCTGTTTTCTTTTCCTAGTGGCCAGTTAATCCCATCTTCAGAGCCAGGTAGGAAAAATGAAGCACTATAAGAAACCAGGCAGGAAAGCAGGAAATATTGGCACCCTCTGAGCAAGATCAAGTATCCTGCAAACTTAAGGGATTATTACCCCAAGATTCAAATCACTACACTAAAAGAATCCTGTTTCATAGATAATGCTAAATGTAAGTTTTCCCACTAGGTTTGTGCTCCTATCAATTGCAGAATCTCTCACTAAGTGCCATTCTTCCTTTTCTCTTGGGCTTTGCATGCTCAGACTAGGTCCCCTAAGTTCACGTGACACCCCAGCATTTAATAGCACAGTCTTCTTAATCTAAAATAATCTTTCATTTTTAGGGACATCACTAGACAGAATTAGGCCTTCCAGAAATGTCTTGCATTTTAAATTGGAGTTGCATAATCCTATCAATTAATCAAAAATTCACCATGACCACAAATGACATTCGATGATGTCATTTAAGTTCAAAAATGCACTTCGTTGTAGCTAGAGTTAGGGTAACACCAGGCCACCATACTCTCTGTTCCTTGCCATTGCCTCCACAAAGTTATAAAAAATACAGAATCTTTGCTGTATTACCCCGACCTCCCACCCCCTGCCCCTTCAAAACCCACAGATTGTTTTTCAGAGTCCATAGTCTCTCATGGTTCACCTCCCCTTCCAATTTCCCCCAACTACCTTCTCCTCTCTAACTCCCCATATCCTCCATGCGATTTGTTATGCTCCACAAATAAGTGAAACCATATGATAATTGACTCTCTCTGCTTGACTTATTTCACTCAGCATAATCTTCCATTCCTGCCCATGTTGCTACAAAAGTTAGGTATTCGTCCTTTCTGATGGAGGCATAATACTCCATAGTGTATATGGACCACATCTTCCTTATCCATTCGTCCATTGAAGGGCATCTTGGGTCTTTCCACAGTTTGGCGACCGTGGCCATTGCTGCTATAAACATTGGGGTACAGATGGCCCTTCTTTTCACGACATCTGTATCTTTGGGGTAAATACCCAGCAGTGCAATGGCAGGGTCATAGGGAAGTTCTATTTTTAATTTCTTGAGGAATCTCCACACTGTTCTCCAAAGAAGTTGCACCAACTTGTATTCCCACCAACAATGGAAGAGGATTCCCCTTTCTCCACATCCTCTCCAACACATGTTGTTTCCTGTATTGCTAATTTTGGCCTATCTAACTGGTGTAAGGTGATATCTCAATGTAGTTTTAATTTGAATCTCCCTAATGGCTAGTGATGATGAACATTTTTTCATGTGTCTGATAGCCATTTGTATGTCTTGATTGGAAACGTGTCTGCCCATACCTTTGCCCATTATTTGATATGATTATCTGTTTTGTGTGTGCTGAGTTTGAGGAGTGCATTATAGATCCTGGATATCAACCTTTTGTCTGTACTGTCATTTGCAAATATCTTATCCGATTCCGTGGGTTGCCTCTTTGTTTCCTTGGCTGTGCAGAAGATTTTGATTTTGATGAAGTCCCAAAAGTTCATCTTTGCTTTTGTTTCCTTTGACTTTGGAGACATATCTTGAAAGAAGTTGCTGTGGCTGATATCGAAGAGATTACTGCCTATATTCTCCTCTAGGATTCTGATGGATTCCTGTCTCACATTGAGGTCTCTTATCCATTTTGAGTTTATCTTTGTGTACGGTGTAAGAGAATGCTCGAGTTTCATTCTTCTACATATAGCTGCCTAGTTTTCCCAGCACCATTTATTGAAGAGACTGTCTTTTTTCCACTGTATATATTTTCCTGTTTTGTCGAAGATTATTTGACCATAGAGTTGAGGGTCCATATCTGGGCTCTCTAGTCTGTTCCACTGGTCTATGTGTCTGTTTTTATGCCAGTACCATGCTGTCTTGGTGATCACAGCTTTGTAGTAAAGCTTGAAATCAGGTAACATGATGCCCCCCATTTTATTTTTGTTTTTCAACATTTCCTTAGCGATTCGGGGTCTCTTCTGATTCCATACAAATTTTAGGATTATTTGCTCTAGCTCTTTGAATAATACCACTGGAATTTTGATGGGAATACCATTAAAAGTATAGATAGCTCTAGGCAGTATAGACATTTTAACAATGGTTATTCTTCAGATCCAAGAGCATGGAATGGTCTTCCATCTTTTTGTGTCTTCTTCAATTTCTTTCATGAGTGTTCTGTAGTTCCTCGAGTACAGATCCTTTACCTCTTTGGTAAGGTTTATTCCCAGGTATATTATGGTTCTTGGTGCTATAATAAATGGAATCGATTCTCTAATTTCCTTTTCTGTATTTTCATTATTAGTGTATAAGAAAGCCACTGATTTCTGCACATTGACTTTGTATCCTGCCACGTTGCTGAATTGTTGTATGAGTTCTAGTAGATTGGGGTGAAGTCTTTTGGGTTTCACATATATAGAATCATGTCATCTGCGAATAGAGAGAGTTTGACTTCTTCATTACCAATTTGGATACCTTTTATTTCCCTTGTTGTCTGATTGCTGTTGCTAGGACTTCTAATACTATGTTGAACAAGAGTGATGAGAGTGGGCATCTTTGTCATGTTCCTGATCTCAATGGGAAGGACGCAAGCTTTTTCCCATTGAGGATGATATTTGCTGTGGGTCTTTCATAGATAGATTTGATGAAGTTCAGGAATGTTCCCTCTATCCCTAGACTTTGAAGAGTTTTAATCAGGAATGGATGCTGGATTTTGTCAAATGCTTTTTCTGCATCAATTGAGAGGACCATGTGGTTCTTCTCTCTTCTCTTATTAATTTGTTCTATCACGTTGATTGATTTGCGAATGCTGAACCATCCTTGTAGCCCAGGGATGAATCCCACCTGGTCATGGTGGATAATCTTTTTAATGTGCTGTTGGATCCTGTTTGCTTAGATCTTTTTGAGAATCTTAGCATACATATTCATCAGTGATATTGTTCTGAAATTCTCCTGTTTGGTAGGGTCTTTGCCTGGTTTGGGGATTAGGGTAATGCTGACTTCATAGAAAGAGTCTGGAAGTTTTCCTTCTACTTCAATTTTTGGAAACAGCTTCAGGAGAATAGGTGTTATTTCTTCTTTGAAAGTTTGGTAGAATTCCCCAGGGAATCCATTAGGTCCTGGGCTCTTGTTTTTTGGGAGGTTTTTGATCACCACTTCAATCTCGTTACTAGATATTGGTCTCTTCACGTTGTCAATTTCTTCCTGATTTAATTTTGGGAGTTTACAGTTTTCCAGGAATGCATGCATTTCATCTAGGTTGCTTAGCTTATTGGCATATAACTGTTGATAATAACATTTGATGATTGTTTCTATTTCCTTGGTGTTCGTTGTGATCTCTCCCTTCTCATTCATAATTTCATGTATTTGAGCTTTCTCTATTTTCTTTTGGATTAGTGTTGCCAATGGTTTATCGATCTTACTGATTCTTTCAAAAAAACAGCTTCTAGTTTCATTGATTCGTTCTACTGTATCTCTGTATTCTACCTCATCAATCTCAGCTCTATTCTTGATTATTTCCCTTCTTATGCGTGGAGTTGGATGATTTGTTGTTGATTCTCCAGTTCTTTAAAGTGTAAAGAGAGCTACTGTGTTCTGGATTTTTCCACTTTTTTTTTTAAAGATTTTATTTATTTGACAGAGAGAGATCACAAGTAGGCAGAGAGGCAGGCAAAGAGAGAGAGAGAGAGGAGGAAGTAGGCTCCCTGCTGAGCAGAGAGCCCGATGCGGGACTCGATCCCAGGACCCTGAGATCATGACCTGAGCCGAAGGCAGTGGCTTGACTCACTGAACCACCCAGGCGCCTTGGATTTTTCCACTTTTTTGAGGGAAGCTTGGATGGCTATGTATTTCCCGCTTACCACTGACTGTGCTGTATCCCATAGGTTTTGGATCAAAGTGTCTTCATTCTCATTGGTTTCCATGAATTGTTTCAGTTCTTCCTTGATCTCCTGGTTGATCCAAGCATTCATAAGCAAGGTGGTCTTTAGCTTCCAGGTGTTTGAGTTCCTTCTGAACTTTTCCTTGGGATTGAGCTCCAGTTTCAAAGCCTTGTGATCTGAGAATATGCAGGGAATAATCTCAGTCTTTTGGTATCGGTTGAGTCCTGATTTGTGACCCAGTATGTGGTCTATTCTTGAGAAGGTTCCATGTTCACTTGAGATGAATGAGTATTCTATTGTTTTAGGGTGGAATGTTCTGTATATATCTATGAGGTCCATCTTGTCCAGTGTGTCATTCAATGCTCTTGTTTCTTTAGGGATTTTCTGCTTCGATGATCTATTTCTGAGAGAGGCGTTTTAAGATCTCCAATGATTAGTGTATTCATATCAATATGACTCTTTATCTTGATTAACAGTTTTCTTAAGTAATTGGTTGCTCCCATATTGGGGGCATAAATATTTACAATTGTTAGATCATCTTGGTGAATATTCCCTTTAAGAATGATGTAGTATCCTTCTGTATCTCTGACTACAGTCTTTAGTTTGAAGTCCAATTTATCTGAAATGAGAATCGCTACACCAGCCTTCTTTTGAGGCCCATTCGCATGAAAGATGCTTCTCCATCCCTTCACTTTCAGTCTGGGTGTATCTTTACGTTCAAAATGGGTCTCTTGTAGACAACACATGGATGGGTCCTGTCATTTTATCCAGTCTGCAACCCTCTACCATTTTATGGGCACATTTAGGCCATTCACATAGAGGGTGATTATTGATAGATAAGTTTTTATTGACATCGTGTTACCTTTGAAGTCTTTCTTTCTGTAGATTGTCTCTATATTTCTGTTCAATGCTATTCTTGGGATTTTTCCTCCTTTTAAGTAGCCCCCTTAATATTTCCTGCAGTGTCAGCTTGGTGGTTTCATAGTCTTTTAAGTCTTGCCGGTCCTGGAAACTCTATCTCTCTATCCATTTTGAATGTCAGTCTTGCTGGATAAAGTATTCTTGGCTACATGTTATTCTCATTCAGTGCCCTGAATATATCTTGCCAGCCCTTTCTGGCTTTCCAGGTCTCTGTGGATAGGTTTGATGTTATTCTGATGGGCTTTCCTCTGTACGTAAGGATTTTCTTTGTCCTAACTGCTTTCAAGAGGTTCTGCCTACAATTATAATTCTTCATTCTTACTATTAGGTGTCTCGAAAACTTTCGAGTATCTGTAATCTTGGGGGAAAACCTTTCAGCCTCTAGTACATGAACGCTGGTTCCATTCATGAGATTTGGAAAATTTTCATGAAGAACTTGTTCCACTATATCTTCTAGACTTCTTTCTTTCTCCTCCCCTTCAGGGATTCCAATCATTCTGACGTTGGAACATTTCATGGCATCATTTCTTTCCCTGAGTCTGTTTTCGTGGCTTCTAAGCTGTTTGTTCCAGGCTTCCTCCTGATCCATTCTATCTGTTTGTCCTCTAGATCACTAATTCTATTTTCTCTCTGAGTTACTCTTGAGTTGAGAGAATTTAGATTAGATTGGAACTCATTGAGTGCATTTTGAAGCTCATCCCTGGTCGCTTTCAGCACTTCCCTAATATTGAACACATGATCGCTGGTCATTTTCAGTTCAGCCCTAATCAATCCCGTTTGGTCACCCATGGCTTTCTCCAACCTAGCTATTGCTTAGATATTTGTTAGCCTGAATTCTCTTTCCAACATATTGTCTATGTGGCTAGCCATTAGCTCTGTTGCAGAAGGTCCCTCCTCTGTATTTTTCTTCTGTTGGGCATTCCTCCTCCTAGTCATTTTGGTGAGAGAAGGCTAAACGGGTGTAGCTTGGTGTATCAACTGTGGTGCAGTCCAGGTGCACCCTGGAGTGCTTCTGAGCAATCAGGGAGGAAAAAGTAAAGGAAAAGAAAAAAAGAGAGAGGGAGAGAGACAGGAAAGAAAGGTGAGATAAAAGAGAAGGTTCAGCCCAAATGGGCCCCAATGTAATATTTATGAAGTATACAAACAGACACAAACAAAAAGACTGATAAAATTATGACAAGATAAAAAATATATATATTTGCATATATATATATGCAAATAAAGGAAGAACCTCATCAAAATGAACCCCCAGTGTAAAATTTATATACTGTCAGGACAAACACACAAAAAAAACAGAAATACTGGTGGAAGAAAAAGATGGGAGAGTGGTTGTAAATTCTCAGTGTGTGCGAGGAAGGTTGTTTTGATTCTTCCTGGATGTATCTTGATATCTTTGTTAAAGGACTCAACTTTCCTAAGATAAGAGGGGATTAGGAATTGGTTTACCTATAGTGGTGGCATTCATTGGGGAAAGGGGATTACCTTGAAGTTTAACACTATATGAATATTATGGGCCCAGCACGCTTCCGCTGCGCTACTCTGCTACCCCTATATGAATATTAGAAAATAAAAATTTAAAAAAGGACTAAACTAGACTAAACTAAAATTAAAAAAAAGAAATTTTAAAAATAGAAATGTAAAAGGAAAACACACGTGTATGTATCAAAAAGTTCAGGTTAGAAGGTTATTTGAAATTTGATGTACTGGACATCTCACTGTGATGGTAAATAGGTTAAAAATTATATAATAATAAAAAATTAACTATATAAAAGATGAGCCAGAATAATAGGATCGAATTAGTAATAAAAATTGTCCTATGAAGTAGTGGTGCCTGTTCTCTTATTGTTTTTTTTTTTTTTTTTAATTTCCTGGTTGGTTTTCTGGGGAAGGAGCCTGCCAAGTGGGTTTTCAGTCAATGATGTTCTCTCAGTTAAGTCCCCCGCCCCCCTCAAGGGGGTGGGCTCTGAGGAAACTGTTTTTTTCAGGCTTTTGTTCTCTGGAGGTTTTTATATTTGTTCACTTTTGTTTTTCTCTCTCACATTAACTGCTTTTTATGGTTTTTGTAGGTTTAGAGGAAAGCAAACTTTACCCTGACCTCCTTCTCAGAAAGAAGCCTCAGTCTGGCTTCAGAGCCCAAATAAATCCCCCATTGGCCGCTGGCAGAGCAGGTTCCCAGGCAGGGTCCCTGGGGACTTAGGATTTTTTGCTTGTACCCAAAACTATAGCAGCGGCAGCTGTCTGGGCAGCTCCAGACAGCCAGAGAAGTTCTAAGCAGTGATCACACACTGAGATTTTACCGCTGGCCCGGGATGGGAGTGCCTGGTCTTTCTGGGTCTGAGAGCACCTGCTGGCGCCTGTGTGCACCTCCCTCAGGTGAGGGCGCGGGGCATGACTTGGACTCTAATGGCACAGCAGGGCACTTGCGTGGGGACTGCAAAAAGGCTGTGCTTCTGTTGGCTGGCGAGGCTCCCCGCCCCTCATGGGAGCCAGGTGCCACACACTCTCAGATGCGCTGGTGGTTCAGGGACCAAGACCTGGTTTCTCTGCCACACTCTTTCTGGCTCTGCACCAGGGGTGGCTGTCCTGGGTCTGGGGATTTAAGCCCGGATCCAAATACCCTGATTCCTGCAATTTCCCCCTGGTGATCCTTTGCTCTTTTTGAGTGCTTTCTACCAGACTCCCGAGTTAATGCTGGTCCCCAGGTGCAGGGCACTCTCGTATTGGGATATTACTTTCCAAGGGGTCGCCTCTGGTGGCTCCCTCCCCCTTTTGTTTATCTTCCCATATCAGCCCAACTTTCCCACTCCACTTTACCTGCCCACTGGTGTCTTCTGCTCCACTAGAGATCCAGATGTGTATGATTCTGACCTCAGGCTGATTTCGTGAGTGATCGTGGGGTTCTTTGGAGGGTAATCAGCTCACTTTAGGGTGCAGGTTGAAAGGGCGCCTCCTCCTGCTTCCCTGCCATCTTGTCTCTCACCAACTCTTTATCACTATCCCACCCCAAAAAAGACTCGTTCTGAGACTCAGATTTAAAATATTTTCCTAAAAGAAAAATCAAAAAAGGAATGTTAAAATTATGATTTGTGCCTAGTTAAATCCATTCCGGCCAGAGTGTGAGCTATCTCATACTACTCTAGGGAAATTTTCCTGAAATAGTTTGCTGCCTGTTAGGTACAATGAATGACGGAGAGGTCAACTGCATAAAACAGAAGTATTAACAATAATAATAATAAAAGGTCAATTATGAACAGTCACTACATCCTTGTCAACTCTGAAGAACGTAATATGTGGAACAAGATATTCTCACTTCCTATTTCTAAAAAGAACCTAATAAAAAACTTTCTATATATGGCAGAGCTATATATAAATAAGATGGTATATGGCAGAGCTATATATAAATAAGATGGAGAAGAGTGAGATTCCCATCCTTTGAAGTCTCAGGAGGCAGAGGTTAGAGTATCCCTCAGACCTGATAATAAAGGAGGCTCTGCATCAGGGGGAGAAGGTGATGTGAACATTACAGGATTTTCACCAAGGTATTTACTTCAGAGAAGACTGAATTTTCCACAAACTATGTCACTGCAATATTTCTTATTTTGTGAATTTAATCATTACTATTCTTAATCACAAAATAGGAAGGACAAATCATTTTAAGTTGAAAAAAAAGATATTAAAGGACTGCAGTAATAATCATCCATTTCTTAGGGAACAGGCTGTGTGAGAAATGTCCTGATGGTCTTGCCAAGGTCTTGACCTGACCTCCACTTTACTGAAGGT
The DNA here is from genome assembly GCF_020171115.1 of Neogale vison. Taxonomy (NCBI): domain Eukaryota; kingdom Metazoa; phylum Chordata; class Mammalia; order Carnivora; family Mustelidae; genus Neogale; species Neogale vison. The sequence continues at coordinate 159,694,054 of NC_058091.1, read as the reverse complement.
AAGAGCCCTCCAAAAGGTTAACTCACTTGTTGAAGGTCACAGGCTGGGAGGCGGTGGAACTGGAATCAGGTGTGGGCTTCTACACCAACGCCCCAAACACTCTCACCATGAGCCATTTCCCTCAACCCGTTTTGCTGAATTTTTGACTCCTGTCATCTATAGGAGTTATATTTTCCCAAACTGAACTCTTTCAAAGTATCATAACTCCAAATAGCTTAGCTGGTGTTCCTCTTCATTGGAATTTGTTGGCTATTCTCACCACAAACCACAATTTAACATCTTCTAAACAAAAGTAGGCTATTACAATCTAGATCATACTTTTTAGAACATTCTAGAATAAATATAATGTCGGTTTTTTTTTTCTAACATTACCAACTACAAAGTTAGACCTCAGTACAACTATACATCCCTGTTCAATCAATAAACTAGAATTTTCAGAAATTCATTGCAATTATGGAAGATTTGAACTTGTTTGTCAAAGGACTTACAAACCACATCAAGACTAATAATAATATCTTGATACATTTTGTGCAGTCTAATATTTCTGGAAAATTAAGTCTTTTGAAAACAATTATTAAAAAAAACACCGAGTGATTAAAGTCCCTTGTTTCAGGGATGACTGGATGACTCAGTCAGTTAAGCATCTGCCTTCAGCTCGGGTCATGAACCCAGGGTCATGGGATAGAGACCAGAATCTGGCTCCTTGCTCAGCAGAGAGCCTGCTTCTCCCTTTGCCCCCTCCTCCCCTTACTTGTGCACAAACTCTGTCTCTATCTCTCTCTCTCCCTCTGACAAATAAGTAAATTAAATCTCTAAAAAATTAAAATTAAAAATTACATTAATTAAAGTCCCTTTTTTTAGAGACAAAGAATTCTCAAAGTCTGACTACCTTAATAAAAAGTATAATTGATTTTTCTATCCCAAAACTTTTTTGCCATGTCACTGTTGTAGACTAACAATAGTAGGTTAAAACCTCACTTTTCTTTCTTTTTTTTTAAAGATTTTATTTATTTATTTGAGAGAGAGACAGTGAGAGAGAGAATGAATGAGGAGAAGGTCAGAGAGAGAAGCAGGCTCCCCATGGAGCTGGGAGCCCGATGCGGGACTCGATCCTGGGACTCCAGGATCATGACCTGAGCCAAGGCAGTCGTCCAACCAACTGAGCCACCCAGGCGTCCCAAAAACCTCACTTTTCAATTGTGTTTCTGATTAACCTCATATTTCTAACAGTTTAAAAACATAAAAGTTAATCATGTGTGGCCTCCTTGTCCACAACCCACATTGTAAGAAGCATATTTAGGTGGCTTGGGGTAACAGAATTGCCATGGGCTTTGCTGTCAACAGACACACAGGACAATATAGTTCATCCAACCACTCTATGTCCTAACAAATTCTATCACTGGTCCTTGAATCCAAGTATTTAATTAAACATTGATTTTCTCTGCCTTTTATATGGTCCACCATATGTACATGCATATTTGGGTTCATGAGTGTTTGTGTACATATATGTATGCATATATATTTCTATATACACATATAGAGCTACAGAGTATAAATACTATTAATGACTCAAAACAAGATTTAATATCAAAATTAACTCATTTATTGAGTTATTTCGTTTTATTTTTTGAAGGTTCAATAAAGCTTATCTAATTGTTTATGCTTTTCTAACTTTCTTTACAGTAATGCTCTGTAAACAAATATCACTAAAATGACATCAGCAATACTCTTTGGGGAATGGCAAGAAGTAAGAAATCTGAACATAGAGTAAATATAAGAAAGTGAGGAAAACACTTCAGGTGGAAGAAATAAGAGTCATAGAGGGAGGTTTACTAATGGCACAATCATTGATCAAACTTGAAAGGTTAAAGAACCTAAAGGATGGAAAAAGTCAGATTTTTCAAAGTCAAACTTTATAACCCTCTGAGATAGAACTTGGGGAACAAACTCTAGAAAAAAGTTACTATGAAAAAATATCCCTAAACTCCAGAGGAAAAGGCCCTATGACTTCAGAGAAATGCTCTTCTTTTCCTTTTTTTTTAAAGATTTTCTTTGAGAGAAAGCACAAGCAAGGGGAGCAGGAGGGGAACAAGGGGAAGCAGGCTCCCCAATAAGCAGGGAGCCCCATGCAGGGCCCAATTCCAGGATCTCAGGATCATGACCTGAGCTGAAGGCAGCCGCTTAACCATGTGAGCCACGCAGGTGCCCCCAGAGAAACTTTACCCATGGCAGAAAGAAAAGCAACATCATTAAGGAGCAGGAATCCACACACTCCCATCCTGAATGCCCATGCAAGTCCTATTAACATCAACCACAGAGTCATTGATTTATGCTCCTTTCTCTCTCATTCTCTCTTTCTTTTGTATCATATTTGGTCCTATATTCAGATAAACACTGGCCCTCCTGTATATTTGTTATATACTGTTAGGGTATGGAGCCAACCACCCCTCAATTAGACAGAGAACATTCTCGATGATGCAAGTCACACAGCGAGGTTTATTTCCAGCTAGCTGGGGTCCAAGCATCCGCCCGGCACAGAGGGTTTCAACAAGGTCCCCGAGCACTCAAAGCCAAGGGTTTATATAGCATTTTCAAGGCACCTTTTCATAGCTACATACATATCTTGTGCCCCACTTTGACCGTTTAACTTTTTTTAAACTTTTGCCACCCCGGCATCACCCTGGTGCCATCCTGGTGGTTAAGTGAGATTTAGGTTTACAAGAAATTCAACTTTATTTACATTTTATTCTGCCTCAGCCTCCTTCAGTTTTATGGTGGGGAGGGCAACCTCAGGCCTCCAGGTACTGAGCCATTTGTCTCTGGAAATTGGGCCATTTCACCAGGACATTTGCAAACCAAGGGAGATTCCAGACTTGCAGGATTGTGATCTCTGCAAGTTAACTATTTGTTTTTCTTTAACATCTGGTCCCTGTGGCGCCATCTCCTAACCGCCCTGGTAGTATATGATTAAGTTGTTTTTTTCAGGTTTTAGCTACTTTCTCTTATCTCAAGTTACATACCCCATGTGGGCTGGTTAGGGACGCTCAGTAAAATGGCTTCCCAGCCTTCATGATGGCCATTCTTATACTAACCCACCCTTACAGTGCAAGGCGCCGGTTTTTGCTTTGCCAAGATGGCTGTGCTTATGCCAGTGCTAGACTTGAGGTGGGTACAGCCTTGTTCTTCTTGGCCTCCACACCTAGAGCTGGTTTCTGGGACTTGTTTTTAAGTCCCCTGGGGGAAGGGAGCGGGGACAGTAAAATAGGTCCTTACAATATGTCACAAAGTCCATGAGATCAACGTCTGCATCCTCCCTCCGTTCTCAGGGCCATCACAGGCAGGCCTCCAACAAGACTCCAACTTTCTTCAGAGGCCCCTCCTCCCACCCACCCCATCCCAACTGTCATCAGGGATTACTTTAATGTAAATGTTTATCTTTTCAAATCTCCTGTACCACAAATATTGCTTCCTCCAGGAAGCCTTCTACCATCCTCCAGGCAGAAACCATCTTTCCGCCCTCCGGGGTCTCACATCTCATGCGGTCTAGGCTTACAACATAGAAAACATTCTCCCTTGTACTTCTGGTCTCCGAATGCCCATCTCCTTTCCAGTGCCCTTAAAGACTGAGGTTATGCCTGACTTACATTCAGTATTTACCACAGCAATCTCTATAGCACTTCACAGAGCCCAGTGCTTGAAAATGCTTTAACTTGGATCCGTATTCCTGGAGGCAAAGATTAAGTCAAAGAACACGGTTTCCACAATTGAAAACTTTGAGACTGGACTGAGTTTATAAAAACTCTGTGACCTCAAAACCTGATTATGTGCAAGGGTATCCTATCAATACCCAGCTGTCCTCTTGTTCTTGTTTTATGATGATTTACTCAGAAGAAGGCATTTTAAGATGGGGTCAGCACTATTTTCACAGTTCTTAAAGTAGGTCTTGAGTATCTTGAAAAATCCTTATTAGAGTAATAAAGTCATGGCTCTCAAGGCATTGGGAAGAAGAAGCATTAACTTGTGCTGACAGCAGAAAGAAAGAGTACTTCTATTGCCCATTTAATTTTATTTTCCATGTCTGTCCAAAGGAAGATTTGTAGCCTCATATTTAATTTTTTCCCCAATTTTTAACTCATCTTTAAATTTAATTTTAAGAAATTTACTACACCAAAGTTAAGGGAGATAATGGAAACAAATCATCATCAAAATGATATAAATTAAATAATAAGCATTCTACAGGTGATATTTATAAGCAAACATGAATAATTTAGCTTAAGTACAAAATATTATAAAGAAATATTAGCAAAATTCAAATACACTTCTGATAGGAGTTTTCTTCTTTTTTTCCACTTCCTACTCTATGTCCTTGGATATTCTTCATATAAGATCAACCAAATCACACAAGAGAAGTAGAGCCAAAAAAATCTGGGGAAGACTTGACATATGTATGATTCTCAACTTATGCAAATCAGATACAAAATGTGAAAATGATCAAGGACTATGCCAAACCTTGCCTCTTTCCCCCAGATAAGCACATTCCCACTGCCTTTATATTTGAGAAAGGGGGCAGAGTGGGAGATGTACCCAACCAGGGAGATGCACAAAGAGGTAAATGCTGACATCTCCCAAGGGGCCACAGCTTGACTGAATCTTGGCAAAGCAGCAGCGAGGCTTGCCATGGTACTGGATCTCCCAGAATAACTGAACTAGAGAACTTCCAACCATTCTTCATTTTAAAGGGGGCCAGTATATAAGGAATAATATGGAGAACATTAGGAAAAGTAAAGAAAAGTGAATTGGGGGAAATCGGAGGGGGAGACAAAGCAAGAGAGACTGTGGACTCTGAGAAACAAACTGAGGGTTTTGGATGGGAGGAGGGTGGGGGGTTGGGTGAGCCTGGTGGTGGGCATTAAGGAGGGTAAGTATTGATGGAGCACTGGGTGTGGTGCATAAACAATGCATCTTGGAACAAAGGAGGGAGGGGCGTGTACCTGCTGCTTTTTTTTTTTCTTCTACTTCTGGAAATTAAAGAGTTTAGGGGCTTTGAGCTCCTTCTAACCCTGTATTGCTAAAATAGTCTGGTGTAGGTAGGTGTCCAGAGGTAAAACCAGGTTTCAGCCCTTTGTTCCTCAAACCTTCTAATGCCTCTGAAATCAGCATATAAATCATAAACAAACAGATCTCCCCCCTATTCCCCACCCCCACGGTCCCCACCCCCCAGGTCCCAACAATAAAACACAGAACACCTTTCATAGACTTCTTCCAAGGGAGGTGATGGGCCTTCAGCAAATCAGGTTCCTTTCATAAAAGCAGATGTTCAAATGTTAACATCTAAAGATTGACCTTCCCAAACTCTCTTTTCCAAATCCACTATATAAATAGCTTCAGACTTGTATCCATTTTTAGTATCAAACATTTCTTTCACTAGATTGAGATGTATTTGCAATCACAGGTCAAACATTCTTAATCCCAGGCACACTGGCTCATAATACTTTTTAGACAGACTTTTAAAAACTGCCTCTGTAGCTAGACTTACAGAAATAGGCATGGCAAGAACATGCTGTTGTTGAGGGGCCCAAATCCCAAAGCAAAAAACGTCTCAAGGCAGGGGAATCCTAAGGCTGTTTCCTTTATCAGTTTGCAATTATCCTCCAAGACTTCATTGGGCCATGCTCCAAATCTAAGAAAGATAAAATACCTCCCATATTAACCAGATGTGATCATCAGATATTTCAAAAAAGAGGTGCTATTTGTGGTTTCCAAATTTTTCACCTCAAGCTTCCAAGACCCCTTGCCCTAACAGTGAGGATTGCTGACAGAGGCCTCGGGGAGCCTAAAAGTTGGTCCAAAGTGAGAATGGGACAGGAAGAAGAAATTCAGGAGAAATAGCCTCTCCCACCTGTGATGTAAGCAGGCCCTTCCTGAATTTATCCATGTCGTATACTACTTTATTAGGTAATCCCTAGTAATTGTAAGGGCCTACTTAGCCAGAGCGAGCCACTTTGTTGTTTATGCAGTAAACTTAGATTGAACCTGCCCCTTCCCCCCAAGAAAAAAGCGCTTAGAAACAACTGGTGAAATATGACTGACCAGCCCCTGATAACGGAGCCCACATACAAGGACGTGTCGGCCAGGTGGAAACATCCAATCAGTAAAAGCGCATGTATTACCTCCCTACCCGCCAAGGATGAGCCAGGCCAGGTGGAAACATCCAATCAAGGGAAAGCGCAGGTATTACCTGCCAAGGAGTCTGAGCCCCACCTATCAGGTGCCAGACAAAGGTACCCATTCCAGCCAAGGTCATAGGCTGAATTAAATGACTATCATGGGGTGAATTGTAATTCAATTGGCCACCTGTGTGCGGCCAGGCTCAAACACATGGCCTTTACTCTATAAAAGTTAGTCTGTGAAACTGGGAGGGGTCGCCTCTTTGTAAGAGGCGGCCCTGGCAGGTCAGCTTGATTCTCAATGCTTGGCACGAAATAAAGCTTTGCCTGACCTTCACTTTGTATCAGTATCGTCCTTTTGTCTACGGACCCTTTCAGTAAATTCATCTGAAGGAAGAATTCCAAATGTTAAAAAAAAATCTGAAAATTTCTGTCCTAGATAGACTCCCTTGATCATAAAATCAGCCCAAAAGGAAATCAATGAGCTGGATAACCCAGGAAATCCATTAGCAGTCAGCTCTTCTACTCCCTACCAGTTCCCTCTGATGCTAATCCAGGGGAATTAACAGAGCAATATTGTTCCAGCAAGTCCAGAGAAATTCAGTTTCCTTATGCTATGAAATACATGAAATAAAGCTTACTAACCAAACTACCCTAAATTTGTAGACCACAAACTATGACTGTGAGCTGCCACTGCTCGCAGGGGAGATTTAATGGTGTTACAGAGTAAATGCCAGGGCTCTGTGGAATACAGAAATCTATTTTCAGTGTCTTCCCATTAAGAAGCATGTGAAACGTTTTAATCAGGAACGGATGTTGGATTTTGTCAAATGCTTTTTCTGCATCAATTGAGAGGACCATGTGGTTCTTCTCTCTTCTCATATTAATTTGTCGTATCACATTGATTTATTTGCGAATGTTGAACCATCCTTGTAGCCCAGGGATGAATCCCACCTGATCAAGGTGGATAATCTTTTTAATGTGCTGTTGGATCCTGTTGGCTAGAATCTTGTTGAGAATCTTAGCATCCATATTCATCAGTGATATTACTCTAAAATTCTCCTTTTTGGTAGGGTCCTTGCCTGGTTTGGGGATAAGGGTAATGATGGCTTCATAGAAAGAGTATGGAAGTTTTCCTTCTGCTTCAATTTTTTGAAACAGCTTCAGGAGAGTAGGTGTTATTTCTCCTTTGAACGTTTGGTAGAATTCCCCAGGGAATCCATTAGGTCCTGGGCTCTTGTTTTTTGGGAGGATTTTGATCACTGATTCAATCTCATTATTAGATATCGGTCTATTCAGGTTGTCGATATCTTCCTGGCTCAGTGTTGGTAGTTTATATTTTTCCAGGAATGCATCCATTTCATCTAGGTTGCTAAGCTTATTGGCATATAACTGTTGATAATAACTTCTGATGATTGTATCTACTTCCTTGGTGTTAGTTGTGATCTCTCCCTTTTCATTCATAATTTCGTAATTTGGGCTTTCTCTCTTTTCTTTTGGATTAGTGTGGCCCATGGTTTATCGATCTTACTATTCTTTCAAAAAGCCAGCTTCTAGTTTCATTGATACGTTCTACTGTATCTCTGGTTTCTACCTCATTGATCTCAGCTCTAATCTTAATGATTTCCCTTCTTATGTGTGGAGTTGGTTTGATTTGTTGTTGATTCTCCAGTTCTTTAAGGTGTAGAGACAGCTGGTGTGTTCTAGATTTTCAATTTTTTTTTTCTTTTTCTTGTGTATTTTATTTTATTTTTTTTCCCAATTTATTTATTTTCAGAAAAACAGTATTCATTATTTTTTCACCACACCCAGTGCTCCATGCAAGCTGTGCCCTCTATAATACCCACCACCTGGTACCCCAACCTCCCACCCCCCCGCCACTTCAAACCCCTCAGACTGTTTTTCAGAGTCCATAGTCTCTCATGGTTCACCTCCCCTTCCAATTTACCCAAATTCCCTACTACTCTCTAACGCCCCTTGTCCTCCATGCTATTGGTTATGCTCCACAAATTTTTTTGAGGGAGGCTTGGATGGCTATGTATTTTCCCCTTAGGACCGCCTTTGCTGTGTCCCATAGGTTTTGGACTGAAGTGTCTTCATTCTCATTGGTTTCCATGAATTGTTTCAGTTCTTCTTTGATCTCCTGGTTGATCCAAGCATTCTTAAGCAAGGTGGTCTTTAGCTTCCAGGTGTTTGAGTTCCTTCTGAACTTTTCCTTGTGATTGAGCTCCAGTTTCAAAGCACTGTGATCTGAGAATATGCAGGGAATCATCTTAGTCTTTTGGTATCAGTTGAGTCCTGATTTGTGACCCAGTATGTGGTCTATTCAGGAGAAGGTTCCATGTGCACTTGAAAAGAATGAGTATTCTGTTGTTTTAGGGTGGAATGTTCTGTATATATCTATGAGGTCCATCTGGTCCAATGTGTCATTCAATGCTCTTGTTTCTTTATTGATTTTCTGCTTCAATGATCTGTCTAATTCTGAAAGAGGCATGCTAAGATCTCCCACGATTAGTGTATTCATATCAATATGACTCTTTATCTTGATTAACAGTTTTCTTAAGTAATTGGCTGCTCCCATATTGGGAGCATAGATATTTACAATTGTTAGACTTTTGTGGATAGTCCCTTTAAGGATTATGTAGTGTCCTTCTGTATCTCTGACTACAGACTTAAGTTTTAAGTCCAATTTATGTGATATGAGAATCGCTACACCGGCCTTCTTTTGAGGCCCATTGGCATGAAAGATGCTTCTCCATCCCTCCACTTTCAGTCTGCATGTATCTTTAGGTTCAAAATGGGTCTCTTGTAGACAACATATGGATGGGTCCTGTCGTTTTATACAATCTGCAACCCTGTGCCGTTTTATGGGTGCATTTAGGCCATTCACATTGAGAGTGATTATTGATAGATACGTTTTTATTGACATTGAGTTACCTTTGAAGTCTTTCTTTCTGTAGACTGTCTCTATATTTCTGATCAATGCTACTCTTGGAATTTTTCCTCTTTTATAGAACCCCCCTTAATATTTCCTGCAGTACCAGCTTGGTGGTTGCATAGTCTTAAGCCTTGCCTGTCCTGGAAACTCTTTATCTCTCCATCCATTTTGAATGTCAGTCTTGCTGGATAAAGTATTCTTGGCAGCATGTTCTTCTCATTTAGTGCCCTGAATATATCTTGCCAGCCTCTTCTGGCTTGCCAGGTCTCTGTGGACAGGTCTGGCGTTATTCTTATGGGCTTCCCTCTGTAAGTAAGAAGCCTCTTTGCTCTGGTGGCTTTCAAGAGATTATACCTACAATTATAATTCCTCAATTTGACTATCAGGTGTCGTGATGTTTTTTTGGAATGTATGATCTTGGGCGGAGACCATTCAGCCTCTAGTACATGAAGGCTGGTTCCATTCACGATATTGGGAAAATTTTCATGAAGGACTTGTTCCACTATATCTTCTAGACTTCTTTCTTTCTCCTCCCCTTCAGGGATTCCAATAATTCTGACGTTGGAATGCTTCATGGCATCATTTATTTCCCTGAATCTGTTTTCCTGGTTTTTAAGCTGTTTGTTCCAGGCTTCTTCCTGATCCTTTCTCTCTATCTATTTGTCTTCCAGATCACTAATTCTATCTTCTGTCTCAGTTACTCTAGCATTGAGAGAGTTTAGATTAGATTGGAACTCATTGAGAGCATTGTGGACCTCCTCCCTGGTAGCTTTAAGCTCCGCCCTAACATTGTGAACATCCTGTCTGTTCGCTCTCAGTTCAGCCCTAATCAATTCTTTTTGGTCATCCATGGCTTTGTCCAACCTAGCTATTGCCTGGATAATTGTTAGCCTGAATTCTCTTTCCGACATATTGTCTTTGTTCATAGCTGTTCGCTCTGTTGCAGAAGGTCCATCCTCTGTATTTTTCTTCTGTTGGGCATTCCTCCTCCTAGTCATTTTGGTGGGAGAAGACTGAACAGATGTAGCTGGATGTATCAACTCTGGTGCAGTCAAGGTGCACCCTGGAACACTTCCTGATCTCCGTCTCAGAGAGAAGCCTCAGTCTGGGTGCAGAAGCTGAAAAATTCCCCCTTGGACGCTGGCAGTGCAGGTTCCAAGTTGCAGACCCTGGGGGCGCAGGATCTTTTGCTCGTCCCGAAGACCAAGGCAGTGGCGGCTGTCTGGGAGCTCCTCACCGCCAGAGAGGTTCCAAGCAGCGATCGCACACTGAGATTTTGCCGCGGCCCGGGCTGGGAGTGACCGGCTTGCGTTCGCCTCTTTTCAGAGGCGGCTGTGGGTTGGGCGCGCGTCTGGGGTACTGAGAACGGGGCGCTGGTCCGTAAGCCGCAGGTTGGGCTTTTGTGAGCCTCTGTCCGGGGAAGAGTTTTGTGCACACGCGGCTTAGACTTTGAAACAGTGGCGCAGGTCAAGAATCGCCCCCGGGCCTTAGAAACCCAGGAGAGCTGGAGGGACGTGCACGGGCATCTCAAGCTTTGTGGTAGGGCTAGCGCGCATTCTGCAGACCGCATTCTGCAGCTCCCATCCCCTCATAGGAGCCGGAAACCACACGCTCTGGGGCGCGCTGGCGGCTTAGGGACCAGGAGTTGGTTTCTCTGCCGCACTCTCTCTGCCTCTGCACCGGGGAGGCTGTCTGGGAACGGGGACTTAAGCCCCTGTCCCTAGCCACCCCGATTCCCACAATTTCCCCCCGCAATCCTTTGCTCTTTTGGAGTGCTTTCAACCAGTCTCCAAGTTAATGCTGGTCCCCAGACGTAGGGCACTCTCGCTCGTATCGGGGTATTACTTTCAGACCGGTCGCCTCTGGTGGTTCCCTGCCCCTTTTGTTTATCTTCCGATATCAGTCCGCTGTTCCCATTCCGCTTTACCTGCTCACTGGCGTCTTCTGCCCCTGTAGAGATCCAGACGTGTATAATTCTGATCTCAGGCTGATTTCATGGGTGATCAGAGTTCTTTGGTAGGTAATCAGCTCACTTTGGGGTACCAGCTGAAAAGATGCCTCTTCCTAGTACCCCGCCATCTTGTCCCCCCCTACAATGCACTTTTTATGAGACTGACTTTTTAAAAAAAATTTCTTTTCAGCGTAACAGTATTCATTGTTTTTGCACCACACCCAGTGTTCCATGCAATCCGTGCCCTATCGCCCTCTGCCCGTAAGAACGACAACCAGCCTGGTATGGTGTTAATGCCTCGTCTCTATACCCAGTTTTCTTATTCATTAAAAAAATAATAATCTCAGGATGCTTGGGTGGCTCAGGTCAGGATCCCAGGGCCCTCCCGTGAGTTCTGCATTGCTCCTTGCAAAGTGCAGCCTGCATCTTCCTCTGCCTTTCTCTCTCTCTCTCTCTGAAAAATAAATGAAATCTTAAGAAAGAAGAAAAGAAATAAAGAATCCTCATGTTCTATGAGTAAAACCTACATCAATTTACGCTGACAAGTAAAATAATATGGAAGTAAAAGTCAGAAAACCTGCGTTCTAGGCCCAGCTTGGTCTCTTTGAACTTGACAAGCCACCAAACTATTTTGGTTTTCCCTCAGGAGATATTTCAGCTCTAAAAATTCTGATTTGAAGTAGTAACAAATACTGTCTTTAGCCATGGCATTACACTACTCCTTTTTGTGTTAAATTTTACAAAGTTCCTGCATTTGTCATCACAAATGGTGAAACAAGGAATTCATATGACTTTCATGAGAACAATGGCTTTGGATATTTGGGGCATTGACCATAGAGAGAAATGTCCTTTGCATTGTGACCCAGTAAAAATTTCATGATTCAGTACATGCTACACACAGCTGTTCTGATATTTTCTATCTTAATTGTTTTCTGGGTCCCCCCTCCAGTACTGGTCAGAATCGACTTGGTGCTTTCATGACCCAGCGAGTCATGACCCTCATTGTGACATAGATTTGAGCGCTTATAAGAAGCTTTATATTTCTGGATTCTAAATGAGTTGAGTTCAGATTAATAAGGCTCTCTCAGTATACTCTAAGACAAAGTTTCTCAAAGTATGCCCTGGAATGTTAAATGTTTCTCTCTCTCTCTCTCTCATACACACACACACACACACACACACACACACACACACATTCACACACACACACACACACACACACACACACACACTTCTTTGACAGCTACTAAAGTTTGTGAAGTACTCGGATAAACAACATGAAATGGATTTCTTTATTTCAGAACTTCACAGAGACTGATATCCTAAGCCCCTGGGAGTCTTCCAGAGGGAGATAAAGTGCACTATGGTCCTCATACTGATTTGACTATAAAATGTTTTTTTCTTGGGCCTTATCTTCTGAAGAACACACTACTTGTGGAAAATGCCTTCGCAAAGACCAATTATTAAGGTAAAATGAACTCTGAGTCTGATAGGTAAGATTCACATGCAGATTCAGCTTGAGTTTTTCCATCTAAAATTAGTTTAATAATACTGCTTTTGCAACATGTTCATGAAAATTAACAGAAACTTGCATGTCAACTGTTTAGCACGTGGTCTAGAACATAACAAGGGCCTAAATGAAGATATAGATATATAGATATGTATTTTACTTGAAACTGTATGGCGAATGTATAGATGACTCAATGGGAATGAAATATGGTGAGTTCTAATAAAAGTAGGAAATTGTAAAGAGCTAAAATGTGATGAACTTTTAATTTTACCAGACATAAAGCAGGGAATCAAAAGCAAAGCAGTCATTAAGTTCCTTTCACAAACTGCCCCCTACATGCCTGCTTTGAGATAAATCCCTGCCTTCCCCCAACCCCTGTTTCTTTGCCTCTGGCTCATAGTGTTTCCCACATTCATGTCCATGCACTAGCTCAAATACTAAACCAACATTTGTAGTAGGTTTTCTTCCAAAATATGTTTGAAATAGAGAAATAATTTCAAAAGCCGTCACACATATGTAGTCTCCCTGATTGTGAAATCAGTCCCTTTAAGACTTAAGTTTCATGAAATCACTCGATGTGTGGACATTTTAAAAATCTGTTCATCTTTGTGTATGGTGTAAGAGAATGGTCGAGTTTCATTATTCTACATATAGCTGTCCAGTTTTCCCAGCACCATTTATTGAAGAGACTTTTTTCCACTGTATATTTTTTCCTGTTTTGTCAAAGATTAATTGACCATAGAGTTGAGGGTCCATATCAGGGCTCTCTACTCTGTTCCACTGGTCTATGTGTCTGTTTTTACTCTTACACCGTACACAAAGATCAACTCAAAATGATAAAAGACCTCAATGTGAGACAGGAATCCATCAGAATCTTAGAGGAGAACATAGGCAGTAATCTCTTTGATATCAGCCACAGCAACTTCTTTCAAGATACGTCTCCAAAGGCAAAGGAAACAAAAGCGAAAATAAACTTCTGGGACTTCATCAAAATCAAAAGCTTTTGCACAGCAAAGGAAACAGTCAAAAAAACAAAGAGGCAACCCACGGAATGGGAGAAGATATTTGCAAATGACAGTACAGACAAAAGGTTGATATCCAGGATCTATAATGAACTCCTCAAACTCAACCCACACGAAACAGACAAACACATCAAAAAATGGGCAGAAGATATGAACAGACACTTCTCCCATCAAGACATCCAAATGGCTATCAGACACATGAAAAAATGCTCATCATCATTAGCCCTCAGGGAGATTCAAATTAAAACCACATTGAGATATCACCTTACACCAGTTAGAATGGCCAAAATTAACAAAACAAGAAACAACATGTGTTGGAGAGGATGTGGAGAAAGGGGAACCCTCTTCCACTGTTGGTGGGAATGCAAGTTGGTGCAGCCTCTTTGGAGAACAGTGTGGAGATTCCTCAAGAAATTAAAAATAGAACTTCCCTATGACCCTGCCATTGCACTCCTGGGTATTTACCCCAAAGATACAGATGTCGTGAAAAGAAGGGCCATCTGTACCCCAATGTTTATAGCAGAAATGGCCACAGTCGCCAAACTATGGAAAGAACCAAGATGCCCTTCAACGGATGAATGGATAAGGAAGATGTGGTCCATATACACTATGGAGTATTATGCCTCCATCAGAAAGGATGAATACCCAACTTTTGTAGCAACATGGACGGGACTGGAAGAGATTATGCTGAGTGAAATAAGTCAAGCAGAGAGAGTCAATTATCATATGGTTTCACTTATTTGTGGAGCATAACAAATAGCATGGAGGACAAGGGGCTTTAGAGAGGAGTAAGGAATTTGGGTAAATTGGAAGGGGAGGTGAACCATGAGAGACTATGGACTCTGAAAAACAGTCTGAGGGGTTTGAAGTGGCGGGGGGTGGGAGGTTGGGGTACCAGGTGGTGGGTATTATAGAGGGCACGGCTTGCATGGAGCACTGGGTGTGGTGAAAAAATAATGAATACTGTTTTTCTGAAAATAAATAAATTGGAAAAAAAAATCTGTTCATCCTCATTGGCAACAATTAACTGGGAAGGAGTGTGTGTGTGTGTGTTTTCCATTTGAGGCTGACTGGTCAATGTTTTGCATCTTATCATAATTTGAAATTATTATCATACCCCATGTGTATTGTGTTCTAAACATACAAACAAATTTTTGTCATTTCTTACAGCAAAAGAAAAAATATTTATAATTTGTTGTTGTTCTGCTATTTACCTTTCCGGCGCTTTTTTTTTTTTTAATAAGATTTGTTTTTAGAGTAATGTAAGATTCACAGCAGAGCTGAGGGGGAGATGGAGATTTCTCATATGCCCCCCAGTCCCTACACAATAGAACCTCCACTAATATCCCCACCCCCAAACTGTAACAAAAGAGTGGTATGTTAGTTAGAACAGCTGTGGGGTCCTGCCATTAGCCTCATGGCAATGACCCATCCCATCCTGTCCTCTGTCCCTATAGATAGGTTTTCTTCCTGGAACTGTTCCTGCAGATGGCGGAGAAGCACTTCATGGTAGGACCAGGTTCAACCTACTATGCCCTCACAGACCAGCCAGTGGCATACCACGTGTGTCCTCCCAGGAGGACCGCACACTTGTGTGCCCTGCAACTCCTAGACTCTCATGAGCCCCACTCCGTGTCAATCCTGAAAGTCAATGCTATCACCACCCCACCTTCCAGAGGCTCCAAGGGGCCAGGTCACTTGCCTGTAGTCATGCCCGGCACATTCACGGGTCACCTCAAGGATCCCTTAGCCCATGCTGGCAGGATGTGTCCATACAGCCCATGGAGATTATCAGGAACTTCTCGCAGCAGTGTTTCCTCTATGAGGTGGACTACCTGGTGTGTGTGAACATGGCCATGAAGTTCAGCTACCACATGGGCATGGAGTTCCTGTCCCCCTCTTGGCACCCTGCACCCTCGTTTCTTCAGGGTAACCCATGATTTCTTCACCTAGGAGCACCGGCCGCATTCCTGGGCCTACATTCCCAGAGATGAGGGTGACTTCTACTACACAGGAGGCTTTTTGGGGGGTCAGTGATCGAGGTTCTCCAGCTGACCTCCGCCTATCACCAGGTGATGGTGGTTTATCAGGCCACTGGGGTCGAGGACGTGTGGCACGATGAGAGCTACCTGAACAGGTACCTGCTGGAACATAAGCCCACCAAGGTGCTGTCCCCGGAGCACCTGTGGGAACAGCAGTGGCTGGGCCGGCCCCAGGTCATGAAGAAGCTGAGATTCGTGGCTGTGCCCAATAATCACCAGGACATCCAGGACTTGTGAGGGGCTGCACCCACTTCCAGCATGGGACTTCCCTGGGCAGAGCTGTCAGAGCATGTTCCCTCCCCTGTCCCTTCTGCAGAAACTGTGGAGCACTGCCCACTCAGCCACATCCAGAACCCCCCACACCCAAGCAGAGGAGACCTGCCTGGACGCCCAAGGGCCTTTCTTTGTGATCACTTCATTTTGATCACTTCTGGGTCATTCAAGGATGTGAAGGGCTCCAACTTCATGTCGGGTCTTTTCTGTGTCAGTGAAGGGCAAATATTTTTATTTATTTTTTTAAAGATTTATTTCTTTTTTGACAGAGAGAAAGAATACAAGCAGGGAGTTGGCAGTAGTGGGAGAAGCAGGCTCCCTCCTCAGGGAGCCCAATGCAGGACTCGATCCCAACACCCTGGGATCCTGACCAGAGCTGAAGGCAGACGCTTCAACAACAGAGCCCCCCAGGTGCTCCCTGCCTTGTTTTTCAATGCCTATTTCTGTGCCGGTGTTTGTGAAATGTGGGCACTGGGTACATCTGGATGTGCATCCTGTTGGGATCCCTTGGTGCTCACCAGTGGGTCTTCACTCATGCCCTCATCTGCCCACACTGCATCTTAGTAAGCAATCACTGAGTGCCTACTGTGAGCTCAGTCTCCAACAAGGGCCAGAGCGTGAGGGTGAGAACTGAGATAAAGGATCCCTACCCCTGGGCCGTCCTGGAATCAGGGATGGCCCCATCCTCCTGACTCTCTGTTTTCCTTATTGTTGTAAGGAAATACACATCCCCCTGATGCACTTAAGCTTGATGACAAGTCTAAGTCAGTGGTGTCAGGTACATTCACCATTCTGCACGTGCCAGCTGCATCGATCACTACAACTTTGTCATCAAAACTGAACCTCTCCCCATGAGACACTAACCCCCCAATCCATCCCTCGGCCCCAGGACCCACCAGTTCCTTTTACCTCTAAGAGTCGAGGGCTCTCAGTCCTGCAAGTGGGGTCCTGCAGTATCGGTCCTTTGGGACTGACTTATTTCCGTGTAGCACAAAGGCCTCAAGACCTGTCCCCATTAGCCTGGACCTGACCCACTTGTGCGCCAGAGGAGTGGCTCAGCTTGCCCTCCTCTATCTAAGCCAAATTTCCTCAGTCCCCCCCTGCTCTCCTCATCTTTCTTCTCAGCCCGATGTGTCTCCAGGCACTGTCCCTAGAGGCTCAATGATCCTAGCCAATCTTCAGCTTGAAAGACCTGTTCAATCCCAATGCCAACACACTCCTCTGGAAGCCACGGGCCTCACCCACCCCATGTGTCCATGTCAGGGGCCTGCTCTTCCCACCAGCTGGCCACCTGCTCCCCCCATAGGGGTCCCCATCTCAGAAGATGGAAACACCAGACCTTTGGAATCCTCTGTGATGTCTTGCTTGGCACAGACTGTCCCAGTAGTGAGGTGGCTGCTGGAGGACATTCGATGTCTAAACCATTTAAAGGCATATGGGAGTCTCTGCTCCTAGAGCAACAGATAACAGTTGGGGCAAATAGAAAACAAGCAGAATCACTGAAAGAAAGGCCAAGTGATGAGGAGCTTTAGGGAAGAAGTGCCTGGAAGCCCTTACCTAATCCTGAGCCCCTTGAATTCTGAGTGCAGCTGGGTGCCTGCCCAGGGCCCAATGGGAAGGCCCTAGGTTCACCCCTTAGGTGATTGTCAGGCTCTGCAGGTAGGAGGGAAGGCCAAGGCAGAGTCCTACATGGTCTGGCTGCTGCCAAAGGTGGATCCTGACACATATCCCGTGCCCCTCTCCCCATCTGCCAAACTGGAAGTTGCTTTCTTCAGGGGGTGGTTTCCAGATGTTCAAGGAAATCTTTCCCGAAGGACAGAAGACCACAGGGTTCACAGACCAGACACTTCTGTGGCCACACAGGACAAGGAATACAGATTTGACAAAATTAGTTGAGAAAAGTCACTAAGCCCCCAGTAGAGCTGTAGGGAGAGGGGCAGCAGCAGTGAACCCTGGGGAGGGGAAGAACTGGTGTTTGGCTTGCTGCCCTGCACTATTCACAGCGTCCTGGATCCAAAGGCAGAGAGATGAGCGCTGGTCACACAGGAAAGGAATTTATTTCAGTGCAGCAGACACCGGAAGCCCAAGGACTGACATGGCTTCAAGGTGCTGAAAACACTCCTGGGATTTTATATGAGGAAAATCTAGGACAAAGGTCATGCAGGGATCAGTAAGTTTCCAGTCAATCATTGTCTTGGGGTCCATCTCACGGGATCTTGCTGGCATCAGTCAGTGTTTATTGCTTGAAGGGTCATTTTGGTGCCTGTCAGATCATTGACTTGAGTTAACAGCTGAGCCTGAAGGAAGGATGTCATCAGTTAGGAAGTACAGACGAAGGTCAGAGTGAAGGTGGGTAAAGGCCTTTTTCACTCTGAGAGCAGGGGGGCCTCTCAGCCTCTGCTTCGTGCCTTGTCCTGCTCATCACTTCCAGCTGCCTGGTCCTAACTTCTTTGAATGTCCTGGTCCTTTGAATGTCCTTTGAATGAACTGGTCGTCTAGTCTTGGGGCTCCTGCAGATCATTCAAACCTGAGGGGGAGGTTGTGGGGACCCCCAATCTGTAGCCTATAGATCAGGAACATGAGTGTCCTCTCTGCCCGGCCACTGGCTGACCACTAAGTTAATGACACAGGGACCTCAGGGGCCACACACAAGAACACAGACATGAAAAATTTAGTTCAGAAAAGCCACTAAGTCAAGAGTGGCAACAATAAGGAGCAGCAATCATGAAGCCCGGTGTGAGGAAGGTCTGATTTCAGGATGCTTCTCCTGCACCAGTGCTGCAGGAGAGAAGAAAGTTTTCTCCACCCTCTTAAGACCCCTCTCTGGGTCTAGAAATGGACAAAGACAGGTGAACAGGTAAAAAGCGGGCAAAGTGTTCTGATTTATTTGTGGGGGCCTCACTCCCAAGACCACGGAGACCAAGAGAGGTGTCTGTCTACCTTTTAGATGAAGAAGCAATGAACAGGTGAAGAATTGACACTGGGATTTGGCCTAGGGCTTGTAAATGTAAAGAAGTAACTAGGAGATAAGGGTGAGTTTCAGGAGGTTTGTGCATACAGCCTTGGGAGCCCTACATTACTTGGCTCTGGTGATAACAGTGTCCTCTCTGTGGTCCAGGGATAGAAACTTCCACATGGGAATTCTGATCTGCTTCAGGGAACAAGGGCTGATGGCTTGGGATCACAGGGACCTTCCTGCTTCTGCTTTCTGCAAAAGTTCTTTCAACTTCTGTATTTCATTTATTAAGGGGCCATATTTGGGGTAGTGTGTCCTGCCCCTCACTGGCCTGGTGCTGTACTCGGTCTCCTCCTAGTATCCAGGACATTGAATGTGCTTCTGTGTAGACCTCTCAGCCTTGGGCCAGCCCCTTGTCCAGGGAGGCACCTGCCTCAAGGGAAGGGTTGCCTATGACTTTCCACACAGGTGCCCCATGGCTAAGGGTGGCTGCCCCTCCTCTGGAGAGTGGGTGGGAGTGTGCAGAACTTATTTCAAGAAACTGACTTCATTTCCTGAAAATGTCTATCCAGTATTGGGATTATAGAGAAGTTCTACTTTTCGTGTTTTGGGGAAGCTCCATCTTTTTCCCAGAGTGACCCTACCAACAAAAGTCACTTCCAAATGGTTTTACATATAATCAAGAAATTTTTCAAGAAGCTCTCCCGCAGAGAACATGAGGTGAACATTTTTAAGACCTTAGACAGGCAGAGATTTTCCAAAATCAAAGTACACTAACTAGAGGAAGAAGCCAGTTCCTTATGGACTATTGAAATGAAGAACCGGTTCTCTTTCTTCCATATTTGGATAGTGTGCAGGTCTGGGGCTCGCTCCTCTGTTAGGCAGCTGGAGGGTGGACCTCCCATGTCAGCTGCCCCTCAGATGGCACCAGGGCCTGGACGTCCCTGCTCACAAGAAAGTGAACCAGCCCAAATGGAGGGCATCCAGGAAGGAGGAACCTTGTGTCCACTGGCCAGCAAGCCTGAGCTGGTACTTACATTTCAGGATGGATCTGGGCACCTCAGTTTCCTGCTCAGAGCCTAGAGGACCCACAGCCCCCACCTGAGAGCTTCCTGTACAGAGGAAAAGAGTTCTGCTCTCAGGTCCCAGCTCACGGGAGTGCAGTTGTGTATGACCCCCAACCCTATAGCCCCCATCCACCGTGGGCACTGGGGGTTCTACCATGCTGTCCTGTCAACATCTTAATTCTTGATCTCTGCATAGGAGGGCAGAGAGCGGCCAGGGGTGGAGACTCCAGTGTGGCAAGTGGAGCATACATTCACAGTGCTGGGGGTTCCTACTTCTAAGAACCCAGGGCATGACTCCAGGCTGAGTCACAGGGGAGCTGGAGCTGGGTAGACACTGGGTCCCTCACCAGCTAAAAAACTTCCTGGATACCCCTAACCCTCTCTGTTCCTTGTTTATGACCTTAGTACAGACAGGTCAGCTGCTCCACCAAGGCAGGATCGAAGGTCAAGTACAAAGACCTCAAGCAGCACAGACACAGACTGTGGGGTTGTCGGATGAGATAAGAGGGTTGTTGTTGTAAATGTTGTAGAGGGTCTTGAACTTGGACTGGGGAACCTAGGCTGGTGCAGGTCCCAGCCCTCTTGCACCTGCCGCCCGCCCTCTTGCACCTGCCACTGGGGGATCACCTGCTCCCTCCATTCTGTGGAGGGCTCTCTCCTGCACTAGCCATGCCTCCTCCAATGCCAGCAGCTTCCAGCCAGCTTCTATATACTGATGACCACAGCCCTGGGGACAGAGCCAGTGTCCCAGTGGACCTGAGCTCAAGGCCCCCATAGTGCTCCCTCTCCTCTTTGAGCTCACTGTGCCACATCCTCAGTCTCCCTCAGGCTCCCTGGGCCCAGCTCCTCATCTGCTGGGGGAGCACCCTTGGCCCAGGCTCCACATGCTGGGACTGGGAGCAGGTTGTCCGGACCCTATGGACTCACCTTCTGTGCCTGTGATATGGGTACTAGCTGGCCTCACAAGCTCACCCAAGGAGACACAGTGCAGGAAGATGCAGGCCACTGCATGTGAGATGCCAAGTGACCCCAGAGGGAGCACACAGGCATTGCACAATGTACCGGGCTTGGTGGGGGGTGCCCAGCGCTGGATGCAGTCATCCCGCCACGGGGCCCAGGGAGTTCTGGTGAGGGCAGACGTGGCAGGGGAGGCTCCTGAAGAGTCCCAGAAGAGGCAGGAAGCAAGGAGGATGACAGGACAGAGCTTCACTGGATCCAAACAGTTGTATCACAAACCCCCAGTCAGCACTGCATGATCTACTCTTTGTTGCTTCTAGGGAACAGGGCTGGTGAGCCATTAGAACTCACACTGTGTCAAGTCCAGGATATTCTGAATTTTCATCCTTTTTGAGGACTCGACTTTTCTCAAGGAAGTGCTAAGCATGGGTCTCTCCATTCATTGTGCAATCAGCCCCCATTTTCAGGAGCAGATTCCCGGTGCCCATCCCACTGCTCATCCTGAGGACTGCCCCCATCAGGTCCCACAGTGGCTGTGAGTGCCATGTGGACAGGGACCACATAGTTGCAGGTGCTCACTGATGAAGCCCCAGTGCTCAGTTCCCAGCTGGGACCCCAGATCCTCTGCTGGAAGAGGGAGGAGAGGAGAGAGTCAGGTTGTGGAAGAGGGAGGAAGGAGAGGGAGGAAAAGAAGAGGAAGGTATAGATGCAGAGGAAAGGAGGGCAACAGTGAGTGACTGAGGGACTGAAGGAATGTGGCAGGGAGGGTATGCAATTAAAGAAGTCTGGCCTATCCTTCAGGAGTGATTAGTTGGAGGGAGGTTCGAGGGCGTCCCAGCCCAGACCTTGGATGGTGGCTCAAGACACATCCATCTCTCCTTCCTGTACCAACCTTCCTTCTCCAGGGCCCTCTGTCATTCTGGGTCCTCTCCACCTCTTCCTCAAACAATTCTGAATGTTCCCAGGAACACGGTGGCAGGAGGGCGTCTCAGTAGGGGCTTCCCAAATCCTGTGCTGCGGATGAAACTGGGACAGTTGATGCAGGACATTCTCTCATGAGGATTGGGACCAAGGATTGCATCCAACTCCTTGGGCATTAATACTGTTCCATTTCCTGCTCTCCCCACCATCACTGTGCTGAGCACTCCTGACAATCCATCTGTGAAACACCACACCAGAGTTTCCAGGGTGAGTCCCAGGATGAGCACAGCTAGGTAATGGGTGCCCCTGTGGCCTGGGACAGGTGCTGCCCACGGTTGTCCCAGACTGGGGTGCCCATCATCCTTCTCTCCAGGGAACCGGCACTGGACCTCCGTGTCCTCATGTTCTCCCCAGGGATTCTGGTTCCCAGGCCAGACACCTCCTGGTCTTAGGGTGATCCACTCTGCTTCCATAGGGTTTCCATTGCCGGCGTCCTTCCTCTGGAGTTCCCGCATCACTGACACATACTACCCACCTGCATAACCCTCTTCCTTCGACTTGCACGCTCTTAGTCCATGTCCTTGTGGGACCCTGTGATTTGAAGTCTGGTTTGGACCAGAGGCAGGGGAAAGTGTCTCTGGCCTTGACTTGAGAGTGATGTGTTTGCCCCTTTGGTGTGCCTTCCAGATTTATGGATTCCCATGGTGTGTGTGCAGTCCACAGGAGGAAGCAGCCGTGTCCTGTCTGGGGTCAGGCTGTTGTGTTCCAGCAGGAACAGGGGGCTCGGCCCCAAGATTGGGCCTATCCACTACAGGGACCTCTATGATTCCATCTCAACTGTAATCCATTAGGGTTTTCTGTATGGCATAAAGGAAATTCCATGTCAAAGAAATACAGAAAAAAAAAAACCCAGTCCCCTTTGAAAATAGGTGGGCAGACACCAAGACACCCACTGGGTGATTCCACTTACAGAAACCTCCAGAACAGGTGAAGGAACAGAAGAGAAAGTGGCTTAGGCATTGGGAGGGGCCAGGCTGGGGGAGAAATGGGCAGGGAGGTCTTGGGCCGGGGTCTCCTCTGGGGAAGGAAATGATCTGCAGTGATGTTCTGTGTTATGAGGGGAGGGCGCCAGGGATGGACTTAGCGCTCAGCATGAGTTCAACTGAAAACAATGAATTTTATTTAAAATAGATAGTAGACAGCATACAGGACATGGAAAGCTACTATCACAGTGATATATACCAGAGAGAAAGAACACAGGGGGAGGGGATGAAACATTCTGACAGGGACGCAGGGACAGAAAATGGAACTGAGGGCAATTGTATAGGGAGCTCTCCCCACAGAGCAGTGGGCAGTGGCTCTCCATGGCAGGTTCCTGGCCACCTGCTGACTGCTCATCTCCCGCTGAAGTCTCAACAGGCATCTTCCCTCACTTCTCAGATCCTGATGATGTTTGGGCCAGCTCAAGCTCCTCTGATGGATCAGCTGTGAGAGGAGAAAAGGTCACATGCATGCTTGCCTCTCTGTGTGCCTTTGAGCAGACAGGACCCAGCCTGGGCCTCCCAGAGAAGCTGCAGCCAGGAAGGAACCTTCAACAGGACGTCTCCTCGACTGCAGCCCACCTGCAGGGTACTCTGAGCCCAGTCCTTGCTCCTGGCCCCACACCAGCCTGTGGGGCTCCTCCCTGTGGGGCCCAGCCCCAACCATCCTCACACACCCTCAGGCACCCCGTCCCAGCCTTCTCACCCTCGGGCTCTGCTTCCGCTGGTGGCCTGGGAGGTGTAGAAGGCTTTCCAAGGACTGGGGACTCCTATGTCAAGGAGGAGAGCATCTCTGCCAGTCTGCTGTCATCATCTGTGGCCTTCTGCAAAGACAGTGACTGGTAGCTGGCCCACAAGCATCACACTCCTGCCTGGCCAATCCCACTGTCCTCCTGGCCATTCCTCCTGCTGCTTCCAAATCAGAAACAGACCTGCGTGTGCACAGCCCTGTACCCAGCATAGGGACCCACACCTGCAGGACTCTCGGGATCAACACTGGGCAGAAGCTCGCATCCCCCACATCCTATTCCACCCAGCCAACCTTGACCTTGAATGTGACCTGACCACTGGGCATCTGACCTCTCCTCAATGTGCTCCTGCTCAGGAAGGCCCCACCCCACAAGAGCCCTCCTTCCACACATATGCATGCACACACACGCTCACACAAACACACACACACACACACGGGGAGGGGACCTGGGGCTCCACAGGTTGATCAGAGTATGTGGGGCTGGATAGCCTGCTCTGACCTCCCAGTGTCACCTTTCACTCCTTCCTACCAAGTAGCCAGATGCTTTGGACAGTCCTGAGACAATGTCCTGAGCAAGGGCATGTGTTTGCCAGGCATGATGTCCTTGCCTGTATCCTCTCAAATTGGGGATGCAACACATAGACATTATGTTCATTTGGGGATCTCTAAAGAAATGACATGGGTAGGGGGCTGTTCCTGGAATGTGGGTGCCTGGCTACGTGGGTTCCAATTCTGTTGGGCACAGTCGTCAGGGAACTGAGGTCACCACTTCCTGGGGACTCCTTATCTGACTTCCTCCTCACACCAGAGCCCTTGGGGGCCGCCTCCCCCAGCTTCTCAATACTCACCCCTCACCCCATGCCCCCTCCATACAGTGACACCCACACAGCCCACTTACAGCCCCATGAGGCCTGGGTGCAACCATTGTTCTTGCTTTGAGGACAGATAGTTGGGTTCGGCTAATTTCCTGCTTCTGTCTAGGACAGTAACCACGGACAGACCCTGTGCCTCTCAGGGCCTCCCTGGGCTCTCTGTCAAGTGAGGTCATCTGGTTTCTATTTTTAGGGACGCCATCATGGGAAGCACCTCTTCATTCTTTCAGTCTCTGCTATCACATGAAGCTAGTGCACACACTTGGCAATGCAAGGTGAAACGGGGAGCTGGTCGGGGCACAGAACACTGCTCTGGGGTTCAGGCAAAGCCGCTCCTCTGCTACCTGTGTCTCAGCCCCCAGGGGAAGGCTGCAATTTACTTTCTGACCTTGTCCCTTTTGACATAGAATTCCAGGAGTTCCCATTAGGTGTAGGCCCATGTCCCAGGGCCTCGACTGTTCCCAACTGCTGGGTCTTCCCCACAGTGGTTCCTGGGTATTCTCGAATCCTGTTTACACATCCCTGTGGAATCCCTCTCCCCAGGTTGTATGCCCTTGTGACTGCTCTCTCAGGAAGAGAATGGGTGAAATGATGTGATGTCATTTCCAAGCTGATGGAGGGAAGTCTGGGACATCTCCTGGTTCCCTCTCATGTATTTAGTCACTGTCTCTTGTCTCTTTCTCTGTGTGTCTCTGTGTCTTCTCCAGGAGCAGGACATGGGGGCTCTGGGGGTGATGTGAAACCTCAGAAACCTCCTTTGTCCCAGTTTCCCTCCCATGTCCTGGTGCTTGGTTCCCTCCCAAGGCCTCCTTACCATGATCAGAGTACTGACACTGGAACCCCTTCCAAATGGGGCCTCTGAAGCTGAAAGGAGGTGGTCCTGACCTTGGTCCCAGACCCATGATCCAGTGTCATGCCACGTTCTACAAGCCTGTGTCCTCAGCGCCCCCCCAAGCCCCCAGGCTGCCTTCTGCTCAGAAGGACAAGGGAGTACCAAGCATTTTCCCACGCCTGGGAGCACAGTGGGTCTGTGATGGCGATCCAAGGCCAACAGACTCTTCCGTAAGCCTGTGGGACCCTAGGGACATCCCATCTCCTCAGCCCACTTGACAAATGAGTAAGCTGAGGCCTTTTGTGTCCTAGCCCCTCAGACTGAGGGGTGTCTCGTTCTACTTCCAGGTTCACAGGATGGACACCAGACCCCAGACCCTGTCCTCTCCCAGTGTTCTGGCAAACTCCTTTAGGCTCCTGGGGAATCCCCTGACCAACAGCTTGGCCTGTCTCTGCTCCCCTATGCTATGGATCTGGGTTCTTCCCAGGGGTCCTGATGCCCCTGCCCCATGGCCCAGCTGTCTCTGACGTTTTCTTCTTTCCCCCTTGTCACCCACCCCCCTCCAGGGTGTCCTCTACTTCTGACCCCCAGCTGGGCAGTCAGAGTGGTGTATGTGTGTGCGCATGTTTGTGCGCGTGCACACGTACGTGCATGTGTGCATAGGTGAACATGCCTCTATGTGTCTGGAGATGCCCAAGGTCATGTCCCCACATGGGACAGGGTGGGGATCTTCCCCTGAGGATCTGAGGGGCTCTCACGCCCAAAGTGAACGTCATGGGAGGGTTGGGGCTGGCCTAGGAGTGGAGAGCTTCCCTGCTCCTTGAACTCTGTACCCCTCATTTGTCTTGGGCCAGTCCCTGCCTCTCTAGACCCCAGGTTCCCAAATGTCCCTGAGTGTTAGGCATGGGAGTGCTTGACCTTGGCTGTTCCTCCAGGGATAGGTGGAGAACAGATGCACCAGGCACACAGGCCTCCCTCCTGAGAGGACCAGGTGTGCACAAGGGACCCACAAACAGCACCTCCACCATAACTCAGCCCCATGCCTCTGCACCTGACCTGGCTACTGTGTTCCCTCACCACTGCCAACTGCTCTGTGGCCCCAGTGTCTCCTGAGCCTCACAACCACATCCAGCCCGGGCGGCAAGTCTCAGGGTGCAAGGGCAGGTGGGTTGGATGTCCAGGGACACCAAGGTCCTGGAATATTCCCCCAGCCAACTGGCTGGGAATGTAGACTCCCTCCCTGGGTCCCGCTAAGGGCAGGGTTGGGCCAGAGGACCTGGAGACAGCAGTGGAGGCTGACTCAGGGCAGGGGGAAGATCAATCCACCCCTTCTCCTTCTCCTTTCCTCCTTCTGCCTCATCTTCATGGGACAGAGTTCCAGCCTGTCCCTGGCTGCAGCCCTAACTGGAGTCCCTGGCTGGGGGAACAGGGGCTTGGGAGGGCTGGTCTTCCAGACCATCTGTTGATCAGCCCTGTGACTGGAGCCATTTGTCTCCCCTCTCTGGGCCTCACTCTCAGCCTTTAGGCAGTGTGTGATGCTGAATGATCACTCCCATGGCAGGAGCATATTAGGTGATTGACCTAAACTGGGCACAGAGCCTGGACTGCAGAGTGCAGTAGGGGGTGGTGAACAATGTCACCGATGAGCACTCCCCAGAGCCATCTAGCCCTTCCATGCAGCCTCCAGACTCCTGGTTTAAAGCCCTGGAGCAGTGGGAGGTGTCCTTGCTGCCCACAATGAGGCTGGACATGAAGAGTGCATGGAAATGCTGCTTCTGTTAGAACCTGAGTATTGGGCTTTGGTTCTTTCACTTGCTGGGCTGACGAGACACACACGCTCTCCATGACTCCTCCCTGAAGGAAGAGCTCTCACAGGATCCCAGGTGCCCTGAACTTGGGGAAGGGAGGAGAGCCTGCCCTGTCCGTGGCTCCTGAAGGACACCTGCCTCCCAAGGACAGGATAGTTTTGGTTCATGATCCTGGACCAAGATGGCAGAGAGCCCCTCATGGTTCCTGACTCTGGGGCTGAGGGGGTCTTTCTCAGGCACAGCAATGCCAACTACCATGGGGCTTCAGAAAGAACATGCGCCTGAACCAGGTCCTACCCCAGGATGGTGGCTGTCTTCCTTAGAGCTGGAGGAAAAGGGACATCCTTGCTTCTCTGGGCATGGGGTCCTCTGACCCACAAACAGCCCCTGGAAGCTTTCTAGTCTGTCTCTGAAAGTGCACCAGCTCTGAGTGGGCCAATCACTGTCCACACACAGACACGGCAATGTGCTAAGGAAGTGCCAGAGGTGATCCTGTGCAAAAGGCCTGTCACAGGGAGGGATGGCAGCTTCAGTGCCCTCCAGTAGGCCCCCTTTCCCTGGATGGGAATCCTTCTGGAGCCTCTGCCCTCAGAGCTCCCTTCCTGCTCATTCCAGGACCAAGGGAGAGACTGTGGTGTGGCTTAAAAGGGTCCACACCCAGCCTCCCTCTTTTTCCATACATCACTGCTTCCCAAGAAACAAGGCTGGTTTAAGGCACCCATTCCCTCTGAGGACCAGCTGCTCTGGATCTGTCACATACAGTTGCCATAGCTGCCTGGCTGGGGCAGGAGTCCCAGGAGATTTTTCCTTTCCTAGGATTGGGGTTCATATTCCTGGCCAGAGAAAGAAGTCCCATCTGTCCTCTGCTGGAAAAAGTGAATTCCTGGGCCAGGTGCCCCTTAGGCAGGTGCTGGATGACATAGGGGTCCCTTGCAGGTCCCCTGGAGAGAAGGGTGACAGGCACTGCTATCTGGGAAGACAGGGAGCAGCACCCAACCCAGGCCACAGGGGCACCTCTCACCCAGAGAAGGCAGCTCACTCCCATCTTGCTGAAGGGAACATCCAGGTCCACTCATGTCTCTATTTGCTGCAGAATCCATAAACTGGAGGATCTGGGTTGACATTTACAAAGTGTTTAAGGTATAAGCTCAACATCCAACATCCCAGGCCTCTGTGTCCACTTTGGGCCTTGTTTGGAAAGTAGGGGTGTGGACCCCTGGGGCAGTGACCTCCGGGAGGAGTGGGGAGGGGGAGGTCTGAGTGGAGTGACCAAGGCACCTGGGGTAACCTGCCCAGCAGGAGCCATCTGATGCCCCAGCCCCACTCCTGACCACAAGCATGATGGCGAGGGTGTGATGTGAAGGCGTTGCCCTTGGGGGGCAGGGTCCATAGCTGGTGCTGGGACAGCTCTAGCTCAGAGCAGGGCTCTGACCCCAGAGCTGGAGTGAGAGCTGGAGCTGTGACTCCCTCATCTCCAGAGCAGCAGCCGCATCACCACCGTTCCTGGCTCTCGCTCTGGGGCAGGTGCTAGAGCAGAAGGCCCCTCCAGACCTGATCTAGACCTGGTTCTGTGCTTTGATGTGGCTTCTAACCCATAACCAGCTCTCCTGTCACACTCATTTCATGGGTGACAAAACCAGGAACAGTGATAGGAATGGCCATGTGGGGAAAATGGCTATGGGGTACTCAGACCAAGGATCCTGCATCCCCTTCAACACAGGTCCCATGTGGCTCGATCCTGAGCCACTAGACAGGGGCATCTGACTGACCCGCTGATCCTGGCTGCTGTTCCCAGCTGAGCGGAGACCCTTGCCTGCCTGAGGCGAGCAGGGGCCTTGCCTCCTAAATGCTCTATCCGTAATCCCTAAAACACATCACGTGTTCATGAATCCATGGGCTCCCTCAGGAGCCCTGTGATGTGGGGGCCACAGAGTGTCATGTTCACGTTATCAGCCACTTGCATGGGATTGGCTGCGAGTCCATTTGTTGGGGTGCGGAGTGAACCCCAGACACCCTCCAGGCCCTCAGAGATCCCAGCTTACCCTGGGGGCAGCCACCTGCCAGCGGTCCGCAAATGGGGAACACAGAGCTCGAGCATCTCCAGAAAGTGCCCTGACCCTGGCCATGGAGTAGAGCCAGTTCTGTCAGCAGTTGAGTTCTAGAACCATTTAATGCCCTAGAATTTGCCCCAGTGCAGGATTTGTGCCAGCCATGGAGCAGCTCTAGAGGCTGAGCCGGGGTCCCCACAGACTACAGCCTCTCTGAATCCTTCCTGCAGGCACCCCAGAAGGAAGACGAGCACCAGCATTAACTCTTGAGGAAAAGCAAGCTGCACACCCATTTTCGCAGCCAGTCCGGCACCAGCGCCCAGTTCAGAGCCTGAGAGCAGGAAACGGTTCTCGAGCTGACTCGATGCTACTCCGGAAGTCCGTGGGCTGTTCCCTTCAAGAAGGCACATGGACAGGCGGTCAGGCTGGTGACCTTCTCTCCTTTGGCACCATCTCAAGATGCAGAACTAGCCACTGGCCCAAGGCTGGTAAACACACCCAGGCAGATGTGGCTGCAGAAGCAGCGAGGGACCCAAAGCCCCCTCCAGACCCTGAAGCATCTCCGCTTTCTTCATAGAAGGGGCTGCGTGCACAGTGACCATCAAAGGCCGAATGAGCCAAGAGACAGAAGAAAAGGAGACAGTCCCGTTGGCAAGGAGTGGTTTTTTCCAGGGACCTAAGTACAGAAGGACGTCTTGGGCACCAGCAGACACAGTCCATCTCCACAAGCCCATGTCCGGTGACACCTGTTCTCACAGCCCTGGGAGGAGGATATGGGACACACACACAGGTGTGTGTCCCCACTTATCACCAGGACAGATGGAGGACCTTCTGGCCAGAGGCTGTCCTTAAGGGTGTGGCTCCCAGAAAAAAAGAATGTGGAGGGGAGTGGCAGTGTTCAGGAGGCTGCAGTGGATCGCGTCCATCTCCTGGGCATTAGCAGTCTTCCACTCAATGCTCTCTCCTCCACCACGGGGCTGAGCACCCCTGACAATACATCTGTGAAAAACCTCACCAGAGTTTCTGGGGTGTGTCCCAGGAGGATCACTGCTAGGTGACAGGTGTCCCTGTGGCCTGGAACGGGTGCTGCTCACTGTTGTCACAGACAAGGGTGCCCATCACCCTTCTCTCTGGGGGATTTGCACTGGACCTGTGTCCTCAAGTTCTCCCCAGGACTGCTGGTCCCCAGGCCAGATATCTGCCAGTCTGAGGGTGACCCATGATGCCTGCATACCAGCCTCTGGGCCTCCTCCCTATGGGGTCCAGCACTGACTCATCCCCACACACCCCCAGGCACCCAGGCCTGGCCTTCTCACCCTTGGGCAAGGCCTCCATGGGCTCCGGTTTCTGGTCTGATATCCAACATACTACCCCTACGGACAGTGGTCTAGGAGGTGTAGAAGGCTTTTCCAGGCAGCCCCCTGTTCCTGCTCCAGAAGAGCCCTGAGTGCTCAGGCCCTCTGTCAGGGAGGAAGTCATTTCCACCAGTCTTCTCTTGTCATCTGTGGCTTTCTGAAAAGATAGGGGCAGGTAGCCGGCCCAGAGGCACCACAGCCCTGCCCAGCTGCTGCCCAGTCCCCTGCTGCTTCAACATCAGACACAGACCTGTGAGAGCCCAGCCCTGCACCCAGGACAGTGACCCACTCCTGCAGGGCTCTCAGGATAAACCCTGGGCAGAAGTTGCAGACCCCACATCTTCTTCCACCCAACCAGCCTTAACCTTGATCTTGATCCTCCCAACAAGCATCTGATCACTCATCAACCTGCTCCTGCTCGGAAAGCCCCACCCCACGTGAGCCCTCCTCCTACACACATATATGCACACACATGCTCACACGCCCACACACACTCACACACATGGGGGTGGGTTACCTGGGGCTACTCAGGTAGATCAGAACGTCTGGGGCTGGGTGACCGGCTCTGGCATCCTGGTGTCACCTTTTGGTCCTTCCTGCCAAATGGCCAGAGGTTTCAGGGAGCCCTGATACCACCTCACCTGCGAGAGGAGATGTTTGCTGGGTGCTCTGTCCTCTGCCTGAAGCCTCCAGACTGGGGGATGCAACACCTAAACATGTTGCTCATTTGAGGATCTCCAACGAAATAATCTGGGCTGGCGGCTGTCCCTGGAATGTGAGTGCCTGGTCACGCAGGTTCCAAAACTGTTGGGCTCTGTGGTCAGGGAAGTGAGGTCACCACTTCCTAGGGACCCCTTACCCGTCTTCCTCCTCACACCAGAGCCCACAAGGACCCCCTCCCCCAGATGATCAATACTCACCCTTCACACCATGCCCAGTCCATACAGTGACACCCACACAGCCCACACACTGCCCACAAAGATCTGGGTTAAGCCAGTGTCCCTGCTATGAGGTCCCAGAAGTGGGTTCAGACTGGGTTCCTGATTCTGCCCAGGACTGTGATCCTGGACAGACCCTGTGCCTCTCAGGGCCTCCCCAGGCTCTCCATCTGCACAGTGGGGTCTTTTGGCTTCTACTTCTAGGGACACCACCAGGGGAAGAACCTCTACATACGTTCCATTCCTACTATCGCAGGAGGCTGATGCACACACTTGGTAATGCGAGGGGGAGGGGGGCAGGACGTGGCATGGAAAACAGTTCAGAGGGCCCTGGGTCTGCTCTGGTGTCCAGGAGAATCCACCCCCTGCTGCCCTTGTCCCAGCCCTGTGGGAAGGCTGCAATTTACTTTCTGATCTTGTCCCCTTGTGACACAGATTTCTGGGGGCTCCCAGTAGGTTCAGGCCCAGGTCCCAGGGACACATCTGTGTCCATGTGCTAGGCCATCCCCACAGTGGTCCCCTGGCATTCCTGAATCTCACATCTCTGTGGAATCCCTCCCCGGAGGCTGGATGGCCCCTGTGATTGTGCACTCAGGACATTCTCAGGATGAGAATGGGGCAAAACAATGGGACGTCATTTCCAAGTTGATAGAGGGAAGTCTGGGATTTCTCCTGGTTCCCTATCATAGATTCCTTCTCTGTGTGTTTCTCTGTGTCTCCGTTCTCTGTATGTCCATGTGTCTCTCTCTGATCTCAGGGCTTTGGAGAAGCAAGCCCAGATGTTTGAGCTGCCCTGGGAGACCCTAGTCCAGAGAAACTACTGGGGGACCAGGATGACCAGCAGGAAAATCCTGAGACACCCCCCCCACTCTGAACCTGTTCCTGCCAACACCCTGAGAACAGTCCTGGAGATGGAATACACCCCAGTTGGGCCTGAGCCAGGTCTGCAGCCCTGTCTCCTGGGGGGACCAGGAGTCAGGGCCTCCCCACTGAGCTGAGTTGGGATTCTGGCTCTCGGATTGTGAGCAGGTCCCTGGGAGACCTGTGTGTCCCAAGGCATAGGCAGCCAGGAGCCCCTCCTTCCAGGCTGGGGTATGGCCCTGGGCCCCTCTTTCCAGAGTTCTGTCCAGCTCTCTCTCAGCTCCTCTTGGCCAAATCCTCTCTGCCCCCGAGGCTCTAAAGCTTGGCCCTCTTCCTCAGCACACTGCTTGCAGACAGGTGTAGGACTGCTCCTCCCTCCCTTCTCTGGGCATCAGGCTCACCCTGGGGACTGAGAGACCCCCAAAAGGGGCTCCTGCCAAACCCCCTCCCACCCTGCCTCACGTCTCTGCAGCCCCTGCTCCTCCCTTTCACCTGAATTTGATCTGGTGCTTTGGTCCATCTTCCCCTCTGGGCTGGGACTTCCTGGAGTACAGGAACCTTCCTGGGGACCTTCCAGCCCCACCCCCTGGCCTAGCACAGCCCATGCTCAGGGTGAATGTGAGGGGCAAGGTAGCTGAATGAGTCCATGAGAGGGTCTCAGAGCCCCTCCTGCCTCTGAGTAGCTCACATAGTGGACGTGGAGGCTCCTAATCTGAGGAGCCATTTTGGGGAGAGGCAGGGGACACCCAGCATGATCCCTCGGTGTCCCCTCCCTGCTCTGGTGGCTTCCCTGAGCACAGTGGGCACAGCCTGACTCCTGGTGGTCAGTACTAGCGTGGCAACCCCAGCAGGAAAACCAGAAAACCACACACAGACAAACACACAGTCCTCTCTCCCTCTCTCTGACCGGCTAGGGAGCAGAAGGGGAGTGCATAATGGGCTGGTGACAAGGGGGACAGAAGAAAGAGGTTGGAGGCAGCCAGGCCATGGGCCAGGTGCCCCAGAACCTGGCAACATGCTCAGCACCCCAAATATGAAAAGAGGAGTCTTGCCAAGCTGATGACTAAGGGGTCTGCAAAATGGCCATGAGGCCGATGGGCTGGGGCCTCCCTAGGCCAGGTCAGGATGTCGAGGGGCTGGGGTTCTGTTCTCACCCCCCTTTGCCTCGAAAACTAGGAGGATCTTTAGTGTGCAGGTGGCCAGAGGCTAGGTAGCTTCAGTTTGTCCTTGTCAGTCAGGGAGCTTTGCATGGGCGACTCCAAGGCAAGTGTTGCCAGGACTCAAGTGTGTTCAGCTGGGTTCCTGAGGATGGCCGGGTGCACGATGGAGGTCCTATGTGTGGTCCACAGAGTGTGCAGCCCCCCCCCTTCCTTTGTTTGGTGCCCCTTGGGGAGCTGATGGCACTGCGTGATGTCTCCGGGCTGGCTCATGGCCCCTGCCTTTGCAGAAGTCCTCGGATAAGATTGGGAGGAGGCTGAGGGACACCAGATCCTTCTCCCGGATGCAAGGAGTGAGCACACAGGGATTTCCAGAAGCAGGTGCTGGAGACTGCCTGGAAGACCTGTGACACTGCTCAGGCCACTGTCCCTGCTGGTAGAATGTTGGACATCAGTCCAGAAATGAGACTATGGAAGCTGAGCCCAAGGGTAGAAGGGCGGGGCTGGGTGACTGTGGGTTTGTGGGGATGGGTCGATGCTGGGCCCCACAGGGAGGAGCCTCCACAGGCTGGGGTGAGGTCAGGAGAAAGACTGGGGTCAGAGCACTGAGGGGATGGACTGTGGCCAGTCGGGGAGACATCCCGCTAGGGTTCCTTCCTGGCTGTGGATTCTTTGGGAGGCCACAGACTGGGGCCTGTCAGTGCGAAGGTGCGTAGAGCAGCAGGCATGCAGGTGAGCTTCCTCCTATCAGAGCTGCTCCATCTGAGGAGCTAAGGCCAGCTCCAAGTTCAGCAGCAGCTCTGGAAGGAGGGAGACACCTCCGAAGGCCATGTTCACCCTTTGTGAGGAGCCAGGTGCAGGAGCAGAAAATAATACATCTCCCATGGGGCTTTGAAAAGGAAGGGTCGCCGGCCAGGAGACAGCACAGCCCTGCCAAGCTGTCCGTGCTATCCTTTACCCAGTCCCCCTGCTGCTCCCAGATCACGGCACTGCATCTGGCAGATACAACCATGGGGCTCAGGATAAACCCCATGGCCCAGCTGCCTCCAACCTCTTCCTTCTTTCCTCCTTGTTATCTCTGGGGTCCACTCTCCCTTTGACCCCACCTGGGGTGTTAGTCTGTGTGTGGGTGCATGCACGTGTGCATGAAGAGCCTTGTGTGTACCTGTGCCCACAAGAGGATGCCCAAAGGAGCCAGCCTCACATAGGAATGTTGGGCAAGGTCCCCCAGGATCTCAGGGGCATGCTTTCCAAGAAACATCATGGAAAGGTGCAACCCCAGCCTCGGGAGCTGGAAGCCTCCCTGTTCCTTGATCCTCTGCTCACCTGACTGGTCCGGGCCATTCCCTGCCGCTCCTTGCCCTTAGTCTGCCCACTGTCCTAAGAGGAGTTGGACGGGGAACTTCATGAGTGGGGCTCAGCGGGAATGAACACTCCCACCTTGGGGGGGTGCAGCACAGGAGCACTTGGAGTGGGCGAGGTGACCCCAGCAACTGTCATTGGTGGCAGGTGGAACTTTGCAGGCGCGCGCACGGACCTACAGACAGCGCATGCGCTAGACCCAGGCTCGCTGAGGTTATGCGCAGCACCAAGGGGCTCGTACGGAGTTGGGTCCCGTGTTCGCATCTCCACTGCCTGCTCCTGGACCCTCCCGCCTCTTAGGTGGGGAGCGGAGGGCAATGACTGAGTGGACCTGGAGAACTGTGGGGATAGAGAGAAATGAGACATACCCATCACCCTGCTGTCCTGACCCCATGTTCCTCTTCAGTG
The DNA here is from genome assembly GCF_020171115.1 of Neogale vison. Classification (NCBI taxonomy): domain Eukaryota; kingdom Metazoa; phylum Chordata; class Mammalia; order Carnivora; family Mustelidae; genus Neogale; species Neogale vison. Next base: position 159,658,818 of record NC_058091.1, on the reverse strand, counting down.
TTCCTCTCAGTGCAGCCCTGAGTCAGGTGAGGGAGAGCTGGAGGAGGACCCGTCTGGGCAGGGAGGAGGTCAGGCTGACTTTTCCTCATCCACATCCCTTATCCCTGTCTTCCTAGCAGCACCCCTTCTCCCCAAGATCCAGCACTCCAAAAACCTTCATCTCCTCGCCTTAATCTCCAACATGCCCTCCTGAGGTGGGAATCCCTGACCCCGTTTTCAGAGTAGAAACTGATGTCGCAAATGTTACCAGAGGAGCTTGCTTGGCACCGAGCTGTGGAATGACTCTGCTGTGGGTTTGAACCCAGATCAATCTGAGCCAAAGCCTGAGTTTAGAGAGGAGCCAGAAGAAGAAACCTCTGAGTCCAGGCTTGGAGGTAAGGCCATGTGGGATGGGGGTGGTGGGTAGGGGTGGCAGTAGGCTCTGAGTGGCAAATTCCTGATGGGCTCCCTGGGGGGAATGCCCTACAAAGGCTGAAGTGGGGTGAGGGGTTCACACTGGGGAAGAGAATCTGGACCCAATCATTCTGGGCTCTCTGTTTGTTGGGCAAGGTGTTGGGATCACTGCAGGGTGTGGGGTTCAAGGGACACAATCCAAGCAGTCTAATCAGAGTCAATTATCCAAGATTTGGAGGGAGCTTGGTGGGCAGGTTATTGCCCCACTCAAGTGTGGATCACTAAGCACCAGCCAAGGGTGAGGAGGCTGCCTCAGTTTCCTCCTGTGTAGAGTTTTGCCGTGGTGGTCATCTGCCTCCTCCCAGGCTTCCTGGAAGGTCCAGAGATGGCTTCTGGTCAGTAGCTGTTCCAGTGTGGCCAGTAGTAAAAAAGGTCTGAGTGAGAGGACCAAAGGGACACCCCTTTGGCCCAGTTCAGCAGGATACTCTTGTACACAGTGCAAGTCTTCACGTCCAGGCTGATGGGGAATAGCTTCGCCCACCTGCTGGATGGAGAGTGGCAGCGAGGAGCTATGGTTGCAGACCCTGAGCCACAGAGCTCGTGTGAGCTCAAGGCTGCCACAGATTTGGGGGAGCCTGAGGGGGGCGAAGTGCTGCCTGATGCTGTGATGGTTCCTGAGGTCTCCAGGGACAACTGGGAGGTCAACTCCAGAATGAGAGGGGTTAAAAGATTGTCAGAAGCACTGGATTGTGCAGAGAACTCCATGCCAGCACCTAGCTCAGAGGCTTCTAGAGACTGAGGCTTCTTGGCTCCTTGTGGGTGTGCAGTAGGAACCCAGGCTCCAGGAAGGAATCTTCCAGGGAGAAAGAGTGGGAGAGTCACCTTCTTTTCCTGGCCATCAGGGACTCTGGGACAGAGCCCATGTTGATCTCCTCCACATCCACGTTGGGCTGGAGGAGCTGGCTGAGTGCATGCAAGCAGGGAGGCAGTGTCCCTGATGCGTGGGTAAGGGCTGTGTATGAGCTGCTCACAGGACTTGTAGTGTGGGCTCCTTTTAGTTTTGGGTGCTGTGTTGGGGATCTGGTGGTGGAGATGAAGGGCTGACATTGCATTGAGCAGACACCCTGGGTGAATGGGTGCTCTTGGGTGTCCATGGGAACAGGTGGCAGTGGCCCACAGATGGGAAGGTGTGAGGGAAGTGCACAGAAGATAGTGCCCTGGGCTGTGAAGGGCTTCCTGCCCATGGGCAGTGCTCCTTGGCAAAATTCAGCCAATCTCATTTGCAGAGCACAGAAGGTGCCTAAGGTCATGTGTGGTTCATGGGAAGCAGGGCAGTCTGTTGCTGGGCATCATACCTGGCAGTAGGAGCAGTTCAGGCTGACATGACAGTCTGGGGATGGCCTTAAATGCTAGTTGAGGTAGAAATTGCCCAGGTAGCCTGATCCGCAGCAGTCTGTAATTGTTTCTCTACCCAACAACCCAAACCTGGATAGTGGCCCTGTGTCTGGCTTGTATTTGTAACAATATGCTTCTGGGTCAGTAGAAGAAGATGAAAGGAAACCTAATGTTAGTAGAGCAAAAAAAAAAAAAATGAAGATTAGAGCAGAGATAATACGAAGAGAAGAGCACTCAGAAAAATCAATGAAAAAAACAGTTCTTTTTTAGAGATTTACCAAATTCACAAAAGAGACCAAAATGGAACTATTTTATACCAACATATTGGGTCACTGAGGTAATTCTGAGGTACACAAACTACCAAAGTGACTCCAGAGGAAATGGAAACCCCAAGTAGACCTCTAGTAAGTAAATTGCCTGAAGCAGTAATGAGAACTTCACAACAATAAAAATCCAGAACCTGAAGCTTTCATAGGTGATTTGTCCATGCATTTAAAGAAGAGATAATACCAATATTTCTGAAACTGAAAAAAAAAAAACTACAAGAGGAGGGAGGAGTGAACACTTCCCATGTGACCCTAGAATGCCAAAATCATCCTTTTACAAAAGACCGACAAAGAAGTTACAAGCAGAGATAACTGCTGGGAAAAATCCATTATGAAGAGAGATAAAGAAATCCTCAGTAGAATTCCAGCAGACAGAATCTAGCAACACATTGTAAGGATGATACATCATGACCAAGTGTGATATACACCAGGAGTGCAAAGGCTGTTCAATGTAGCTAATTATTGTCCTATACCACATCAATAAGAAACATGATCATATCGATTGATGTAGGATAAGCTTTGACAAAATCCAAACCTTTTCATGGTAAGTGCTCACAATAAAATAGAAATAGAAGATTACATTATGATAATGAAGGGGTTCCATGGATTGAGTGTCTGATTTTTGGTTTGGGCTCAGGTCACGAGATCCAGAAAATGGCAGTTCTGCCCTTAGCAGGGAATCTGCTGGAGATTCTCTCCCTTTTCCCCTCTCTTCTTTCACGAGCACACTCTCTCTCTTTCTCTCTTCTCTCTTATCCCTCTTCCTCAATCTTTCAAATAAATAGTCTTTTAAATTATGATAAAGGATATTTATTTTAAAAGCTCATACATATATTATTCTCAGTGGTGAAAGGCTGAAAGTTTTCTCCTTAAGATCCAAAATTAATCAATGATGCCCACTTCCACCACTTCATTTCAATATGGTCATTGAAATTTGGTCTGAGAAAATATACATGATGAATAATTAAAATGGAAAGGAAGAAAAATGTTTATTTATATATGACATAATCTTATATGCAAAAACTCCTAAGAATAAAAAAACAAAACAAAACAAAAAACTCTCTATGTGAGATTATAACATTTTCCGAAAAGGTGTGAACAGAGAAGACCAACACATATGGATCAATGGAAGACCATTGAGAATCAAGGAATACATACATCTATGGCCAGTTGTTTTCGAACATGGATACCAAGGTCATTCAAGGAGGCAAAAATAGTGTTTGCAACAATGAGTGTGAGGAAACCAGATGTCCACATACAAAAGAGTGAAGTCAGAGCATTACCTCACACATGTAAAAAAGTTAACTCCAAATGGATCAAAAAACTAAATATAAGAGCAAAAACTCTTAAGACTTCAGAAGTAAACTATGAGCACTTAGGGGCAAATCTTTATCCCTTTGGATTTGGTGATGGTGTCTCTAATATGGCATCGAAAGCATGAAAAACAGAGAAAACAGATACACTGTACTTCATTGTTGTTTAAAATGTTTGTGAATGAAAGGATGTTCTCAAGGAAATGTAAAGAAACCCAAAGAGTGATAGGAATATTGGCAAACCATAAATCTAAGGGCCTTATGTCTAGAATGTATAAAGAATTCCTATAGGGGTGCCTGGGTGGCTCAGTGGGTTAAAGTGTCTGCTTTCTGCTCATGTCATGATCCCAGGGTCCTGAGATCAAGCCCCACATTGGGCTCTCTGCTCAGTCGGGAGCCTGCTTCTTCCTCTCTCTCTGCCTGCCTCTCTGTCTACTTGTGAGCTCTCTCTGTCAAATAAATAAATAAAATCTTAAAAAAAGAATTCCTACAGTTTAAGAACATAAATAACCCCACTGAAAATAATAGACATTTCCCCAAAGACAGCCAGATAGCCCTGTAGGCACACTGGAAGGGGACCCTCATTAGATGGTGGGGAAATGCAAGTGGACATCACAGTGATACACATTTCCCCACCCAGGAGGGGTGAGCATGACCTAGCAGGAATAAACAGTGTTGTAGAGGAGTCTGGGAATCAGGAACCCTCATCCATTGCTGGGAAAGATGTAAAAGGGTGGAGCCACGGTGGCCAAGGGGTGGCAAGTCCACAAAATGGTAAGCATGTTGTTAACATTTGACCCCATTTTGCTCATTGTGGAAAAAAAATAATTGAATGTAGGCATTCTAATAAAAGCCTGCTCAGAAGTATTACTAGAGGCCCTACTGACAAGACCCTTAAGAGGAAAATCGCCCCCATGTATGTCCACAGTTGAGTGGATAAACACAACATGGTGTGTTCCTACAATGGGGTTCATTCAGCCAGAACAAGAATGAAGAATTGGTACTTTCTGTCATTTGGAAAACATAATACTCAGTGGAAGACACTGGACACAAAATACTACATAGGGTCTGATCTCATGTGTATGAAAAATTCATCATAGGTAAATGAGTGAGACAGGTGCCATATTTGTGTTTGCCAGGGACAGAGCAGGCCTGGGGATGGACAGTGAAGTACTGCTCCTTGGCATAGGGTTTTTCTTCGAGGGCATTAAATGTTCAGGGACTAGATGTTGGAGATGGTGCACAGCCTGGGAAAGGTAGTTAATGTCAATAAATTGGACACTTGGACATGTTTAAAAAGAAACAGTTTATTTTATATTAAGTTTGAAATATAACATACCTGGAATCATGAAAAGAGAAAAACAAAACAAACAAACAAAAAACCCTGAAAGAAAAGGAGTGCCTTTCCCGGAGAGGACAGGAAGACTTTGGTACTGCAACTGGTGTTGGGGTGACTCAGCAGCAGGAGTGGGCAGTATGGCTGGCACGGGCTCTGTCCGTGGAGCTGGGACTGGGTATGGTCTCACTGTGCACAGCCCACCAGCTCCAGGCCTATGGTGGGAGCCAGCGCTGGTTCTACATGGAGGGGGAGGCTAGAGCTGGGTGGAGCCGGGGTATATCTGAGCCATGTGCTGGCTCTATCCCTGGAGCCAGGGACAGAGCAGCCTCTCTGTCTGGAGAGCTGCCACTGGTGGTGCTTAAGCTACTGGTCACTCGCGTGTAGGAACTAGAGCCCTGGTTACAGCCAGTGTTGACTCTGGAGCTGGCCAGGCTCCAGCTCGGAACTGGTGTGCCAAGGCAAGTTCTGGATCTGTCTCCATCTTGACCTAGTTCTAGCTCTGTATCTGGTTGTAGAAGCATCTCTGGAGCTGTCCCAGGAGCTGGTGGTAGAACAGCCTTTTTGGCATTTGTGTTTGAGCTGAGACTAGTTTTTCCTGCCTCCAGTTTTGGAACAAGAGCTCCTACTGGAGCTTTATCCCCCAATGGGGAGCTTGTCCCCGAGAGACCCAGACTCCAGAGCTGTTGCAAGGCTCCTTCTGGCATAGGCTGTAACATCGGAGCTCATGCTATAACCAGGGCTGTAGCGGGCTTGTCTTCTGAACCTAGCATTGTCTCTAACTCTGCTGTTAGTGCTGCCACTGGTTCTAGAACTGGATGAGTCCTGCCACACATTCCTTCTATGTAGAATGTAGGGCTGTGGTGTCCCTCTTCCCAGGGATGGCCATGCTGCCAGGAAGTCCTGATTGGGCTCATTCACAAGGAGCCTTTAAAAAGAGTTCTGTACTTGGGAGGGGCATGAGGACTCCCCATCCACATAACCTGTAACCTGTACACGTTACAGTCGTCCAAACACAGGTGATGTGGATGGTGCTGTGTGGCCTCTGCACTGGTGTAGACCTGCAACAAGGGGCTGTGGTTGCAGACCCCCAAGAGAGAGTGTTGGCAGGTGCATATGCAGTCAGGGACGAGGTGGCCGCTGAAGAGGAGGATGAGCTGTATTGGCTAAATGGTGCCAATGACAATCAGGGATGATGAGGAGGGGGACACTAAGAGCTGTGAAGACAGTCCAGTCAGTAGACTCTCTGGATCCTGCAGGACTCTTCAGGCTGAGGTCTAGGTCTGGGACTTCTAGAAGCTCTGTTTATCAGCTGGAATTTCCTGGCCCCTTTTATGCACATGGAGTGGGGATCGCTGGCCCTGAGAAGGGCTGTCAGGGAGAAGGGTGGGGCAGTCACCTTCTTTTCCCAGAAATCAGGGAATTCACAGCTCACACTGATCTCCCACCACTTTGGGGTTAGGGGTGCTGATGCTCCTTGCTAGCACTGGAAGGAGAAGAGGCGGAAGGTGAAGGGGAACCTAGCGCCTCAGATGGGCAGGAACTACCGGCAGCTGCTGGGGTGCCTGCAGGCATGGCAGGCTTGGCAGGGGAGGAGCTGCAGGGCCAGGACAAGGCGAAAGCACAGGAGCTGGAGAGCAAGATGCAGTGGACCAACCTTCTGTACAAGGCAGAGGGCGTGCGCATGCACCAACCTTCTGTACAAGGCAGAGGGCGTGCGCATGCACAGCGAGGAGCACCTGCTGCAGGAGGCCCCAAAGCACAAGGGACTCGGTGTGCCCAGCAGCAGCGCAGGTGGGAGAAGCGCATGGCCCACGTGCTGGAGAAGATGCGGTGGCAGCAGGACAGCCGGCGGCAGAACCTGTGCTAGAAGAGGATGGCCCAGGCCGAGCTGTGCCTGGACAAGGCCTGCAGGAAGGGCCAAATCCTGACCCAGGACCTGGAGCGGGCTGGCCTGTCATGATGGCTTGCAGCCTGGGGGCTGCCCTCCCACCTCATGTGATGGCGGCAGGAACTCAGTCTGCACTCCTCAGCAGACAGGGTCTCCGTGGCCTCACCCCACAAGCTGGTTGGGAGGGCTCAGCGCCCCCCGGGGTGAGAAAGGATGTTATTGAGAATGGAGACCTAGATCCTTCAGAGCCTGAAGGGGGCTGACCGAGTCCGGGTTTTAGTGTTTTCTTGGGAGGCCACAAAGGGTCCCGGAGTTCTGTAGGGTGAGGGAGGAGTGGAGGGTGCGAGGGCTGGGGGGCACTTCCCTGGCTCCTCCTTCCTCCCGTGTTGAAATGAGCTGGGGAATGTTTGGCCTTTGGGACTGTCCATGCCCATCCAAAACTCCCCTGGAAGAGTGGAAACTCAGAACTTCTGTAGCCCAAGTCTAGGATGGCATTGGCCTCGTGACTGGCAGAGGGTGAAACCGACGTGGAGTGTGACTGTGAGGGCATTATCCTGAGTTTCTTTGTAAGAGAAGCAAAAGTTAGAGCTTGAGGTAAACACTCAAATGGAAAGTGTTAAGACTGTCATGCCCGTTGGGGGCGCCTGGGTGGCTCGATCAGTCAAGTGCACTTAACTCTTGGTCTTGGTTCATCAGGTCCTGACGTCAGGGTTCTCAGATCAAGGCCCATATCAGGCTTACCCATCAGCTTGGAGTCTGCTTGAAATTATCTCATGCTCTCCCTTTGTTCTTCCTGCTCATGCTGTTTCTCTAAAACAAATCTTCAGTGGGGAAAGAAATGTGGCTAGAAGACGAACATAGCATGCACTATGCTGGGAGGAAGGGGGAGAAGGGACAGGCTGGAGGGTGTCCATCCAGGAGAAGGCTGAGGACAAGGAAGACTAGAAACTAGGACTCAGAGAGAAGATGCATGCTGCCCATAGAGGTGGTGGAATTCCACGCACCCCTGTTGGGGAGCAGAACAACTGAAGACACACAAGACCTGGGGGATTCATGGCTCATGAGTAATACTTCAGTAAAGCCAATCATAACTGTTTTGGCTGAGCTCCAGTTAAATTGACTGTAATGGAAAGTCTGGCGTGGCCATACTGGCCAGAGTGGTCTTGAGGATAAACAGCACTGCAGAGGATAAGGTAGGTCACGGAAGAATGGAGGGGCTCTGATGCCTCCATCAGAGGTTCCGATGCCCCCAGTGAAGGATCTGCAAGTCTCCCAGGGCAAATCTGCCCACAGACAAAAGCAGAAGATATCCGTTGCCTCTGTTAGGCAGAAAAACACCAGGCAAAACTCCAGTGGATCCAGAAGATCTAGATGAGAGCTGTTGAGCTTGATCTAAGGACCCAGAGTGCTGTCTGGAAACAAGGGGCTGGCGCTCCACCCAAATGTGCGACAGCAACAAGAACTGACTGCCTGGTCCACGAATCAAGGTTTCTGTCTCAAGGAATCTGCATCCTACCAGGTGTGTTGTCTGGCTGCAGCGGGGTTTAGTTGTTAGAGTCAAGAGGTGATTGCCAAAGTTTCATGTTTAGAAGTTGGAAAACATACTTCTGAGTTACCTGTGGGTCATGGAACCTAACACCAAGTGTCAACCCTGAAAATGCCCACATCACCTTCTTGACCTCCCCAGGCCTGGCCAGTTATGCCGCTTCCTGGCCCAGAGCTTCAGGGCTGTTGGTGTGCAGGGCAGGGCAGCATGCGATGTGTTCTGGGCCAGGAGGCAATAGGAGCAACTAATTTAGGGGCATTAGTGGACGATGGCATGTGGACAATAGAGAAAAAAAGGTGAGAAAAATCACATGGTGGCTCTCGGAGGACTGAAAGACAATGCCTGTCGCTCTCGCCATCAAGAACGACCCGGAGGTCACACAGGGTGACAAGCTTCTTTATTGCGCTCTCTTCATAGCCTCTCCTCCTGCGCCACAATCTTGGGGCAGCTCTGTCCCTGGGACGACCCACTCGAAGCAGCCCCGTCCGGGGGCCCCGGGGGTCTCCGCCACGCGCACCGCGCCGCAGCGCCGGGAACCCGTGCTGGTCCACCGCTCCCGCGGCCCCGCGCTCCTCTCCTACACGGAAGTTCACACATATATATACAGTTTGCAACAGCCAATGAGCAGCCCTTACATCCAGCGCGCACATGATCATTCCCTTCCACCACCTAAGGGTCCCGCAGTGTTCATGCACCTCTTACATAAGCTGTCAGCCAATCACATCTAGTTCCTCAAAAGTGCATGCACCATCTTATTCTTGTTCTGCCAGCGTGGCTCCCGACAGCTCCCCCTTTTTTATTTTATTTATATGTGATGGCTGAGACCGTGCCTGTCTTAGGTTGCCGATCCTCACTACCCATGCTTACCCGTCATTGGGTACTCCTCCTGGTCGAGGGGCCCCTGTCTTAGGTTGCTATGGTGTGGGATCAGTCTTACCCGTCTTTGACTACCGGTCTAGCATGCTTAGCCATACTTGGGGGGAGGTACCAGCCTCGAGAGCCATCATGGCCTGGGCCATGAGTTGTTGCTGTCGACGCTGTCGACGACCGAGGCTACAAAACCAGCATATCATAAATACATTGGCTATCACTAGCAGGATGGCCAAGGCTCCCAGGCCGGCCCATTGTTTGAGGAACGAGACTGATTGCTGCAGCATGTTAAGCCAATCTTGGACTGAGGCAATGGGCACCTTAGTGGCATTTAGGGTGACAATTTGGGCTCTTAACTGTCGGGTTAAATTCTGGAAATTGAGATTCCAGGTATGCATCCAACAGCCAATAATGACCCCAGGATATCAACCTGTTCTTGTACTAGATCTACTCTCTGATTTACAATGAGAATCCCTGCATGTAAATGTCCATTGATTTGGTCTTGTGTTGCGAAAGCCTCGGCCACCAGTCCTGTGACGTTGTTGAGAATTGCAGCAGTTTGTACTGATGCTGTTGGCGCTATTGCTGCGGCAGCTGCGGCGGCTGTAGACGCTGCAATGGCTGCAATTACGGCTGCGGTGATCCCAAAGTATCGTTTGTGGCAAAGCAACACCGGCAAATTGTTCGAGTCCACTTGTACTGGCATTGGGATATACGTAGGGATTCTGGTGAGTATTGCAGAGTCGCCCCTCTAGGTGTTCCAGCATTCAGACAGGAGGCAAGTCTGCGATGTACAGGAGACTAGAAACATGGTTATCAGAAGCATTAAACATTATAAAGAAAAAAGGAGCTTTAACATAGGCAGGGGTGGGTGGAAAAGACCGTGATTTTGCTGTGCTACAATTGGCTGTAACGTTAGTCAAGAAGCAAAGAAAAGACTAAACTGCTATTGTCACTAAAACAGTGAGCTTTCTCAAGATCGTCACTAACACCAGTGAACTTACGTTGCTATCGTCACTAAAACAGTGAACCTTCTCAAGATCGTCACTAACACCAGTGAGCTTACGTTGCAATCGTCACTATAATCAGTGAACTTTCCTAAAACTTCTCTGGCCAGAATTTTCTTCTAAATAAATTCATCACTTACCTCAGTGCACTGTTAGAAATGGAGAAAGGGGGGTTCTTTTGCTGCGCAGGGTCCGGATTGCCCCAGTGGCCTGCTCCTCTCTGGCTCGGTCCCTGCATCTTGACACCACAGCGTCTTCTTCCGCTTTTAATTTTAACTGCGCCACAGCTTCCTCTCGCAATTTTAACTCCGCCATGGCCTTTCTTAGTGCTTCATCTTTTTTCTCAAGCTGTTTTTTAACCTCCTCTAAGGCCTGTAGACCTTGTGATTCCTCCCTTCTATTTTTCTCCTTTTCTTCTATGTCATTTAGCTCACTGTCCGAGAGGCCTTCTGAGCTTTCACTTTCAGAATCGGAGTCTTGTGAGGACCCTTTACGGGACTCCTCCTTCACTTGCTCAAAAACTTCCTCTCCCTGTTGCACTGCTTGCTTTAAGGGCTCTCGTGTAGACTGTAAGCAGACCCTCACCAAAGACTACAGGGCAAGAGTTCCAGGTGCGATATTTGGACTGCGCCTGAGATCTTCCCCTAAATGCTCCCATTGCGGAATATTCAGCAGCCCCTCCTCTAGGAACCAGGGAGCGACCTCCCCCACCTCTCTTAAAAATGAGCGGGCCATTTTGCTTTCAAGGGTGTGCCATTTGCCTTAAGACGGTCCCTTAATGGCCCCTCCATTCTATACCTAGCCATCTCGTTTCCCATTCCGGAAACCTTTACTTTTCTCGTCCCTAAGGAACTTCCCTGTCACAAGACAGAAATGGGTGCACTCTTACCTTATCGTTGCCTAGCTCCCGTGTGTCCTCCCACCACATAAGGGTTCCTGGGTCCCGGCACCCCTTGTCGCTCTCGCCATCAAGAATGACCCGGAGGGCACACAGGATGGCAAGCTTCTTTATTGCGCTCTCTTCATAGCCTCTCCTCCTGCGCCGCAATCTTGGGGCAGCTCTGTCCCTGGGACGACCCACTCGAAGCAGCCCCGTCCGGGGGCCCCGGGGGTCTCTGCCACGCGCACCGCGCCGCAGCGCCGGGAACCCGTGCTGGTCCACCGCTCCCGCGGCCCCGCGCTCCTCTCCTACACGGAAGTTCACACATATATATACAGTTTGCAACAGCCAATGAGCAGCCCTTACATGCAGCGCGCGCATGATCATTCCCTTCCACCACCTAAGGGTCCCGCAGTGTTCATGCACCTCTTACATAAGCTGTCAGCCAATCACATCTAGTTCCTCAAAAGCGCATGCGCCATCTTATTCTTGTTCTGCCAGCGTGGCTCCCGACAAATGCCGGGTGTTGTGTGACTCAGGGGTGGCAGACCTGAGTGTAGCATCATGGGAGAAATCATCCAAGGACCAAATGTCAGAAACATTTCCAGAACCAAATGGTGGCAGTTTCTCCTGGGGCAGAGGGAAGTGGATGAAGATTGCCCTATTCAGAACCCTTCCTGTGTGGTAACTGAGGTTCCGACCATCCCAAACGTTGTGGTAGAATGAAAAGTAGTATAGGGGAAGCTCACTAAGATGGAGTCAGGAGGTCAGAAAAAGGAGCTCTTGCGCACTGTGCTGCCTAGAGTCTGTTACAGGAAGAACCGTCATCACAAATCCCAGGAGACATATCCTCAAGAAGGAATCATAACTATAGACCCAACAGGGAAGGATGGAGACTGCACCTCCGATGAGAAACTCACTATCCCAACAACTTAGCCAGTGAGGAATCGCCCTCACCCTGAAGTCCTGCTCTTGCCCAGCGGACTTTGGTTCAGGACAGCCCCTTCTAGCATCCTCATAAAATAACACTCCTTTCTTTGTTGGACTTCACAGTGGATTTGTTATAGCTTGCACATCCCTAATTGTAGTTCTCTGCTATTCCCAAATAAACTCATTTATTGGGCAAAGTAAGGTGGTTTTAAGGTCAGCAGTACTCTCCCATTGGCACTGGCTCTTTGGGTGAGACTGGGAAGAAGGAAGACAGCCTTTCCTCCTATTTTGGGCCCCATTAGTTAAACTAATGGATGTTTAGAAATTCAGTGAGGAGCTGTGACCAATCAGCTAGCCCAAGTGAGGCTTCTGTTCCCAGACCTGGGGGTGGGGGTCAGAGGGATTTCCAGACCCCGATGGGTCCTCGCATCTGGTTCACTGCACTAGTTTGGCAGAAATCCTTAGGAACCTTGTATACATGGTCTATGGAAATAAAACTTCGCTGCATATACTCTGCTGTTGGGTCGTGATACCTGTGTTGGCCCTAGGAGCTCAGTTATGGTCTCATGCCAGCGTCCCAACTTCAGAAAACAGCCATGCTGCTTTTCTAAGGTGTCTGAACTCTGCATGTGTCAAAGGGGTGTGTCTTCCTGATCCTCCCCTGACCATCTGTTGGGTGAGTGAGCAGGTGACATAATAAGGCTCACCTGCTCACGTCTTGCTCACCTTCACATCTACCTCTCCATTGGGATTTCTTATATTTCTGTTATTCCAGGGGATGTATGAAAGCTCCACTTACCATAGTGTAGACCTCAGTGGACTCCAGGTTTTGTGTGGGGAGCAGAGGTCACTGAATCCATCGTAGTTCCCTAGCTATCCCCTTGAAACTTGATTGCACATGCAAGCCAATCTGAGATTGCAACCTTCCTTCTGGCCAAGCACTTCCAGTATCAGTTCCCACATATTTCCCTGATTTTTTTCTATATAAAGCAGCAAATGTTTCTGCTCACTTGGTGAGTTGGACCTTCCTATTTTGAGCTTGTCATTGGGTACTTGGAGCCTGATGGAGTCCAATTCTTCTTGTAGGTCTAGAGATAGGAAGGTGAGATGGCTTTAGGGATGAGTAAGGTGTCTCCCTGAAGTTTTGTGGAGAACCTGAACCTGTATTTTAAACTGGTAAAGTTCATCAGTTAAGAAAACAGGCAGACTACACGTTGGATCTGAAAGCTTTTGACTGCAAGTGCCACGTGTTCTCACATTTCACTAGCCAAAACCAGTCCCACGGCTGCACCCAACTTCCAGTGGGCATGGAAATGTAACCTACTCAGGGCCCGGGTAACGGGCCAGGATGTTTTGAAGAGGCTGATACTTCCTGAGCAAAGGCTGGCTGCCAACACTCTTGGCACAAATTTCTACATCAATCATGGCTCTCAACTGCAAGCTGCAGATGACAAGTCTGTTCATCTAAGCAGTAAGGCGATTAAGTAAGGAGATTAAGACATGTGGAACTGAAGAAGTCAGCATGAAGCTGGTATTTCTTCATTCAGAAGGCACCAAAGCCAACTAGGAAAATAAAAACAGAAAACAAGCTTATCTTCTTTGTAAGTAGGAGGTATTGGTGTCCCAACCTACACAACATCTGATGGTGCAGAAGCCAGTAGGAATTGAATGGGATCAAAATGCAGTGAGGAGGGGATGTCCTTGGTTGTAGCTCTCTGGGAGGATTGACAAGTCCCCTTCTCCGGGATGCAAATAAAAAGCCTGTGCCAGTTCTGAGAATGTGAGGGGCAGTCTGGCAGCTGGAACCCTCGTGGGGGTTTGGTTCTGGGAAGCAGAGTGTGGCAAGGGGAAAAAGACTCAACTACCTGGCCAGAGCACATCTGTGTGGGGGCTGGGGTGACAGAGACACTGCGCTTAGATTGTTCCTACACCTTCCTGTTCTCTCCAACTCAGGGGTGTAAAAGCTGAAGTGTACCCACCCTGCTCTCGACTATAAGGAAAATCCTGTTGCTCTGAAAGATAATTACGTTTCATCCTGCTTCAGTGACACGTGCAAATACTGTCCCAGGAAGAACCTTATTCTGTAATGAGTTTCCAAATGGGATTTGCATGAGATCTGTGTGATAATATCACCCAATACAAAGAAGGAGCGAGCCAGTAACAGGTGCACTTGAAGAACCCACACCAAATGCTTTTTGGTGGTGAATTTTCTCAAATATTTCTGCAGGAATAAGGAAAACAAAAACAAAAGCCAATCACCTCTATAAAGGAAGCCCAAAGTAGGAAAACAACCTTACAGAGGCAATAGTGAGTCAACAGAAGTATTGAGAAGTATCAGGCAAGGGGCTCCTGGCTGGCTCAGTCAGTCAGTGGAGCATGTGACTGCTGAGCTCAGGGTTGTGAGTTTGAGCCCCACACCAGACGTAGAAGTCACTTAAAAATAAAATAATTCTATAATATGTCAGACAAGCTCAGAATGGGAGAAAAATAAGTCATCACAAAAGTAAAACTGAAGCTGCATAAGAAAGAATAAACAATCCTTAAATTTTACACATGAAGACACTAAGAGGTATAGACAAAACACACGAGGAAATGAAATAAGATGAAGCATTCAGAAGGTGCAAAGAGAAATGGCAAATAAGTGGAAAACAAAGAAAGAACCCAACAAAGAGCACCAACAAAAGAGAATGGTCCTTCCAAGCTATAAAAAGCAAAGTAAAGAGGAACAACGTCATGGATGGAGAATAAACATGGCATCCATAGCTGATAATCCTTGTCAGAGGAAAGGAGGTTCTGTCCAGACTACAAAGCAAACCTAAACTCAGTAACGTGTATAAGAAGCACACTTGACAGAGATGAGAGGCACATGGGCTCACAAGCAAAAGGTTCACAAAGAAAGCAGATAAATGCAAAGAATATCCAGGCTATGCTGGTGGTCTCGGTCTTCACTGACTTCAGGGACTAGAGTCCTGGTTGAGAAAAAGACAGCTTCCTATGACAACAAGCTGCATTCTCAGCTATTCTGTCCCCTGAAGACCATATCATTCACATGCAAAATGCAAGAGGAGATGGGCTGAGGGGCCTTCAGGCTCTTTATACCTGTTGATTCAGATCAGATGGACACAGAATAATCCTGACCCTTGAAGTGATAGGATCACCCATGCAGTGTGACATGTATACCAAGAGTGGGCACTAGAAATTTTCAAATACTCACAGGTTGGTCACAATTGAAAATGTCCATGAATATTAACTCAGTATAAAATAAATCTTAATACCCTAAACAAAAGAAGAGTACTGCAGGCAACTTTAACTTTCTTGCATTATTGCAAATAATAATAATAATAATAATAATAATAATATAAAACCTGCTATCCTCCAGTAATTTTCAAAGGTCTGTCAGCAACTGGGAGGAAAGCAAGTAAGCAGGGGAATCAGAGTTGGTAGGCTGAGCTGGTATACTTCTCAGAGAAATTAGCTGATTTTTTTTTTTAAAGATTGTGTTTATTTGAGAAAGAGAGCATGAGCGAGGGAGGGATGGCAGAGGCGGAGGGAGTGGCAGACTCCCCACCAAGCAGGGAACCCAAAGGGGGGCTCAATCCCAGGACCCATGATCATGGGATCATGAACTGAGCTGAAGGCAGATACTTAACTAATTGAGCCACACAGGCACCCCAGAAATAAATTGATATAGTTATTTAGGTTAAAAGACAAGAAATAAAAAGTAAATTAGACATCACCATTAAGTAAGTAAAAGAACAGCAAAATACAGGGAAGTAAAGAAAAGGATTTGGTATGGTAAGAGGAGATAGAATTACACAAAATAAAATCTATAAACTATTAACAAAGGAAGAAGAAAAAAATGTTACTTGGCCTAATTCTATGCAAATAGATTTGAAAATCTGAAAAAAATAAATCATTTCCTAGGAAATATAATTTTGCAAAGGTGACTTTGGGAGAGAGAGAAAGTTAAAGCAGACTGCTTTTCATAAAGGAAATAGAGAAAATGTCCAGAGTTAACCCTGTCACAAAATAAATAATAATGATGAAGTAAAATGAGGTCTGAAATTTTACAGAATCTTACCCAAAACTTTAGATAACAGATCATTTTGATTCATTTACACTTACCAGGAAAGAGAAAAAGTATTGCTTCTAAATTACTGGTATTGATTGAGCATAATGTCGGCAGTGAAATGCAGCAGCACAAAAGAGTACAGAGGAACAACACCTAAGGTCTGACAGAGGCTGCTGGCAAGGAGGCGCCTCCGAGTCTCCCCAGTTCCTGGGGGAGGGCCTGCCACATAACAGGCCATCACCAACAGCCACTGAGTATGTGAATGTTTACACACCAGGTCCTGCTGGCAGCACAATGCCAAGTTGTCTTATCTTTGCCTATGGTCCCCATATTCTGGAGGGCACAGGAAGCACCATTCAGTGGTGTGGGAAGGGCTCCCATGGGGCAGTGCCAGTGCATTACAGGGGAACTGAGGCACGGCACCTGACATGGGCCTGTGGTGCTATGGGAGACCCCCACCCAGGAGCAGTGTGCATGCTTCTCCCTCTCCCTCTGCCCTCCCCACCTGTGTTCTTTCTTGTTTGTTCTCTCTCTTTCAAAAACACAATCCTTAAAAAAATTAATAAATATTGTTAGGATGAAATTCATATAACATAAAACTGAAAGTTTTAAAGCACCTGACTCAGTGGCTTCTAGTACATTCACACACGTTGTGTGGCTGCCAACGTTCTCTTGCTGCAGGACATTCTTGTCACTGCCAGAAAGACTGGAACCCATTAAGCAGTCCCTCCCCCTTCCCTCCTCCCTCCCACCCCAGCAACCACCAACCTGCATTCCTCCCCACTGAGTTACATACTCTGGACATTTCACAGAAGTGGAATTACAGAATATGGGCCTTTGGTCTCATTACTCTTACTGAGCCCAGTTTCTTGAGATTCCTTCACTGTAGCGTGTATCAGGACTTTGTTCCTTTTTATGGCTGGATCCTATTCCATTGTGTGGACAGACCACATCTCGTTTGTTTGTTGATGGACTTTTGGGCTGCTTCCACCTGTCGGCCCCTGAGAACCTGCTGCTGCGAATGTGTGTGCACGTGGATGAGATTCATTATCCCAAGATCAAGGCCGGTCCTGTGCAGGGCCTGGAGATGGACCCCCCCACCCTGTGATGGGATGGGCCTCAGAATGAGTCATGCTCATGAGCTGCCCATGCTCAGCCTCAGATCTGATGCTTGCAGGACACACAGGAGTGCAGGCTGTGGGGACAACTCCTCCTGGAAGGATCCAGAAGCTTGGTCCCCTGCATCAGCTCTCCAACCCCACTGGGCACTGCCTCCTTCCTGCAAACTCACATCACCTGTGTGTTTTTCAAGATGCTTTATCCTCAGCCCAAGGTGCTGACCCCATCATGAGTAAATTTACTGAAATGATTTCCCCTCCCTTCCCTCCCTTCACCTCCTTTCCAGAAACTTATGGAAATTCCAGGCAGACTCTGGGGGTGGGTTCATTGAAAACTCGGTTGGTGCATGCTTTGCTGATTGTGTTCCTGTCCCTGCTGCTGAGATCTGGATTTGGGGACAACAGATATTTCTCTGTGCTTTGCTCCATCTCTGGCTGGCTTTCCTGATTTCTGTCTCTTGCCCACCAGAGACCATGGGAGCGGAGCTCCCTCCCACTCAGGGGAGGGCCACCTTGCCTTGCAGGGAAATCCTAGCTCCCACACAGGTCTCACAGGGTCCAGGCTTGTTTAGAGCTCCGAGGGATTTGCACAAGTTTGAGTGTGGGTTTGCATCTCATTGGTTTCTTGCAATGGTGAAGTCCTTCTGGAAGGAGGGTGTGCCCTGTGAGTCCCCAAAGGGATGGAGGCCAGGGGAAGGGGGGTGTCCTAGGTGGGGGGGGATGAGAACCCGGGCCCTTGGTATGTTCACCATCTGACCAGCTCACATGCTGCCATGCGGCTCTCTTGTGGTGCAGGAGGAACGATGTCCTTATCCTGACTCCATGGCTGCCCCATCATCTGGAAAGGGAGCTCCAACACTGACATCCTGAATGAGCAGCTCTGGCCACAGAACGCCACCATTGCAATAACGGTGCTTGCTATAAAAAAGTAAGATGAGATGACAAAGGGTGGGGACTGGAAGACAGGAGAGACCGAAGACATCATGGGGTGTGTGTGTGTGTGTGTGTGTGTGTGTGTAGCACAGAGTGGGGTAGGACTCCCACCCTAGAGATTAATGTGAAAGTGTATGCATTCAGCAGCCTTTCTGGGCTTTCCTGGGCCCACTGAGGGGACACCACCTGGCTCCCTCTCAGGAGGCTGATTGTCACTGAGGATGACAGCTCCCACCTGCTCCCACGCCCCTCAGCACAGACACATCCCTGACCCCAGGCTGCTCTCCTGTGGAATTAAGGGGCAGCACACCCCAACATGAAGGCTACAGGGGAGCCCGCCTCCAACCAGAGAAGTGGAAGGGTTGCCCTGTGGATTGGTAGCGAGGCAATGCCAGTCGGGCTGGCTCCTACTGTGTGTCCCTTAGAGGATACAGCTCATGAGATGAACAGCAAGGTCAGACCCAGCACTCGGTGCCAGACCCCATGTCCCTGAGCGGGAGATGAGCAGTGAGGCCCTGGGACCCCATGTGACCCATGAGTGCACCAGGCACAGCTACGGACAAGTGGCCTGGCCCCTTGGAGCCTCTGCAAAGTGGGGCTGGTGACAGCATCAGCTTTCAAGATTGCCACATGTGGGGGCTGTGCATGAGAGCCCAGGGGGGTGCAGGTCCAATGACAGGTGGAACTTCCTTCCCCCAGAGAGCTCCCCTGAGGCCTGCATGATTGTCCTGAGGCCTGTGCCACCTTTGTCCCAGGCCATCTTGAGAGGCATTGGGCCCCATGAGCAGAGACTAAGATGGACATAGGGTCCATCTTAGAATCCTCCTCCAGTTCCTGGAGACAGGGGACTGAAATCACCAGCCAGAGCCTCACTGCCTAGGGCAGTGGTCAGCACGAGTGGCTCTGTCACAGCACTGCCCACTGCACGAGTGCGGGCTATCCTCATGTGTCCCCCTCTGTGTTCCAAGTGTGGCCTGGGAGGTTGGCAGGAGCTGGGTTTGCACGAAGGATCCCTTGCCTGCAGCATCCTTGGAGGGAACCAGACTCACAATGTCGGGCCAGGAACTCACACTCATGTTGCCTGGTCGTGGACTTACCCTGGTGACCTGACTCGTGTCTATGGAGTGGGGTATCCCTGTCCCCTAGCCTGCCTTCCCTGTACGAGCCATTGACTAATCTGCCAGGAATGGGGCAGGCCCAAGGAAGTAGCCTCAGAGCATGCTAATAAAAATCAGTCTCAGAGGGGCTCAGCACACATGCCTAACAGCAGGGAGCTATGTCTCCATGGTGTGGAGCAGGTAGGCCCTCACAGGGGACCAAACATGTGAGGCTGTTGGAAAAGGCTTCCCGCTTCTTGAGGCCGGGGAGATGTAGACTTGGACCCAGAGGCTTATGCCCTTGGATTCATGGCTGGGGCCCAAGTATGCCCTCTCTTCTTCTAGGAGTCATCTTCCCCCTTCCCTGCCCCCATGCTGGGCCTGATTCCTGGTCTGAGGGAGTTCAAGGAATACAAGTGCTTGACCAAGGACCTTGTCAGCAAGATGCCCAGTAGCCTTCAAAGAGGGACCCTCCAGGAGGTGGACACAGCTCTATGGGGGTCAGTGACAGCCCCCTCAAAGCCAAGTGGGGCAGGAGGCCAGCCCTCAGGCTCCCTGTGCCCAGCTCATCCTCTGCTGGGAGAGCACCCTTTGCCCAGGCTCCACACACTGGGAATGGGAGCAGGTCGTCTGGACCTTTTGGACTCGTGCTTCCGTGCCTGTGATTTTGGCACCAGCTGGCCTCAGAGGCTCGTCGAAGGAAACCCAGTGCAGGGAGATTCACGCCACTGCATGGGAGATGTCAAGTGACCCCAGAGGTAGTGCACAGGCCTTGCACCATTCACCAGCCTTCTGGGGCCCCAGCACAGGATGCAGGGGTCCTGCCACAGGGCACAAGGAGTCCTGGCTAATGCACCGTGGTGAGGAAGGCCCCTGAAGAGTCCAAGGAAAGGCAGGAGACAAGGAAGACGACAGAAAAGAGCTTCCCAAGGAGGATGATGTATGGCTTGGAGGACCTCAGAGGCCCTTGGGAGAACTCAGAGGCCCTGGGGATGTTGGCTGTAATGCTGTCGCTGGATCCGAACAATTGTGTCACAAACCCCCAGCCAACACTGCATGATCTATTCTTTGTTGCTTCTAGGAATCAGGACCATTAGAAAACAGTGCATCAAGTCGAGGATATACTGACTTTGCATCCCTTTTCAGGACTCGATTTTTCTCGAGGAAGTGCTAAGCATGGTTCTCTCCATTCTTTGTGCAACTGGACCCCATTTTCAGGAGCAGATTCCTGGTGCCCATCCCACTGCTCACCCTGTGGACTGCCCCCCATCAGCTCCCACAGAGGCCATGAGTTCCATGTGGACAGGGACCACATGGTTGCAGGTGCTCACAGATAAAGCCCCAGTGCTCAGTTCCCAGCTGGGACCAAGATCCTCTGCTGAATGAGGGAGGAGGGGAGGGAGTCATGTTGGGGGAGAGGGAAGAAAGGAGGGAGGGAAAGAAAAGGAAGGAATAGAGGGAGGGAGAGCAGGAGGGAGGGAGGGAAGGACCGAGGGACTGAAGAAATGAGGGAGGGAGCCCATGAAACTAGAGAAGAGTGGCCCAGCCATCAGGAGTCATTAGTTGGAGTGAGGTCCGAGGGCATTACAGCCCAGATACTGGATGGTGGATCGTTGCACATCCGTCTGTCCTCTCCATTCTGCCCTTCCTTCTCCTGGGCCCTCTGTCATCCTGGATCCTGTACAACTCCTCAAACAATTCTTAATATTCCCAGGAGCAGGGTGGCAGGAGGGCATCTAGGGAGAGACTTCCCAGATCTCATCCCCCGAACGAGACTGGGACAGTAGCTCCAGGACATTCTTTCCTGAGGACTGGGACAAAGGATCGGGTTTATCTCCTTGGGCATTAGCCCTGTTCCATCCCCTCCTATCCCGAATCTCTCCCTGCTCTCTCCCTTCTGGCATGAAAAACTATGCCAGAGTTTCCGGGGTGAGTCCCAGGATGAGCACTGCTAGGTGAGGGGTGCCCCTGTTGCCTGGGATGGGTGCTGCTCACTTTTGTCACAGACAGGGGTGCTCATCACCCTTCTCTCTGGGGGACCTGCACTGGACCTCTGTCTCCTCACGTTCTCCCCAGGGCTGCTGGTACCAGGAAAGACACCTGCCGGTCTGAGTGGGACCTGCACTGCCTCCATAGGGTTTTCTTTGCTAAAGCCCTTCCCCAGGGGCTCTCCCATCGCTGACACAGATTCCCTGCATGCCTATCCCCACCCACACCCCGACCTGCATGCTTTCAGTCTATGTCCTTGTGGGACCCGGTGGCTTGGAGCCTGGTTTGGACCAGAGACAGGGGAAAGCTTTCTCTGGCCTTGGATTGTGGTGATGTGTTTGCCCTGTGGTGTGTCTATACCCCTAGCGTGTGTGCAGGCCACAGGAGGAAGCAGCTGAGTCCTTTCTGGGGTCAGGTTGTGGTGTCCCAGAAGGAAAAGGGGTCTTGGCCCCATCATTGGGCCCATAACTTCTAAAGGGCTTCTATGATTCCATCTCATCTGTAATCCATCAGGGATTTCAGTATGGCATAAGGGAAATTCTACATCAAAGAAACACAGAAAAAAAAAAAAAAACAAACCCAGTCCCCCTTGAAAAATAGGTGGGCAGACACCAAGGCACCCACTGGGTGATTCCAGTCATAGAAACCTCTAGAATAGGTGAAGGAACAGAGAGAGAAAGCAGCTTAGGTGTTGCGAGGGTCCGGGCTGAGGGAGCAATGGGTAGGGAGGGCCTGGGCCGAGGGTCCCTTTGGGGAAAGAGAAGCTCAACAGTGATAATCTGGGATGTGGGAAGAGGGAACCAGGGACGGGCTTAGTGCTCAGCATGAGTTCAACTGAAAATGATGAATTTTATTTAAAATAGATAGTAGACAGCATACAGGACATGGAAAGCTACTATCACAGTGACTATGTACCAGAGAGAAAGAACAGAGGGGGAGGGGATAAAACATTCTGTCAGGGCTGTGGGGTTGGGAGATGGAACTGAGGGTAATTGTACAGGGAGATCTCCCCGCAGAGCAGTGGGCTCTGGATGTGTCTCTGGGAATCATGCAGGGGCAGGTGTAGGCCCCATGCAGGGGCACCCCTGGGGGGGGTCAGGTGCAGTGGCAATGGCTGATGCAGGATCCAGGGCATTACCTGGGCCTTTAGCAGGATCAGGGGCACAGGCAGGGGCAGGTTAAGGGGAAGATCACAAGAGTTGCTGGGTCTGGAGCAGGGGCTGGCACAGGAGCAGGCACCAGCTCTTCCTGGGCAGCCTCAGGCTCTCCGTGGGCAGGTTCCTGGTCACCTGCTGGCTACTTGTCTCCTGCTGAGGTGGTGGTAGGCACCGTGCTCCACTTTTCAGCTCCTGCTGATGTTGGAGCTGGCCTGAGCTCCTGGGATGTGTTGGAGCTGGCCTGAGCTCCTGGGATGGAGCAGCTGTGAGAGGAGAGAAGGTCACCTGCATGCCTGTGTGCTTTGCGCAGGCAGGACCCAGCCCAAGCCCCCCCAGAGAAGCCCCAGCCAGGAAGGAACCTTTAGCAAGACATCTCCCCAACTATAGTCCAGCCACAGGGTGCTCTGAGCCCAATCCTTGCTCCTGACCCCAAACCAGACTGTGGGGATCCTCCCAGTGGGGCCTAGCCCAGACCCATGCCCACATACCCCCAGCTCCGGCCTTCTCACCCTTGGGCTCAGCTTCTGCAGGTGGCCTGGGAGGTTTGGAAGCCTTTCCTGGGACTGCAGACTCCTGCTTCAGGGGAGAGATCATGTCCTCCAGCCTCCTCCCTCATCTGTGGCCTTCTGCAAAGACAGGGACCAGTAGCCGGCCCGGAGGCATCTCAGCCCCGTCCGGCTGATGCCACTGTCCTCCTGCCCAGTCTGTGTCTGCACAGCCCTGAACCCAGGAAAGGGACCTATACTTGCATGGCTCTGGGGATCAACCCTGGGCAGAAGCTCACATCCCCCAAACCCCGTCCCACCTAGCCACCTTTGACATTGAATGTGATCCCCACTGGGCATCTGACACCTCCTCAAACTGCTCCTGCTCAGAAAGGCCCCAACTCACATGAGCCCTCCTTCCACACATATGCATGCACACACACTCTCACATGTGCACGTGTGCGTGTGCACACACACACACACACACACACACACACTCGCACATGTACACATGCACATGCACACACATGGGGCAAAGACCCAGCCCTGCCCAGGTCAATCA
Source organism: Neogale vison (assembly GCF_020171115.1). Classification (NCBI taxonomy): domain Eukaryota; kingdom Metazoa; phylum Chordata; class Mammalia; order Carnivora; family Mustelidae; genus Neogale; species Neogale vison. The sequence goes on along the minus strand of NC_058091.1, from coordinate 159,635,518 downwards.
GAGCATGTGGGGCTGTGTGGGCGGCTCTGGCCTCCCAGTGTCACCTTTCTCTCCTTCTTGCCAAATGTCCAGAGGTGTCAGGCAGTCCTGAGACGACCTCCCGAGCGAGGGCAAGGATTTGCAGGGCACGCTGTCCTCTTCCTGCAGCCTCCCAAGTAGGGGATGCAACACGTGAACATCTTGTTCGTTTGAGGATCTCTAAAGAAATGACCAGGGAAGGGGGCTGTCCCTGGGATGTGGGTGCCTGGTTACATGGGTTCCAAATCTGTTGGGCTCCATGGTTAGGAAACTGAGGTCACCACTTTTCGGGGACCCCTTACCTGACTTCCTCCTCACACCACAGCCCCCGGGGGCCCCATCCCCCAGATGCTCAATACTCACCCTTAAACCCATGCTCCCTCCATACAGTGGCACCCACACAGCCCACCCACAGCCCCCATGAGGCCTGGGTGCAACCATTGTCCTTTCATGGCGGACAGAGAGCTGAGCTCGGTCAGGGTTCCAGATGGTCGCGTGCATGTTGGAGGTCCTGTACTTTGTCCACAGAGCCTGCAACACCCCTCCTTTGCCCCTGGTCCCTGGAGGAGCCAATGGCACTGCTCAGTTCACATCACCTGAGCCCCTCTGGGCGAGGGCACAGGGGTCCCCAACTCCTGCATTCCTTGTCCCGCCCCGCCATGACCCAGAGCCATGCTACAGGCAGACCATTGTTGAGTGGGTCAGAGGCCCTCCCAGGAGGACACACATGGTCAAGGGCACAGAACACCTTCAGTCCAGAATCACCACCTGCCAAGGGCACATTTTCTGTGGGGCTATAGGATCTCAGGACCAGAGAATCCTCTCTGAGCAGGGGTCCCACAATCCAAGGAACACAGTGTGTCCTCATAAGGAGGGCTGAAGGCCCAGTAGAGACCATGAGGAGAGTTCAGACTAGTCCTTACTCAGCTCCCGGCAGCAGTGGGCCCTGGGAGGGCCAGCTCCCCATGGTCAGACTTAATTTTATGTTATGTTATTTTTATTTCCATCTTTTTAAGCAGATTTTATTTATTTAATTAAGAGGGAGGGAATGATATGGGACAAGGGGCGGAGGGAGAAGTTGAATCCCCACTATGCAGGGAGCCTGATGCCAGCCTTTATACCAGGACTGTAAGTTCAGGACCTGAGTCGAAGCAGAGGCTACGCTGACTGGGCCATCCAGATGCAGCAGTCTTGATTTTAAATAGAAATCCAAATTCCAGATTTTTAGGTGCAATCCTCCATTTGATAAGAAATTCATGGGAGTAAAAATGGTATTTGAGATTGGTCCCATGTGGTTATAGTGTCTGTCATCCAACTTCCTGGGGATGGGACTCCGACTTCCCTGTGAGGATGTCAAGCATGAAGGCTTGTGATCTGCTCATGCTGACCCCAAGGAACAGGATCCTTGTGCTTTGTCAGCAGTGGAGATATAGAACTGTGTAATGCCTTAGACCTTTCCCAGGCCAGCAGTGGAAGCAGCTCTGGAGATCGAGCCAGGGTCCCCACAGACTAGAGCTGCTCTGGCTCCCACTCATGGATCCCCCAGAGGGAATATGAATGCTGGAAAAATTCCCTAGGAAAGCCAGCTGCATACCAGTTCTCGCAGCCAGTCTGGCACCAGTCCCTGGGTCAGAGCCCAAGAGCGGGATCCATCAGACCCTTGTGGAATACACAACTCCAAACATACTTAGAAAAACATCTCTATCTTCAATTGCAGAGAAATATCCCTAGAGTCCTTTAAAATTCAACAGGTCGCTGGGATTCCTTCCAGAATAAAGATTGGAACATAGGAAAATAAGGAAATAGATCCTCATCTTAATAAATTTGTAATAATGGACTACATTGTGGAAATAAAGAATTACTTTTTGGATTGTTATTTCTTTTTCAGCCAGTTCACATTATATTTAAATTTTTACATATCTATTAGAATAGATGAATACCCAACTTTTGTATCAACATGGATGGGACTGGAAGAGATTATGCTGAGTGAAATAAGTCAAGCAGAGGGAGTCAATTATTATATGGTTTCACTTATTTGAAGAGCATAACCATTAACATGAAGGATATGGGGAGATGGAGAGGAGAAGGGAGTTGAGAGAAATGGGAAGGGGAGGTGACCCATGAGAGACTATGGACTCTGAAAAACAATCTGAGGGTTTTGAAGGGGCAGGGGGTGGCAGGTTGGGGGAGCCAGGTGGTGGATATTACGGAGGGCAAGTATTTCATGGAGCACTGAGTGTGGTGCAAAAACAATGAATACTGTTATGCTGAAAATAAATAAAAATAAATAAATATGAAAAACAATAAAAAAGAATAGTCTAATACTATTGGAAATTGAGCATGAAAAATATGAAGAAACACATATGATTCCAGGACTAAATGCAAGATTTTATTCAATACTGGTTTCAAGTATTTTAAAGCTACTCCATTTTTTTTCCAATTTATTTATTTTCAGAAAAACAGTATTCATTATATTTTCACCACACCCAGTGCTCCATGCAAGCCGTGCCCTCTATAATACCCACCACCTGGTACCCCAACCTCCCACACCCCCGCCACTTCAAACCCCTCAGACTGATTTTCAGAGTCCATAGTCTCTCATGGTTCACCTCCCCTTCCAATTTACCCAAATTCCCTAATCCTCTCTAACGTCCCTTGTCCTCCATGCTATTTGTTATGCTCCACAAATAAGTGAAACCATATGATAATTGACTCTCTCTGCTTGACTGATTTCACTCAGCATAATCTCTTCCAGCCCCGTCCATGTTGCTACAAAAGTTGGGTATTCATCCTTTCTGATGGAGGCATAATACTCCATAGTGTATATGGACCACATCTTCCTTATCCATTCATCCGTTGAAGGGCATCTTGGTTCTTTCCATAGTTTGGCGACTGTGGCCATTGCTGCTATAAACATTGGGGTACAGATGGCCCTTCTTTTCACGACATCTGTATCTTTGGGGTAAATACCCAGGAGTGCAATTGCAGGGTCGTAGGGAAGCTCTATTTTTAATTTCTTGAGGAATCTCCACACTGTTCTCCAAAGAGGCTGCACCAACTTGCATTCCCACCAACAGTGGAAGAGGGTTCCCCTTTCTCCACATCCTCTCCAACACATGTTGTTTCCTGTTTTGTTAATTTTGGCCATTCTAACTGGTGTAAGGTGATATCTCAATGTGGTTTTAATTTGAATCTCCCTGAGGGCTAATGATGATGAGCATTTTTTCATGTGTCTGATAGCCATTTGTATGTGTTGATTGGAGAAGTGTCTGTTCATATCTTCTGCCCATTTTTTGATGTGTTTGTCTGTTTCGTGTGGGTTGAGTTTGAGGAGTTCATTATAGATCCTGGATATCAACCTTTTGTCTGTACTGTCATTTGCAAATATCTTCTCCCATTCCATGGGTTGCCTCTTTGTTTTTTTGACTGTTTCCTTTGCTGTGCAGAAGCTTTTGATTTTGATGAAGTCCCAGAAGTTTATTTTCGCTTTTGTTTCCTTTGCCTTTGGAGATGTATCTTGAAAGAAGTTGTTGTGGCTGATATCAAAGAGATTACTGCCTATGTTCTCCTCTAAGATTCTGATGGGTTCCTGTCTCACGTTGAGGTCTTTGAATAAACCTAACTAAAGAGGTAAAGGATCTATACTTGTGGAACTATAGAACACTCATGAAAGAAATTGAAGAAGACACAAAAAGATGGAAGACCATTCCATGCTCTTGGATCGGAAGAATAAACATTGTTAAAATGTCTATACTGCCTAGAGCAATCTATACTTTTAATGCCATTCCGATCAAAATTCCACTGGCATTCTTCAAAGAGCTGGAGCAAATAATCCTAAAATTTGTATGGAATCAGAAGAGACCCGAATCACTAAGGAAATGTTGAAAAACAAAAATAAAGCTGGCGGCATCACCTTACCTGATTTCAAGCTTTATTACAAAGCTGTGATCACCAAGACAGCATGGTACTGGCATAAAAACAGACACATAGACCAGTGGAACAGAGTAGAGAGCCCTGATATGGACCCTCAACTCTATGGTCAATTAATCTTTGACAAAACAGGAAAAAATATACAGTGGAAAAAAGACAGTCTCTTCAATAAATGGTGCTGGGAAAACTGGACAGCTATATGTAGAAGAATGAAACTCGACCATTCTCTTACACCGTACACAAAGATCTACTCCATTTATTTTTGTGGGCGTGTTTCTGAGATTCCTTTCCACCTGCATAGTAAACTCTTTCATCAGAAAGCCTTGTAGGTACACAGAGAGAGAAAAGTTAGACTGGGGGCACCTGGCTGGCTCAGTCAGAAGAGCATCCAACTCTTGATCTCCAGGATCTGGAGTTGAACCCCATGTTGAGTGGAGATTACTCAAAGAAATAAAACTTTTAAAAAAATTCCGAATGAAACAAGTCAAGCAGAGAGAGTCAATTATATGGTTTCACTTGTTTGTGAAGTGTAAGAAATACCACAGATGACATGGGGTGATGGAGAGGAGAAGGGAGTTGGGGGAAATTGGAAGCAGAGTCAAACCATGAGAGACTATGGACTCTGAAAAACAATCTGAGGGTTTTGATGGGGCGAGGATGGGAGGTTGGGTGAGCCTGGGGGTGGATATTATGGAGGGCACATGTTCCATGGAATGCTAGGTGTGGTACATAAACAATGAATTAAGGTACAATGAAAAGAATTTAAACATAAATAAATAAAAAATTCTATGAAATGAAACAAACAAACAAAAAAAAAAAAAAAACAAATAAACACAAAACACCCAAAGCCAAAAACACCACCTCGATCAGCAGAAAAAATGTTCTTTTTCACTGCAAATATTTTAACAGGGCCTGATTTCTACCCAAGGACAAATATGGGGGACCCTATGTGTAATCCCCAGAGCAGAACAAAGCCATGGACAGTGAGCACCAATCCCAGTGGTTAATGGAGTCAAAGGGAGAAAGATAAGTCCTATGTGGGTAGAAATCATGCTGGATTAGATGTCCTCCCTGAGTCAGTGGTGCAAGCAGAATGAGAGGTACCCTTCATAGGAGAGATATCTGGGGAATGTATCTTTTTAAAAGCAGAGGATTCTCCATAACATCAGTAGGAGGAAAAGTATATATTTAGTGAGAAATAATCAGCTGTACCACATATAGGACATTACTATACAAATGCTTGTACCTAAGAAGGGCTGTCTAAATACTGAATGTACATTAAATGTAACCTTTAAAATAAGGTACGAAAATAGAGACAATAAGTGGCTATATATTAAATATAGTTTAAGAAGTTTCTTGAGCAATCTAGCTCTTAGAGCTAGAGGGGAAATATTTGCATTGCAACACCAGGTCTTAAAATTATTTTTGACCTATAAAGCTGTTCTGAGGATAATGTTAATAGCTAGCATCTATGGGCCAATATCTTTACACCATCCCATTTAACCCTTGACCCAAAAAGGTAATATAATAATTTTCTCATTTTATAGATATGGGAATGAGAGTTTCATGGAGTTGAGCAGATAACTCAGGTTCACACAATGGGCAATTGGCAGAACTCTGAATCAGGTTAGTGACTCAGAGTTCAGGCCTGGGCTGTCTTCCATATCAGGTTGTTGAATGAGTAGGGGGGCCTACAGGGAGGAAAGCCCTTCCTCCCAAACTACCCCCTCCCTTCCTGGCCTGGCCACCTGCTCCCAAGAGGCCTTGTCCATGTCTTTGGCAGCTGGAGTAGTTCCCCTGGCGCCCGGTCCTCACAGCCTTCAGTGGAGACTCACTCCTTTCCTGGGGGCTCATCATTCTTCTTGAAGGAGAAGCCGCTCTGCTCGAAAGACTTCTGGAAGGAAAAGGGCTTCTTCCTGTTTCTCAGGGTCTTGTTGCTGGGAAAGCTCTGGGCCTGGTCAAAGGCCTTTGGGGGAGATGTGGAGAAGACGGCCCAGGTGGCCTCCGCTTCTGGGGTCACAGACTAGCCCCTCTCCACCACCTTGTCTCATGTGGGTGCCTCCTTTTCCGCCAGGCAGGCCTGGCTTCAGGTTTGTGAGTGGTTGTGGGGGCTCTTCTTTCTGGACAAAAGGGGGGAAGCGCCCTGCTCCTGGAATCTTTGGGCTCCTCCTGGGTTTGGGTCTCTCTCTGCCATTGGCCTGGAGCAGTGCCTTTACTTGCCCGTGATGGGACCAGTGGGGAAACAGAAGGGGTGCATGACAGCACCAGAATAATGCACCACTAGAAATGATGGGGGAGGCTTAGTCTTTTTCTTTTCTTTCTTAGAAATTTTGTTAGGATGTATTTTGTGAGGCCGATTTACAACGCTACAGGTCTTGATTAAGAAGGAAAGAGGGGGAAAAACCCACAAAAAATAATATCAACATTTTTTATCTAATTATTTTCAGCATACAGTATCATTATTTTTTACAACACCCAGTGCTCCATGCAATCCTTGCCCTCTATAATACCCACCACCTGGTACCTCGACCACCCAACCCTCGCACTTCAAAACCCTCAGATTGTTTTCAGAGTCCATAGTCTCTCATGATTCAACTCCCCTTCCAAATTACCCCAACCCCCTTTTCTCTAACTCCCCATGTCCTCCATGCTTTTTATTATGCTCCACAAATAAGTGAAACCATATGATAATTGACTCTATCTGCTTGACTTATTTCACTCAGCATAATCTCTTCAAGTCCCGTCCATGTTGCTACGAAAGTTGGGTATTCGTCCTTTCTGATGGAGGCATAATACTCCATAGTGTATATGGACCACATCTTCCTAATCCATTCATCCATTGAAGGGCATCTTGGTTCTTTGACACAGTTTGGCGACGGTGGCCATTGCTGCTATAAACATTGGGGTAGAGATGGCCCTTCTTTTCACAAAATCTGTATCTTTGGGATAAATACACAGGAGTGCAATGGCAGGGTCATAGGGAAGTTGATCTCCACACTGTTCTCCAAAGAGACTGCACCAACTTGCTTTCCCACCAACAGTGTAAGAGGGTTCCCCTTTCTCCACATCCTCTCCAACACATGTTGTTTCCTGTCTTGCTAATTTTGGCCATTCTAACTGGAGTAAGGTGATATCTCAATGTAGTTTTTTTTTTTTTTTTTTTTAAGGAACATACTCTTTTATTTATTTTTTTTAACATTTAAAAATTCTTTTCCCCAATTTATTTATTTTCAGAAAAACATTATTCATTATTTTTTCACCACACCCAGTGCTCCATGCAAGCTGTGCCCTCTATAATACCCAACACCTGGTACCCCAACCTCCCACCCCCCCGCCACTTCAAACCCTTCAGACTGTTTTTCAGAGTCCATAGTCTCTCATGGTTCACCTCCCCTTCCAATTTACCCAAATTCCCTACTACTCTCTAACGCCCCTTGTCCTCCATGCTATTGGTTATGCTCCACAAATGAGTGAAACCATATGATAATTGACTCTCTCTGCTTGACTGATTTCACTCAGCATAATCTCTTCCAGTCCCGTCCATGTTGCTACAAAAGTTGGGTATTCGTCCTTTCTGATGGAGGCATAATACTCCATAGTGTATATGGACCACATCTTCCTTATCCATTCATCCGTTGAAGGGCATCTTGGTTCTTTCCATAGTTTGGCGACTGTGGCCATTGCTGCTATAAACATTGGGGTACAGATGGCCCTTCTTTTCATGACATCTGTATCTTTGGGGTAAATACCCAGGAGTGCAATGGCAGGGTCATAGGGAAGCTCTATTTTTAATTTCTTGAGGAATCTCCACACTGTTCTCCAAAGAGGCTGCACCAACTTGCAATCCCACCAACAGTGTAAGAGGGTTCCCCTTTCTCCACATCCTCTCCAACACATGTTGTTTCCTATTTTGTTAATTTTGGCCATTCTAACTGGTGTAAGGTGATATCTCAATGTGGTTTTAATTTGAATCTCCCTGAGGGCTAATGATGTTGAGCATTTTTTCATGTGTCTGATAGCCATTTGTATTTCTTGATTGGAGAAGTGTCTATTCATATCTTCTGCCCATTTTTTGATGTGTTTTTCTGTTTCGTGTGGGTTGAGTTTGAGGAGTTCATTATAGATCCTGGATATCAACCTTTTGTCTGTACTGTCATTTGCAAATATCTTCTCCCATTCCGTGGTTTGCCTCTTTGTTTTTTTGACTGTTTCCTTTGCTGTGCAGAAGGTTTTGATTTTGATGAAGTCCCATAAGTTTATTTTCGCTTTTGTTTCCTTTGCCTTTGGAGACGTATCTTGAAAGAAGTTGCTGTGGCTGATATCAAAGAGATTACTGCCTATGTTCTCCTCTAAGATTCTGATAGATTCCTGTCTCACGTTGAGGTCTTTTACCCATTTTGAGTTGATCTTTGTGTACGGTGTAAGAGAATGGTCGAGTTTCATTCTTCTACATATAGCTGTCCAGTTTTCCCAGCACCATTTATTGAAGAGACTGTCTTTTTTCCACTGTATATTTTTTCCTGTTTTGTCGAAGATTAATTGACCATAGAGTTGAGGGTCCATATCAGGGCTCTCTACTCTGTTCCACTGGTCTATGTGTCTGTTTTTATGCCAGTACCATGCTGTCTTGGTGATCACAGCTTTGTAATAAAGCTTGAAATCAGGTAAGGTGATGCCGCCAGCTTTATTTTTGTTTTTCAACATTTCCTTAGCGATTCGGGGTCTCTTCTGATTCCATACAAATTTTAGAATTATTTGCTCCAGCTCTTTGAAGAATGCCGGTGGAATTTTGATCGGAATGGCATTAAAAGTATAGATTGCTCTAGGCAGTATAGACATTTTAACAATGTTTCTTCTTCCGATCCAAGAGCATGGAATGGTCTTCCATCTTTTTGTGTCTTCTTCAATTTCTTTCATGAGTGTTCTATAGTTCCTCAAGTATAGATCCTTTACCTCTTTAGTTAGGTTTATTCCCAGGTATCTTATGGTTCTTGGTGCTATAGTAAATGGAATCGATTCTCTAATTTCCCTTTCTGTATTTTCATTGTTAGTGTATAAGAAAGCCACTGATTTCTGCACATTGACTTTGTATCCTGCCACGCTGCTGAATTGCTGTATGAGTTCTAGTAGTTTGGGGGTGGAGTCTTTTGGGTTTTCCATATAAAGAATCATGTCATCTGCGAAGAGAGAGGGTTTGACTTCTTCATTACCAATTTGGATACCTTTTATTTCTCTCTGTTGTCTGATTGCTGTTGCTAGGACTTCTAATACTATGTTGAACAAGAGTGGTGAAAATGGGCATCCTTGTCTTGTTCCTGATCTCAGTGGGAAGGCTGCAAGCTTTTTCCCACTGAGGATGATATTTGCTGTGGGTCTTTCATAGATAGATTTGATGAGGTTCAGGAATGTTCCCTCTATCCCTATACTTTGAAGCGTTTTAATCAGGAACGGATGTTGGATTTTGTCAAATGCTTTTTCTGCATCAATTGAGAGGACCATGTGGTTCTTCTCTCTTCTCATATTAATTTGTTGTATCACATTGATTGATTTACGAATGTTGAACCATCCTTGTAGGTTTGGTAGAATTCCCCAGGGAATCCATCAGGTCCTGGGCTCTTGTTTTTTGGGAGATTTTTGATCACTGCTTCAATCTCGTTATTAGATATCGGTCTATTCAGGTTGTCGATTTCTTCCTGGTTCAATTTTGGGAGTTTATAGTTTTCCAGGAATGCATCCAGTTCATCTAGGTTGCTAAGCTTATTGGCATATAACTGTTCGTAATAACTTCTGATGATTGTTTCTACTTCCTTGGTGTTAGTTGTGATCTCTCCCTTTTCATTCATAATTTTATGAATTTGGGATTTCTCTCTTTTCTTTCGGATTAGTGTAGCCAGTGGCTTATCGATCTTATTGATTCTTTCAAAAAACCAGCTTCTATTTTCATTGATACCTTCTACTGTATCTCTGGTTTCTCCCTCATTGATCTCAGCTCTAATCTTGATGATTTCCCTTCTTATGTGTGGAGTTGGTTTGATTTGTTGTTGATCCTCCAGTTCTTTAAGGTGTAGAGACAGCTGGTGTTTTCTGGATTTTTCAATTTTTTTGAGCAAGGCTTGGATGGCTATATATTTTCCCCTTAGGACCGCGGTTGCGGAACCCCTAGGTTTTGGACCGAAGTGTCTTCATTCTCATCGGTTTCCATGAATTGTTTCAGTTCTTCTTTGATCTCCTGGTTGATCCAAGCATTCTTAAGCAAGGTGGTCTTTAGCTTCCAGGTGTTTGAGTTCCTTCGGAACTTTTCCTTGTGATTGAGCTCCAGTTTCAAAGCATTGTGATCTGAGAATATGCAGGGAATAATCTCAGTCTTTTGGTATCAGTTGAGTCCTGATTTGTGACCCAGTATGTGGTCTATTCTGGAGAAGGTTCCGTGTGCACTTGAGAAGAATGAGTATTCTGCTGTTTTAGGGTGGAATGTTCTGTATATATCTATGAGGTCCATCTGGTCCAATGTGTCATTCAATGCTCTTGTTTCTTTGTTGAGTTTCTGCTTCGATGATCTGTCTAATTCTGAAAGAGGCATGTTAAGATCACCTACGATTAGTGTATTCATATCAATATGACTCTTTATCTTGATTAACAGTTTTCTTAAGTAATTGGCTGCTCCCATATTGGGAGCATAGATATTTACAATTGTTAGATCATCTTGGTGGATAGTCCCTTTAAAGATTATGTAGTGTCCTTCTGTATCTCTGACTACAGTCTTTAGTTTGAAGTCTAATTTATCTGATATGAGAATCGCTACCCCATCCTTCTTTTGAGTCCCATTGGCATGAAAGATGCTTCTCCACCCCTTCACTTTCAGTCTGCGTGTATCTTTAGGTTCAAAATGGGTCTCTTGTAGACACATATGGATGGGTCCTGTCGTTTTATCCAATCTGCAACCCTGTGCCGTTTTATGGGTGCATTTAGGCCATTCACATTGAGAGTGATTATTGATAGATACGTTTTTATTGACATCGAGTTACCTTTGAAGTCTTTCTTTCTGTAGACTGTCTCTATATTTCTGTTCAATGCTATTCTTGGGATTTTTCCTCTTTTATAGAACCCCCCTTAATATTTCTTGCAGTATCGGCTTGGTGGTTGCATAGTCTTTTAAGCCTTGCCAGTCTTGGAAAGTCTTTATCTCTCCATCCATTTTGAATGTCAGTCTTGCTGGATAAAGTATTCTTGGCTGCATGTTCTTCTCATTTAGTGCCCTGAATATATCTTGCCAGCCTCTTCTGGCTTGCCAGGTCTCTGTGGACAGGTCTGACGTTATTCTGATGGGCTTCCCTCTGTAAGTAAGGAGCCTCTTTGCCCTGGCAGCTTTCAAGAGATTATACCTACAATTATAATTTCTCAATTTGACTATCAGGTGTCGTGATGTTTTTTTGGAGTGTATAATCTTGGGTGGAGACCGTTCAGCCTCTAGTACATGAACACTGGTTTCATTCGCGAGATTCGGAAAGTTTTCATGAAGGACTTGTTCCACGACATCTTCTAGACTTCTTTCTTTCTCCTCCCCTTCAGGAATTCCAATAATTCTGACGTTGGAACACTTCATGGCATCATTTATTTTTTTTTTTTTTAATTTATTTGAGAGAGAGAGACAGTGAGAGAGAGAATGAGCGAGGAGAAGGTCAGAGAGCGAAGCAGACTCCCCATGGAGCTGGGAGCCTGATGTGGGACTCGATCCCGGGACTCCAGGATCACGCCCTGAGCCGGAGGCAGTCGTCCAACCAACTGCGCCACCCAGGCGTCCCTCATGGCATCATTTATTTCCCTAATTCTGCTTTCGTGGGATCTAAGCTGTTTGTTCCAGGCTTCCTCCTGATCCTTTCTCTATCTGTTTGTCTTCCAGATCACTAATTCTATCTTCTGTCTCAGTTACCCTAGCTTTGAGAGAGTTTAGATTGGATTGGAACTCATTGAGAGCATTGTGGACCTCCTCCCTGGTAGCTTTAAGCTCCGCCCTAACATTGTGAACATCCTGTCTGGTCGCTTTCAGTTCGGCCCTAATCAATTCTGTTTGGTCATCCATGGCTTTCTCCAGCCTAGATATTGCCTGGATAATTGTTAGCCTGAATTCTCTTTCCGACATATTGTCTATGTTGATAGCCGTTAGCTCTATTGCAGAAGGTCCATCCTCTGTATTTTTCTTCTGTTGGGCATTCCTCCTCCTAGTCATTTTGGTGGGAGAAGACTGAACAGATGTACCTGGAAGTATCAACTCTGGTGCAGTCAAGGTGCACCCTGGAACACTTCCTGATCTCCGTCTCAGAGAGAAGCCTCAGTCTGGGTGCAGAAGCTGAATAAATTCCCCCTTGGCTGCTGGCAGTGCAGATTCCAAGTTGCAGACCCGGGGGGCACAGGATCTTTTGCTCGTCCCCAAAGCCAAGGCAGTGGCGGCTGTCTGGGAGCTCCTGACCGCCAAAGAGGTTCCAAGCAGCGATCGCACACTGAGATTTTTTTGCCGGCCCAGGCTGGGAGTGCCCGGCTTGCGCGCACCTCTTTTCAGAGGCGGCTGTGGGTCCGGCGCGTGTCTGGGGCACTGAGAACGGGGTGCTGGTCCGTAAGCCGCAGGCTGGGCTTTTGCGCGCCTCTGTCCGGGAAAGAGTTTTGCGGGCACTCGGCTTAGACTTTGAAACAATGGTGCGGGTCAAGAAGCGCCCCCGGGCCTTAGAAACCCAGGAGAGCTGGAGCGACGTGCGCGCGCATCTCAAACTTTGTGGTAGGGCTAGCGCGCGTTCTGCAGACCGGCGCAGCTCCCATCCCCTCACAGGAGCCGGAACCCCCACGCTCTGGGGCGCGCAGGCGGCTTAGGGACCAGGAGTTGGTTTCTCCGCCGCACTCTCTCTGCCTCCACGCCGGGGAGGCTGTCTGGGACCGGGGACTTAAGCCCCTGTCCCTAGCCGCCCTGATTCCCACAATTTGCCCCGGCGATCCTTTGCTCTTTTGGAGTGCTTTCAACCAGTCTCCAAGTTAATGCTGGTCCCCAGACGCAGGGCACTCTCGCTCGTATCGGGGTATTACTTTTGCACCGGTCGCCTCTGGTGGCTCCCTCCCCCTTTTGTTTATGTTCCGATATCAGTCTGCCGTTCCCATTCCGCTTTACCTGCTCACTGGCGTCTTCTGTCCCTGTAGAGATCCAGACGTGTATAATTCTGATCTCAGGCTGATTTCATGGGTGATCAGAGTTCTTTGGTAGGTAATCAGCTCACTTTGGGGTACCAGCTGAAAAGACGCCTCTTCCTAGTACCCCGCCATCTTGTCCCCCCCTCAATGTAGTTTTAATTTGAATCTCCCTGACGGCTAGTGATGATGAACATTTTTTCATGTATCTAATAGCCATTTGTATTTCTTTATTGGAGAAGTGTCTGTCCATATCTTCTGCCCGTTTTTTGATATGATTGTTTGTTTTGTGTGTGTTGAGTTTGAGGAGTTTATTATAGATCCTGGATATCAACCTTTTGTCTGTACTGCCATTTGCAAATATCTTCTCCCATTCCATGGGTTGCCTCTTTGTTTTCTTGACTGTTTCCTTGGCTTCTCAGACACTTTTGATTTTGATGAATTCCCAAAAGTTTGTTTTTGCTTTTGTTTCCTTTGCCTTTGGAGACATATCTTGAAAGAAGTTGCTGTGGCTGATATCAAAGAGATTACTGCCTAACTTCTCCTCTATGATTCTGATGGATTACTGTCTCATATGGAGGTCTTTTATCCATTTTGAGTTTATCTTTGTGTTCAGTGTAAGAGAATGGTCAAGTTTCATTCTTCTACATATAGCTGTCCAGTTTTCCCAGCACCATTTATTGAAGAGACTGTCTTTTTTCCACTGCATACTTTTTCCTGTTTTGTCGAAGATTATTTGACCATAGAGTTGAGGGTCCATATCTGGGCTCTCTACTCTGTTCCACTGGTCTATCTGTCTGTTTTTATGCCAGTACCATGCTGTCTTGGTTATCACAGCTTTTTAATAAAGCTTGAAATCTGGTAACATGATGCCCCCAGCTTTATTTTTGTTTTTGAACATTTCCTTAGCGTTTCGGGGTCTCCTCTGATTCCATACAAATTTTAGGATTATTTGCTCCAGCTCTTTGAAGAATACCGGTGGATTTTTAATCAGAATAACATTACAAGTATAGATTGCTCTAGGAAGTATAGACATATTAACAATGTTTATTCTTCAGATCCAAGTGCATGGAATGGTCTTCCATCTTTTTGTTTCTTCTTCAATTTCTTTCATGAGTGTTCTGTAGTTCCTTGAGTATAGATCCTTTACCTCTTTGGTTAGGTTGATTCCCAGGTATCTTATGGTTCTTGGTGCTACAGTAAATGGAATCGATTCTCTAATTTCCCTTTCTGTATTTTCATTGTTATTATATAAGAAAGCCACTGATTTCTGTACATTGACTTTGTATCCTGCCATGTTGCTGAATTGCTGTATGAGTTCTAGTAGTTTGGGGGTGGAGACTATTGGGTTTCCCATATAAAGAATCATGTCATCTGCAAAGAGAGAGAGTTTGACTTCTTCATTACCAATTTGGATACCCTTTATTTCCCTTTCTTTTCTGATTGCTATTGCTAGGACTTCTAATACTATGTTGAACAAGAGTGGTGAGAGTGGGCATCCTTGTCCTATTCCTGATCTCAATGGAAAGGACGCATCCATTGAGGATGATATTTGATGTGGCTCTTTCATAGATAGATTTTATGATGTTCAGGAAAATTCCCTGTATCCCTATACTTTGAAGTGTTTTGATCAGGAACAGATGCTGGATTTTGTCAAATGCTTTTTCTGCATCAATTGAGAGGACCATGTGGTTCTTCTCTCTTCTCTTTTTAATTTGTTCTATCACATTGATTGATTTGCGAATATTGAACCATCCTTCTAGGCCAGGGATGAATCCCACCTGGTCATGGTGGATAATCTTTTAATGTGCTGTTGGATCCTGTAGGCTAGGATCTTGTTGAGAATCTTAGCATCCATATTCATCAGTGATATTGGTCTGAAATTCTCCTTTTTCGTAGGGTCTTTGCCTGGTTTGGGGATCAGGGTAATGCTGGCTTCATAGAAAGAGTCTGGAAGTTTTCCTTCTGCTTCAATTTTTGGAAACAGCTTCAGGAGAATAGGTGTTATTTCTTCTTTGAAAGTTTGGTAGAATTCCCCAGGGAATCCGTCAGGTCCTGGGCTCTTGTTTTTTTTTTTTTTTGGGGGGGAGGTTTTTAATCACTGCTCCAATCTCATTATTAGATATCGGTCTGTTCAGGTTGTAGATTTCTTCCTGGTTCAATTTTGGTATTTATATTTTTTCCGGAATGTATCCATTTCATCTAGGTTGCTAAGCTTATTGGCATATAACTGTTGATAATAACTTCTGATGATTGTTTCTACTTCTTTGGTGTTAGTTGTGATCTCTCCCTTTTCATTCATAATATTATGAATTTGGGATTTCTCTCTTTTCTTTTGGATCAGTGTGGCCAATGGTTTATCGATCTTATTGATTCTTTCAAAAAACCAGCTTCTAGTTTCACTGATACGTTCTACTGTATCTCTGGTTTCTACCTCATTGATCTCAGCTCTAATCTTGATGATTTCCCTCCTTCTGTGTGGAGTTGGTTTGATTTGTTGTTGATTCTCCAATTCTTTAAGGTGTAGAGACAACTGCTGTATTCTGGATTTTTCCATTTTTTTGAGGGAGGCTTGGATGTGTATGTATTTCCCCCTTAGGACAGCCTTTGCTCTATCCCATAGGTTTTGGACTGAAGTGTCTTAATTCTCATTGGTTTCCATGAATTGTTTCAGTTCTTCTTTGATCTCCTGGTTGATCCAAGCATTCTTAAGCAAGGTGGTCTTTAATTTTCAGGTGTTTGAGTTCCTTCTGAACTCTTCCTTGTGATTGAGCTCCAGTTTCAAAGCATTGTGATCTGAGAATATGCAGGGAATCATCTCAGTCTTTTGGTATTGTTTGAGTCTTGATTTGTGACCCAGTATGTGGTCTATTCTGGAGAAGGTTCCATGTGCACTTCAGAAGAATGAGTATTCTGTTGTTTCAGGGTGGAATGTTCTGTATATATCTATGAGGTCCATCTGGTCCAATGTGTTATTCAACGCTCTTGTTTCTTTATTGATTTTCTGCTTTGATGATCTATTTCTGAGAGAGATGTGTTAAGATCTCCTACGATTCGTGTATTCATATTAATATGACTTTTTAACTTGATTACCAGTTTTATTAAGTAACTCCTTATTAAGTCACTCCCTTATTGGAGTTACTTATTAAGTATTTTTACTTATTAAGTTACTTATTAAGTTACTTATTGGGAGCAAAGATATTTGCATTTGTTAGATAATCTTGGTGGATAGTCCCTTTAAGGATTATGTAGTGTCCTTCTGTATCTCTGACTACAGTCTTTAGTTTATAATCCAATTTATCTGTTATGAGGATCGCTATCCCTGCCTTCTTTTGAGGCCCATTGGCATGAAAGATGCTTCTCCATCCCTTCACTTTCAGTCTGGGTGTATCTTTAGGCTCACAATGGGTCTCTTGTAGACAACATATGGATAGATCCTGTCGTTTTATCCAATCTGCAACCCTGTGCCATTTTATGTGCACATTTAGGCCAATCACATTGAGAGTGATTATTGATAGATGCATTTTTATTGTCATTGAGTTACCTTTGAAGTCTTTTTGTAGAATGTCTCTATATTCCTGTTCAAAGCTATTCTTAGGATTTTTCCTCTTTTATAGAACCCCCCTTAATATTTCCTGCAATGTCGGCTTGGTGGTTGCATAGTCATTTAAGCCTTGCTGGTCTTGGAAAGTCTATATTTCTCCATCCATTTTGAATGTCAGTCTTGCTGGATAAAATATTTTTGGCTGCATGTTCTTCTCATTTAGTGCCCTGCATATATCTTGCCAGCCTTTTCTGGCTTGCCAGGTCTCCGTGCACAGGTCTGATATTATTCTGATGGGCTTCCCTCTGTAAGTAAGGAGCCTCTTGGCCCTGGCGGCTTTCAAGAGATTATACCTACAATTATAATTCCTCAATTTGACTATCAGGTGTCGTGATGTTTTTATGGAAAATATAATCTTGGGTGGAGACCGTTCAGCCTCTAGTACTTGAACGCTGGTCCCATTCACGAGATTGGGAAAATTTTCATGAAGGACTTGTTCCACTATATCCTCTAGACTTCTTTCTTTCTCCTCCGCTTCAGGGATTCCAATAATTCTGACGTTGGAACGCTTCATGGCATCATTTATTTTCCTGATTCTTTATTCGTGGTTGCTAAGCTGTTTGTTCCAGGCTTCCTCCTGATCCTTTCCCTCTATCTATTTGTCTTCCAGATCACTGATTCTATCTTCTGTCTCAGTTACCATAGCTTTGAGAGAGTTTAGTTTAGATTGGAACTCTTTGAGAGCATTGTGGACCTCCTCCCTGGTAGCTTTAAGCTCCGCCCTAATATTGTGAACATCCTGTCTGGTCGCTTTCAGTTCGGCCCTAATCAATTCTTTTTGGTCATCCATGGCTTTCTCCAACCTAGCTATTGCCCGGATAATTGTTAGCCTGAATTCTCTTTCCGACATATTGTCTATGTTGATAGCTGTTAGCTCTGTTGCAGAAGGTCCATCCTCTGTATTTTTCTTCTCTTGGGCATTCCTCCTCCTAGTCATTTTGGTGGGAGATGACTGAACAGGTGTAGCTGGATGTATCAACTCTGGTGTAGTCAAGGTGCACCGTGGAACACTTCTGAGCAATCAGGATTCCCCACCCAAATGAGAGACAAAAGAAAAGAAAAGAAAAAAGAGAAAGAAAGACAGGAAAGAAAGGGAAGATGAAAGAGAAGGTTTAGCCCCGATGGGCCCCAATGTAAGATTTATGAAGTAGACAAACAAAAAGAGACAAAAAGAATGATACAAGTATATGACAAGAGAAAAAAAATAACTATATGCAAATAAAGGAAGAACCTCATCAAAAAGAACCCCAAGTGTAAGATGTATATGCTATCAGGGCAAACACAAAAACACAAACACTGGTGGAAGAAGATGGGAGGTTTCTTATAAATTCTCAGTGTGTGTGAGGAAGGTTGTTTTGATTCTTCCTGGATGTGTCTTGATATCTTTATTAAAGGACTCAACTTTCCTAAGATAAAGGGGATTAAAAAGTGGTTTACCTATAGGGGTAGTATTGATTGGGGAAAGGGGATTACTTTGAAGTGTAACTCTATATGAATATTAGAGAATAAAAATAAAAAGGAATAAACTAGACTAAACTAAACTAAAATATTAAAAAAAGGAATTCAAAAAATAAAAATGTAAAAGAAAAACATAGGTATGTATCAAAAAGTTCAGGCTAGAAGGGTATTATGGAATTTGATGTACTGTACAGCTCGCTGTGATGGTAAATAGGTTAAAAAAATTACCTATGTGTAAAAAAAAAATGTTCCAAAATAGTGATAACGAGTCAACAATACAAGTTTTCCTATGAAGTAGTGGCTGTTCTCTTGTTTTTTCTTTTTTTTCTTTTTTTCCTTTCTTGGTTTGTTTTCTGGGGGAGGGCCTGCCACGTGGGTTGTCAGTCAATGATGTTTCCTGAGTTAAGTCCTCCCACCCCCCTCAAGGGGATGTGCTCTGAGGAAAATGGTTTTTTTCAGGCTTTTGTTCTCTGGCGGTTTTTATGTTTGTTCCTTTTTTTTTTTTTTTCTCTCACCTTGACCGCCTTTGATGGTGTTTGTTGTTTTAGAGGAAATAAAACCACACCCTGATCTCCCTCTCAGAGAGAAGCCTCAGTCTGGGTTCAGAGCCTAAATAAGTTCCCCCTTGGCCGCTGGCAGAGCAGGTTCCAAGTTGCAGACCCCGGAGGTGCAGGATCTTTTGTTTGTACCCAAAGCCAAGGCAGTGGTGGCTGTCTGGGAGCTCCTGACCGCCAGAGAGGTTCCAAGCAGCAATCATACACTGAGATTTGCTGCTGGTCTGGGCTGATAGTGTCTGGTCTTCCTGTGTCTAAGAGTGCGCGGCTTGCACGCACCTCTTTCACGTGCAGCTGTGGGTCGCGCGTGCGTCTCAGGCACTGAGAACAGCGCCCAGGTTTCAGAGCACCAGGCTGGGCTTTTGCGCACCTCTGTCAGGGGAGATTTTGGGGTGCACAGCTTAGGCTTTGAATCAATGGCACGGGTCAAAGGGAGCCATCCTGGCCTTTGTAACTCTCTCAGGGGAGCATGAGGGGCGTGAGCACGTATCTTGGCTTTGTAGCTGGGCTCAGGCATTCTGCCGACTGACTTGGCTCCCATCCCCTCAAAGGAGCTAGAGCCCAGGCATTCTCGGGCATGCTGCCGGCTTAGGGACCAAGACCTGGTTTCTCCGCCACACTCTCTCTGCCTCAGCGCCAGGGAGGCTGTCCTGGGACCGTGGATGTAAGCCCCTGTCCCAGCCACCCCGATTCCCACAATTTCCCCCTGTGATCCTTTGCTCTTTTGGAGTGCTTTCAACCAGTCTCCAAGTTAATGCTGGTCCCCAGAAACAGGGCACTCTCGCTTGTATTGGGGTATAACTTTCCAACCAGTCACCTCTGGTGGCTCCCTCCCCCTTTAGTTTATCTTCTGATATCAGTCCGCCATTCCCCCTCCGCTTTACCTGCCCATTGGCATCTTCTGCCCCTGTAGAGATCCAGACATGTATAATTCTGATCTCAGGCTGATTTCATGTGAATGGAGTTCTTTGGTAGGTAATCAGCTCACTTTGGGATACCGGCTGAAAAGGTGCCTCCTCCTACTCCCCCGCCATCTTGCCCCCCCCATTTACTTACTTTTTAACATTTAATTATCTATATGAAAGTATAAAATATTTAATATATTTATCTTCAAATTGACTTTGACAAATGAGATTTTCCTTTTGAATTTCCATACTTAATTAAATGCTTGAATGTACCAATTGTTAATTCTAATACTTTATTAAAATAGTTTTTTATTAAACTAATTAAAATCATCTTAAACATTTGGAGAAATATCTCAACTTTAAATAATAAATAAAAATAAAAATGCCATAAGACATATACTGTTGATTATCTTGCAAAGAAACAAATATACTGGTTTAGAGAGTTGACACTGGTCCTCCCACCATCCTATGAATGAAGTCGTTTTTCTAAATAGCCCTCTTTTAATATTTCTCAAACCAGTGTGTATACTTTTGTATTATCCCTGCCCTTAACATTTTAGATAACTCTGTAGAATCCTAACAGCAATCATTTTTTAAAAGATTTTATTTATTTATTTGACAGACAGAGACCACAAGTAGGCAGAGAGTCAGGCAGACAGAGAGAGGAGGAAGCAGGCTCCCTGATGAACAGAGAGCCCAATGTGGGGCTCGATCCAAGAGCCCCGGGATTATGACCTGAGCTGAAGGCAGAGGCTTTAACCTACTAAGCCACCCAGGCATCCCTCCTAACAGCAATCATGATTTCAGGACATCTTTGTAGATGAAGGAGAATACCTGGTATTTTAGTGTGTATTCATTTGAGAAGGTCCACAAAGACATCAATAAGGTGACAATACCAATTGATCAGCATGTCCCTAGGACAAAGATTAGAAATGAGTTCTGACACTTTGTGTAGCTGTTTTAATAGTTTAGTTAAAGGTTAATTCAGAGTGTAAACATATATATCTATTCAGGTGTTTGAATATTCTGTCTCTCATGTGTAAGTTATTTCTATATTTTGGATATTAATCCCTTATTAGATATATCTTTTGCAAATATCTTCTCCCCATCAGAAGTTCTGTCAATTGGTACCTTTGCTGTGCAGAAGATTTCATCTTGAGAAACAGTAGTTCATTTTTGCTTTTGTTTCCCTTGCCTTTAGAGATGTGTGTTGCAAGAAGTTTCTGTGGCTGAGTTTGAAGAGGTTGCTGCCTGGGTTCTCCTCTAGGATTTTGAGGGATTTCTTTCTCACATTGAGATATTTCATCCATTTTGAATTTATCATTGCAGATGGTGTAAGACAAGGTCCAGTGTCATCTTTCTGTATGTTAATGTCCAATTTTCCCAGCACCACTTATTGAAGACACTGCCCTTTTTTCCATTGCATATTCTTTCTTGCTTTGTCAAAGATTAGTTGACCATAGACATGAGGGTCCATTTCTGGGGTCTCTATTTTGCTCCAATGAGCAATGGGTCTGTTTTTGTGCCAGTACCGTGGTGTCTTGATCGTCACAGCTTTGTTAACTAGCTTGAAGTCAGGCATTGTGATGTGCCCAGCTTTGGTTTTCTTGTTCAACAATCCTCTGGCTATTCAGGATCCTTTCTGGCTACATGGAAATTTTACAACTGTTTGTTTTAGGGATGTGAAAAGTTTTGAAAATATGTTGATAGGGATTACATTGAATGTGTGGATTGCTCTGGACAGCATATAGCATTTGTACAATGTTGATTCTTCCAATCCAGGAGCTTGGGATGTTTTCCCATCTCTTTGCATCTTCCTCAATGTCCAACCTCAATGTTCTGAATTTTATATAGTAGAAATCATTTACCTCTTTGGTTAGGTTTATTCCTATGCATCTATGGGTTTGGCTGCTATGGTTAATGGAATTGACACCTTAATTTCTCTTTCTCTATTCACATTGTTAGTGTGTATAATAGCAAGATATTTCTATGCTTTGATTTTGAAATCCTTCACATTGCTGAATTTCTGTGTGAGTTCAAGTAACTTAGGGGTGGGGTATTTTGGGTTTTCCAAATAAAGTATATTGTCATATGCAAAGAGAGATGGTTTGACTTCTTCTATGAAAACTTGAATCCCTTTTATTTGTAATTGTTGTCCAAATGCTGAGGCTAGGACTTCTAATTCTATGTTCAACAAAGGTGGTGAAACTGGGCATCACTGTCATGTTCCTGACCTTAAGGGAAGAGCTGTCAGTTTTTCCTCATTGAGAATATTTGCTGTGGGTTCTTCATCGACAGCTTTTATAATATGAGATATGTTCCCTCTATCCCTATATTTTGAGGAGTTTTAATCATGAGAGGATGTTGTATTTTGCCAAATGCTTTTTATGCATCAAATGAGATGATGCTATGGTCCTTGTCTTTCTTTGGATTATATGACCAATTACATCTATTGATTTGTGAATGTTGAACCTCCCTTGCCTCCCAGGAATAAACCTCACCTGGTGGTGGTGAATAACTCTTTTCATGGACCGTGGAAGGCTACTGGCTTGTATCTTGTTGAATAATTTGGTATTAGTGCTCACCAGGTTTATTCATCTGTAAGTCTCATTTTTCATAGGGTCTTGTCTGGTTGGGAATCAAGGTAATGATCAGCCTCAGAAAATGAGTTTGGAAACTTTCCTTCCAGTTCTATTTTTTGGAAACAGCTTCAGTAGAATAGGTATGATTTTTTTCTTAAACTATTTGGTAGAATTCCCCTGATAAGGTATCTGTCCCTGTACTCTTGATTTTGTTTTGTTTTGTTTTGGTTTGGTTTGGTCTGGTTTGTTTTTTTTTTTGGCGGGGGGAGGATTTTGGTTCCTGATTCAATTTCCTTGCTGGTTATAGGTCTGTTCAGATTGTTTATTTCCTCCCCATTTCAGACATAATAGATTACAAGTTTCAAGGAATGCACCTATTTCTTACAGATGGCCTAGTTTTTTGGCATATAGTTGATGATAATATGTCCTAACAATTCCCTGTTTCTTTTGCATTGGTCATGATCTCTCCTCTTTACTTCCTGATTTTATTAATTTAGGTCATTTCTCTTTTCTCTTGGCTACATCTGGCAAGAGATTTTTCTATCTCCTTAATTGGTTCCAAGAACCAGCTTCTACTTTTGTTGGTGGGCTCTGCTGTTCTACTAGTTTCTATTTCATTGAATTCTGTTCTAATCTTTATAATTTTTCTTCTCCTGCTTGGTTTCAGCTCTATTTGCTGTTCTTTTTCCAGGTATAAGTTTAGTTTGTGCATTTGGGATTTTTCTAATTTTTTGAGAGAGCCTTGTATGGTTATGTAATTCCCTCTAAAGACCAACTTTCCAGGATCCCATAAGTTCTGAAACAATGTGTTTTCATTTTCATTAGTTGAAATGAATTGTTTAAGTTCTTCTTTAATTTTCTGGTTTACTCAATCATTCCTTGCCAGGATGGTCTTTGACCTCCAAATGTTTGAATTCCATCCAAAATTACTCTTTTTTTTTTTAAAGATTTTATTTTATTTATTTGAGAGAGAGAGACAGTGAGAGAGAGAATGAGCGAGGAGAAGGTCAGAGAGCAAAGCAGACTCCCCATGGAGCTGGGAGCCTGATGTGGGACTCGATCCCAGGACTCCAGGATCACGCCCTGAGCCGGAGGCAGTCATTCAACCAACTGTGCCACCCAGGCGTCGGATTCCAGTTTCAAAGCATTATTGTCTGAAAAAAATGCAGGGGAAAATCTCAGAATTTTGATATTGGTTAAGACATGATTTGTGACCCATTATGTGATTTTTTAAAAAAGATTTTTACTTATTTATTTGACAGAGATAGATCACAAGTAGGCAGAGAGGCAGGCAGAGAGAGAGAGAGGGAAGCAGACTCTCTGCTCAGCAAGGCGGGGCTCAATCCCAGGACCCTGAGAACATGACCCAAGCTGAAGCCAGACACTTAAGCCACTGAGCCACCCAAGCATGTCCTTGACCTTTTCTTTATTTTTAATTTTTATTATGTATTGTTAGTCACCATGCAGTACATCATTAGGTATTGATGCAGAGTTCTTAAGCTCGTGGTTTAAGTAATACAACAAGTGCTCCATTCAGTACGTGCCCTCCTTAATAACCACCACAAGCTTTACCGATCTCCCCAACCCTTTCCCCTCTGAAACCCTCTGTTTCTTCAATTTTAAATTATGTTGTGGTTCATTTTGCCCTCCAATATCCATACCTTCCCTCCTTCCCTTTTCCCTTCCTTTTCCTATTGTGCTCCACATAATTCCTTATGTTCTGCAAGTAAGTGAAACCATATCATAATTGACTTTCTCTGCTTGACACCTTATAATCAGCATAATTTACTCCACTTCATTCCATGTTGATGCAAAAATGGGGTATTTCTCCTGTGTAATATTCCATTGTATATATGAACCACATATTCTTTTTTTTTTTTTTTTTTTTTTTTTTTTTCCCAATTTATTTATTTTCAGAAAAACAGTATTCATTATTTTTTCACCACACCCAGTGCTCCATGCAAGCTGTGCCCTCTATAATACCCACCACCTGGTACCCCAACCTCCCACCCCCCCCGCCACTTCAGACCCCTCAGACTGTTTTTCAGAGTCCATAGTCTCTCATGGTTCACCTCCCCTTCCAATTTACCCAAATTCCCTACTACTCTCTAACGCCCCTTGTCCTCCATGCTATTGGTTATGCTCCACAAATGAGTGAAACCATATGATAATTGACTCTCTCTGCTTGACTGATTTCACTCAGCATAATCTCTTCCAGTCCCGTCCATGTTGCTACAAAAGTTGGATATTCGTCCTTTCTGATGGAGGCATAATACTCCATAGTGTATATGGACCACATCTTCCTTATCCATTCATCCGTTGAAGGGCATCTTGGTTCTTTCCATAGTTTGGCGACTGTGGCCATTGCTGCTATAAACATTGGGGTACAGATGGCCCTTCTTTTCACGACATCTGTATCTTTGGGGTAAATACCCAGGAGTGCAATTGCAGGGTCATAGGGAAGCTCTATTTTTAATTTCTTGAGGAATCTCCACACTGTTCTCCAAAGAGGCTGCACCAACTTGCATTCCCACCAACAGTGTAAGAGGGTTCCCCTTTCTCCACATCCTCTCCAACACATGTTGTTTCCTGTTTTGTTAATTTTGGCCATTCTAACTGGTGTAAGGTGATATCTCAATGTGGTTTTAATTTGAATCTCCCTGAGGGCTAATGATGATGAGCATTTTTTCATGTGTCTGATAGCCATTTGTATTTCTTGATTGGAGAAGTGTCTGTTCATATCTTCTGCCCATTTTTTGATGTGTTTGTCTGTTTCGTGTGGGTTAAGTTTGAGGAGTTCATTATAGATCCTGGATATCAACCTTTTGTCTGTACTGTCATTTGCAAATATCTTCTCCCATTCCGTGGGTTGCCTCTTTGTTTTTTTGACTGTTTCCTTTGCTGTGCAGAAGCTTTTGATTTTGATGAAGTCCCAGAAGTCTATTTTCGCTTTTGTTTCCTTTGCCTTTGGAGACGTATCTTGAAAGAAGTTGCTGTGGCTGATATCGAAGAGATTACTGCCTATGTTCTCCTCTAAGATTCTGATAGATTCCTGTCTCACGTTGAGGTCTTTTATCCATTTTGAGTTGATCTTTGTGTACGGTGTAAGAGAATGGTCGAGTTTCATTCTTCTACATATAGCTGTCCAGCTTTCCCAGCACCATTTATTGAAGAGACTGTCTTTTTTCCACTGTATATTTTTTCCTGTTTTGTCGAAGATTAATTGACCATAGAGTTGAGGGTCCATATCAGGGCTCTCTACTCTGTTCCACTGGTCTATGTGTCTGTTTTTATGCCAGTACCATGCTGTCTTGGTGATCACAGCTTTGTAATAAAGCTTGAAATCAGGTAAGGTGATGCCGCCAGCTTTATTTTTGTTTTTCAACGTTTCCTTAGCGATTCGGGGTCTCTTCTGATTCCATACAAATTTTAGGATTATTTGCTCCAGCTCTTTGAAGAATGCCGGTGGAATTTTGATCGGAATGGCATTAAAAGTATAGATTGCTCTAGGCAGTATAGACATTTTAACGATGTTTATTCTTCCGATCCAAGAGCATGGAATGGTCTTCCATCTTTTTGTGTCTTCTTCAATTTCTTTCATGAGTGTTCTATAGTTCCTCAAGTATAGATCCTTTACCTCTTTAGTTAGGTTTATTCCCAGGTATCTTATGGTTCTTGGTGCTATAGTAAATGGAATCGATTCTCTAATTTCCCTTTCTGTATTTTCCTTGTTAGTGTATAAGAAAGCCACTGATTTCTGCACATTGACTTTGTATCCTGCCACGCTGCTGAATTGCTGTATGAGTTCTAGTAGTTTGGGGGTGGAGTCTTTTGGGTTTTCCATATAAAGAATCATGTCATCTGCGAAGAGAGAGAGTTTGACTTCTTCATTACCAATTTGGATACCTTTTATTTCTCTCTGTTGTCTGATTGCTGTTGCTAGGACTTCTAATACTATGTTGAACAAGAGTGGTGAAAGTGGGCATCCTTGTCTTGTTCCTGATCTCAACGGGAAGGCTGCAAGCTTTTTCCCATTGAGGATGATATTTGCTGTGGGTCTTTCATAGATAGATTTGATGAGGTTCAGGAATGTTCCCTCTATCCCTATACTTTGAAGCGTTTTAATCAGGAACGGATGTTGGATTTTGTCAAATGCTTTTTCTGCATCAATTGAGAGGACCATGTGGTTCTTCTCTCTTCTCATATTAATTTGTTGTATCACATTGATTGATTTACGAATGTTGAACCATCCTTGTAGCCCAGGGATGAATCCCACCTGATCATGGTGGATAATCTTTTTAATGTGTTGTTGGATCCTGTTGGCTAGGATCTTGTTGAGAATCTTAGCATCCATATTCATCAGTGATATTGGTCTGAAATTCTCCTTTTTGGTATGGTCCTTGCCTGGTTTGGGGATCAGGGTAATGCTGGCTTCATAGAAAGAGTCTGGAAGTTTTCCTTCTGCTTCAATTTTTTGAAACAGCTTCAGGAGAATAGGTGTTATTTCTTCTTGGAAGGTTTGGTAGAATTCCCCAGGGAATCCGTCAGGTCCTGGGCTCTTGTTTTTTGGGAGATTTTTGATCACTGCTTCAATCTCGTTATTAGATATCGGTCTATTCAGGTTGTCGATTTCTTCCTGGTTCAATTTTGGTAGTTTATATTTTTCCAGGAATGCATCCATTTCATCTAGGTTGCTAAGCTTATTGGCATATAACTGTTCGTAGTAACTTCTGATGATTGTTTCTACTTCCTTGGTGTTAGTTGTGATCTCTCCCCTTTCATTCATAATTTTATGAATTTGGGATTTCTCTCTTTTCTTTTGGATTAGTGTAGCCAGTGGCTTATCGATCTTATTGATTCTTTCAAAAAACCAGCTTCTAGTTTCATTGATACGTTCTACTGTATCTCTGGTTTCTCCCTCATTGATCTCAGCTCTAATCTTGATGATTTCCCTTCTTATGTGTGGAGTTGGTTTGATTTGTTGTTGATCCTCCAGTTCTTTAAGGTGTAGAGACAGCTGGTGTGTTCTGGATTTTTCAATTTTTTTGAGCAAGGCTTGGATGGCTATATATTTTCCCCTTAGGACCGCCTTTGCTGTATCCCATAGGTTTTGGACCGAAGTGTCTTCATTCTCATTGGTTTCCATGAATTGTTTCAGTTCTTCTTTGATCTCCTGGTTGATCCAAGCATTCTTAAGCAAGGTGGTCTTTAGCTTCCAGGTGTTTGAGTTCCTTCGGAACTTTTCCTTGTGATTGAGCTCCAGTTTCAAAGCATTGTGATCTGAGAATATGCAGGGAATAATCTCAGTCTTTTGGTATCGGCTGAGTCCTGATTTGTGACCCAGTATGTGGTCTATTCTGGAGAAGGTTCCGTGTGCACTTGAGAAGAATGAGTATTCTGCTGTTTTAGGGTGGAATGTTCTGTATATATCTATGAGGTCCATCTGGTCCAATGTGTCGTTCAATGCTCTTGTTCCTTTATTGATTTTCTGCTTCGATGATCTGTCTAATTCTGAAAGAGGCGTGTTAAGATCACCTACGATTAGTGTATTCATATCAATATGACTCTTTATCTTGATTAACAGTTTTCTTAAGTAATTGGCTGCTCCCATATTGGGAGCATAGATATTTACAATTGTTAGATCATCTTGGTGGATAGTCCCTTTAAGGATTATGTAGTGTCCTTCTGTATCTCTGACTACAGTCTTTAGTTTGAAGTCTAATTTATCTGATATGAGAATCGCTACCCCAGCCTTCTTTTGAGTCCCATTGGCATGAAAGATGCTTCTCCACCCCTTCACTTTCAGTCTGCGTGTATCTTTAGGTTCGAAATGGGTCTCTTGTAGACAGCATATGGATGGGTCCTGTCGTTTTATCCAATCTGCAACCCTGTGCCGTTTTATGGGTGCATTTAGGCCATTCACATTGAGAGTGATTATTGATAGATACGTTTTTATTGACATCGAGTTACCTTTGAAGTCTTTCTTTCTGTAGACTGTCTCTATATTTCTGTTCAATGCTATTCTTGGGATTTTTCCTCTTTTATAGAACCCCCCTTAATATTTCCTGCAGTATCGGCTTGGTGGTTGCATAGTCTTTTAAGTCTTGCCGGTCTTGGAAACTCTTTATCTCTCCATCCATTTTGAATGTCAGTCTTGCTGGATAAAGTATTCTTGGCTGCATGTTCTTCTCATTTAGTGCCCTGAATATATCTTGCCAGCCTCTTCTGGCTTGCCAGGTCTCTGTGGACAGGTCTGACGTTATTCTGATGGGCTTCCCTCTGTAAGTAAGGAGCCTCTTTGCCCTGGCAGCTTTCAAGAGATTATACCTACAATTATAATTTCTCAATTTGACTATCAGGTGTCGTGATGTTTTTTTGGAGTGTATAATCTTGGGTGGAGACCGTTCAGCCTCTAGTACATGAACGCTGGTTTCATTCGCGAGACTCGGAAAGTTTTCATGAAGGACTTGTTCCACGACATCTTCTAGACTTCTTTCTTTCTCCTCCCCTTCAGGAATTCCAATAATTCTGACGTTGGAACGCTTCATGGCATCACTTATTTCCCTAATTCTGCTTTCGTGGGATCTAAGCTGTTTGTTCCAGGCTTCCTCCTGATCCTTTCTCTCTATCTGTTTGTCTTCCAGATCACTAATTCTATCTTCTGTCTCAGTTACCCTAGCTTTGAGAGAGTTTAGATTGGATTGGAACTCATTGAGAGCATTGTGGACCTCCTCCCTGGTAGCTTTAAGCTCCGCCCTAACATTGTGAACATCCTGTCTGGTCGCTTTCAGTTCGGCTCTAATCAATTCTGTTTGGTCATCCATGGCTTTCTCCAACCTAGCTATTGCCTGGATAATTGTTAGCCTGAATTCTCTTTCCGACATATTGTCTATGTTGATAGCCGTTAGCTCTGTTGCGGAAGGTCCATCCTCTGTATTTTTCTTCTGTTGGGCATTCCTCCTCCTAGTCATTTTGGTGGGAGAAGACTGAACAGATGTAGCTGGATGTATCAACTCTGGTGCAGTCAAGGTGCACCCTGGAACACTTCCTGATCTCCGTCTCAGAAGCCTCAGTCTGGGTGCAGAAGCTGAATAAATTCCCCCTTGGACGCTGGCAGTGCAGGTTCCAAGTTAAAGACCCTGGGGGCGCAGGATCTTTTGCTCGTCCCCAAAGCCAAGGCAGTGGCGGCTGTCTGGGAGCTCCTGACCGCCAGAGAGGTTCCAAGCAGCGATCGCACACTGAGATTTTGCCGCTGGCCAGGGCTGGGAGTGCCCGGCTTGCGCGCACCTCTTTTCAGAGGCGGCTGTGGGTCGGGCGCGCGTCTGGGGCACTGAGAACGGGGCGCTGGTCCATAAGCCGCAGGCTGGGCTTTTGCGCGCCTCTGTCCGGGGAAGAGTTTCGCGGGCTCGCGGCTTAGACTTTGAAACAATGGCCCGGGTCAAGAAGCGCCCCAGGGCCTTAGAAACCCAGGAGAGCTGGAGCGACGTGCACGCGCATCTCAAGCTTTGTGGTAGGGCTAGCGCGCGTTCTGCAGACCGGCTCCCATCCCCTCACAGGAGCCGGAACCCCGCGCTCTGGGGCACGCTGGCGGCTTAGGGACCAGGAGCCGGTTTCTCCGCCGCACTCTCTCTGCCTCCGCGCCGGGGAGGCCGTCTGGGACCGGGGACTCAAGCCCCTGTTCCTAGCCGCCCCGATTCCCACAATTTGCCCCCGCGATCCTTTGCTCTTTTGGAGTGCTTTCAACCAGTCTCCGAGTTAATGCTGGTCCCCAGACGCAGGGCACTCTCGCTCGTATCGGGGTATTACTTTTGCACCTGTCGCCTCTGGTGGCTCCCTCCCCCTTTTGTTTATCTTCCGATATCAGTCCGCTGTTCCCATTCCGCTTTACCTGCTCACTGGCGTCTTCTGCCCCTGTAGAGATCCAGACGTGTATAATTCTGATCTCAGGCTGATTTCATGGGTGATCAGAGTTCTTTGGTAGGTAATCAG
Source organism: Neogale vison (assembly GCF_020171115.1). Classification (NCBI taxonomy): domain Eukaryota; kingdom Metazoa; phylum Chordata; class Mammalia; order Carnivora; family Mustelidae; genus Neogale; species Neogale vison. Next base: position 159,605,307 of record NC_058091.1, on the reverse strand, counting down.
CTCACTTTGGGGTACCAGCTGAAAAGACGCCTCTTCCTAGTACCCCGCCATCTTGTCCCCCTGAACCACATATTCTTTATCATTTGTCTGTTGAAGGCCACCTTGACTCTTTCTACAGTTTGGCTATTGTCATTACTGCTATGAACACTGAGGTCCACATGACCCTTTTTTTCATTACTTCTGTAGCTTTGTTGTAAATAACAAGTAGTACAGTTGCAGGGTCAGAGGGTATATCTATTTTTAATATTATGAAGAATCTCCACAGTATTTTCCAAAGTGGCTGCACCAACTGGCATTCCCATCAACGTTATAAGAGGCCTCCACGTTCTCCACATCCTCTCCAGTATTTAGTGCTTCTTGCCTTATTGTTGAAATTCTAAATGGTAAAAGGTGGTATCCCAATGTGATTTTAATGTTAATTTCCCTCATGGCTAATGATGATGAACATGTTCTCATATGTCTGTTAGCCATTTGTTTGTCTCCTTTTGAGAAGAGTTTGTTCATGTCTTCTGCCCTTTTTTTGACTTGATGATCTGTTTTCTTGGTGTGGAGTTTGAAAAGTTCTTTATAGATCTGGAATATCAGCCTTCTGTCTGTAGTGTCATTTACAAATATCTTGCCCCACTCCATAGGTTGCCTCTTTGTTTTTGCCTTTGTTTTGTTTTGTTTTTGTTTTTATTTACTTTGTTTGTTTTGAGTGTTTCCTTTGCAGTGGAGCTTTTTATCTTGATGGTAAGTCAAACATTCATTTTCACTTTTCATTCCCTTCCCTTGAAGATGTGTCTTGAGAGATGTTTCTGTGGCTGATGTTGAAAGGGTTACTGCCTGGGTTCTTCTCCAGGATTTTGATGTATTGTTGTCTCCCATTGAGGTCATTCATGAATTTTGAGTTTATTTTTGTGTATGGGGAAAGAGAATGGACAAGTTTCACTCTTCTGAACATAGCTGTCCAATTTTCCCAGCACCATTAATTGAGGAGACTCTCCTTTTTTTCCACTGGATATTTTTCCTGCTTTGTCCAATATTATTTGACCATAAAGTTAAGCATCCATATCTGTACTGGATACATTCTTCTATTGGTCTATGTGTCTGTTTTCGTGCCAGTACCATGCTGTCTTGTGATCACGGTTTGTAATACTGTGGAAGAAACCTAACCAAAGAGGTAAAGGATCTATACTTGAGGAACTACCTAACACTCATGAAAGAAAATAAATAAGACATAAAAGAATGGAAAAAACCTTCCATGCTCTTGGATTAGAAGAATAAACATTGATAAAATACGCTGCCCAGAGCAACTTATGCTTTCAACCCCATCTGGATGAAAATACCATCGGCATTTTCCAAATTGCTGGAACAAGCAATCCTAAAATGTGCATGGAACCAGAAAAGACCCTAAATCTCCAACGAAATATGGAAGAAAGAAAATAAAGCTCAGGGCAACTCATTGCTTGGTTTCAAGGTTTATTACAAAGTTGTGATCAACCAGTATGTGATGTATTCTGCAGAAAGTTATGTTTGTACTTGGTAACAATGGCATTCTGTGGTTTTAGGACTGAATGTTCTATTTTTATTTTTGAATTCAAACTGTTCCAGGGTGTCATTCAAAGCTCTTGTTTCTTTTTGAACAATCTTCTACTTAGGAGACATATTTCTGTGAGTGGGGTGTTGGGGTCTCTATCTATTCATGTATCATGATTATGAATAGGATTCTTTATTTTGTTTAATTGTTGGCTTATGTAGTTGGCTGCTCCCATGTTTGGGGCATAGATATTTACAGTTGCTAGATTTTGTTGTTGGATAGACCCTTGAAGTCTGATATTGTATCCCTCTACACCTCTTACTAAAGTCTTTGGTTTATAATCTAACTTTTCTGATATGAGAATTGCTACCCCAGCTTTCTTTTGAGGTCCTTTAGAATGAGGAATAGTCCTCCATCCCCTCACTTTCAGTCTGGAGGTGACTTTAGGTTCAAAATGAGTGTCTTGTATACAACATATGGCTGGATCTTGTCTTTTTCTTCAAATCTGAAACCCTAAAACATTTCATGGGAGTATGTAGATGGTTTATGTTTTCAGTAACTATGTACATGGAGGACATTATTGCCACCATGTACTTGTGAAGTCCTGGTTTTGATAGATTGTGTCTGTAAATTTCTGGTCTGTATTACTCTTTGGGTCTTTCTTTTTTCATAGAATCTCCCTTCATATTTATTGCAGGGATGGCTTGGTGGTCACATATTCTTTCAGTTGCTATGAGTCCTGGAAGGTCCTTGTCTCTCCATCCATTCTGAATGGCAGTCTTGATGGATAATATAATTTTGTTGCATGATCTTCTCATATAGTACCCTGAATATGCCTTTCCACCCCTTTCTGGCTTGTCAGGGCTTTTTGTGGACAGGTCTGCTGTTATTCTAATGTTCCTCCCACTGTTCATAATACATCTATTCTCCCTAGCAGCTATCAAGATAGCTTCTTTGGTTCTGAGATTTGCAAGTTTCATTATTATATGCCAGGATGTTGGTCCGTTTTTATTGATATTTGGAGGGATCCTCTCTGCCTCATGGAAAGGAATGCTTGTTTCCTTCCCCAACTTAGGTAAGTTCTCTGCTATGATTTGCTCAAATATACCTTCAAGTTTCTCCAAATGGGACTATTTTATGGCATCTTTGTTCTAAGCCTGTTCTCATGAGCTTTTAGCTGTTTATCCCTATCCTCCTCAGCTTCCTTTCTTTCTATCAGCCTATCTCCTCCCTCACAAATTCGTTTTCTACCTCTTTTACCTTGGCTGTTTGAGTTTCCAGGTTGACTGCATCTCATTCATAGCATTTTTAATGTCATCCCAATTAGATCTCATTTCTGACCTTCTAGATTTTATGTTGTTTCTAATGCTTTTTTTAAGCTGAGTTATTGACTTTGTGACTGCTACCCTAAATTCCATCTCTGATATCTTGCTATATCTATGTCCATTAAATCTGTAGCAGGGGCCACTTTCTCTGGTTCTTCTCTTTGTTGTACTTTCCTTCCCTTCATCATTCTGCTTAAGGCTGGTTGAGGGAATATACAAAGTCCAAATATCAAACACTACCCAAGCAAAGTGCACCTATGAAAAATCCAAAGTGTTCAGAAGTTAACACCAATACACCATCAAAGCCATCATGATCCAACACAATATAAAAGAGATAACATAGGAAAAAGGAAAAAAAGAGGGAGTGAGGTGAGAAATTATAATCTCTCAGGGTGTAAATAGCAGGGTTATCTGCCAGTTCCTGCTTGATTTTTGGTATTAAAAGTCACCGTATGCCCAAACTGCAAAGAAGCCAGAAATTAGATATACAGCAAGATAAAGTTGAATAGAGTGAAACCTGGGCTGATATATGGCATAACTCTAAAAGCCACATATGTCAAAAAGAAAAGAAAATGTAAGGAGAGAGGGGCAAGATGGCAGAGAAGTAGGAGACCGTGTTCTAACTGGTTCCCTTAATTAAGCTAAATGTCTATAAGAACACACTGAACACACATGAAATCAGCCTGAGATGTAATATTATACACTTCTGGATCTCTACAGGGGCAGGAGATCCTCAGTGGAGAGGTACAGTGGAGTGAGAGCACTCAGACTGATATTGGAGGTAACATCAGAAGAGGAAGGGAACCACCAGAAATGATCCACTGCAAAGTAAGTTTCCCATATGAATGTGCCCTGTGCTTGAGGACCAGTGTGAACTTGGAGTCTAGTTAAAAGCACTAAAAATGAACGAAGAGTCTTAAGAGCATTTGATGGAATTGGGCAGCCCCTGGCTTGATATATTTAGCTCTACATCCTCTCAACCACCACTCACCAAAATAACTAGGAGGAGGAACACCCAAGAGATGAAAAGTCAGAGACTGTGACCTCTGCCACAGAACTATTAGATATGGATATAAACAATATGTCAGAAAGGGAATTCAGGGTAACAATTATCCAGGCAAAGGCTAGGCTGGAGAATACCCTTAGTGACACATTAGAAACTCTAAATACAGAAGTGAGGGCTGATCTTGTAGTACTAAAAATGCTGTTAATGAGATCCAATCTAATCAAAACAATTTAACACCTAGAACAACCGAGACAGAAGAAAGAATTAGTGATCTAAAGGACAGACTGATTGGAAAGTCAGATCAAGTGGAGGTCTGGACAAACAGCTTAGAAGCCATGGAAACAGAATTAGGGAAATAAATGATGCCAGAAACATTCCAACATCAGAATTATTGGGATCCCTTAGGGCGTGGAGAAAGAGAGGAGAACTAGAAGATAGAGTGGAATAAATTCTGGATGAAAATTTCCCCAGTCTGGGGAAAGGAACAAGTGTTCAAATCCTTGAGGTAGAAAGACACACCCCAAGATCAATGAGTCTAGTAAGTCCTCCAGCACTTAATTTTGAAATTCATTTTCTTAATTTTAGACAGGAGGTCTTAAGGGAAGCTGGGGGGTTAGAGATTCCTTACATGCAGAGGAAGAAGCATCAGAATAATGTCACACCTATCCCCAGAAATCTGGCAAGTTGGAAGGTCCTGGCAAGACACATTCAGGCCACTAAATGAGAACAGACATTCAGCCAAGAGTGCTTTAACCAGCAAGGCTGACATTCAGAATGGATGGAGAGATAAAGAGCTTTCAAGACTGGCAAATTTCAAAAAAAATTATATGACCACCAAATTGGCACTACAGGAAATATTAAGGGGTGGGTTTCTTTAAAAGATGAAAGAATGCAAGAGTGACATAGAACAGAAATTTACAGAGACAGTCTACAGAAAGAAGGACTTTACAGGCAACAGGATGTCAATAAATACTCATCTTTCAATAATTAGTCTCAACTTGAATGGCCTAAAAGCTCCCATAAACCCACACAGGATACAGACTGGATAAAACAGTAGGACCTGTCCATATGCTCTCTACAAGTGACACATGTAGTACCTAAAGATACATCCAGATGGCGAGTGAAGGGATGGAGAGCCATCTTCCATTTTAAGGGGCCTGAAAAGAAAGTTGGGGTTTTGATTCTCATATCAGATAAATTAGATCTTAAGCTAAAGTCTGTAGTCAGAGATACAGAAGGACAATTCATCATTGTTGAAGGGTATATCCTCCATGAAGATCTAACAACTGTAAATATCTATGACCCTGACATGGGAGCAAACAGTTATATAAACCAACTCTTCATCAAAATAGAGTCATATTGATATGAATACTTTCATTGTAGGGTATCTTAACACACCACTTTCATCAGTAGACACACCATCTAAGCAGAAAATCAACGCAGAAACAAGATCTTTGAATGACATATTAGACTAGATGGTGCTCATAGACATATACAGAACATTCCACCCTCAAACAACAGAATATAATTCTTGAGCACACTTGGAACTTTCCTCAGAATAGAACACATACTAGGTTACATGTCAGGGCTCAACTGATACCAAAAGAATGAGAATATTTCCTACATATTCTCCAACTACAACAAACTCACCCATAAGAAAATGTTTGGAAGAAATTCAAACACTTGGAAACTAAGGACTATCCTTCTCAAGAATATTTGGATTAATCAGGAAATCAAAGAAAAACTTCAGGATCTTCAGATTATGAGACTGACGCGCTGCCTACTGCGCTAAGAAGGCACTTCAAAAAAAAAAGAAAGAAAGAAAAACTTCAACAATTCATGGAAACCAATGGGAATGAAGACACATCGGTCTAAAACCTATGAGATATGGTGAAGGCAGTATTTAGTACTAAGTGCTAAGGGGGAATACGTAGCTGTCCAAGCCCACTCAAAAAAAAAAAAAAAGAAAAAGAAAAACTCCAAATACAACAACTTCCTTTACACCTTAAAGATCTGGAAAATTAACAACAAATTATACCAAATGCATGCAAAGGCAGGGAACAAATCAAGATTAAAGCAGAGATTGAGTTAGAAACTAGAGATACAGTAGAACACATCAATGAAACTAGAAACTGGTTCTTTGAAAGAATCAATAAGATTGATAAACCACCGGCCAAACTATTCTAAAATAAAAGAGAGAGGTCCCATATTAATAAATTTATGAATGAAAGAGGAGACATCATGACTAACACCAAGGAAATAGAAACAAACATCAGAAATTATGATCAGCAAATATATGCCAATAAGTTAAGCAACCTAGAATAAATGGAAAATTACTCAGCCTTAGAAAAGGATGGGATTGGGCGCCTGGGTGGCTTAGTGGGTTAAGTTACTGCCTTCAGCTCAGGTCATGATCTCAGGGTCCTGGGATCGAGTCCTGCATCGGGCTCTCTGCTCAACGGTGAGCCTGCTTCCTCCTCTCTCTCTGCCTACTTGTGGTCTCTCTCTGTTGAATAAATAAATAAAATCTTTAAAAAAAATAAAAGGATGGGATTTTTGTCCTTTGGGGCATGGATGGACCCAGAGGGCATACACTAAAGTGAAATAGGTAAGACAGGAAGAACAAACACTATAGGATTTCACTCCTCTCTGAATTCTGAAAAGCAAAACAAATGAATAAATGAACAAAAAGCAGAATCATAATGTCAGTATAGATAACAAAGAGATGGTTCTCACAAAGGAAGTAAGGGGAGTCATTGAAAAAATAGGTGAAGGGGTGTAGGAGACACAGTCTTCCCACTGTGGGTTGAATGAGTCATGGGGATGAAAGGCATAGCATAGGGAATATGATCAATTGTATTGGAATAGTGACTCTGGTGATGGATGGGAGCTACACTTGTGGCCATTACAAGGTAAAAACTTGTCCAATCATTATAAGGCTCACCTGAAGTTAACAAACTATTGTGTGTCAACTATGTTTCAAAAAACAATAATGAGTGAGAAAGTATACATATATTACAGGAATGGGTTTGCCTGAGAATGACTGAATCCCAAAGCTAATCCAGCTGAAATTATCCTCACTCCACAAGTCTAGGTGTGAAAGGTATCTGGTCTCTGGGAGAGACCCCACTCTTCACTTCTGTGGTAATTAACTTCTAGCTCACTTTTTTGCAGATTTCTGTTTCGGATTTTGTTTCCAGCTTTTTCCTGTGTGTCACTTTGGTTGGTGTTCAGTCCAAGGCCACATTTTCTTTTTCTCTTCATGGTCCACACAGGGAAGCCCTTCTACTTCTGTTTTCAGAGATTACCTCTCTGCTCTTCTTCTTCTCTCCCCTGAGCTCTAGAGCCTGTGTATCTGCATGGGGATGAGACAGTGCCATCTGGCAGCTCACTCTTTCAACAAGTAATTTATGGGAGTTTTCTATATGCTGGTGGGGAAGTGCTGTGGAATGCTCCTGACATTTTTTTTTTTAAGTTCCAGGGATACAATTTGGTGATGGCTAAGTAGCATATAATACCTAGTGCTCATTTCATCAAATGCCCTCTATAATGCCAATCCCCCAGTTACCCCATATCCCAGCTACCTCCTCTCCAGAGACCCTCAGTTTGTATTCTAGTGTTGAGTTTCATATGGTTTGCCTCCCTCTCTATATGCATCTTGTTGTATTTTTTCCCTTCCACTATGTTCACTGGTTTTGTTTCTTATATTACATTTATGGGAGAAATCATATGGCATTTGGCTTTCTGTGAGTAACTTATTTCCCTTACTATTATGCCCTCTAGTTCTATCCTCATCCTTAAAATGACAAGATTTCAGTTTTTTAGTTGCTGAGTAAAATTCCATTGTATCTGGGTACCATAACTTCTTTATCCAGACATTTAAAAAGCTCTGATTTTGTACCCAGATGTTTACAATACTTTGCGATATCTTCCATAAGCAGATCCCCTCCACTCCATGGTATCCTCAGCTATACCAAACCAGATTCAAGTCTCCATCCTCCTGCCTTCCAAATGGTGGTTATTTTTCTTCCTGTAGCCTTGCAGCATTTATTTATTTATTTATTTTTTCCTTGCTGCATTTATATGATCACAGCTTTGATTGATTTCTTGAATGTTCAGAATGATTTGATATACATGTACTTGTATTTGAGGGAGAAGAAAAATATAATTCTTCCAACCAGAATTTTTTGATTGAATGTGGGACATGAAGACAGTGAACCTGGTGACAGGTTGGATTTTGTTGTCCCCCTTCTATGAGAGCTGAATGTCACTAGGATATTGGCAGGCATCTGCTTAGTGATGACACAGTTTCATTCCTCGCACATTGAGGTTTACTGTGAGAAGATGTCCTGGACATAATGTGTACAATTTTCTTAAGTTATGTTTAAGCTTTGATGGATGAGCTGCGAGTAACAGTGCCATGTTGTCTGACTTACGTACAACTATGACATTTCATGGGGTATAATGGCCCATGTATTCATTAATATTCATGCCAAGTGTTTTAAAACAATGTTGCCTCTGTGTGGCACATTTACCTTTGTAGTGTTTGAGTCTTTCTGCCTCACTATGACCATCACTATAAATACAACCCAAATATTAATTGTAATTTATTTTGAATTACAATTTACCTTTTTTCCTTTCAAACATAGTTTCCAGGTGGTGATATCAGACAGGAGTGTCGGTAAGAAAGCCATAAGAAATTGTGCAGCTGACCTACTTGAATCACCAGAATGAAGCCAATCTGAGAAATCTCTGGTGATTGGCCCAAGCATAGTGCTGCCATCACATGGTGACATCGCTAAAAGAAGTCATGGTGATGCCCTGGGGTGGTTATAAAAGCTTGGCAACAGCCTAGGCTACAGTGAGGAGAGAGGTGGTGGTTCAGTCACAGTTCTTCCTGCTCTTCTTTGACATCTTTGCCCTGTTCCCTGCACCTTCCCATGGCAAGCCCTCTGTCCACTCCTCGTGCTCTGGGCCTCTCTCCAATACTCTACACATCACCTTCATATTAGTACCTACGTTTTTACTGCTCCGTGGTCCGATGATTCCTCAAACCAATATACAACGACTCTTAGACCCATTTCACATGATGAGGCTGGTCCTGGTCCTCAGGGAGACATTCTCATTTGGCAGGTAAGAGTGGGACACTTACTATCATAATTCTATGGATTTTCAACCAGCTAGGTACCACAGCTCTGGGGTCACTGATATGTTAAGTGCAGGAAAGCTGATTTCATATCCCGAGGGAACACTGGGCACACTACTACTATGGAGCCCTCCAGCCTGGCTCAGCACAAGGCACGTGAATGCTCTGAACATCCAGCCGACCCAGATATGAACAATGTATGGTATGTCTGGAGACACCAGGCAGAGAGGGAATTTTATGAAAGAAGTAGGTACTGGGAAAAGGAATCACCACATCTCTGTATGCAGTGTTATTCATTGTAACACTGGACTTCAGTCCATGGACTGTCTGAAACAGCTCAGCAGTAGACAAAATAATTCCCCTGATACCTGGCTAACCCAGAGCCCACAGACTGTTATTCCTGAAACACAGCTTAAGAAAGAGAAATTCAGGGGCGCCTGGGTGGCTCAGTGGGTTAAGCCGCTGCCTTCGGCTCAGGTCATGATCCCAGGGTCCTGGGATCGAGCCCCGCATCGGGCTCTCTGCTCACCCGGGAGCCTGCTTCCTTCTCTCTCTCTCTCTGCCTGCTTGTGATCTCTCTCTGTCAAATAAATTTAAAAATCTAAAAAATAAATAAATAAATAAAAAGAAAGAGAAATTCAGACCTCAGAAGAGAGCACCTGCCAGGAACCCAAGGACTGGGAGGCTTCTGATCCCATTTGACACTAGGCAGATGAGTCACATAGAACTGGGTGGACAAGAAGCATCCATACCTTAAGTTGGCCAGCCCAGTGCAACACAAGGCAAGTAATCCCAGAGAAAATGCTTGCCAAGTGCCAAGAAACCGTGAGTAGAGCATCCTGTCTCTGTATCAGGAAAATGATTCAAGTCAATGGAAGCATTACCATTGGCCTTTGGATCCAGTTTACAAAAATTCAGCTCTCCACTAGGCCAAGCATGCACCTGGACAGCAGACTCACCACGTGCCCTTGGACCTTGAGACAAATAAATGGGTCCTGGCTACCCCACGCAGACACTCAGAGAAGAGTCTCAACATATGCCCTTGGACATCAAGACAAACAACTCAGCTCATACCTTGACCATGGATGCACATAGGCAGCAGGTTCATCATACATCCGTGGATGTGGAGACCAGGAACTGATCTGTCTGCTAGGTTAAGCACTCTTCTTGGCAGTGAGATAAGGATGTGCCCTTGGACCTGTAGACAAACAATACAGCTCTGTGACAATCCAAGCAGGAAACTTCACACTGGCTCAACATGTACCTATGGGCCCGGAACCACAAAATCAGGTCTCTTCTAGGCCCAGCAGGCACACCATGTGCCCTTGGACCTTGAGACCAAGGATCCATCTCTCTCTTAGCTCAAGTAGCCACTTGGACAGCAGGCTTACCATGAGACCAATAGAGGAAACTCCGGCTAGGCCAGGCACATACCTTGAGAGGGAGATCACCATGTACCCTTGGACGTGGCAACTAACAAAACAAAACTTTGCTAGGCCAAGAGGGCACCTGGATAGAAGGCTCACCATCTATTCTTTAACAGTAATAAGGAACACACAGTTCTGCACCAGGTCAGGCAGATAAATAGTGAGCTCACCATGTGCCCTTGGACCTGGAGACAAACTCAGCTGTCTGGTTTGCCAAGTAGGCATCTGGTAAACAGATGCACCATGGGCCATTGGAACTCAAAACCAAAAACTCAGGTTTGTGCTCAAGCAACTAGGAATGTTGATAGCAGGTTTTCCAGGCACACTGGGACCAGTAGACCAAAAAAATCAGCTCTGTGATAGGCTAAGTAGACATGATGAATGTGGTTTCACCATATACCCTTGGATCTAGAGACCAAGAAGTGAGCAGTTTGATAGAACTAACAGGCACCTGGATGGCAGTTTCATTGTGTGCCCTTAGACCTGGAGACCAAAATGCACCTATACACCTGGCCAAGAAGTCACCTGTACAGCGAGTCCAGCATGTTTCCTTGGACACAGATCCTTCCTCCTTCCCAGAGTACAGGACACTCAAACACTGGGCTTTCTAGCTGGTGTCTAGAAAACCTCCAAACATGCTCAGCATTGCACCAATTTATCCAATGCAGCCATGGAGACCTGGGAGCCTCCAAACCATGAGCCCTCCATCCCAAAAGAGCATGGGACTAAGAAGCCACTGGGACACCAACTTGACCCAAAAATCTATGATTGAATGCTTTTCACCTCTGCAGAGAAGTAAGCATTCGAGTCTCTTCTCAGTTTGGATTTACTTCAGCCTGAGGTTCTTGTGGCCTGCTATCTGTGCATTATTCATTTTGTGGGTAGTACTGTTCCTGAGAAGAAAACTACAACATGCCTTAGGAGACGAAAAAGTCCACGGTTTGAAGTAATTTGTATTCTACTTATGGTAGGAAATGAAGGGGACAAATGGGAGGAAGTGGTGGAGGAGACCCAGGCTCTGAACACTGTGGAGTCATTGGCTGAAATTCTCCAGTTGAAGGATAAGTGTTAAATCCTCAAGGGAGAGATGGAGGCCTTAAAGCAAGAAGCCAAGCAGTGCACTGAGAAGCAGGCTCAGCTCCATGAGGTGGATATTTTCTTCATTCAAATGAAGGTCTTCCTGGATGTTTTTGCCTTACATGCAGACCCCAAGGGTTAATGTCTGTGCATCAACATCTCCCTGATTGATGGTAAGGTATGAATTTGAATATTATGCAAATAAACCATTTAAAATGAAAAAAAATTCAAAAAAAAAAAAAAACAAACCCTGAAATTGATTATTTCTAAATAACTGAGTTATAAGAAAAACCCTCTGGGTAATTGTAAAGAGCAGGCTACCTGAGAGTCACTACTATCTCTTATGATCCACCACATTCTCCTGAGGTTGGGGTCTCCATGGCTCTAAGAATATGTCAGTTAGTATGCAGAATTGACATTGAGGATAACATGCCTGTCCTCATCATCACGTTCACACAAACTGATCTCTAGAATGAAGGCAGAGGACCTAAGTTCAGTAACGTTGGAGAGAATAGAACATCTGTGTGTCTGTTCACACGTATTTCTACCTAAAGCATTGGCAGAGACTAATTTTTCAGATTTTTGCTAAGTAGGAGGTTGGTCCTGATGTTATTGTTTCAGAATATGGGCAGGAAAACAGCTGTTGGTCCAGAGCAGATTCATCTGTGATGCAGTCTTTGGAAGAAGAAATGTGACAAGACCAGGCTTGAAGGATAGGGTGGCTCCAGAGGCAGGGTACGATTCCCTGTCTCTGGGCAAGGAGGTTTGGGGTCATAGCAAGAGGCAGAATGGTATGAGTGGCCGGGCTGGTGAGCTCCCTTATGACTAAAGAAGCACTGCAGAAATTGGGGAGACATGTGGGATTCACATCAGATGCTTTAGGTGCATGAGTGTTTGCACAGAGTAAGGCACAGTGGGAGAGAGATGGAACAGGTACACGTTGGAGACTGTAGGGTCGGCTTGGGTATGAATAATGGGGCCACTTCCAAGAGGCACTCCTGACCTTCTGATAAATTGGATACCAGAGGACAGAATGGAGTTGGAAAGTAAGATTCCTGGATGACCCCTCCTGGGTTATGGTCCATCTTATCTCCAGGGATGTGAAGTGGGAGTGCAGGACAGGTGCAGTGATCTGGTGTCTACATTTGACTCCAACTGAGATTATAGGGGAAGTGCCTACAGCTGTGGCTCCTGGGCTGAGCTCAGTAGTGACAGTGTACTCATAGCACCTGGGCATAAAAATATGGGAACCATGAGGAGATTTCCTCTGGGGGCTGAAATGAACTTCAAGGGAACTTGAAAAGTGGGAGGCTTATAACCATAAGACAGATGATTTCTGAGCTGATTTGAAGGTGCTGTTTCCAGGAGCCCATATGGAGGCTGGGAGAGTCCAGGTCACTTTATTGTAAGGGTGATATAAGCTTCTTATGTGATCAGAGAACTCGGAGACTCCTGGATTAGCTACTCAGACCATGCTCACCATTCCTTCGGTTCCACAAACATCAGGCCCCTGGGTGGGCTGGCACCCTAGAGATGCTCACCCCTTCAGTCCCCATTCCTTTATATGGAAAATGAGGGCAACTTTTATAGGAGGTGATTGTGTAAGCAGGAGGCAGGAGAAGTCATGTATGGAGAGGGGATCTACATGGGCAGGGACAGATGCAGTCTAGAGGAGGGAGGGAACATGGAGTGGTAGACTGTGAACCAGGTCCTTTTCCCAGCCTTTTCACCCCAGAGGCAAAATGTCAGCTTTGGCAAGGTAGTGTGTGAGATGACTATGTCCCATACCCAGCCTTCACTGCGCCTTTGGGCTATAGGGCATCAAAGGACAGCATCTGCCAAGTTACAGACCAGCACCAGACTCATCCTGCCTCCTTCACTATTGCTTGATTGCTTGACACCTATACCTTAAGGTTCTGGGGCCTTTAGGGACATTTGGAACTCCAGTGATCCAGGGTGGGACTGCTAGACTTAGGGGGAATACTGACAGGTAGAGCACTGTTACAGATAGGAAGGGAGGTAGAGAAGTAGATTTATAAACACCAGAAGCCTCAGGTATTTCAGAATGTCCTTTCAAAGAGGCAATCCCCACCCATGTTTGCAGCTTCCATTCTTTTCAGCAGTTACAAATGAATTTGAACTGAAAAATTGTGCATCATGTTTCATGGCATCTCAAATTTTCATTCTCTGGGTCCAGGAGAGTGCTGGATAACTTATAGGGTTTTGTTTTGGTTCTGTAGAACCTATCAAATGGTCTTACCAGAATGACTCTTCCATTTACCGTTGCACCTTCTATGTAGGTGACCTGGCTCATTCCAACGTTTGATATTTGTCTGGTGTTTTATCTTAACCAGCTATCCTAAAAGGTGGTAATACTGGTAACTCAGTCAGGTTTTCATTTGCTTTTTTTCTCATGGCTAGAGAATTTCACCATGTTTTTTTCTTATGCTTATTTGCCATCTGCATGTTCTTTCAGATGTAATGTTTGTTCCTGTCTTTCTGTCCATTTTTCTTTAGATAGTTTGGTTTTTTTTCCCGATTAAATATTGATAGTTCTTTACATGCTTTCTATAGAAATTCTTTGTCAGATATGTGATTTGCAAATATGTTCACCTAGTTTATAACTTGTACTTTTTGTGATCCTAATATGAGCAATATTCTTAGTAGAAGAAAAGTTTTCAGTATTGGTAAAGTCCTGTTTATCACATGTTTTCTTACATGCAGTCTGCTTTTAGTGCTGTGATTAAGAACACACCACTCTCTAGGTCCTGCAGATATTCTCCTGGGCATCCTTTTTTTAAATTCATTTTTTATTTATTTACAGCATAACAGTATTCATTATTTTTCCACCACACCAGTGCTCCACGCAATCTGTGCTGTCTCTAATACCCACCACCTGGTACCACAACCTCCCAACACCTGCCGCTTCAAAACCCTCGGTTTGTTTTTCAGAGTCCATAGTCTTTCATGGTTCACTTTCCCTTCCAATTTCCCCCAACTCCCTTCTCCTCTCCAACTCCCCGTGTCCTCCACAAATAAGTGAAGCCATATGATAATTGACTCTCTCTGCTGGGCTTATTTCAGTCAGCATAACCTCTTCCAGTCCCATCCATGTTGCTAAAAAAGTTGGGTATTCGTCCTTTCTGATGGAAGCATAATAATCCATAGTGTATATGGACCACATCTTATCCATTCATCCGTTGAAAGGCATCTTGGTTCTTTCCACAGTTTGGCGACGGTGGCCATTGCTGCTATAAACATTGGGGTACAGATGGACCTTCTTTCACTACATCTGTATTGTTGGAGTAAATACCCAGTAGTGCAATTGCAGAGTCGTAAGGAAGTTCTATTTTTAATTTCTTGAGGAATCTCCACACTGTTCTCCAAAGAGGCTGCACCAACTTGCATTCCCACAAACAGTGTAAGAGGGTTCCCCTTTCTCCACATCCCCTCCAACACATGTTGTTTCCTGTCTTGATAATTTTGGCCATTCTAACTGGTGTAAGCTGATATCTCAGTGTGGTTTTAATTTATCTATGTAATAATAAAATACTATCTATATAAAAAAATAAGCCAGAATAGTGGGAACGAATTAATAAAAATTGTCCTGTGAAGTAGTGGTGGTTTTTCTCTTGTTGTCTTTTTTTTTTTTCCTTTCCCAGTTGGTTTTCTGGGGGAAGGGCCTGCCACGTGGGTTTTCAGTCAATGATGTTCTCTCAGTTAAGTATTCCCACCCCCCTCAAGGGGGAGGGCTCTGAGGAAACTGTTTTTTTCAGGCTTTTGTTCTCTGGAGGTTTTTATATTTGTTCACTTTTGTTTTTCTCTCACGCCTTGACCGCTTTTGATGGTTTTTGTAGGTTTAGAGGAAAGCAAACTGCACCCTGACCTCCCTCTCAGAGAGAAGCCTCAGTCTGGCTGCAGAGCCCAAATAAATCCCCCCTTGACCACTGGCAGAGCAGGTTCCCAGTCGCGGTCCCTGGGTTCTCAGGATTTTTGCTTGTACCCCAAACCACGGGGCAGAAGCAGCTGTCGGTGAGCTCCAGACTGCCAGAGAAGTTCCAAGCAGATATCGCACACTGAGATTTTCCTGCTGACCTGGGCTGGGAGTGGCTGGTATTTCCGTGTTTGAGAGAACCGGCTGGCGCCTGTGTACATATCTCTCAGGGGAGGGCACGGAGCACGATTCAGACTCTGATGGCATGGCAGGGTACTTGTGTGGGGACTGCGAAAATGCTGTGCTTCTGTTGGCTGGCGAGGCTCCCAGCCCCTCATAGGAGCTGGGCGCCACATGCTCTCAGGTGTGCTGGTGGTTCAGGGACCAAGACCTGGTTTCTCTGCCACACTCTCTCTGGCTCTACACCAGGGGTGACTGTCCTGGGTCTGGGGACTTAAGCCCCTGACCCTAACACCCTGATTCCTGCATTTTACCCCTGGTGATCCTTTGCTCTTTTTGAGTGCTTTCTACCAGACTCCCGAGTTAATGCTGGTCCCCAGACACAGGGCAGTCTCATATTGGGATATTACTTTCCAATGGGTCACCTCTGGTGGCTCCCTCTCCCTTTTATTTATCTTCTGATATCAGTCCGACTTCCCCAGTCCACTTTACCTGCCCACTAGTGTCTTCTGTTCCAGTAGAGATCCAGATGTTTATAATTCTGATCTCAGGATGATTTTTGGGTGATCTGAGTTCTTTGGAAGATAATCAGCTCAATGTAGGGTACAAGTTGAAAGGGCGCCTCTTCCTACTTCCCCACCATCTTGTCTCCCCCTGAACCTCTGATCCAAGCAATCTTAAGCAAGGTGTTCTTTAGCTTCCAGGTGTTTAAGTTCCTTCGGAACTTTTCCTTGTAATTGAGCTCCAGTTTCAAGGCATTGTGATCTGAGAATATGCAGGGAATAATCGCAGTCTTTTGGTATCCGTTGAGTCCTGATTTTTGACCCAGTATGTGGTTTATTCTTGAGAAGGTTCCATGTGCACCTGAGAAGAATGAGTATTCTGTTGTTTTAGGGTGGAATGTTCTGTATATATCTATGAGGTCTATCTGGTCCAATGTGTCATTCAATGCTCTTGTTTCTTTATTGATTTTCTGCTTTGATGATCTGTCTATTTTTGAGAGAGCTGTGTTAAGATCTCCTACTATTAATGTATTCATATAAATATGACTTTTTATCTTGAACAACAGTTTTCTTATGTAATTGGCTGCTCGCATATTGGGGGCATAGATATTTACAATTGTTAGATCATCTTGGTGGATAGTCCCTTTAAGAATGATGTAGTGTCCTTCTGTATATCTGACTACAGTCTTTAGTTTAAAGTCTAATTTGTCAGATATGAGAATCGCTACCCAGTCTTCTATGGAGGCCCATTGGCATGAAAAATGCTTCTCCATCCCTTCACTTTCAGTCTGGGTGCATCTTTAGGTTCAAAATGGGTCTCTTGTAGACAACCTATGGATGGGTCCTGTCGTTTTATCCAATCTGCAACCATGTGCCATTTTATGGGTGCATTTAGGCCATTCACATTGAGAGTGATTATTGATAGATATGTTTTTATTGACATTGTGTTACGTTTGAAGTCTTTTTTTCTGTAGATTGTCTCTATATTTCTGTTCAATGATATTCTTAGGATTTTCCTTCTTTTATAGGACCCCCCCCCTTAATATTTCCTGCAGTGTCGGCTTGGTGGTTTCATAGTCTTTTAAGCCTTGCCAGTCTTGGAAACTCTTTATCTCTCCATCCACTTTGAATGCCAGTCTTGCTGGATAAAGTATTCATGGCTGCATGTTCTTCTCATTCAGTGCACTTAATATATCTTGCTAGCCCTTTCTGGCTTGCCAAGTCTCTGTGGACAGGTCTTACATTATTCTGAGGGCTTTTCTCTGTATGTAAGGATCCTCTTTGACCTAGTGGCTTTCAAGGGATTATACCTACAATTATGGTTCTTCACTTTGACTATCAGGTCCCTTGATGTTTTTTTGAAATGTATAATATTGGGTGGAGACAACTAGGCCTCTAATACATGAATGCTGGCTCCATTCAAGAGATTGGGAAAATTTTCATGAAGAACTTGTTCCACTATATCTTCTAGACTTCTTTCTTTATCCTCTCCTTCAGGGATTCCAATAATTCTGACATTGGAACGTTACATGGCATCCTTTATTTCCCTGATTCTGTCTTCATGGTTGCTAAACTGTTTGTTCCAGGCTTCCTCCTGATCCTTTCTCTCTGTTTGTCCTCCGGATCACTAATTCTATCTTCTGTCTCAGTTACCATAGTTTTGAGAGAATTTAGATTAGATTGAAACTCATTGAGAGCATTGTGAAGCTCATCCCTGGTAGCTTTCAGCTCAGCCCCAACATTGTGAACATCCTGTCTGGTCGCTTTCAGTTTGGCCCTAATCCATTCCGTTTGGTCATCCATGGCTTTCTCCAAACTAGCTATTGCCTGGATAATTGATAGCCTGAATTCTCTTTCCGACATATTGTCTATGTTGATAGCTGTTAGCTCTGTTGCAGAAGGTCCGTCCTCTGTATTTTTCTTCTGTTGGGCATTCCTCCTCCTAGTCATTTTGGTGAGAGTTGACCGAATATATATAGCTGCGTGTATCAACCATGGTGCAGTCAAGGTGCACCCTGACATGCTTCTGAGCAATCAGGATTCCCCACCCAAATGAGAGAAGAAAGAAAAGAAAAAGAAAAAAAAAAGAGAGAGAGAGAGAGATAGAAAAAAAAAAAGGGAAGATAAAAGAGAAGGTTCAGCCCAAATGGGCCCCAAGGTAAGATTTATGAAGTATCCAATCAAAAACAGACAAACATGATTCATCTCTCCTTCCAATTTTCCCCAACTCCCTTTTCCTCTCTAACTCCCCATGTGCTCCATGCTATTTGTTATGGTAATGAGAGACTATGGATTCTGAAAAACAATCTGAGGGGTTTGACGTGGCGGGGGAGGAGTGAGAGGTTGTGGTACCAGGAGGTGGGTATTATAGAAGTCAGGGATTGCATGGAGCACTTGGTGTGGTGAAAAAATAATGAATACAATTATGCTGAAAATAAATAAAAAGCAAATTAAAAAAAACAGACAAGCAAGAAGACTGATAAAAGTAGATGACAAGAGAAAAAAATATATATAAAAGCAAGAAAAGGAAGTACCTCATCAAAAAGAACCCCAAGTATAAGATTTATATACCATCAGGACAAACTCAAATACACAGAGACACTGGTGGCAGAAAAAGATGAGAGAGTGGTTATAAATTCTCAGTGTGAGCGAGGAAGGTTATTTTGATTGTTCCTGTATGTATCTTGATATCTTTGTTAAAGGTCTCAACTTTCCTAAGATAAAGGGGGATTAAAAATTGGTTTACCTATATGGGTAGCATTGATTAGGGAAAGGGAATTACTTTGAAGTTTAACTCTATATCAATATTAGAAAATAAAAATAAAGAAAGAATAAACTGAACTAAACTAAAATTAAAAAAAATAAAAAATAGAAAAGCAAAAGAAAAACACAGGTGTATGTATCAAAAAGTTCAGGTTAGAAGGTTATTATGGAATTTGATGTACTAGACATATCACTGTGATGGTAAATAGGTTAAAATTTTTTATATATATAAAAATGAACCAGAATAGTGGGAACAAGTTAAAAATAAAAGTTATAGTGGGGGGAACAAGATGGCAGGGAAGTAGGAGGCGGCGCCTTTTCAGCCTGTACCCCAAAGTGCGCTGATTACCTACCAAAGAACTCCGTTCACCTATGAAATCAGAATGAGATCAGAATTATACATGTCTGGATCTCTACAGGGGCAGAAGATGCCAGTGGGCAGGTAAAGCAGAGTGGGAACGGCAACTGATATCGGAAAATAAACAAAAGGGGAGGGAGCCACTAGAGGCGACCGGTTGGAAAGTATTACCCCAATACGAGCAAGAGTGCCTGTGTCTGGGGACCAGCATTAACTTGGAGACTGGTTGAAAGAACTCCAAAAGAGCAAAGGATCGCAAGGGGAAATTGTGGGAATTGTGGAGGCTCAGGACAGGGGCTTAAGTCCCTGGTCCCAGGACTGCCTCCCTGGTGCTGAGGCAGAGAGAGTGCGGTGGAGAAACCAGGTGTTGGACCCTAATCCGACAGCACGCCAGAGAATGCGTGGGTCTTGCTCCTGTGAGGGGATGGGAGCCACTCTGGTGGGCAGAACACGCGAGCCCTGCTAGAAAGCCTGAGATATGAGCGCACATCCCTCATGCTTCCCTGAGAGAGTTACAAAGGCCAGGCCGGGGCTCTTTGACCTGCGCCATTGTTTCAGAGCCTAAGCTGTGGGCCCCAAACTCTTCCCTGACAGAGGTGCGCAAAAGCCCAGCCTGGTGCTTTTGGACCTGCGCCCCGTTCTCAGTGCCTGAGACGCGCGCATGACCCATAGCTGCCCCTAAAAGAGGTGCGCGCAAGGCGCACACTCTTAGACCCAGCAAGACCAGGCACTCCCAGCCCGGGCCAGTGGGAAAATCTCAGTGTGCTATTGCTGCTTGGAACCTCTCTGATGCTCGGGAGCTCCTAGAGAGCTGCCACTGCCTTGGCATTGGGTACAAGCAAAAGTTCCTGTGTCCCCAGGGTCTGCAACTTGGAACCTGCTCTGCCAGCAGCCAAGAAGGAATTTATTTAGGCTCTGCACCCAGACTGAGGTTTCTCTCTGAGAGGGAGATCAGGGTGTCATTTGTTTTCCTCTAAAACTACAAAAGCCATCAAAAGCAGTCAAGGTGAGAGAAAAAAAGTGAACAAACATAAAAACCGCCAGAGAACAAAAGCCTGAAAAAAACCAGTTTCCTCAGAGCCCGCTCTCTTAAGGGGGCGGGAGGACTTAACTCAGGAAACATCATTCACTGACAACCCACGTGGCAGGCCCCTCCCCCAGAAAACAAACCAAGAAAGAAAAAAAAAAAAAGAAAGAGAGAAAAAAGAAAGAGAAAAGACACAAGCACACACACACAAAAAAAAAAAAAACTACAAGAGAAAAACCGCTACTTCATAAGAAAATTTTTATTTTTCACTCTTTCCCACTATTCTGGTACATTTTTTTTTTACACATAGGTAATTTTTTTAACTTATTTACCATCACAGCGAGTTGTACAGTACATCAAATTCAAAAATACCCTGCTAACCTGAAATTTTTGATACAGATACCTATGTTTTTCTCTTGCATTTTTTTTCATTGAATTCCTGTTTTTTTTTAATTTTTTTCAATTTATTTATATTCAGAAAAACAGTATTCATTATTTTTTCACCACATCCAGTGCTCCATGCAATCCATGCCCTCTATAATACCCACCACCTGGTACCCCAACCCTCCACCCGACGCCACTTCAAACCCCTCAGATTGTTTTTCAGAGTCCATAGTCTCTCATGATTTACCTCCCCTTCCAATTTATCCCAACTCCCTTCTCCTCTCTAACACCCCTTGTCCTCCATGATATTTGTTATGCTCCACAAATAAGTGAAACCATATGATAATTGACTCTCTCTGCTTGACTTATTTCACTCAGCATAGTCGCTTCCAGTCCCATCCATGATGCTAAAAAAGATGGCTATTCGTCCTTTCTGATGGAGGCATAATACTCCACATTGTATATGGACCACAGCTTCCTTATCCATTGGTCCATTGAAGGGCATCTTGGTTCTTTCCATAGTTTGGCAACTGTGGCCATTGCTGCTATAAACACTGGGGTACAGATGGCCCTTCTTTTCATGACATCTGTATAATTGGGGTAAATAACCAGGAGTGCAATGGCAGGGTCATAGGGAAGTTCGATTTTTAATTTCTTTTTTTTTTCAAAGATTTTATTTATTTATTTGACAGAGAGAAATCACAAGTAGGTGGAGAGGCAGGCAGAGAGAGAGAGAGAGAGGGAAGCAGGCCCCTTGCTGAGCAGAGAGCCCGATGCGGGACTCGATCCCAGGACCCTGAGATCATGACCTGAGCCGAAGGCAGAGGCTTAACGAACTGAGCCACCCAGGTGCCCCTATTTTTAATTTCTTGAGGAATCTCCACGGTGTTCTCCAAAGAGGCTGCAACAACTTGCATTCCCACCAACAGTGGAAGTGGGTTCCCCTTTCTCCACGTCCACTCCAACACATGTTGTTTCCTGTTTTGTTAATTTTGACCATTCTAACAGGTGTAAGGTGATATCTCAATGTGGTTTTAATTTGAATCTCCCTGAGGGCTAATGATGATGAAAATTTTTTCATGTGTCTGATAGCCATTTGTATGTCTTGATGGGAGAAGTGTCTGTCAATATCATCTGCCCATTTTTTGATATGTTTGCCTGGTTTGTATGTGTTGAGTTTGAGGAGTTCATTATAGATCCTGGATATCAACCTTTTGTCTGTACTGTCATTTGCAAATATCTCCCATTCCGTGGGTTGCCTCTTTGTTTTTTTGATTGTTTCCTTTGCTGCGCAGAAGCTTTTGATTTTGATGAAGTCCCAAAAGTTTATTTTCGCTTTTGTTTCCTTTGCCTTTGGAAACATATCTTGAAAGAAGTTGCTGTGGCTGATATGAAGAGATTACTGCCTATGTTCTCCTCTAGGATTCTGATGGATTCCTATCTCACGCTGAGGTCTTTTATCCATTTTGAGTTGATCTTTGTGTATGGTGTAAGAGAATGGTCAAGATTCATTCTTCTACATATAGATGAATTCCTTTTTTTAATTTTAGTTTAGTTTAGTCTAGTTTATTCCTTTTTATTTTTATCCTCTAATATTCATATAGAGTTACACTTCAAAGTAATCCCCTTTCCCCAATCAATACTACCCCTATAGGTAAACCACTTTTTAATCCCCTTTATCTTAGGAAATTTGAGTACTTTAACAAAGATATCAAGACACATCCAGGAAGAATCAAAACAACCTTCCTCACACACACTGAGAATTTATAAGAACTCTCCCAACTTCTTCTTCCACCAGTGTTTCTGTGTTTTTGTGTTTGTCCTGATAGCATATAAATCTTACACTTGGAGTTATTTTTGATGAGGTTCTTCCTTTATTTGTATATATATATATAATTTCTATATATATATGTATATATATATATATATATATAATTTCTCTTGTCATATCCTTGTATCAGTCTTTTTGTCTCTTTTTGTTTGTCTACTTCATAAATCTTACCTTGGGGCCCATCTGGACTGAACCTTCTCTTTCATGTTCCCTTTCTTTCCTGTCTCTCTCTTTTTTTCTTTTTCTTTTATTTTTTTTCTCTTCTTTTTCTTTTCTTTTGTCTCTCGTTTGGGTGGCGAATCCTGATTGCTCAGAAGTGTTCCAGGGTGCCCCTTGACTGCAACACAGTTGATACATCCAGCTACATCTGTTCAGTCATCTCCTACCAAAATGACTAGGAGGAGGAATGTCCGCAACAGAGCTAACGGCTATCAACATAGACAATATGTTGGAAAGAGAATACAGGCTAACAATTTTCCAGGCAATAGCTAGGTTGGAGAAGGCATGGATGACCTAAGAGAATTAATTAGGGCCAAAATGAAAGCAACCAGACAGGATGTTCACAACGTTAGGGAGGAGCTTAAAGCTACCAGGGAGGAGGCTCACAATGTACTCAATGAGTTTCAATCTAATCTAAACTCTCTCAACGCTAGAGTAATTGAGACATAAGATAGACTTAGTGATCTGGAAGACAAACGGATAGAGAGAAAGATCAGGAGGAAGCCTGGAACAAACAGCTTAGAAGCTATGAAAACAGTATCAGGGAAATAAATGATGCCATAAAGCGTTCCAACTTCAGAATTATTGGAATCCCTGAAGGGGAGAAGAAAGAATGAAGTCTAGAAGATATAGTGGAACAAGACCTTCATGAAAATTTTCACAATCTCGTGAATGAAACCAGCTTTCATGTACTAGAGGCTGAAAGGTCTCTACCCAAGATTATTCATTCCAAAAAAACATCACGACACCTGATAGTGAAATTGAGTTCTTATAATTGCAGATATAATCTCTTGAGGCTGCCAGGGCAAAGAGGCTCCTTACTTACAGAGGAAAGCCCATCAGAATAACGTCAGACCTGTCCACAAAGACCTGGCAAGCCAGAAGAGGCTGGCAAGATATATTCAGGGCACTAAATGAGAAGAACATGCAGCCAAGAATACTTTATCCAGCAAGACTGACATTCAAAATGGATGGAGAGATAAAGAAATTTCAAGACCAGCAAGGTTTAAAAGAGTATGCAACCGCCAAGCCGACACTGCAGGAAATATTAAGGGGGGGGGTCCTATAAAAGAGTAAAATTCCTAAGAATGTCATTAAACAGAAATATAAAGACAATCCACAGAAAGAAAGACTTCAAAGGTTACACGATGTCAATAAAATCGTATCTATCAACAATCACTCTCAATGTGAATGGCCTAAATGCACCCATAAAATGGCTCAGGGTTGCAGATTGGATAAAACGACAGGACCCATCCATATGTTGTCTACAAGAGACCCATTTTGAACCTAAAGATACACGCAGACTGAAAGTGAAGGGGTGGAGAAGCAATTTCATGCCAATGGGCCTCAAAAGAAGGGTGGGGTAGCGATTCTCATATCAGATAAATTAGACTTTAAACTAAAGACTGTAGTCAGATAGAAGGACACTACATAATCCTTAAAGGGACTATACACCAAGATGATATAACAATTGTAAATATCTATGCTCCCAATATGGGAGCAGCCAATTACTTAGAAAACTGTTAATCAAGATAAAGAGTCATATTCATATGAATACACTAATCGTAGGAGATCTTAACATGACTCTCTCAGAAATAGACAGATCATCGAAGCAGAAAACCAATAAAGAAACAAGAGCATTGAATGACACATTGGACCAGATGGACATCATAGATATATACAGAACATTCCACCCTAAAACAACAGAATACTCATTCTTTTCAAGTGCACATGGAACCTTCTCCTGAATAGACCACATACTGGGTCACAAATCAGGACTCAGCTGATAACAAAAGACTGAGATGATTCCCTGCATATTCTCAGATCACAATGCTTTGAATCTGGAGCTCAATCACAAGAAAAAGTTCAGAAGGAACTCAAACACCTGGAAGCTAAAGACCACCTTGCTTAAGAATGCTTGGATCAACCAGGAGATCAAAGAAAAGCTGAAACAATTCATGGAAACCAATGAGAATGAAGACACTTCTGTCCAAAACCTATGGGATACAGCAAAAGAAGGTCCTAAGCGGAAATACATAGCCATCCAAGCCTCCCTCAAAAAAAATTGAAAAATCCAGAACACACCAGGTGTCTCTATACATTAAAGAACTGGAGAATCAAAAACAAATCAAACCAACTCCACATATAAGAAGGTAAATCATCAAGATTAGAGCTGAGATCAATGAGGTAGAAACCAGAGATGCAATAGAGCATATCAATGAAACTAGAAGCTGGTTTTTTGAAAGAATCAATAAGATCGATGAACCATTGCCCACACTAATCCAAAAGAAAATAGAGAAAGTCCAAATTCATAAAATTATGAATGAAAAGGGAGAGATCACAACGAACGCCAAGGAAGTAAAAACAATCTTCATAAGTTATTACGAACAGTTATATGCCAATAAGCTTAGCAACCTAGAAGAAATGGATGCATTTCTGGAAACATATAAACTACCCAAATTGAACCAGGAAGAAATCGACAACCTGAATAGACCTATAACTAGTAACGAGATTGAAGCAGTGATCAAAAACCTCCCAAAAAACAAGAGATCAGGAAGTGACGGATTCCCTGGGGAATTCTACCAAACTTCCAAAGAAGAAATAACACCTATTCTCCTGAAGCTGTTTCCAAAAATTGAAGCAGAAGGAAAACTTCCAGACTCTTTCTATGAAGCCAGCATTACCCTGATCCACAAACCAGGCAAATACCCTACCAAAAAGGAGAATTTTAGACCAATATCACTGATGAATATGGATGCTAAGATTCTCAACAAGATCCTAGCCAACAGGATCCAAGAGCACATTAAAAGATTATCCACCATGATCAGGTGGGATTCATTCCTGGGCTACAAGAATGGTTCAACATTCGCAAATTAATCAGTGTGATAAGAACAAATTAATAAGAGAAGAAAGAAGAACCACTTGGTCCTCTCAATTTATGTAGAAAAAGCATTTGGCAAAATCCAGCATCTGTTCCTGGTTAAAACGCTTCAAAGGATAGAGATGGAGGGAACATTCCTGAACCTCATCAAATCTATCTATGAAAGACCCACAGCAAATATCATTCTCAATGGGAAAAAGCATGCAGCCTTCCCATTGAGATCAGGAGCAAGACAAGGATGCCCACTCTCACCACTCTTGTTCAACATAGTATTAGAAGTCCTAGCAACAGCCATCAGACAACAAAGAGAAATAAAAGGTATCCAAATTGGCAATGAAGAAGTAAAACTCTATATTCGCAGATGACATGATTCTTTATATGGAAACCCAAAATACTACACCCCAAACTACTAGAACTCATATAGCAATTCAGCAGTATGGCAGGATACAAAGTCAATGTGCAGAAATCAGTGGCTTTCTTATACACTAACAATGAAAATACAGAAAGGGAAATTAGAGAATCGATTCCATTTACTATAGCACCAAGAACCATAAGATACCTGGGAATAAACCTAAGCAAAGAGGTAAAGGATCTGTACTCGAGGAACTACAGAACACTCATGAAAGAAATTGAAGTAGACACAAAAAGATGGAAGAGCATTCCATGCTCTTGGATTGGAAGAATAAACATCCTTAAAATGTCTATACTGTGTAGAGCAATCTATACTTTTAATGCCATTCTGATCAAAATTCCACCAGTATTATTCAACGAGCTTGAGCAAATAATCCAAAAATTTGTATGGAATCAGAAGGGACCCCGAATCTCTAAGGAAATGTTAAAAAACAAAAATATAACAGGGGGCATCACGTTATCTGATTTCAAGCTTTATTACAAAGCTGTGATCACCAAGACAGCATGTTACTGGCATAAAAACAGACACACTGACCAGTGAAACAGAGTAGAGAGCCCACATATGGACCCGCAACTCTATGGTCAATTATTCTTCGACAATACAGGAAAAAAATATACAGTGGAAAAAAGACAGTCTCTTCAATAAATGGTTCTGGGAAAACTGGACAGCTATAAGTAGAAGAATGAAACTCGACCATTCTCTTACACCGTACACAAAGATAAACTAAAAATAGATAAAAGACCTCAACTTGAGACAGGAATCCATCACAATCCTAGAGGAGAGCATAGGCAGTAATCTTTTCGATATCAGCCACAGCAACTTCTTTCAAGATATGTCTCCAAAGGCAAAGGAAACAAAAGTGAAAATAAACTTTTGGGACTTCATCAAAATCAAAAGCTTCTGCACAGAAAAGGAAACAGTCAAAAAAACAAAGAGGCAACCCACAGAATGGGAGAAGATATTTGCAAATTACAGTACATACAAAAGGTTGATATCCAGCGTCTATAATGAACCCCTTAAACTCAACACACACGAAACAGGCAAACATATCAAACAATGGGCAGATGATATGAACAGACACTTCTCCAATCAAGACATACAAATGGCTATCAGACACATGAAAAAATGTTCATCATCACTAGCCATCAGGGAGATTCAAATTAAAACCACATTGAGATATCACCTTACACCAGTTAGAATGGCTAAAATTAACAAGACAGGAAACAACATGTGTTGGAGGGGATGTGGAGAAAGGGGAACCCTCTTCCACTGTTGGTGGGAATGCAAGTTGGTGCAGCCTCTTTGGAGAACAGTGTGGAGATTCCTCAAGAAATTAAAAATAGAACTTCCCTATGACCCTGCAATTGCACTCCTGGGTATTTACCCCAAAGATACAGATATTGTGAAAAGAAGGGCTATCTGTACCCCAATGTTTATAGCAGCAATGGCCACGGTCGCCAAACTATGGAAACAACCAAGATGCCCTTGAATGGACCAATGGATTAGGAAGATGTGGTCCATATACACTATGGATTATTATGCCTTCAGAAAGGACGAATACCCATCTTTTGTAGCAACATGGACGGGACTGGAAGAGATTATGCTGAGTGAAATAAGATAAGCAGAGAGAGTCAATTATCATATGGTTTCACTTATTTGTGGAGTATAACAAATATCATGGAGGACAAGGGGTGTTAGGGAGGAGAAGGGAGTTGGCTTAAATTGGAAGGGGAGGTGAACCATGAGAGACTATGGACTCTGAAATACAATCTGAGGGGTTGAAGTGGCAGGGGGCTGGAAAGTTGGGGTACCAGTGTTGGGTATTATAGAGGGCATGGATTGCATGGAGTACTGGGTGTGGTAAAAAAATAATGAATACTGTTTTTCTGACAATAATAAATCAATTTAATAAATAAATTTTAAAAAAAAAGTTGTCTCTATGAAGTAGTGGCAGTTCTTCTCTTGTCATCTTTTTTTTTTTTTTTTTCTTTCCTGGTTTGTTTTCTGGACGAGGGTCCTGGCACATGGGTTTTCAGTCAATAGTGTTCCAAGTTAAGTCTTACCGCCCTCCTCAAGGGGGTGGGCTCTGAGGAAACCAGTTTTTCAGGCTTTTGTCTTTTCAGGTTTTTATGTTTGTTTATTTGTTCCCTTGACTTGACAGCTTTTGATGGTTTTTGGAGGTTAGGAGGAAAACAAACTGCACCCCAACCTCCCTCTCAGACAGAAACCTCAGTCTCTTCCACTCTGTGTCTCCAGAGCACATTAATGTCCCCCCTCAGCTGCTGGCAGAGCAGCTTCCAAGTCGTGGTCCCTGGAGATGCAGGATCTCCTCCTTGTAACCAAAACCATGGCAGCAGTGGCTGTCTAGGCAGCTCTAGACCACCAGAGAGGTTCCAAGCAGTGATCAAACGCTAAGATTTTCCTGCTGGCCCAGGCTGGGAGTGCCTGGTCTTTCTGGGTCCAAGAGCTTGTGCACCCCTATCTCAGGGGAGGGTGTGGGGCGTGAATGTCTCTGGTTCTGATAGCACAGCGTGGGTCTAAGAGCGCCAAGCTGGCACCTTCATGCACCTCTCTCAGGAGAGAGTGTGAGGCGTGGGCATTTTAGGCTCTGATCGTATGGCACGGGTTTGGAGTGCCAGGCCGGTGCCTGTCCACACCTCTCTCAAAAGAGGGTGGGGTGGACATTCATCTCAGACTCTGATAGCATGGCGTGGTATTCTGCCATCTTTCGAGGCTCCAAGCCCCTCACAGGAGCTGGACCCCACATGTTCTTGGGGGTGCTGGCAGCTCAGACCAAAATTGGTTTCTCTGCCGCACTCTCTCTGACTCAGCGCCAGGGGAGGCTGTCCTGGTTCCAGGGACTTAAGCCCCTGTCCCTAATGGCCCCGATTCCCACAATTTCCCCCCCTGCAATCCTTTGCTCTTTTGGGGGCTTTCAACTAGATTCCAAGTTAATGCTGGTCCCCAGTCACAGGGCACTCTTGTATTGGGGTAGTACTTTCCAATGGGTTGCCTCTGATGGCTCCCTCCCCCTTTTGTTTATCTTCCAATATCAGTCCCACATTCCCACTCCGCTTTACCTGTCCACTGGCATCTTCTGCCACTGTAGAGATCCAGACATGTATAATTCTGATCTCAGGTTGATTTCATGGGTGATTGGAGTTCTTTGGTAGGTAATCAGCTCACTTCAGGGTACAAGTTGAAATGGTGTTTCCTCCTACTTCCCTGCCATCTTGTCCATCTGATGTCTCCTTTTTCATTCCTAATTTTGTGTACTTTTTCTCTTTTTGGTAAGTCTGACTAGGGGTCTCTCAATCTTTTTTTTTTAATTTTTTATTTTTTATAAACATATATTTTTATCCCCAGGAGTACAGGTCTGTGAATCGCCAGGTTTACACACTTCACAGCACTCACCAAAGCACATACCCCCCCAATGTCCATAACCGCACCCCCCTTCTCCCAACCCTCCTCCCCCCAGCAATCCTCAGTTTGTTTTGTGAGATTAAGAGTCACTTATGGTTTGTCTCCCTCCCAGTCTATGGAAAATCGAGGTTTTTTTTCCAATTTATTTATTTTCAGAAAAACAGTATTCATTATTTTTTCACCACACCCAGTGTTCCATGCAAGCCGTGCCCTCTATAATACCCACCACCTGGTACCCCAACCTCCCACCCACCCGCCACTTCAAACCCCTCAGACTGTTTTTCAGAGTCCATAGTCTCTCATGGTTCACCTCCCCTTCCAATTCACCCAAATTCCCTACTCCTCTCTAACGCCCCTTGTCCTCCATGCTATTGGTTATGCTCCACAAATAAGTGAAACCATATGATAATTGACTCTCTCTGCTTGACTTATTTCACTCAGCATAATCTCTTCCAGTCCCGTCCATGTTGCTACAAAAGTTGGGTATTCATACTTTCTGATGGAGGCATAATACTCCATAGTGTATATGGGACTCTCAATCTTATTAATTCTTTCAAAGAACCAACTGTTTGTTTCAATGATATTTTTAGAGTTCTATATATTGTTTAGTGCTTTGATCTTTATCATTTCTATTCACCTACTGGATTTTGACTTTCTTTGTTGTTATTTTTCCAGCTCCTTTATGTTACATTGTGTATTTCAGACTTGTTTTGTTTCTAAAAGAAGGCCTGTACTGTTTTATACTTCCCTCTTAGGACAGACATTACTGCATCCCAAAACTTTTTGGACTGTCGTGTTTTCCTTTTTATTTACTTCCAAGTATTTTAAATAGCCTTCTTAAATTCTTGTTTGTCCCATTCATTCCTTATTCTGATGTTCTTTGGCCTCCATGTATTTTTGACCCTTCCAAATGTTTCCTTTTGGTTGTCATGTATCTAAGCCATGTGGTCTGAAAAATGCATGGGTATGATCTCACTCTTTGTGTACCAGAGGACAACTGGTTTTTGGCTTGGTACATGATCTATTCTGGAGAATGTTTCTTGTGCACTCAAGAAGGAGGTATTCTCTGTTGCTTTAGGATGAAATGCTCAGAACATCTGCAGGGGGTGCCTAGGAAGAGAGGGGCAGAAAGTTGGCTGGAAAATTCTGAGAATTGTCTGGAGGGTAGAAGTGCACCAGGAGCCAGCTCCTCCCCAGTGGCAGGATCTTTGTGTTTCCCTGCTCACTTAGCTCTGTCTTAGGGAACAGCTCTGTTTTTATTTTTTTTTTATTTTTATTTTTATTTTTAAATTTTTTTGCAACAAAGTTTTCTGCCCTTTTGTGCCCTTATGCTGACCCTTTGAAAAAAAAAAAAAACTAGCATTACAAACCCAGCTTTCCTAATGAAGTTATCCAAGTCTAGAGCCAAGTATCATATGTTTACCACTAATTAGTTCTAACAACTCCCACCATACCAGCTGGATCCCTGGGGTCCCAGGCCCTTTCTCTTCCATGTTCTCAGAGCAGAGACTGGCCCCAGTGAAGCAGGCAGCTGCCTTGCCCTGGAGGGCTCTAGGGAGCACACCGCTGGTCCCTGAGGGTCTAGCCAGGGCGCCCCAGGCCAAGTGTCCCAGGTAGCTGCTTCAGGAGCATGGGCAGGTACTCCTGGAAATTCTCCTTGGCCAGAATTTCCCAGTACCAGGTGAAGTCAACAGGCATTTTGGGGGGCTATTTGGGGGAATGGCCATGGAGCAGACAGGAGCAGCTCTGGGCTCTGTGAGCACAGTGGCTCCGAACAGGATCCAGGTTCTGGGAAGACCTGAAATGTGCACCCTCAGGGGGCAAGACACTCTGCTGGGTGGCAACAACTGGATGCCAGGCTTGTACGGAGCTCAGGGGAAGCTCCCTTGTAGGCATTGCTCCTCCCCTTTGGTGTGGGTAGGGCGGGGACTGGTTTGTTGGAGGCCAGGTTTTTCCCTGGCCTGAGGCCATCTGTATTCAGGTTGCTTCCCAAAGAAGGAGAAGATGGGGATAAGGAAGCTTTACTGGCCCCAATTCCTGGGTTCTTGCAGGATTCCTTCCAAAGCCTTGAACTTCTCACATTCAGCAGCTGATTGAGGGTCAAGAGACAATCTCCTGGCTTTTGCTGGAGTGATCAGGAAAGAGGCCACTTAACTAGCCTTTGTCTGAAGTCCCACCCCCCTGTCCCAGTCGGGATGGTGGGTGGCCATGGTGAGGAAAGTGGGACTCTGGGCAAGGAAAGTGGGTGCTTTCCACATCCTCCCCCAAATAAAAGAAAATTGGTGACGATATTGATGAAGTAAGTATGGATTAAAAGGCTTTCTGGGTGGTGGTTCTGAGGCTGGGTGAAGTATGAGATCCCCTGCTTTATGCAAAGTAAGCAATGTTCAATACACCACAGATGTTTTTCTCCTTCCTTTTCATCCAGTGGCCACACAGTACTCCACAGTTTTCTGCACTTTGCTTTTTTCACTAAATATATTCTGGAGACCTTTCTATTTCTGTACATAGAAAATGTCGTTCTTTTGCAAGGCATTCCATTGTTTATCTAGCTTGTCCAGCACTGATGGGCATTTGTGTTATTTCCAATTCTCTGCTATTAGAAACAGCTTCACAATGAAGATCTTTGACCACGCCTCCTTTCCCACTGATGGTAATGTCGTAGTGCTTTCAAACCTCTGCTTTGTCAGTGAGGAGATGACATAATCAGGTGGGTTGACTCTTTGACCCTCTTTTAAAGATGAACTATCTCTTATAAATTACCTTTGCTCAAATCAAAGCCTATGTGACTGCAGGTACTGTCTCTTCCTCCCCTGGCACTGTCATTGCTTCCCCTTTTGCCCCCCAAAGCCTAGGGCTCATGTTAGTCCTCACACTGTGGCTGGCTGAATCTGAGGATTCCTCTTCTTTAGGGTAGGGGCAGCTCCATCCCAGGAAGAGACTTGGATTTAAGCCCCTCTCACCTAGCTTGCTCTCCATCAGCCTTTCTCAACCATGGGATGGTTGTCCATTTGGGTGTCACAGAGTTCTCTTTTGGTGGTGGTGGTGGTGGGCTGTCCTATGGACTGAAGGACATCTATCAGCATTCTTGGTTTCTACCCACTAGATCCCTGTTGGCACCTCCCATAAGAATGTCTCCAGACATTGTTAAATGCCTGAGAGAGGGGTGCAAAATCATCCCTGACTGAGAACCACTGCTCTAGACAGCTGTACCCCTATTGAGCCAGTTCCCTGTCTCTTTATCACCTGACTCTGGAATGCTCAGGCCATCTGGTGTTTGCACAGACCCCAGCTCTGTGTCCCTCCCTACCTGCTCAGGGTCTGTCGCATGGGGACAGCTAGGGCAGCTTATCCCAGCCCTGTACCACTTGAAGGTGCAGGAAGGAGTCCCTGTGTCTCAGTTTGATGGATGGGTGGATGCTGTCATGGACTGGGTTCTCTGTGGCATCACTCAGGGCCAGCCATGGTCCTGGGTTTCCTTGTCTACCAAACTTACCAGAACTGAGAATCAGCCTAAGGCTTAAATAATGAACTGGTCATTTCTTGGTCACCCCGACCTAGTCTAAACTCTTCTTTCTGTTACCTTGAGTCATCCAGTTCATGCAGCTGGATTTCTCATGCTCCCCAACTTTCTGTCTTTGTACTGAGTCTCTTGAGATGGCTTATGCCAAATGCCCAGAAGAGCATTTGGCCCACAGCAGGGTCCCAGTACATTCTGGCTCTCTGCCATGCCCATCACAGTCCCTTCATGCTGTAGGCAGAAAGGCATGACCTACTCACCTGTCTGGTCCTCTCCAGCCCATCCCAAAGACCAACATCTGACCACTTTGTACATTTCCTGCTCATGTGACCTCACTCTTTGAAGCCAGCTGCTTGGCCATTAGTTCAGCCTATGCTGCATTTGTCCCCCTGGTGGGTTGGCAGACTACTGCCCTTCTGGGTCTCCTCTCCGGAGGGTTCTCCCAAGTGTGCACCTTGCTGGTTGTTCTCTTCCCTGAAGCTGGGGGAAGTGGTGAGGGCAGGGTTTAGAGGCACAATGCTTGGTTTGAAGCTGAATGTGTCACTGTCTAGCTGAGTGATCTTGGGGGAAGTGGCTTATCCTTGCTGTGTGTCGGATCCCACACCTGTAAAATGAGGAGACACTGACTAGCTGCCTCTTAAGGAAGTGACAAACTAAGGAGACAATGGGTAAAGAGGGACATGACACAGTGTATACTCCAGATACTGCTGTTTGAGCCAGGGGAGACTTAAGAGTGATGGAAAGGCTTCCCTATGACCCTGCAATTGCACTCCTGGGTATTTACCCCAAAGATACAGATGTCGTGAAAAGAAGGGCCATCTGTACCCCAATGTTTATAGCAGCAATGGCCACAGTCACCAAACTATGGAAAGAACCAAGATGCCCTTCAACGGATGAATGGATAAGGAAGATGTGGTCCATATACACTATGGAGTATTATGCCTCCATCAGAAAGGATGAATACCCAACTTTTGTAGCAACATGGACGGGGCTGGAAGAGATTATGCTGAGTGAAATAAGTCAAGCAGAGAGAGTCAATTATCATATGGTTTCACTTATTTGTGGAACATAACCAATAGCATGGAGGACAAGGGACGTTAGAGAGGAGTAGGGAATTTGGGTAAATTGGAAGGGGAGGTGAACCATGAGAGACTATGGACTCTGAAAATCAGTCTGAGGGGTTTGAAGTGTCGGGGGGGTGGGAGGTTGGGGTACCAGGTGGTGGGTATTATAGAGGGCACGGCTTGCATGGAGCACTGGGTGTGGTGAAAAAATAATGAATACTGTTTTTCTGAAAATAAATAAATTGGAAAAAAAAAAGAGTGATGGAAAGGCAAGGCACTGAGGGAGCTGGCCTACTCCCCCTTCTGGAGCCTTAAGGTCAATCCAATGAGTTGAAGGGAAAAGTGTCACAAATCATTAGGGAACATCAGTTATCCTTTTTCAGCCCTCTCTGTCCTGCTTGATTTAATTCATTATTCAGTATGTTTTGGAGTTTCTTTTTTCTTGACTATCACTTGGAGTGTGTAAAGCAAAGATAGTAATGGAGAAGGGTGTATGAAGAAGAGTGGAGGATATGTGTGGAGTTGGCAGTTGGTGAGCACTTTCTGCAGGAGGTGAGGCTCCAGCTGGATCTTAGCAACAGCCAGGATCTGAGTGGTGAGGAGGAGGTGAAGGGAAGAGAGAGGGGAACAAAGGTATGCGGAGGAAGGAGCAGCCTTGTTAAGACTAAAATGGAGAGAGATGTTATCACTCTACAACATCCTAATTGGGCTTGCTTCATTCCCTAGCAGCGGAGATCCAGGAGCAATCCCAAAGAGCCATCAACATCAACCCTAGATGGGGTACCATCTAGGAGCTGTGTGTGTATACAGTGGCACCAGTGGGTAGAGTGAGCAATCCTGGGGTGGAGGGAAGAGGAGAGGGGAGAGCCAAGGGCCCCCAGGGTGAGCTCCTTGGGGAGAGGAGAGCTCAGAGGAGCTACGGAATAAATGTGCCTTTCATTCTTCAGTGGATCTGTCTGCTCCATGGGGCTAAATTAGAGCTCAGGGAGCCATCTCCATGAAATGATTCATTGATTGCCCACAATCCTTATAATTGCCCTGCATGGTGGGCAGTCCTGTCCCCTCATCATCAAGAGGTCAAGCTGCTTGCTGGATGTCCCCAGTTGTCAGGGCAGCAGAGCTTCCTTGGAGTGAAGGCCTTGGAGCAGAGTGCCCAGGAACAAACTTTGAGGCTCTGTTCCTCCCCCAAAAGTTGCTCCTTGCAAGAAGCTGGGGCAGAGTATGCCTTCGAGACTCATCCCCACCTTCTTTGCAGGGCTCCTGCACCCAGAGACTTGAGTATCCCAGCAGTGTCCCAGCGGCCACATACTCCTCCCTCATGTTTATAAACGAAATGTTCCTCATCTGACATCACACCCCTGCTTCTCTTCTAAAAGACTCATTTTATTTTGGTAACTTGTAAAAAAAATCTTCCCTTTCCTGTGTTCAAATGTGTTTCTGGAGTTATTTTATGGAGAATAACCCCGCTCCAATCCCTGAGCTGTCACAGTGCCATCTGTGAGGTTAATGTCTGAAGAGATGAAAGGGGCCTGGCAAAGCTGCCTTCCTGTGTTGGCTGTGTTGAGGAGTGAGAGGGTTTGTCAAGAGGCTGCAGGGGCTGAGGGGCTCCAGGGTCCACTGAGGATGCTCTTCTTTGATGCATTCATGAATATGTAAATGATACACCATGTTTAAAAGCTGCAAACTCTTCCACCAACTTTGTGGGGTTAGTCTGGGGATTTATTTCTGTCTAGGAAATGGCTCTGCAGAGCTGGACAGCCACATTTGATGGACACATGACACTTGTTTCTACAGATTGTGACGCACATGGCATAGGAAGTCTCCTCTACCCTTCTATTCCCTTTACCCTTCCTTTCTCTTACTTTCCTTCTCCTTCCCTCCCCTTCATTTCCCTTCCTTCTCTCTCACTCTATTTTTGCTTTCCTATCTGTTTTGTTGTGGACAATATTAAACATGCATAAACAGAAATAATTGTATATGGAACTCCAATGAATTCACTACCAACTTCAACAATTATTAACCCATGTCTTATCCTGTTTCATCTATATTCCCACATACGCCCTCCAATTTCTACAGTCATTTTTTTCCCAATTTATTTATTTTCAGAAAAACAGTATTCATTATTTTTTCACCACACCCAGTGCTCCATGCAAGCTGTGCCCTCTATAATACCCACCACCTGGTACCCCCACCTCCCACGGCCCCGCCACTTCAAACCCCTCAGACTGTTTTTCAGAGTCCATAGTCTCTCATGGTTCACCTCCCCTTCCAATTTACCCAAATTCCCTACTACTCTCTAACACCCCTTGTCCACCATGCTATTGGTTATGCTCCACAAATGAGTGAAACCATATGATAATTGACTCTCTCTGCTTGACTGATTTCACTCAGCATAATCTCTTCCAGTCCTGTCCATGTTGCTACAAAAGTTGGATATTCGTCCTTTCTGATGGAGGCATAATACTCCATAGTGTATATGGACCACATCTTCCTTATCCATTCATCCGTTGAAGGTCATCTTGGTTCTTTCCATAGTTTGGCGACTGTGGCCATTGCTGCTATAAACATTGGGGTACAGATGGCCCTTCTTTTCACGACATCTGTATCTTTGGGGTAAATACCCAGGAGTGCAATTGCAGGGTCGTAGGGAAGCTCTATTTTTAATTTCTTGAGGAATCTCCACACTGTTCTCCAAAGAGGCTGCACCAACTTGCATTCCCACCAACAGTGTAAGAGGGTTCCCCTTTCTCCACATCCTCTCCAACAAGTGTTGTTTCCTGTTTTGTTAATTTCGGCCATTCTAACTGGTGTAAGTTGATATCTCAATGTGTTTTTTTTTTTTTTATTTGACAGACCGAGATCACAAGTAGGCAGAGAGAGAGGAGGAAGCAGGCTCCCTGCTGAGCAGAGAGCCGGATGTGGGGCTCGATCCCAGGACCTTGGGATCATGACCTGAGCCAAAAGCAGAGGCTTTAACCCACTGAGCCACCCAGGCGCCCCTCTCAATGTGGTTTTAATTTGAATCTCCCTGAGGACTAATGATGATGAGCATTTTTTCATGTGTCTGATAGCCATTTGTATTTCTTGATTGGAGAAGTGTCTGTTCATATCTTCTGCCCATTTTTTGATGTGTTTGCCTGTTTCGTGTGGGTTGAGTTTGAGGAGTTCATTATAGATCCTGGATATCAACCTTTTGTCTGTACTGTCATTTGCAAATATCTTCTCCCATTCCGTGGGTTGCCTCTTTGTTTTTTTGACTGTTTCCTTTGCTGTGCAGAAGCACTAAAAATGGATAAAAGACCTCAACGTGAGACAGGAATCTATCAGAATCTTAGAGGAGAACATAGGCAGTAATCTCTTCGATATCAGCCACAGCAACTTCTTTCAAGATACGTCTCCAAAGGCAAAGGAAACAAAAGCGAAAATAAACTTCTGGGACTTCATCTACAGTCATTTTGAAGCAAAGACCACATATGTCCATTTTATTTCATTTGAAAGCATTTTGAGAAGTATCCCTAATAGATATTCTCATCAAGAACAATAACACAACACTAATATCACAACTAAAAACCAGTAATACAATCCCTTAATATCATCAAACCTCCAGAAAGTGTTCACTTATTTCACATTTTTTAGTTTGTTTTAATAAGTATCCAAACAAGTTTCAGACATTGTCATAACTTGATATATACCTTTATTCATGGCCTATCTTCTAATTTAATTTTTTTAAGATTTTATTAATTTATTTGACAGAGAGAGATCACAAGTAGACAGAGAGATAGGCAGAGAGGGTGGGAGGAGCAGGCTCCCCGCTGAGCAGGGAGCCCAATGCAGGGCTTAATCCCAGGACCCTGGGATCATGACCTGAGCCTAAGGCAGAGACTTTAACCCACTGAGCCATCCATGCACACCTATCTTCTCATTTAAAAATAAAAATATCAGAATGTCTGGGTGGCTCAATTGGTTGAGCATAGGACACTTGATCTCAGCTCAGGTCTTGATCTCAGGGTGATGAGTTCAAACTCCACACTAGGTTCCGTGCTGGGCATGGGTCCTGCTTTAAAATTTTTTTAAAAACATAAAAATAAATATATTATGTAGCCATGCTTTCCCTTTCTTAGTTAAATAGTGGTTTATTATATCTCCTTTTTAATATTTTATTTTATTTTTATATTTTATTTATTTATTTATTTGAGAGACAGAAAGAGAGTGAGGAAGGAGCAGAGGGATAAGGACAAGCAGACTCCACACTCAGTGCAGAACATGATGCGGGCTAGATCTCAGGACCCTGAGATAATGACCTCAGCAAAACAATAGCAGGACACTTAGCTGACTGAATCACCCAGATGCCCCTATGTTTTTTTTTAACTGAAAAGCACTCACAGTATTAGAGGGAGAGCTTCCTCCTTCCATTCTCTGGTGGCACAGTGCTCCATTGTATTGCTGGGACATAGCTTCTGCAACCCATCCCCTGCTCACAGTTATTCCCAGTCTTATGCTGCAACAAAGAGTGCTGCTATGAACAGGTTAAGTATTTTTCTACTTTTGTGAATATGACTTCATGGTAGATTCTGAGATTTGGGATTGCTGTGTCAAAGGAAAAATTTTTGAAGTACTCTTGCTAGATATTGCTAGATTTCCTCCTTGAGCTTGAGTGATTTCCAGCATCAACATATGGATGTGTCTGTTTCCTCACTAATGGATTGTGTTGCCAAAAGGTCGGCTTTTGTTGGTTGAAAAAGAGTATCTCAGGGTGTTAGGTCCATAATCAAAGGAGCAAGACTGGTAAAAAGCCAAGGTCAAGCAAAGCTTTATTTCATGCCTGGCATCAAGAATCAAACAGACCTTTTGGCGTTGCCTCTTACAGAGAGGGTGACCCCTTCCTACTTTGTCAACTAACTTTTTTTTTTAATTTTTTATTTATTTTATTTGGCAGATAGAGATCACAAGTAGGCAGAGAGGCAGGGAGGAGGAAGCAGGCTCCCTGCCGAGCAGAGAGCCCAATGCGGGTCTCAATCCCAGGACCCTGGGATCACGACCTGAGCCAAAGGCAGAGGCCTTAACCCACTGAGCACCCAGGCACCCCGCCAACTAACTTTTATACAGCAAAGGCCATGTGGTTAGGCTTGGCCACACACAGGTGGCCAATGAGATTGTAACACACAAAGAAAGCTGCACAGTCATGCTAGGTTACACACGGGTGGCCAATTGAATTACAATTTACCCTAGTAAATATTTGAACTAGCCTATCACCTTGGTCAGAATTGGTGCCCAAAAGGCGGGACCCACACTCCTTGGTAGCTAGGGATACAGGATGCATGCCCCACTGATTGGATATCTCCACCTGGCCTGGCCTGCCCTTGTATTTGGGCTTTGTTACCTGGGGCTGGTTTCTTGGACTTACTTTTAAGTAAGTTCTCGGGGTTGGGGGGGGCAGAGTCAGTTTAAGTTTTACTGCATAAACAACAAAATTACTGTTTAACCAGATGGAATTGCTCTGGCTAAATAAGCCCTTACAAGAGCAGTATGCCTTTCCATTTGGGGAGGTTTTCGATGCCACAAAGTGAGCAGTCCTTTTCTTATTTGGGCTGGGACTGTAAAAGTCCCAGTCAATCCCCTCTGTCCCTGTGAGTGACCATCACACTGGTGTGGAACTGGTGAGCACAGATGGAACTTCTGGGTGTGGTGAAAAAATAATGAATACTGTTTTTATGAAAATATATAAATTATTTTTTTAAAAAATCAATCAATCAATAATCAATAAAATTCCCATCAGATATTAAAAAGCAAAGGCTATAAAGTGGAAGAAATAAAACATAGATGCAAAATCTATGATATTAAAAATAATATGAATGAAATGTAATGGAAGATGATAATTTTGGAGAAATTAAGAACCTCATGCAAATATCATGTATAAGTAGCTCAACACAGAAATCCAAATAACTGAAGATGTATGAGAAGAACCGTCATAATTTTTTTAATAATTAATAATAAAGAAATTATATGTAAATTGTAAATTATATATAAAGTATAAAGTATAATTGAGATAAAAGTGAAATAGTATAAGAGAAGATTATTCTCTTTTATAAATGACAATCTGAGGGGTGCCTGAGAGATTCAGTTCCGTAAACATCTGCCTTTAACTCAAGTCATGATCCTTGGGTCTTGGAATCAAGCCCTGTATCTGGCTCCCTGCTCAGTCTGGAGTCTGCTTCTCCCACTCCCTCTGATCCTTCTCCCTGCTCATGCTTCATCTCTCTCTCTCTCTCTCTCTCTCTCTCTCTCTTTCTTTCTATAAAATGGAAAACTAAACTAAACTAAACTAAACTGACAAAATGAGATCATTACTAACAAGACTCAATGACATATTGAACTCCAATACAAATAATTCCAAACAGCTAGCTAATTGTGGAATAAAAAATAAAATGCTACTTTCTAACTTCAATTTTAGTCATCTTCCCACTAATCCACACCCTTCAATCTTCCATTGGACTTTATGAAGAGCTGATTAAATACATTTGTTCCTCAGACAGTAGATAACATTGTCCAAGATTGGGGGTACCACAGAATAGAACACAGACATGAACAAGTCAGGAAGAGAAGTCTTATCAGAGGTTGGCTTTAAATAAGCAATAGCACCTGTTAGAAGGAAAAGTACTCACCACAATGAGGTGAGGGGAACAGGTGGAAAAGGCTTTGGAATGCTTCTTTCTCATTGAGATATTTAACACAGTGGAGAAAATCTAAACATAAGAGACCACAATGCAAACTAAACATGAAAATCCATAACAGACCCCAATGGTCACACTGACATTAATAGTTGCATGTTCCATGGAACAAGTGAGCTTCAGCAGGCACATCACAAAATAGCTGTTGTATGTAAGTGGACACACAAAAATTTAAAGAGAATGTCCCAGCTGAGTACAAGATTTCAAAGGCCACTCCACTGAGTCAGGAGACAAACACCAGCTGGACACGGAACTCTTTGTTCATAACAGCCTCATAATGCAGAGAGCAACAGATGGTCATATAGCAGTCATAGAACATCACAGTGAGAATTCCAATTTTGGACCCAGACATTAGTATCACGAGGAAGGCCTGTAACACGCACTTCAGAAAACATATGGAGTCAGTGAAGATGATGGAGTTGAGGAAAGATTTGGGAACTGTAGCAGAAATGAGACACATATATAAGAAGGATAAGTGTCTTAGGAAGAATTACATTAGACTGCGGAGGCATTGGTCAAAAATTGTGAGCAAATTATAATTAAATTCTCCACTATGGCCACTAGGTAGATCAGTAAGACCACAGCATATAACCTCAATAACATCTGGCTTTCAGTAAATCTCAGGAGCAAGAATTCCATTATTAGTGTTTGATTCGTTATATTTTAAAAATAAAGCCAACCTATTGAATAAAGAAAAACATTACATTAAATAACAAAATATACTTTGGATCTTTGTTTTGGAAACATGCATACTTTACCATCCTGGGATAGTTGGAAAATTTAAAATACCAAGATATCTATATTTGTAGTTTACTCAGGTATAAAAGAGCTATAAGCATAACAGTCCAATGTAACTAGACTTACATTCATTGCAAAAGATGAAAATAATTCCACTTCCCTCCCTTACTCAATACTTGAGATGGTTTTTGAGTAAATTTATTTCAGCAGGAATTGCAGAATTGGCTACATAATTCTAATTATAATAGAATGCAGATATATTTTGCATAAATATTCTAATTTATGTAAATGGCGTTGTAGGTTAGAAGTCAGGGATAAATTTTCTTTGCTGTGCAGAAGTTTTTGATCTTATGAACAATCAAAAGTTCACTTTTGCTTTTGTTTCCTTTGCCTTTGGAGATATTATACATCTATCAGAAAGGATGAATACCAACTTTTGTATCAACATGGATGGCACTGGAGGAGATTATGCTGAGTGAAATAAGTCAAACAGAGAGTTAATTATCATATGGTTTTGCTTATTTGTGAGGCATAAATAATAAGACGAAGGACATTGGGTGTTGCAGAGAAGTGAGTTGGGGGAAATGGGAGAGGGAGATGAACCAGGAGAGACTGTGAACCCTGAGCAACAAACTGAGGGTTTTGGAGCAGAGGGGGTTGGGGGATTGGGTAAGACTGTTGATGGGTATTAATGAGGACATGTATTGCATGAAGCACTAGGTGTGGTGCATACACAATGAATCTTGGAACATTGGGAAAAAAAAGCAATGAAATATATTTTTTAAGTCAAAAAAGAAGTTCTAAATAAATGCTCTGTTTGTAGAATATTGAAAATTTTTTTAAGTAATCATTAATGTTAGCTTATATTCTAATATATTGCACACTTTTCATGGAAGGACATTAAGGTTTACCCCATGTTTTTATTAAAAACCTATTTTTTGGTGAAAATGTCACCAATGAGGGCCCTGGATGGCTCAGTTGGTTAAGCATCTGCCTTCAGCTCAGGTCATGATCCCAGGATCATGATATCCCTCCTGGATTAGGGCTCCCTGCTCAGCAGGGGGTCAGATTTTGCTTCTCCCTTTGCTACTTACCCCACTCGTGCTCTATTGTATGATCTCTTTCTCTTTCAAATAAATAAAAAAATTAGAAAAGAAGATATCAATGTTATTTGCTATTCTTTTTATGCAGATATTTACCAAAAGCAAACAAACAAAAACAAAAACAAAAACAAAAAAGACAAACAAACAAACAAAAACCAAAAAATATCAGGAAGCTATTCTGGTAATTTTGCAAATTGGTTTGTGGAGTATAACAAATAGCATGGAGGACATGGGGAGTTAGAGAGGAGTAGGGAGTTAGGGGAAGTTGGAAGGGGAGGTGAACCATGAGAGACTATGGACTCTAAAAAACAATCTGAGGGATTTGAATTGACGAGTGGGTGGGAGGTTGGGGTACCAGGTGGTGGGTATTATAGAGGGCACGGGTTGCATGGAGCACTGGGTGTGGTGAAAAAATAATTAATAGTTATGCCAAAAATAAATTAAAAATAAATTTAAAAATGTATAGTACCATTTTCTTATGGGAAAGAACAAAATTTAAGACTACAAGGTATATTTTTAGCATGCAATGCTAGCAAGAATTTAATACCAAGAATAAGCAAATATTAGACATGTGAGAAATACAGAGTGTCTTCCCATTTTATTTTATTTTTTAAAAAAAATTGTTATGGTGTTATGTAAGACACCATAAAATACATCATAAGTTCTTGTGTGTCCTGCCATTTTAGACTCACACAAGACTTCTAATCCATGATCACTCACAAACTCCATTGGGGAGTTGTGTGGTCCTATATTTTTCCCTCAGATCATCCTTATCTTTCATTCTTTTTTTTTAATTATATTAGTATGTTCAGTTAGCTAACATTGAGTACATCATTGACTTTTTATGTAGTGTTCAGTGATTTATTACTTGTGTATAACACCCAGTGCTCATCACAACACATGTCCTCCTTAATACCTATTTTTAATTGTACTTTAGCATCACTTTAGTGACAATTTCTTTAGATCTCGATGCAGCCTCTTTCATCCCCTCACAATATGTGTTCTCAGTGAACACTCTAATTTAAAACAATAATAATAATAATAACTTTCCTCAACCTCTGTAAGTGAAACCCAGCCTTTTTACACAAGATTCTAATTGAGTATTAAATGTAGAAATAATTCCACCACTCCTGGAATCTTTCTCATCAGCCTTTCCCTGTTCTCAATCAGACTTCTGAGAAGTCCCTGTCCCTGAGCGCATTTCTCCTGCATTATCATTCATCTTCCCAATCATCAAATTTATAAATGATGACATGAAATATCTCTTGAATGCTAAAGGTAGTGGTAATTGATAATCATTATCCAAACTTAGGCTTTCTACCTATAAAAAAACGTTCAATCATTTAATTTCAGTGTCTTAATTATCTGAGTAATTCAGCCTCAACACAATATGCATTGGGAAAAGAGCAATAATTATTTCTTCAAGTGACAGTGAGAAAGTTTGATGGTTTCTTTGTGCCTACTCTGATGTTCCCTTTTTCCACCTGAAAAAGAAGGCTCAGACTTTCTGATAATTCTTTATGTAGTTTCTGTTACTTTTAATGTATTGATTTCTCAATGTCTTTTGAGTTCCATTCTGTTGAACGCCTAATAATCTATAATTCTGAGAAGTGCAAAATAGACATATACATTCAGTTTGACAATGCTATTTTTGTCTCACACATAAACCTAATTTCTTATTAATAAAACCAACATTTATTTTATCATCTGAGAGTCACCTCTCTGGTTTTGAAATCAGGCACAATTATTAATATTTTGTACAATCAAAAACAATTATTAAAATTTAATATGAAATTTCCTATAGATTAATATGTTTCTTTTGATTAAGTTAAATGTATAAAACCAAAAAATGCTTTTTTCATCTTACATTAGAAGATTATTGCTCTTTTTCCAAGGCATATTGTGTGGGAGGAAGTGGTAGAGGAAGAGAAAATCTCCAGCGGACTCTCCACTGACCATGGAATCTGATGCAAGACTTGATCCAGCACTTTGAAATCATAACCTGAGCTGAAATCAAGTCAGACACTCAATTCATTGAGCCACTCAAG
Organism: Neogale vison; assembly: GCF_020171115.1. Classification (NCBI taxonomy): domain Eukaryota; kingdom Metazoa; phylum Chordata; class Mammalia; order Carnivora; family Mustelidae; genus Neogale; species Neogale vison. The sequence goes on along the minus strand of NC_058091.1, from coordinate 159,560,691 downwards.
TGGCCCAATATCAAATAATTTAACATATCTAGAGGACGAAACATATATTTCTATACTCTCATGGACTTTGGACAAGGAACTCCTTGTCTAACAAAATTACTTATAAAAATGTTTTTTTTCTAATAATTTGATATCATATTGTGTTTTGAAATGTAATTATTTAATACGGGAAAATTGAATAAATGACAGAGAATAGAACATCACAGAAGAATTGAAAGGCATTATACGTTTTATTTTGATTAAAGGAAGAGTGGAATACACACACACACATAATGGAATATTATTGGATATAAAAGAGAATAAAATTGTGTAATTTACAACATGGATAATCTAGAAACTATAATGCTAAGCAAAATAATCCAATCAAGGAAAGACAAATACCATATGACTTCGGGATTAAGCAAACCACTTGTGATGAGCACCAAGTATTTTATTCAAGTGTTAAATTACTATGTAGTACAAGTAATATTACACTGTGATATATACACACTATATGTGTATAATACATACATACATAATATATATTACACACTGTATACATATAATACATGCATATGTATAAATATATACTGAACATTATATGTATGCATATATATAGCTATATATATTAACTGTATGTTAATTAACTGGAATTTGAATAAATAATTTAAAAAATAAGAATAGTGATTTTAGAAAAAGACTGATGAGAAGAGTTTCAAAGTAATTTTAGTAAAGAATGAAGTGGCAGGGGGTGGAAGTTGGGGTACCAGGTGGTGGGTATTATAGAGGGCACAGATTGCATGGAGCACTGGGGTGGTGAAAAAATAATGAATACTGTTATGCTGAAAATAAATAAATTTAAATAAATAAATAAATAAATAAAAATGATTAGATAAAAAAGAAATAAGTAAAAATAAAATAAAATAAAATAAAAAAAGCTGGCGGCATCACCCTACCTGATTTCAAGCTTTATTACAAAGCTGTGATCACCAAGACAGCATGGTACTGGCATAAAAACAGACACATAGACCAGTGGAACAGAGTATAGAGCCCAGGTATGGACCCTCAACTCTATGGTCAATTAATCTTTGACAAAACAGGAAAAAATATACAGTGGAAAAAAGACAGTCTCTTCAATAAATGATGCTGGGAAAACTGGACAGCTATATGTAGAAGAATGAAACTCGACCATTCTCTTACACCGTACACAAAGATAAACTCAAAATGGATAAAAGACCTCAACGTGAGACAGGAATCCATCAGAAAACTAGAGGAGAGCATAGGCAGTAATCTCTTCAATATCAGCCACAGCAACTTCTTTCAAGATACATCTCCAAAGGCAAAGGAAACAAAAGCGAAAATAAACTTCTGGGACTTCATCAAAATCAAAACCTTCTGCACAGCAAAGGAAACAGTCAACAAAACAAAGAGGCAACCCACGGAATGGGAGAAGATATTTGCATATGACAGTACAGACAAAAGGTTGATATCCAGGATCTATAATGAACTCCTCAAACTCAACCCACACGAAACAGACAAACACATCAAAAAATGGGCAGAAGATATGAACAGACACTTCTCCAATCAAGACATACAAATGGCTGTCAGACACATGAAAAAATGCTCATCATCATTAGCCCTTAGGGAGATTCAAATTAAAACCACATTGAGATATCACCTTACACCAGTTAGAATGGCCAAAATTAACAAAACAGGAAACAACATGTGTTGGAGAGGATGTGGAGAAAGGAGAACCCTCTTACACTGTTGGTGGGAATGCAAGTTGGTGCAGCCTCTTTGGAGAACAGTGTGGAGATTCCTCAAGAAATTAAAAATAGAGCTTCCCTATGACCCTGCAATTGCACTCCTGGGTATTTACCCCAAAGACACAGATGTCGTGAAAAGAAGGGCCATGTGTACCCCAATGTTTATAGCAACAATGGCCACGGTCGCCAAACTATGGAAAAAACCAAGATGCCCTTCAACGGATGAATGGATAAGGAAGATGTGGTCCATATACACTATGGAGTATTATGCCTCCATCAGAAATGATGAATACCCAACTTTTGTAGCAACATGGACAAGACTGGAAGAGATTATGCTGAGTGAAATAAGTCAAGCTGAGAGAGTCAATTATCATATGGTTTCACTTATTTGTGGAACATAACAAATAGCATGGAGGACAAGGGGCGTTAGAGAGGAGTAGGGAATTTGGGTAAATTGGAAGAGGAGGTGAACCATGAGGGATTATGGACTCTGAAGAACAATCTGAGGGGTTTGAAGTGGCGGGGGGGTGGGAGGTTGGGTTACCAGGTGGTGGGTATTGTAGAGGGCACGGCTTGCATGGAGCACTGGGTGTGGTGGAAAAAAAAAAATGAATGATGTTTTTCTGAAAATAAATAAATTGAAAAAAAATAATAAAATAAAATAATAAATAAGTAATTTGGGGTTTCTCTTTACACTGTTTAAAATGTTACTATATAGGGGCGCCTGGGTGGCTCAGTGGGTTAAAGCCTCTACCTTCGGCTCAGGTCATCATCCCAGGGTCCTGGGATTGAGCCCCGCATCGGCCTCTCTGCTCAGTGGGGAGCCTTCTTCCTCCTCTCTCTCTCTGCCTGCCCCTCTGCCTACTTGTGATCTCTGCCTGTCAAATAAATAAATAAAATCTTAACAAAATGAAACTATATTCTCAAGTCATAAGAAGAATCATAAAACTGCAAATAACTTGACCCTATGCCTCTAGATTCTTGTTTCATGTGTCCCCCTTCCTATCAAACTCACAATGATTTTGTTTGAGCTTCTCTGACATGTACACACTGGTATGTGTTTACCTTCTACTATCTCCAAGTTCTAAGAGGAAAAAGCGTCCTTAACATCCTATGCCTCTGGAAACTCTTTCTTTATCAAGGTATAAGGCACTTAACACAAGTTCAAATGGACCTTTATAAAGTACATGGGATTTTCCAGGATTTCAGACTTTCAGATGTGTGTAAATTTCATTTCTTAAATTCTAAACCCTTTGAGACTGCCCTCATATTCCATCTGATTTGAGAGTTAACACTACTGTCCTTTTTCTACTGAGGTAAAGGATTAGATCTCACTTGATTTCATTACAATGAGCCAACCCGCATCCCTTTAATTTTTTATTATACGTTTTTGACCATTGATGTCTAATACATTCATTTCCTTCTAAAACCTGTAACAATTTACATTTAGGTCTGCATCCACTAATTTTTAAATTGGGTCTAATAATTACAGTTAAGTTGCAATAGTGAGAATCACTAGGAGACATACTCTTTTGACTTTGGGATAAGTCATATGGTTTTTGTTTAGGTCCTTGAGCCACAAAGTTTCCTATTGATTTTTCCTTTACTCACTCCCTGGGTTTAAGCCAACTCCAGTGAGGTAACTTTCCTCCATATTCTAACTAATGAATCAAGATATCAAGATAGAAACTCTCCCAAAACTTGTATTTCCTAACATCTTTAGCAGTTGTTAAATGTCAATGACATTCTAATGAGCATGTAAGAGTCACATCTCCTTTTAGAGCTAACATAATAATGAAAATCAACAGGAATTTCTTTATTGTTGAGATGAAGTGGAGTTTATTTTCCAAATCTGATCCAGTAATATTCCATTTACCTTCTACAATATGTTTAATTGTTTATTCATTTACTTAATATTTGCTCTAAATTATTGCCTCTCTAGATATCCCAGATGACACAATTTCCAAGTTTCCTGCATCTGATTTTTGTTATCTAGGAATTTTTTATCAACACCAGAACATTCATCACAGGTTTGTTTGGATTGTATCTTTATCCTTATTCTCATATTTTTCTGATATCACCAGCACCTTTAGCAATACCATAAGGCATCCTACACACGGACAATCACTATATTAACTTTTAAATCATTTGGTCAATTTCAAAACCACTTGGAAAATTTTGATTGAAATTTAATCTAGCTCAATGTAGAGACCATAGTTATCCTAACAACACTGAGTACAATGAACATTGGAGGTGGTATATCTTTTCATAAAAACAAACAAACAAACAAAAAACCTTTAAAAATTCTATTAGCAAGTTTTGCAGTTTGAAGACATAAGTCAGTTACATGTTTTGTTAAATTCATCACTAAATACTCAATTTCCAGACCCAAATCTGTATTAGTCGGCCATTGATGCTATGTGGAAATGCCATAGACTGCATAATTTAAACAACAGAAATTATCTTCACACAGTTATGGAGTTTAAAATTTTAAGATTAAAGTATGGGCAGGGTTGTTTCTTCAGAGTTATCATTCTTTTGTTTTCCTATGGCTGCCCTCCCTCTGTCTCTTCAAATGACCATTCCCATGTGGACCAGTGCCCATTGTATTACTCTATATGTCCTATTCTCTTCTTTTAAGGACAGGAAACTGGACACCTGGGTGGCTCAGTCAGTTAAAAATCTGTCTTTGGCTCAGGTCATGATCTCAAGATCCTGAGATCAAGTCCTTTGTTTGGGGTCCCTGCTCAATGGGGAGCCTGCATCTCCCTCTCACTTTGCCCTTTGGCACCTCCCACACTATTCCCTTGGTCTGTACTCTATTTCTTTCAAATAAATAAAATCTTAAGAGAAACAGTAGTCAGATTAGATTAGGACACCTACATGTACCCATTTTAAGTAATTATTCCTTAAAAGGCCTTATTCCAAATATAGTCACCTTCTGATATTCTGATAGTTGGGAGCTAACATGCATAATTTCTGAGAATACAAATACATTCATGATATAATATAAATGAAAGTTTTTTAAAAAACACTTATGTTTCATTTTTGTTGCTGTTTATTTTTTTAACTAACATAAAATATTCTAATTTATTATGAATATATTTATTTATTTTTTCCAATTTATTTATTTTCAGAAAAACAGTATTCATTATATTTGCACCACACCCAGTGCTCCATGCAAGCCATGCCCTCTATAATACCCACCACCTGGTACCCCAACCTCCCACCCCCCTGCCACTTCAAACCCCTCAGATTGTTTTTCAGAGTCCATAGTCTCTCATGTTCACTCCCCTTCCAATTTACCCAAAATCACATACCCTCCCCAATGTCCATAACCCTACCCCCCTTCTCCCAACCACCCTCCCCCCAGCAACCCACAGTTTGTTTCATGAGATTAAGAGTCACTTATGGTTTGTCTCCCTCCCTATCCCATCTAGTTTCATGGATTCTTCTCATACCCACTTAAGCCCCCATGTTGCATCACCACTTCCTCATATCAGGGAGATCATATGATAGTTGTCTTTTTCCGCTTGACTTATTTCGCTAAGCATGAAACACTCTAGTTCCATCCATGTTATCGCAAATGGCAAGATTTCGTTTCTTTTGATGGCTGCATAGTATTCCATTGTGTATATATACCAAACCTCCTTTATCCATTCATCTGTTGATGGACATCTAGGTTCTTTCCATAGTTTGGCTATTGTGGACATTGCTGCTATAAACATTCAGGTGCACGTGCCCTTTGGATCACTGTGTTTGTATCTTTAGGGTAAATACCCAGTAGTGCAATTGCTGAGTCATAGGGCAGTTCAATTTTCAACATTTTGAGGAACCTCCATGCTGTTTTCCAGAGTGGTTGCACCAGCTTGCATTCCCACCAACTGTGTAGGAGGGTTCCCCTTTCTCCGCATCCTCGCCAGCATCTGTCATTTCCTGACTTGTTGATTTTAGCCATTCTGACTGGTGTGAGGTGATATCTCATTGTGGTTTTGATTTGTATTTCCCTGATGACGAGTGATATGGAGCACTTTTTCATGTGTCTGTTGGCCATCTGGATGTCTTCTTTGCAGAAATGTCTGTTCATGTCTTCTGCCCATTTCTTGATTGGATTATTTGTTCTTTGGGTGTTGAGTTTGTTAAGTTCTTTATAGATTTTGGACACTAGTCCTTTATCTGATATGTCGTTTTCAAATACCTTCTCCCATTCTGTCAGTTGTCTTTTGATTTTGTTATCTTTTTCCTTTGCTGTGCAAAAGCTTTTGATCTTGATGAAATCCCAATAGTTCATTTTTGCCTTTGCTTCCATTGCCTTTGGCGATGTTCCTAGGAAGATGTTGCTGCGGCTGAGGTCGAAGAGGTTGCTGCCTGTGTTCTCCTCAAGGATTTTGATGGATTCCTTTCTCACTTTGAGGTCCTTCATCCCTTTTGAGTCTATTTTTGTGTGTGGTGTAAGGAAATGGTCCAATTTCATTTTTCTGCACGTGGCTGTCCAATTTTCCCAACACCATTTATTGAAGAGGCTGTCTTTTTTCCATTGGACATTCTTTTCTGCTTTGTCAAAGATTAGTTGACCATAGAGTTGAGGGTCTATTTCTGGGCTCTCTATTCTGTTCCATTGATCTATGTGTCTGTTTTTGTGTCAGTACCATGCTGTCTTGATGATGACAGCTTTGTAATAGAGCTTGAATTCCGGAATTGTGATGCCACCAACTTTGGCTTTCTTTTTCAATATCCCTTTGGTTATTCGAGGTCTTTTCTGGTTCCAAATAAATTTTAGGATTATTTGTTCCATTTCTTTGAAAAAGATGGATGGTACTTTGATAGGAATTGCATTAAATGTGTAGATTGCTTTAGGTAGCATAGACATTTTCACAATATTTATTCTTCCAATCCAGGAGCATGGAACATTTTTCAATTTCTTTGTGTCTTCCTCAATTTCTTTCATGAGTAATTTATAGTTTTCTGAGTATAGATTCTGTGCCTCTTTGGTTAGGTTTATTCCTAGGTATCTTATGGTTTGGGGTGCAATTGTAAATGGGATTGACTCCTTAATTTCTCTTTCTTCTGTCTTGTTGGTGGTGTAGAGAAATGCAACTGATTTCTGTGCATTGATCTTATATCCTGACACTTTACTGAATTCCTGTACAAGTTCTAGCAGTTTTGGAGTGGAGTCTTTTGGGCTTTCCACATAGAGTATCATATCATCTGCAAAGAGTGATAATTTGACTTCTTCTTTGCCGATTTGGATGCCTTTAATTTCCTTTTGTTGTCTGATTGCTGAGGCTAGGACTTCTAGTACTATGTTGAATAGCAGTGGTGATAATGGACATCCCTGCCGTGTTCCTGACCTCAGTGGAAAAGCTTTCAGTTTTTCTCTATTGAGAATGATATTTGCAGTGGGTTTTTCATAGATGGCTTTGATGACATTGAGGTATGTGCCCTCTATCCCTACACTTTGAAGAGTTTTGATCAGGAAGGGATGCTGTACTTTGTCAAATGCTTTTTCAGCCTCTATTGAGAGTATCATATGGTTCTTGTTCTTTCTTTTATTGATGTGTTGTATCACATTGACTGATTTGCAGATGTTGAACCAACCTTGCAGGCCCGGGATAAATCCCACTTGGTCGTGGTGAATAATCCTTTTAATGTACTGTTGAATCCTATTGGCTAGTATTTTGGTTAGAATTTTCACGTGTGTTCATCAAGGATATTGGTCTATAGTTCTCTTTTTTGATGGGATCCTTGTCTGGTTTTGGGATCAAGGTGATGCTGGCCTCATAAAATGAGTTTGGGAGTTTTCCTTCCATTTCTATTTTTCGGAACAGTTTCAGGAGAATAGGAATTAGTTCTTCATTAAATTTTTGGCAGAATTCCCCCGGGAAGCCATCTGGCCCTGGGCTTTTGTTTGTTTGGATATTTTTAATGACTGTTTCAATCTCCTTACTGGTTATGGGTCTGTTCAGGCTTTCTATTTCTTCCTGGTTCAATTTTGGTAGTTTATATGTTTCTAGGAATGCATCCATTTCTTCCAGATTGTCAAATTTGTTGGCATAGAGTTGCTCATAGTATGTTCTTATAATAGTTTGTATTTCTTTGGTGTTAGTTGTGATCTCTCCTCTTTCATTCATGATTTTATTAATTTAGGTCATTTCTCTTTTCTTTTTGATAAATCTGGACAGGGATTTATCAATTTTATTAATTCTTTCAAAGAACCAGCTCCTAGTTTCTTTGATTTGTTCTATTGTTTTTTTGGTTTCCATTTCATTGATTTCTGCTCTGATCTTTATGATTTCTCTTCTCCTGCTGGGCTTAGGGTTTCTTTCTTGTTCTTTCTCCAGCTCCTTTAGGTGTAGGGTTAGGTTGTGTACCTGAGACCTTTCTTGTTTCTTGAGAAAAGCTTGTACCACTATATATTTTCCTCTCAGGACTGCCTTTGTTGTGTGCCACAGATTTTGAACCATTGTGGTTTCATTATCATTTGTTTCCATGATTTTTTTCAATTCTTCTTTAATTTCCCGGTTGACCCATGCATTCTTTAGATGGATGCTGTTTAGTCTCCATGTATTTGGGTTCTTTCCAAACTTCCTTTTGTGGTTGAGTTCTAGCTTCAGAGCATTGTGGTCTGAAAATATGCAGGGAATGATCCCAATCTTTTGATACCAGTTGAGTCCTGATTTATGACCGAGGATATGATCTATACTGGAGAATGTTCCATGTGCACCAGAGAAGAACGTGTATTCTGTTGTTTTGGGGGTAAAATATTCTGAATATATCTGTGATGTCCATCTGGTCCAGTGTGTCATTTAAGGCCTTTATTTCGTTGTTGATCTTTTGCTTGGATGATCTGTCTATTTCAGTGAGGGGAGTGTTAAAGTCCCCTACTATTATTTTATTATTGTTGATGTGTTTCTTTGATTTTGTTATTAATTGGTTTATATAGTTGGCTGCTCCCACGTTGATGTTCATTAGCATGGTAAATTCATTTCCACCCCCTCACTTTAAATCTGGAGGTGTCTTTGGGCTTAACATGAGTTTCTTGTAGGCAACATATAGATGGGTTTTGCTTTTTTTATCCATTCTGATATCCTGTGTCTTTTGATTGGTGCATTTAACCCATTAACATTCAGGGTAACTATTGAGAGATATGAATTTAGTGCCATTGTATTGCCTGTAAGGTGACTGTTACTGTATATTGTCTCTGTTCCTTTCTGATCTACAACTTGTAGGCTCTCTCATTGTTTAGAGGACCCCTTTCAATATTTCCTGTAGAGCTGGTTTGGTGTTTGCAAATTCTTTCAGCTTTTGTTTGTCCTGGAAGCCTTTAATCTCTCCTTCTATTTACAACGATAGCCTAGCTGGATATAGTATTCTTGGATGCATGTTTTTATCATTTAGTGCTCTGAATATATCATGCCAGGTCTTTCTGGCCTTCCAAGTCTCTGTGGATAAGTCTGCTTCCAAACTAATATTTTTACCATTATATGGTACAGACTTCTTTTTCTGGGCTGCTTTCAGGATTTTCTCTTTGTCACCAAGACTTGTAAATTTTACTATTAGGTGACGGGGTGTGGGCCTATTCTTATTAATTTTGAGGGGCGTTCTCTGAACCTCCTGAATTTTGATGCTGTTTCCTTTGTCATATTGGGGAAATTCTCCACAATAATTCTCTCCGGTATACCTTCTGCTCCCCTCTCTTTCTTCTTCTTCTGGAATCCCAATTATTCTAATGTTGTTTTGTCTTATGGTCTCACTTATCTCTCAAATTCTCCCCTCATGGTCCAGTAGCTGTTTGTCCCTCTTTTGCTCAGCTTCTTTATTCTCTGTCATTTGGTCTTCTATATCACTAATTCTTTCTTCTGCCTCATTTATCCTAGCAGTCAGAGCCTCCATTTTTTGATTGCACCTCATTAATAGATTTTTTGATTTCAACTTTAGATTTAGATTTTAGTTCTTTTATTTCTCCAGTAAGGGCTTTATATCTTCTGAGAGGGTTTCTCTAATATCTTCCATGCCTTTTTTTGAGCCCAGCTAGAACTTGAGAATTGTCTTTCTGAACTCTAGATCTGACATATTATCAATGTCTGTATTGATTAGGTCCCTAGCCTTTGATACTGCCTCTTGTTCTTTTTTGTGGTTAATTTTTCCTCCTTGTCATTTTGGCCAGATAAGAGTAAATGAAGGAACAAGTAAAATACTAAAAGGGTGGCAACAAACCCAGGAAAATATGCTTTAACCAAATTAGAAGAGATCCCAAATCATGAGGGGGGGACAGAGGGAATAAAAAGAGGTTCAGAAAGAAAGAAAGAAAAGGAAAAAAAAGAAAAGAATTAAAAAAAGAAAACAAATAAAGAAAAGTATAAAAAATAAATATATATATATATATTAGATAAACTTTCAGAAAGTAGTTGATTTTCTGTTACTAGAATTGCTGTTCTTCTTCTCTTCAATCTGCCTATGGATTTGCAGGTGTTTGCAATCTTTAGATAAGCTATCTAGCTGATCTGCTAGCTGAAGTATTCTCTGCCTGCTACTTCTCTGCCATCTTGACTCCTCCAAAAGTAGGAGATCTTAACATGCCTCTCTCAGTAACAGACAGATCATCAAAGCAGAAAATCAATAAAGAAACAAGAGCATTGAATGAGACATTGGACCAGATGCACCTCATAGATACATAAAGAACATTACACCCTAAAAACACAGAACACTCATTCTTCTCAAGTGCACATGGAACCTTCTCCAAAATAGACCACATACTGGGTCACAAATCAGGACTCAACCGATACCAAAAGACTGAGATTATTCCATACATATTCTCAGATCACAATGCTTTGAAACTGGAGCTCAATCACAAGGAAAAGTTCAGAAGGAGCTCAAACACCTGGGAGCTAAAGATCACCTTGCTTAAGAAAGATTGGATCATAGGGAAGTTCTGTTTTTAATTTCTTGAGGAATCTCCACACTGTTCTCCAAAAAGGCTGTACCAACTTGCATTCCCACCAACAGTGTAAGAGGGTTTCTCTTTCTCCACATCCCCTCCAACACATGATGTTTCCTGTTTTGTTAATTTTGGCCATTCTAACTGGTGTAAGGTGATATCTCAATGTGGTTTTAATTTGAGTCTCACTGAGGTCTAGTGATGAGGAACATTTTTTCATGTGTCTGATAATCATTTGTAAGTCTTGATTGGAGAAGTCTCTGTACATATCTTCTGCCCATTTTTTGATATGCTTGTCTGTTTTGTGTGTGTTGAGTTTGAGGAGTTCATTATAGATCCTGGATATCAACCTTTTGTCCGTACTGTCATTGCAAATATCTTCTCCCATGCCGTTTGTTGAGTCTTTGTTTTTTTGACTGTTTCCTTTGCTGTGCAGAAGCTTTTGATTTTGATGAAGTCCCAAATGTTTGTTTTCGCTTTTGTTTCCTTTGCTTTTGGAGACATATCTTGAAAGAAGTTGCAGTGGCTGATATTGAAGAGATTACTGCCTATGGTTTCCTCTAGGATTCTGATGGATTCCTGTCTCACATTAAGGTTTTTTATCCATTTTGAGTTTATCTTTGTGTATGGTATAAGAGAATGGTCTAGTTTCATTTTTCTTCATATAGCTGTCCAGTTTTCCCTGCACCATTCATTGAAGAGACTGTCTTTTTTCACTGTATATTTTTTCCTGTTTTGTCGAAGATTAATTGACCATAGAGTTGGGGATCCATATCTGGGCTCTCTAATCTGTTCCACTGGTCTATGTGTCTGTTTGTATGCCAGTACCATGCTGTCTTGGTGGTCACAGCTTTGTAGTAATGCTTGAAATCAGGTAGCATGATGCCCCCAGTTTTATTTTTGTTTTTCAACATTTCCTTAGCAATTCAGGGTCTCTTCAGTCCATACAAGTTTTTGGATTATTTGCTCCAGCTCTTTAAAGAATACCGGTGGGATTTTGATCAGATTGGCATTAAATGTATAGATTGCTCTAGGCAGTATAAACATTTTAACAGTGTTTATTCTTCTGATCCAAGAGCATGGAATGGTCTTCCATCTATTTTTGTCTTCTTCAATTTATTTTATGAGTGTTCTGTAATTCCATGAATACAGACCCTTTACCACTTTGGTTAGGTTAATTCCCAGGTGTCTTATGGTTCTTGGTGCTATAGTAAATGGAATGGATTCTCTAATTTTCCTTTCTGTATTTTCATTGTTAGTGTATAAGAAAGCCACTGATCTGCACATTGACTTTTTATCCTGCCACGTTGCTGAATTGCTGTATGAGTTCTAGTAGTTTGGGGGTGGAGTCTTTTGGGTTTTCCATATAAAGAATCATGTCATATGTGAATAAAGACACTTTGACTTCTCCTTTACCAACTTGGATACCTTTTATTTCTCTTTGTTGTCTGATTGTTGTTGCTAGGACTTCTAATACTATGTTGAGCAAGTGTGGTGAGAGTGGGCATCCTTGTCGTGTTCCTGATCTCAGTGGGAAGGCTGCAAGCTTTTCCCATTGAGGATGATATTTGCTGTGGGTCTTTCATAGATAGATTTGATGAAGTTTAGGAATGTTCCTTCTATCCCTAGACTTTGAAGCATTTTAATTAGGAATGGATGCTGGAATTTGTCAAATGCTTTTTCTGCATCCATTGCAGATGACCATGTGGTTCTTCTCTCTTCTCATATTAATTTGTTCTATCACATTGATTGATTTGCTAATGTTGAACCGTCCTTGTAGCACAGGGATGAATCCCACCTGGTCATGATGGATAATCTTTTTAATGTGCTGTTTGATCCTGTTTTCTAGGGTCTTGTTGAGAATCTTACCATCCATATTCAACAGTGATATTGTTCTGAAATTCTTCTTTTTCATAGGGTCCTTGCCTGGTTTGGATATTATGGTAATGCTGGCTTCATAGAAAGAGTCGTGTAGTTTTCCTTCTGCTTCAATTTTTTGAAACAGCTTCAGGAGAATAGGTGTTATATTTTCTTTGAATGTTCAGTAGAATTCCCCAGGGAATACTTCAGGTCCTGGGCTCTTTTTTCTTGGAGGTTTTTGATCACTGCTTTCTAGTTACTAGATATCAATCTATTCAAGTTGTCAATTTCTTTCTGGTTCAATTTTGCGAGTTTATAACTTTCAGGAATGCATCCATTTCATCTAGGTTGCTTAGCTTATTGGCCTATAACTGTTGATAATAACTTCTGATGATTGTTTCTACTTCCTTGGTGTTCGTTGTGATCTCTCCCTTTTCATTCATAATTTTATGAATTTGGGCTTTCTCTCTTTTCTTTTGGATTAGTGTGGACAATGGTTTATCAATCTTATTGATTCTTTCAATAAACCAGCTTCTAATTTCATTGATAAATTCTACTATATCCCTGGTTTCTACCTCATCAATCTCAGCTCTAATCTCGATTATTTCCCTTCTTATGTGTGGAGTTGGTTTGATTTGTTGTTGATTCTCCAATTCTTTAAGGTGTAGAGACCGCTGCTGTGTTCTGAATTTATCAGTTTTTTTGAGTGAGGCTTGGATGGCTATGTATTTCCCCCTTACGACTGCCTTGGCTGTATCCCATAGATTTTGGACAGAAGTGTCTTCATTGTCATTGGTTTCCATGAATTGTTTCAGTTCATCTTTGATCTCCTGGTTGATCCAAGCATTTTTAAGCAAGGTGGTCTTTAGCTTCCAGATGTTCGAGTTCCTTCTGAACTTTTCCTTTGAATGAGCTCCAATTTCAAAGCATTGTGATCTGAGATTATTCAGGGAATCATCTTAGTCTTTTGGTATCAGTTCAGTCCTGACTTGTGACCCAGTATGTGGTCTATTCTGGAAGAGGTTCCATGTCCACTTGAGAAGAATGAGTATTTTGTTGTTTTACGGTGGAATGTTCTGCATATATCTATTAGGTCCAACTGGTCCAGTGTGTTATTCAATGCTCTTGTTTCTTTATTCATTTTCTGCTTCAATGATATTTCTGAGAGATGCATGTTAAATCTCCTATTATTAATGTATTTATATCAATATGATTCTTTATCTTGATTAACAATTTTCTTATGTAGTTGCCTGCTCTCATATTGGGGGCATAGATATTTACAGTTGTTAGATCATCTTGGTGGATAGTCCCTTTAAGAATGATGTAGTGGGGGCACCTGCGTGGCTCAGTGGGTTAAAGCCTCAGCCTTCAGCTCAGGTCATGATCCCAGGGTCCTGGGATCGAGCCCCGCATCAGGCTCTCTGCTCAGCAGGGAGCCTGCTTCCCTTCCTCTCTCTCTGCCTGCCTCTCTGCCTACTTGTGATCTCTGTCTGTCAAATAAATAAATAAAATCTTAAAAAAAAAAAGAATGATGTAGTGTCCTTCTGTATCTCTGACTACAGTCTTTAGTTTACAATCTAATTTATCTGATTTTAGAATTGCTACTCCAGCCTTCTTTTGTGGCCCATTGGCATTAAAGATGCTTCTCCATCCCTTCACTTTCAGTCTTGGTGTATCTTTCGGTTCAAAATGGGTCTCTTGCAGACAACATATGGATCGGTCTTGTTGTTTTATCCAGTCTTCAAACCTGTGCCATTTGATGGGTGTATTTAGGCTATTCACATTGAAATTGATTATTGATAGCTACGATTTTATTGACATAGTGTTACCTTTGAAGTCTTTCTTTCTGTAGACTTTCTCTATATTTCTGTTCAATGCTATTCTTAGGATTTTTCCTCTTTTATAGAACCCCCCCCGTGATATTTCCTGCAGTGTTGGCTTGGAGGTTGCATAGTCTTTTAAGCCTTGCTGTTCATGGATTCTCTTTATCTCTCCATCCATTTTGAATGTCAGTCTTGCTGGATAAAGTATTCTTGGCTGCAAGTTCTTCTCATTTAATGCCCTGAATATATCTTGCCAGCCCTTTCTGGCTTGCCAGGTCTGTGTGGACAGGTTTGACGTTATTCTGATGGGCTTTCCTCTGTAAGCAAGGAGCCGCTTTGTTCTAGAGGCTTTCAAGAGATTATACCTACAATTATGATTCCTCCATTTGACTATCAGGTGTCTTGATGTTTCTTTGGAATCTACAATCTTGGGTGGAGACCTTTCAGCCTCTAATACTTGAATGCTGGTTCCATTCGTGAAATCCGGAAAATTTTCATGAAGAACTTGTTCCACTATCTTCTAGACTTCTTTCTTTCTCCTCTCCTTCAATCATTCCAATAATTCTGACATTGGAATGTTTCATGGCATCACTTATTTCCCTGATTCTGTTTGGGGTTTCTAACCTGTTGTTCCAGGCTTCCTTCTGATCCTTTCACTCTATCTGTTTGTACTACAGATCACTAATTCTATCTTCTGTCTCAGTTACCATAGCTTTGAGATAATTTAGATTAGATTGGAACTCATTGAGAACATTGTGAAGTTCATCCCTGGTAGCTTTCAGCTCAGCTCTAACATTGTAAATTCCTGTCTGATCCCTTTCAGTTCAGCCCTAATCAATTCTGTTTGGTCATCCATGGCTTTCTCCAACCTAGCTATTGCCTGGATAATTGTTAGCCTGAATTCTCTTTCCGACATATTGTCTATGTTCATAGCCATTAGCTCTGTTCCAGAAGGTCCATCCTCTGTGTTTTTCTTCTGTTGGGTATTCTTCCTCCTAGTCATTTTGTGAGAGATGACTGAACAGATGTTGCTGGATGTATTGACCGTGGTGCGGTCAAGGTTCACCCTGGAACACTTCTGAGCAATCAGGATTCCCCACCCATATGAGAGACAAAAGAAAAGAAAAAGAAAAAAATGAGAGAGAGTGAGACAAGAAAGAAAGGGAAGATGAAAGAGAAGGTTCAACCCAAATGGGACCCAATGTACAATTTATGAATTATATAAACAAAAACAAACAAACAAAAAATTTTATCTGATTGTTTTTCAGATATCAGTATATGACACGAGAAAAAAAAATATATGCGAATAAAGGAAGAACCTCGTCAAAAAGAACCCCAGGATTTATATACTATCAGGACATACACTAAAAAAGAGAAACAGTGGTGGAAGAAAAAGATGGGAGGGTGATTATAAATTCTCAGTGTGGGTGAGGAACGTTGTTTTAATTCTTCCTGGATATAACTTGATATCTTTGTTAAAGGACTCAACTTTCCTAAGATGAAGGGGGATTAAAAATTGGTTTACCTATAGGGGTAGTATTGATTGGGGAAAGGGGTTACTTTGAAGTTTAACTTTATATGAATATTAGAAAATAAAAATAAAAAGGAATAAGCTAGACTAAACTAAACTAAAATTTAAAAATAGAAATTAAAAAAAACAGAAACATAAAAGAAAAACACAGGTGTATGTATCAAAAAGTTCAGGTTAGAAGGATAATATATAATTTGATGTATTGGACAGCTCACTGTGATGGCAAATATGTTAAAAAATTATCTATATAAAAAAAAATGAACCAGAATAGTGGGAACGAGTTGAAAATAAAAGTAGTCCTATGAAGTAGTGGTGGTGATTCTCTTGCAGTCTTTTTTTTTTTCTTGGTTTGTTTTCTGGGGGAGGGGCCTGCCACGTGGGTTTTTAGTAAATGATGTTTCCTGAGTTAAGTTCCCCCCCAACTGAGTGGTATCTTAGGAAACTGTTTTTTTTTTTTTTTTTTCAGGCTTTTGTTCTCTGGCGGTTTGTATGTTTATTCACTTTTTTTTTTCTCTCACCTTGACCACTTTTGATGGTTTTTGTAGTTTTAGAGGAAAACAGACTGCACCCTGACCTCCCTGTCAGAGAGAAGCCTCAGTCTTGCTTCAGAGCCCAGATGAGTTCCCCCTTTGCCGCTGGCAGAGCAAGTTCAGAGTCATGGTCCCTGGGGATGCAGGATCTTTTGCTTGTATCCAAAACCATGGCAGTGGTGGCAGTCTGGGAGCTCCAGACCACCAAAGAGATTCCAAGCAGCGATCACACACTGAGATTTTCCCACTGGCCCGGGTGGGAGTGCCTGGTCTTTCTGGGTCTAAGAGTGCCCAGCTTGTGCGCACCTCATTCAGGGGTGGCTATGGGTCGCAGGCAAGCGTCTCAGGCACTGAGAACAGAGTGCAGGTCCAAAAGCACCAGGCTGGGCTTTTGCGCACCTCTGTCAGGGGAGAGGTTGGGATGCGCGTCTTAGGCTCTGAAACAATGGTGCGGATCAAAAAGCGCTGGCTGGGCCTTTGTAACTCTTTCAGAGGAGTATGAGGGATGTGCGTGCATATCTCAGGCTTTATAGCAGGGCTTCCGTGTTCTGCAGTCGGGCGTGGCTCCCATCCCCTTATAGGAGCCAGAACCCATGCAATCTCGGGTGTGCTAGCGGGTTAAGGACCAAGACCTGGTTTCGCCGCTGCACTCTGGCTCAGCGCCGGGGAGGCTGTCCTGGGACCGGGGACTTAAGCCCCTGTCCCTAGCTGCCCCGATTCCTACAATCCTCCCACCGTGATCCTTTGCTCTTTTGGCTTTCAACCAGTCTCCAAGTTAATGCTGGTCCCCAGACGCATTGCACTCTCGGATCGGGGTATTACTTTCCAACCTGTCGCCTCTGGTGTCTTGTTTATCTTCCAATATCAGTCCGCTATTCCCACTCAGCTTTACTGGCCCACTGGCATCTTCTGCCCCTGTAGAGATCCAGAGGTGTATAATTCTGATCTTAGGCTGATTTCATGGGTGATCAGAGTTCTTTGGTAGATAATCAGCTCACTTTAGGGTACAGGTTGAAAAGGCGCCTCCTCCTACTTCCCCGCCAACTTGTCCCCCCGCCCCAAGCACTCGTTCTTATATGCAACTAATGAATCAAACACTACATTAAAAATTTATGCTGGCTTTTAATTTTATTTTTTTTTATTTCGTAAAATTTATTTATTTATTTTCAATAAACTTCTGGGACTTCATCAAAATCAAAAGCTTCTGCACAGTAAAGGAAACAGTCAAAAAAACAAAGAGGCAACCCACGGAATGGGAGAAGATATTTGCATATGACAGTACAGACAAAAGGTTGATATCCAGGATCTATAATGAACTCCTCAAACTCAATCCACACGAAACAGACAAACACATCAAAAAATGGGCAGAAGATATGAACAGACACTTCTCCAATCAAGACATCCAAATGGCTATCAGACACATGAAAAAATGCTCATCATCATTAGCCCTCAGGGAGATTCAAATTAAAACCACATTGAGATATCACCTTACACCAGTTAGAATGGCCAAAATTAACAAAACAGGAAACAACATGTGTTGGAGAGGATGTGGAGAAAGGGGAACCCTCTTACACTGTTGGTGGGAATGCAGGTTGGTGTAGCCTCTTTGGAGAACAGTGTGGAGATTCCTCAAGAAATTAAAAATAGAGCTTTCCTATGACCCTGCAATTGCACTCCTGGGTATTTACCCCAAAGATACAGATGTCGTGAAAAGAAGGGCCATCTGTACCCCAATGTTTATAGCAACAATGGCCACGGTCGCGAAACTATGGAAAGAACCAAGATGCCCTTCAACGGATGAATGGATAAGGAAGATGTGGTCCATATACACTATGGAGTATTATGCCTCCATCAGAAATGATGAATACCCAACTTTTGTAGCAACATGGATGGGACTGGAAGAGATTATGCTGAGTGAAATAAGTCAAGCAGAGAGAGTCAATTATCATATGGTTTCAGTTATTTGTGGAGCGTAACAAATAGCATGGAGGACAAGGGGCGTTAGAGAGGAGTAGGGAATTTGGGTAAATTGGAAGGGGAGGTGAACCACGAGAGACTATGAACTCTGAAAAACAATCTGAGGGGTTTGAAGTGGCGGGGCCATGGGAGGTGGGGGTACCAGTTGGTGGGTATTATAGAGGGCACGGCTTGCATGGAGCACTGGGTGTGGTGAAAAAATAATGAATACTCTTTTTCTGAAAATAAATAAATTGGAAAAAGAATTAAAATATTTTAATATTTTAAAAATTTAGAAAAATGACAAAAACCTCCCACCCCCCCGCCACTTCAAACCCCTCAGGTTGTTTTTCAGAGTCCATAGTCTCTCATGGTTCACCTCCTCTTCCAATTTCCCCTAACTCCCTTCTCCTCTCTAACTCCCCATGTCCTCCATGCTATTTGTTATGCTCCACAAATAAGGTGAACTATATGATAATTGACTCCCTCTGCTTGACTTATTTCACTCAGCATAATCTTTTCCAGTCCTGTCCATGTTGCTACAAAAGTTGGGTATTCATCCTTTCTGATGGAGGCATAATACTCCATCATGTATATGGACCACAGTGGCTTTTAATTTCAAATCTCGTGAATGAAACCTGCGTTTATGTACTAGAGGCCGAAAGGTTTCCCCCCAAGATTCAAATTTAATTTAATTTTAAAATTTAATTTTCATTTAACGTCTATTTGTCTGTTATAAGGATAGATCTTCCTGTTCTCTTTCTTTTCTCTTTCATTGCAAATCATTTTCTATGTCTTTTTTTTTAAAGATTTTATTTATTTATTTGACAGACAGAGATCACAAGTAGGCAGAGAGGCAGGGAGAGAGAAAGAGGAGGAATCAGGCTCTCTGCTGAGCAGAGAGCACAATGCAGGGCTAGATCGCAGGACCCTGAGATCATGACCCTAGCCAAAGACAGAGGCTTAACCCATTGAGCCACCCAGGTATCCCATTACTTATATAGTGAATCAACTTTTGGAATGCATATAATTTTTATTTATTGAGAATTTTTAAATTTTTTTTCATTTATTTACTTTCAGCATAACAATATCATTATTTTTTCACCACACCCAGTGCTCCATGCAATCCGTGCCCTCTATAATACCCACCACCTGGTACCCCAACCTCCCACCCCCCAACACTTCAAACCCCTCAGATTGTTTTTCAGAGTCCATAGTCTCTCGTGATTCACCTCCCCTTCCAATTTACCCCAACCCCCTTCTCTCTAACTCCCCATGTCCTCCATGCTTTTTGTTATGCTCCACTAATAAGTGAAACCATATGGTAATTGACTCCTTCTGCTTGACTTATTTCACTCAGCATAATCTTTTCCAGTCCCGTCCATGTTGCTACAAAAGTTGGGTATTCGTCCTTTCTGATGGAGGCATAATTGAAAATTTTTTAAAACAGACATAAAAATGTATAATATGGGAACTTATCATTTGATATTTTAATACTTATTTTATACGACAATGGATAATTATATGTTAATTTAGTAATTCCAAATAAGAATCAGAAATCAATATAGTCATTGTAATTGTGATTAAATATAAAAAAAAGATACACCTATTAGCCATCATTTAATGTTGTGTAAGTTAATTAATTTAACTTGCATTATAAAGTCAATTTTGGCAAAAATGTTGTCAAAGTAGTCACTATAAATGTTTAAAATGGTCTACTTTTATAGCAGCAATGGCCACAGTCGCCAAACTATGGAAAGAAACTAGATGCCCTTCAACGGATGAATGGATAAGGAAGATGTGGTCCATATACACTATGGAGTATTATGCCTCCATCAGAAAGGACGAATATCCAACTTTTGTAGCAACATGGACGGGACTGGAAGAGATTATGCTGAGTGAAATCAGTCAAGCAGAGAGAGTCAATTATCATATGGTTTCACTCATTTGTGGAGCATAACCAATAGCATGGAGGACAAGGGGCGTTAGAGAGTAGTAGGGAATTTGGGTAAATTGGAAGGGGAGGTGAACCATGAGAGACTATGGACTCTGAAGAACAATCTGAGGGGTTTGAAGTGGCGGGGGGGTGGGAGGTTGGGGTACCAGGTGGTGGGTATTATAGAGGGCACAGCTTGCATGGAGCACTGGGTGTGGTGAAAAAATAATGAATACTGTTTTTCTGAAAATAAATAAATTGGGAGAAAAAAAAATGGTCTACTTTTCTTTAATTCAAAGCATACTGAATTTTTTACATTCCATAACACCTTTGGTTAACAAGATTTTAGTATATAATGAATTAATCTTAACAAATAAAATAATCTTTAAGTAGAAAAAATGTCTTTCATTAAAAAACATACACAAAAAATGAAAATTTGGGTTGCCGAGGTGGCTCAGTGGGTTAAGCGTCTGCCTTCAGCTCAGGTTATGATCTCAGAGTCTGGGATCAAGCCCCACATTCGGGGTATCGACTCAGCAGGAAGCCTGCTTCCCTTTCTCTCTCTGCCTGCTTCTCTGCCTACATGTGATCTCTGTCTGCCAAATAAATAAATAAAATCTTGAAAAAAATCAAAATTTTATAATCTATTCTAACCATTCATGGATTACCTCCAAATATACATTTTAACCCTTAGCAAAATCAGTATTGATTTGAAGCGAAGGTGAGAATTGATAATTAACCATTGTAATGTGCACTTTTGTCACTTCAGAATGACAGATATGTAATTGGACCTACAATTTTCTTATGTAGTATTTTGTAATTACATTTTCAAATATTTGGATAAAAGAGAAAGCAAATGCTTCAGCCCACTCAGCAGTTATGGTTCTTCTGCAGTCATGTTTCTGTATGCTTGTGATGCAAACCAATGCTTATCTTAAACTGAAAAAGGAAGTAAACAATAGATAATTATATATAATTTTTTAAAAGATTTTATTTTATTTATTTATTTTTATTGGGGGCTTCATTGCCATTTTATTTATTTATTTATTTATTTATTTATTAAATTTTTTTTTAAATTTTTTATAAAAATATATTTTTATCCCCAGGGGGTACAGTTCTGTGAATCGCCAGATTTACACACTTCACAGCACTCACCATAGCACATACCCTCCCCAATGTCCATAACCCCACCCCCCTTCTCCCAAACCCCATCCCCCCAGAAACCCACAGTTTGTTTTGTGAGATTAAGAGTCACTTATGGTTTGTCTCCCTCCCTATCCCATCTAGTTTCATGGATTCTTCTCATACCCACTTAACCCTCCATGTTGCATCACCACTTCCTCATATCAGGGAGATCATATGATAGTTGTCTTTCTCCGCTTCACTTATTTCGCTAAGCATGATACACTCTAGTTCCGCCCATGTTGTCGCAAAGGGCAAGATTTCATTTCTTTTGATGGCTGCATAGTATTCCATTGTGTATATATACCAAACCTCCTTTATCCATTCATCTGTTGATGGACATCTAGGTTCTTTCCATAGTTTGGCTATTGTGGACATTGCTGCTATAAACATGCAGGTGCACGTGCCCCTTTGGATCACTATGTTTGTATCTTTATTGTAAATACCCAGTAGTGTAATTGCTGGGTCATAGGGCAGTTCTATTTTCAACATTTTGAGGAACCTCCATGCTGTTTTCCAGAGTGGTTGCACCAGCTTGCATTCCCACCAACAGTGTAGGAGGGTTCCCCTTTCTCCGCATCCTCGCCAGCATCTGTCATTTCCTGACTTGTTGATTTTAGCCATTCTGACTGGTGTGAGGTGATATCTCATTGTGGTTTTGATTTGTATTTCCCTGATGCCAAGTGATATGGAGAACTTTTTCATGTGTCTGTTGGCTATCTGGATGTCTTCTTTGCAGAAATGTCTGTTCATGTCCTCTGCCCATTTCTTGATTGGATTGTTTGTTCTTTGGGTGTTGAGTTTGCTAAGTTCT
The DNA here is from genome assembly GCF_020171115.1 of Neogale vison. Classification (NCBI taxonomy): domain Eukaryota; kingdom Metazoa; phylum Chordata; class Mammalia; order Carnivora; family Mustelidae; genus Neogale; species Neogale vison. Next base: position 159,538,376 of record NC_058091.1, on the reverse strand, counting down.
TTAAGATTTTATTTTTTTGACAGAGAGAGATCACAGTAGACAGAGAGGCAGGCAGAGAGAGAGAGAGAGGGAAGCAGGCTCCCTGCTGAGCAGAGAACCTGATTCAGGACTCGATCCCAGGACCCTGAGATCATGACCTGAGCAGAAGGCAGCAGCTTAACCCACTGAGTCACCCAGGCACCCCTAGATCTATTTATTTTTCTGAAATTTTAACTTTTCTTCAAAATATATGCAATTTTTAACTCTATATTAACTCTAATGAAATATTAAGTCTAATTTAACTCTAATAAAATATTAACTCTATGAATTGTATAGTAAGTAAAAATATTTACACTTCTTTAACTTTATATTAACTCTATATTAAATAAATATTGTTTTATTATACATAAATTCAATATATTATTGCTTTCAAATGTCCATATGCAAAAATAAATATTTACTATAAGATTTATTATGATGGGGGCACCTGGGTGGCTCAGTAGGTTAAGCCTCATGACCCTGAGGTCATGATCTCAGGTTCCTGGGATCGAGTCCTGCATCAGGCTCTCTGCTCAGGAAGGAGCCTGCTTCCTCCTCTCTCTCTACCTGCCTCTCTGCATACTTGTGATCTCTCTATCTCTGTCAAATTAAAAAAATAAATTAAAAAATATTTATTATGATAAAATAAAATATCTTGGAACATTTTTCTAATCTTCCCATGCCTTCCATGTAATTAAATAAATGAAAATGAATACACACTGAAAGCACAGTGTAGTGTTATAAATGCTATTTACCAAATATTTCTGGAAATATTAAACTTGTGATGCAATCTACTATATGCTAGTTTACTTTCTCCATTATGAATTAGTTAATTTATCTTATTTGTCCTAAAAATTTGTAATCCATTAGGTTTATCTTATCTGTCCTAAAAATTTGTAATCCATTAGGTTTTTGTATATTTTTGGTAATTCTAACCATGAAGTTAAGGGCTTTCACACATATAATTACTTACTGATGGTTACTTTGGAATAAAATATGTTTTATTTTAAATGAGTGCTAGATTCCTATATCTGGCTCTTATAAGGTAGTCTAATTCAAATAACATCTATAATTCTTATCTGCATTAGAATGTGATCATTTAGATTCTTTTTTTTAAGATTTTATTTATTTATTTGACAGAGAGAAATCACAAGTAGATGGAGAGGCAGGCAGAGAGAGAGAGGGAAGCAGGCTCCCTGCTGAGCAGAGAGTCCGATGCGGGACTCGATCCCAGGACCCTGAGATCATGACCTGAGCCAAAGGCAGCGGCTTAACCCACTGAGCCACCCAGGCGCCCCGAGATTCTAACTACAAATGATGATGCATGCTTTATTTATGCTACTAAAATTTTGGTACTGATTAAATAATGCAACATTCTATGTTAACCCATGTTAATTCATAACACAAACACTCAGGAATATAAGTAGCATTGAAACAGGAAGCTATTAGTCTTAGAAACATTAGATATTAAGAAGATTACCATTAGAAAAACAATTAATTAAAATTACACAATATTTTGTGGACACTGATGCTTAATCAAACTTTGTTGCATCTCTAGACAAATGCCAAAACGGGAAATCAACAGAAGAAGAAAAAAATTCAAACATTTGTTACTTCCCATTGTATATAAAATATTTAAAAATCTAAGTATTAAAAGAAACAAAAAGAAAGTTAATACAGTATATAAACATTATATACAGTCACTTAAAATAAAATTTCAAAGAATATGAGGATATGTGTATATGTACTTTTTAAATGTGCATAACTATTGAGATTTCAAAATGAAATATTAGTCATAAATTTATGAACGTCATATTACATTATTTTTTGTAAATTATACATGTGTGTGAATGATAATAGTGGTGCAAAATATAATAAACTTTATCACTGAAAACTAAATTATTTCAACAGCTAAAAAAATTTGAAAATAATAAAAACATAACCAAACAGAACACTTACATTATAAGCCCCCTTTTTTTTCCTTCAGTGCATTCTAATGTCTCTTTCCATAAAAAGATTTATATGCTGCACATCTATATTTAGCTGTTTATAAACTAGATAATTATAGAGAATTATAAAGAAAATATATTTTAATTATTTTATTATTAATTTATTTATTTATTATCAAGAAAGAAAAGATTAGTAGGGACAAAGGGAGAAGAATAACTCTCTTTTAAAAAAATTATTTATTTGTTAGCGAGAAAGCACAGGTAGACAGAGTGGCAAGGAGAGACAGAAAGAGAAGCAGACTCCCTGGTGAGCAAGGAACCCGATGCAAGACTCAATCCCAGGATGCTGGGATCATTACCTGAGCCAAATGCAGCTGCTTAACCAACTGAGGCACCGAGGTATCCCGAGGGAGAAGAATATCAAGTATTATAAATGGAGCCTAATATGGGCCCAGATCTTATTACAGAAGAGAGTAATATATTAATAATAATAATATGTTATATATTATATATAAATATAAAACAACTATATATTTATATATAATTATACATAATAGATATAGTTTATAATAAATGAATATATAATAAATAAAATTATTGTATATTTATATAATAATAAAATATAAAATTAACTAATATAAAGTTAATATTTAATTGTTGAGATCATAAACTGAGACAAAATCAAGAGTTGGATGCCTACAGTTGTTGGTGAGGTGTTGTAGAAATGGGAGCCCTTTCACACCATTGATGGGAATGCAAAGTGGTATTGCCAAACTGAAAATTCGGAAAGGAAAATTAGAGAATCAATTCCATTTAATATAGCACCAAGAACCATAAGATACCTGGGAATAAACCTAACCAAAGAGGTAAAAGATCTGTACTTGAGGAACTACAGAACACTCTTGAAAGAAATTGAAAAAGACACAAAAGAGGGAAGGCCATTCCATGCTCTTGGATCAGAAGAATAAACATTATTAAAATGTCTATACTGCCTAGAGCAATCTAAACTGTTAATGCCATTCCGATCAAAATTCCACCAATATTCCTCAAAGAGCTGGAGCAAAAAATCCAAAAATTTGTATGGAATCAGAAGAGACTCCAAATCGCTAAGGAAATGTTGAAAAGCAAAAATAAAACAGGGGGCATCACGTTACCTGATTTCAAGTTTTACTCCAAAGCTGTAATCTCCAAGACAGCATGGTACTGGCATAAAAACAGACACATAGACCAGTGGAACAGAGTAGAGTGCCCAGATATGGACCCTCAACTCTATGATCAAATAATCTTCGACAAAACAGGAAAAAATATACAGTGGAATAAAGACAGTCTCTTCAATAAATGGTGCTTGGAAAACTGGACAGCTTTATGTAGAAGAATGAAACTTGACCATTCTCTTACACCGTACACAAAGATAAACTCAAAATGGATAAAAGACCTCAACGTGAGACAGAAATCCATCAGAATCCTAGAGGAGAACATAGGCAGTAACCTCTTCGATATCGGCCACAGCAACTTCTTTCAAGATATGTCTCCAAAGGCAAATGAAACAAAAGCGAAGATGAATTTTTGGGACTTCATCAAGATCAAAAGCTTCTGCACAGCTAAGGCAACAGTCATGAAAACAAAGCATCTACCCAAGGCATGGGAGAAGATATTTGCAAATGACAGTACAGACAAAAGGTTGATATCCAGAATCTATAAAGAACTCCTAAAAATCAACACACACAAAACAGACAATAATATCAAAAATGGGCAGAAGATATGAACAGACACTTCCCCAATAAAGACATACAAATGGCTATCAGACACATCAAAAAATGTTCATCATCACTAGCCATCAGGGAGATTCAAATTAAAACCACATTGGGATACCACCATACACCAGTTAGAATGGCCAAAATTAACAAGACAGGAAACAACATGTGTTGGAGACGATGTGGAGAAAGGGGAACCCTCTTACACTGTTGGTGGAGATGCAAGTTGGTGTAGCCACTTTGGAGAACAGTGTGGAGATTCCTCAAGAAATTACAAAGAGAGTGTCCCTATGACCCTGCCATTGCACTACTGGGTATTTACCCCAAAGATACAGATATAGTGAAAATAAGGGCCATCTGTACCCCAATGTTTATAGCAGCAATGGCCACGATCGCCAAACTGTGGAAAGAACCAAGATGCCCTTCAACAGACAAATGGATAAGGAAGATATGTTCCATATACACTATGGAGTATTATGTCTCCATCAGAAAGGATGAATAACCAACTTTTGTAGCAATATGGATGAGACTTGAAGAGATTATGCTGAGTGAAATAAGTCAAGCAGAGAGAGTCAACTATCATATGGTTTCACTTATTTGTGGAGCATAGCAAATTGCATGGAGCACAAGGGGAGATGGAGAGGAGAAGGGAGTTGAGGGATATTGGAAGGGGAGTTGAACCATGAGAGACTATGAACTCTGAAAACAACCTGAGGGTTTTGAAGGGGCAGAGGGTGGGAGGTTGGGGGAACCAGGTTGTGGGTACTATGGAGGGCACGGATTGCATGGAGCACTGGGTATGGTGCAAAAACAATGAATATTTTTACACTGAAAAGAAATAAAATAAAAATTACAAAAAATAAATTGGTCAGAAATTCAAAGTATAGTTACTTTTCCTCAGTAAATCTGAAAAAAATGAAAAGATAGCAGAAAAAATAAAATACAGAGGAATAAACTTACCGAAGGAGTTATAGACTTCTGCATTTACTACTGCAAAACGTTGAAAGAATTTAAGCAAGGTGAAAGTTAATAGGACAGTCTATGTTCAGGGATAGAAAGCATTGGCATTGTAAAAATGATCATAAAACCCATAGCACCCACAAATTAAAGATAATCCCTATCATAATCCCAATGTAATTTCCAAAAAAATAGGAATGCAATCCTGAAATTTATTTGGAAGCCTACAAGATCCTGAATAACTAAAGTAACTTGGATCAAGAAGAACAGGAAGGAGCCAATATGTCCTTCAACAGATGAATGGATAAAAAGATAAGGTTCATGTACACAATGGAATGTTACTCAGCCATCAGAAAGAATGAATACTTACATTTACATTGACATGGATTGACCTGTAGGGCATTATGCTATGTGGAATAAGTTGGTAAAAACAACCATAACAACAACAAAAAAAAAAAAAGAAAAGAAAAGAAAAGAAAGAAATGAAATGAAAAAAAAACAAACAATTTTATGGTTTCAGTCATATGTGGAATATAAGAAAAAGTGCAGAGGATCATAGGGGAAGGGAGGAAAACTGAATGGGAAGAAATCAGAGAGGGATGCAACCATGAAAAACGCTTGACTGCAGGAAACAAACTGAGAGTTACAGAAAGGAAGGTGGGGAGTGGGGGGAAGGGGGTAACTGGGTTATGGGAATTAAGGAGGGAATGCGATGTGATGAGCACGGGGTGTTATATGCAACTAATGAATCATTAAACACTATATCAAAAACTAATGATAGAAGGAAGAGTCAAGATGGCGGAGAAGTAGCAGGCTGAGACTACTTCAGCTAGCAGGAGATCAGCTAGAGAGCTTATCTAAAGATTGCAAACACCTGCAAATCCATCGGCAGATTGAAGAGAAGAAGAAGAGCAATAGTAGAAACAGAAAAACAACCACTTTCTGAAAGGTAGGACTGGCGGAGAAGTGAATCCAAAGTGACGGGAAGATAGACCCCGGGGGGAGGGGCCGGCTCCCGGCAACTGGCGGAGCAACGGAGCACAAAATCAGGACTTTTAAAAGTGTTCCGCTGAGGGACATCGCTCCAGAGGCTAAACCGGGGCGAAGCCCACGCGGGGATGGCGTGGCCTCAGGTCTCGGAGGGTCACAGAAGGATCGGGGGTGTCTGAGTGTTGCAGAGCTTGCGGGTATTGGAGCGGGAAAGCCAGCTACAGAGACAGAGCCGACAGTAAGCTCACAGCTCGGTGTTGCCTTGAACCGGTTGAAGGCTCGGTGAGCTTGGAGCGCGGCCGGAGGTTAGGCAGACGGGAGTTACTAGGAGCTGTTCGCTGAGGTCGCACTGGGGAGCGGGGCCCCGGGCTCTCAGCTTCTACTGGCCGGAGACCAGGAGGACGCCATTTTATTCCCATCCTCCGGAACTCTACGGAAAGCGCTCAGGGAACAAAAGCTCCTGAAAGCAAAGCCGAGCGGATCACTCAGCCCGGCCCCGGGTAAGGGCGGTGCAATTCCACCTGGCGCAAAGACACTTGAGAATCACTACAACAGGCCCCTCCCCCAGAAGATCAACAAGAAATCCAGGCGAGACTAAGTTCACCTACCAAGGAGTGCAGTTTCAATACTAAAGAGAGCAGCAGAATTCCAGAGGAGGAGAAAACAAACCACGGAACTCATAGCTTTCTCCCTATGACTTTTTAGTCTTGCAGTTAACTTAATTTATTTCTTTTTCATTTTTTTTCTCTTCTGCTATTTTTTTAACTTTTACCCTTTTCTTTTTTACCGTTTTTTAACTAGTTTATCTAATATATATATATATATATATATATATATATATATTATTTTTTATACTTTTCTTTATTCATTTTCATTTTTTAATTATTTTTTTTCTTTTTTTCTTTCTTTATTTTTGAAACTCTTTTTATCCCCAAATCAGAAGAGATCCCAATCTCTTCAATCTCTTTTTTTAATTCTTTTTTAAATTCTTGATTGAATTTTAATTCAATCTCTTTTTTTAATTCTTTTTTTTTCTTTTTTTCCTTTCTTTATTTTGAACCTCTTTTTATCCCCAAATCAGAAGAGATCCCAATCAGAGGAGATCCACACCCAATCGTGAGGGGGGAGAAATCCCCCCTCACGATTTGGGATCTCTTCTGATTTGGTTAAGCTTATTTTCCTGGGATTGTTGCCACCCTTTTAGTATTTTACTTGCTCCTTCATATACTCTTATCTGGACAAAATGACAAGGCGGAAAAATTCACAACAAAAAAAAGAACAAGAGGCAGTACCGAAGGCTAGGGAACTAATCAATACAGACATTGGTAATATGTCAGATCTAGAGTTCAAAATGACAATTCTCAAGGTTCTAGCCGGCTTGTAAAAGGCATGGAAGATATTAGAGAAACCCTCTCCAGAGATATAAAAGCCCTTTCTGGAGAAATAAAAGAACTAAAATCTAACCAAGTTGAAATTAAAAAAGCTATTAATGAGGTGCAATAAAAAGGGAGGCTCTCACTGCTAGGATAAATGCGGCAGAAGAATGAATTAGTGATATAGAATACCTAAATGACAGAGAATAAAGGAGCTGAGCAAAAGAGGGACACACAGCTACTGGACCATGAGGGGAGAATTCGAGAGATAAGTGACACCATAAGACAGAACAACATTAGAATAATTGGGATTCCAGAAGAAGAAGAAAGAGAGAGGGGAGCAGAAGGTATACTGGAGAGAATTATTGGGGAGAATTTCCCCAATATGGCAAAGGGGACGAGCATCAAAATTCAGGAGGTTCAGAGAACGCCACTCAAAATCAATAAGAATAGGCCCACACACCGTCACCTAATACTAAAATTTACAAGCCTTAGTGACAAAGAGAAAATCCTGAAAGCAGCCAGGGAAAAGAAGTCTGTAACATACAATGGTAAAAGTATTAGATTGGCAGCTGACTTATCCACAGAGACCTTGAAGGCCAGAAAGAGCTGGCATGATATTTTCAGAGCACTAAACGAGAAAAACATGCAGCCAAGAATACTATATCCAGCTAGGCTATCATTGAAAATAGAAGGAGAGATTAAAAGCTTCCAGGACAAACAAAAACTGAAAGAGTTTGCAAACACCAAACCAGCTCTACAGGAAATACTGAAAGGGGTCCTCTAAGCAAAGAGAGAGCCTACAAGTGGTAGATAAGAAAGGAATAGAGACAATATACAGTAACAGTCACCTTACAGGCAATACAATGGCACTAAAATCATATCTCCCAACAGTTACCCTGAATGTTAATGGGCTAAATGCCCCAATCAAAAGAAACAGGGTATCAGAATGGATAACAAACAAAAGCCATCTATATGTTGCCTCCAAGAAAATCATTTTAAACCCGAAGACACCTCCAGATTTAAAGTGAGGGGATGGAAAAGAATTTACCCTGCTAATGGACATCAGAAAAAAGCAGGAGTGGCAATACTTATATCAGATAAATTAGATTTTAAGCCAAAGACAATAATAACAGATGAGGAAGGACACTATATCATACTCAAAGGGTCTGTACAACAAGAAGATCTAACAATTTTAAATATCTATGCCCCCAAAGTGGGAGCAGCCAACTATATAAACCAATTAATAACAAAATCAAAGAAACACATCAACAATAATAAAATAATAGTAGGGGACTTTAACACTCCCCTCACTGAAATGGACAGATCATCCAAGCAAAAGATCAACAGCAAAATAAAGACCTTAAATGACACACTGGACCAGATGGACATCACAGATATATTCAGAACATTTCACCCCCAAAAAAACAGAATACACATTCTTCTCTGGTGCACATGGAACATTCTCCAGAATAGATCACATAGTCGGTCCTAAATCAGGACTCAACCGGTATCAAAAGATTGGGATCATTTCCTGCGTATTTTCAGACCACAATGCTCTGAAGCTAGAACTCAACCACAACAGGAAGTTTGGAAAGAACCCAAATACATGGAGACTAAACACCATCCTTCTAAAGAATGAATGGGTCAACCGGGAAATTAAAGAAGAATTGAAAAAAATCATGGAAACAAATGATGATGAAACCACAACGGTTCAAAATCTGTGGCACACAACAAAGGCAGTCCTGAGAGGAAAATATATAGTGGTACAAGCTTTTCTCAAGAAACAAGAAAGGTCACAGGTACACAACCTAACCCTACACGTAAAGGAGCTGGAGAAAGAACAAGAAAGAAACCCTAAGCCCAGTAGGAGAAGAGAAATCATAAAGATCAGAGCAGAAATCAATGAAATAGAAACCAATAAAACAATAGAACAAATCAACGAAACTAGGAGCTGGTTCTTTGAAAGAATTAATAAAATTGATAAACCCCTGGCCAGACTTATCAAAAAGAAAAGAGAAAGGACCCAAATAAATAAAATCATGAATGAAATAGGAGAGATCACAACCAACACCAAAGAAATACAAACTATTATAAGAACATACTATGAGCAAATCTACGCCAACAAATTTGACAATCTGGAAGAAATGGATGCATTCCTAGAAACATATAAACTACCGAAATTGAACCAGGAAGAAATAGAAAGCCTGAACATACCCATAACCAGTAAGGAGAGTGAAACAGTCATTAAAAATCTCCAAACAAACAAAAGTTCAGGGCCAGACAGCTTCCCGGGGGAATTCTACCAAAAATTTAAAGAAAACTAATTCCTATTCTCCTGAAACTTTTCCAAAAAATAGAAATGGAAGGAAAACTTCCAAACTCATTTTATGAGGCCAGCATCACCTTGATCCCAAAACCAGACAAGGATCCCATCAAAAAAGAGAGCTATAGACCAATATCCTTGATGAACAGAGATGTGAAAATTATTATTTTTTTCCCAATTTATTTATTTTCAGAAAAACAGTATTCATTATTTTTTCACCACACCCAGTGCTCCATGCAACCGTGCCCTCTATAATACCCACCACCTGGTACCCCAACCTCCCATCCCCCCACCACTTCAAACCCCTCAGACTGTTTTTCAGAGTCCATAGTCTCTCATGGTTCACCTCCCCTTCCAATTCACCCAAATTCCCTACTCCTCTCTAATGCCCCTTGTCCTCCATGCTATTTGTTATGCTCCACAAATAAGTGAAACCATATGATAATTGACTCTCTCTGCTTGACTTATTTCACTCAGCATAATCTCTTCCAGTCCCGTCCATGTTGCTACAAAAGTTGGGTATTCATCCTTTCTGATGGAGGCATAATACTCCATAGTGTATATGGACCACATCTTCCTTATCCATTCATCCGTTGAAGGGCATTTTGGTTCCTTCCATAGTTTGGCGACTGTGGCCATTGCTGCTATAAACATTGGGGTACAGATGGCCCTTCTTTTCACGGCATCTGTATCTTTGGGGTAAATACCCAGGAGTGCAATGGCAGAGTCATAGGGAAGTTCTATTTTTAATTTCTTGAGGAACCTCCACATGTTCTCCAAAGAGGCTGCACCAACTTGCATTCCCACCAGCAGGGTAAGAGGGTTCCCCTTTCACCACATCCCCTCCAACACATGTTGTTTCCGGTCTTTGCTAATTTTGGCCATTCTAACTGGTGTAAGGTGATATCTCAGTGTGGTTTTAATTTGAATCTTCCTGATGGCTAGTGATGATGAACATTTTTTCATGTGTCTGATAGCCATTTGTATGTCTTGATTGGAGAAGTGTCTGTTCATATCTTCTATCCATTTTTTTGATATGAATGTCTGTTTTGTGTGTGTTGAGTTTGAGGAGTTCATTAGATCCTGGATATCACCTTTTGTCTGTACTGTCATTTGCAAATATCTTCTCCCATTCCATGGGTTGCCTCTTTGTTTTTTTGACTGTTTCCTTTGCTGTGCAGAAGCTTTTGATTTTGATGAAGTCCCAAAAGTTTATTTTCGCTTTTGTTTCCTTTGCCTTTGGAGACGTATCTTGAAAGAATTTGCTGCGGCTGATATCGGAGAGATTACTGCCTATGTTCTCCCCTAGAATTCTGATGGATTCCTGTTGAGATATTTTATCCATTTTGAGTTGATATTTGTGTATGGTGTAAGAGATTGGTCTTGTTTCATTCTTCTACATATAACTGCCCAGTTTTCCCAGCACCATTTATTGAAGAGACTGTCTTTTTTCCACTGTATATTTTTCCTGTTTTGTCGCAGATTATTTGACCATAGAGTTGAGGGTCCATTTCTGGGCTCTCTACTCTGTTCCACTGGTCTATGTGTCTGTTTTTATGCCAGTACCATGTTGTCTTGGTGATCACAGCTTTGTAGTAAAGCTTGAAATCAGGTAACGTGATGCCCCCAGTTTTATTTTTGTTTTTCAGCATTTCCTTAGTGATTCAGAGTCTCTTCTGGTTCCATACAAATTCCTTGATTATTTGCTACAGCTCTTGAAAAATATTGGTGAATTTTGATCGAAATGGCATTAAAAGTATAGGTTGCTCTAGGAAGTATAGACATTTTAACAATGTTTATTCTTCCAATCCAAGATCATGGAATGGTCTTCCATCTTTTTGTTTCTTCTTCAATTTCTTTCATGAGTGTTCTGTAGTTCCTCTAGTACAGATCCTTTACCTCTTTGGTTAGGTTTATTCCCAGGTATCTTATGGTTCTTGATGCTATAATAAATGAAATCGATTCTCTAATTTCCCTTTCTGTATTTTCATTATTAATGTATAAGAAAGCCACTGATTTCTGCACATTGACTTTTTTATCCTGCCATGTTGCTGAATTGTTTTATGAGTTCTAGTATTTTGGGGGTGGAGACTTTTGGGTTTTTCATATAAAGAATCATGCCATCTGTGAAGAGAGAGTTTGACTTCTTCATTGCCAATTTGGATACCTTTTATTTCTCTTTGTTGTCTGATTGCTGTTGCTAGGACTTTTAATACTATGTTGAACAAGAGTGGTGAGAGTGGGCATCCTTACCGTGTTCCTGATTCAATGGGAAGGCTGCGAGCTTTTTGCCATTGAGAATGATATTTGCAGTGGGTCTTTCATAGATAGATTTGAGGAAGTTCAGGAATGTTCCCTCTATCCCTATACTTTGAAGCGTTTTAATCAGGAACGGATGTTGGATTTTGTCAAATGCCCTTTCTGCATCAATTGAGAGGACCATGTGGTTCTTCTCTCCTCTTTTATTAATTTGTTGTATCACATTGATTGATTTGAGAATGTTGAACCATCCTTGTAGCCCAGGGATGAATCTCACCTGGTCATGCTGGATAAACTTTGTAATGTGCTGTTGTATACTGTTTGCTAGGATCTTGTTGAGAATCTTAGCATCCATATTCATCAGTGATATTGGTCTGAAATTCTCCGTTTTGGTAGGGTCTTTGTCTGGTTTCGGGATCAGAGTATTGTTGGCTTCATAGAAAGAGTCTCTAAATTTTCCTTCTGCTTCAATGTTTTGAAACAGCTTCAGGAGAATAGGTGTTATTTCTTCTTTCAACGTTTGGTAGAATTCACCAGGGCATCCATCAGGTCATGGGCTCTTGTTTTTTGGGAGGTTTTTAAGCACGGCTTCAATCTCGTTACTAGATATCAGTCTATTTTGGTTGTCAATTTCTTCCTGGTTCAATTTTGGTAGTTTATAGTTTTCCAGGAATGCATCCATTTCATCAAGGTTGCTTAGCTTATTGGCATATAACTGTTGATAATAACTTCTGATGATTGTTTCTACTTCCTTGGTGTTCATTGTGATCTCTCCCTTTTCGTTCATAATTTTATGAATTTGGGCTTTCTCTCTTTTCTTTTGGATTAGTGTGGCCAATGGTTTATCAATTTATTGATTCTTTCAAAAAAACAGCTTCTAGTTTCATTGATACGTTCTACTGTATCTCTGGTTTCTACCTCATTATCTCTGCTCTTATCTTGATTATTTCCTTTCTTATGTTTGAGTTGGTTTGATTTGTTGTTGATTCTCCAGTCTTTAAGGTGTAGAGATAACTTATCTGTTCTGGTTTTTCAATTTTTTTTGAAGGAGGCTTGAATGGCTATCTATTTCTCCCTTAGGACTGCCTTTGCTCTTTCGTATAGGTTTTGGAACAAAGTGTCTTCATTCTCATTGGTTTCCATGAATTGTTTCACTTCAACTTTGATCTCCTGGTTTAACCAAACATTCTTAAGCAAGGTGGTCTTTAGCTTCCAGGTGTTCAAGTTCCTTCTGAACTTTTCCTTGTGATTGAGCTCCAATTTCAAAACATTTTGATATGAGAATATACAGGGAATCATCTGTCTTCTGATATTGATTGAGTCCTGATTTGTGACCCAGTATGTGGTCTGTTCTGGAGAAGGTTCCATTGTTTTAGGGTGGAATGTTCTGTATATATCTGTGAGGTCCATCTGCCCCAATGTGTTATTCAATGCTCTTGTTTCTTTATTGATTTTCTGCTTTGATGATCTGTCTATTTCTGAGAGAGACGTGTTAATATCTCCAACTATTAATGTATTCATAGCAATAAGATTCTTTATTTTGATTAAAAGTTTTCTTATGTAATTGGCTGCTCCCATATTGGGGGCCTAGATATTTACAATTGTTAGATCATCTTGGTGGATATTCCCTTTAATAATGATGTTGTGTCCTTCTGTATTTCTGAGTGCCGACTTGAGTTTAAAATCGAATTTATCTGATATGAAAGTAGTTACCCGGGCCTTCTTTTGAGGCCCACTGGTATGCAAGTTTCTTCTCCAACCCTTTACTTTCAGTCTGGGTGTATCTTTAGGTTCAAAATTGGTCTCTTGTAGACAACATATGGAAGGTTCCTGTCGTGTTATCCAATCTACACCCTGTGTGGTTTTATGGAATTGTATTCAAAACACACACATATAAATAAATACAAAATCAGGTAGAGATTCAGGGTTAGCATTTTTTTAAGACTTTATTTATTTGACAGACAGAGATCACAAGTAGGCAGAGATGCAGGCAGAGAGAGGAGGAAGCAGGCTCCCTGGCTAGCAGAGAGCCCGATGCGGGGCTCCATCCCAGGACCCTGAGATCACGACCTGAGCTGAAGGCAGAGGCTTTAACCCACTGAGCCACCCAGGCGCTCCACAGGGTTAGCATTTATATTGACTATTTTGGAGTCCCAAAGAGTGCCACCTAAGACTTTCAGGAAAGTGAAATGTGTTCGCAGTGTGTTGCTCTCAAATAATGTTTGGAAGAGTGATATGCCCTTAATAAAATCCTCCCCAGACCCTTCGTCCCATTCCCCATTCCCTTCCTTGTGTTGTCTTTCTACAGAGTACTTACCACCATCCATACAGTATGTGTTTGTATTTCCTTTCTCTCCTGTGGGGATACAGAGATAATATGGGAGCAGGGAACTCTGTCAATCTTATTTATTGCTACATCTCTAGCTCTTGGAACACGAGTGAATATTATTAGCAAAGATCACAAAACTTAAAATTATTAACCTCCAAACCTGAAAATACTATAGTCATTGAATTTCCATTAGTCTTTCTGATAATCCAAACTTCAAGGTCATGGTGCATAATACAGATCACTAACAGTTAGCATTATGCTATTGATTATAACAAAAGAATTCTTTAAGAGAAACATTCAAGTATTTTAGGATTCCATACAGGTGGGTGTTTCATTTTCCTCAGTCAATACCACAGATTTATTTATGGCATGTACAAATAGATATAGAAGTAGTTAAAAACTTCAAATTTATCAATGCTTCTGTACTGCCTGGAGAGAAGAAGAAGTCATAACTTTTTTTCTTTTTCTTTTTCCTTTTTTATTTAGATTTTATTTATTTATTTGACTGACAGAGATCACAAGTAGGCAGAGAGGCAGGCAGAGAGAGAGAGAGAGGAAGAAGCAGGCTCCCTGCTAAGCAGAGAGCTTGATGTAGGGCTCAATCCCAGGACTCCAGGATCATGGCCTGAGCAAAAGGCAGAGGCTTTAGCCCCCTGAGCCACCCAGGTGCCCCTCTTTTTTTTTTCTTTTTTTTTTTAATTATTTTTTATTATTATTTATTTTCAGCATAACAGTATTCATTATTTTTGCACCACACCCAGTGCTCCATGCAATCCGTGCCCTCTCTGGTACCCCAACCTCCCACCCCCTGCTACTTCAAACCCCTCAGATTGTTTTTCAGAGTCCATAGTCTCTCATGGTTCACCTCCCCTTCCAATTTCCCCCAACTCCCTTCTCCTCTCTAACTCCCCCTTTTCTTTTTTCTTATCCTGAGGCAAGGTTGGCAAATTTACTTTAATAACTAAAAATTCATATGGATTATTTCATGTCACTGATAGATCAGGTGGATTTTAATGCCCGGAAAGGGATATTCTCAGTCAATATAAGTTTTTCCTTTTTTTTTTTTTTTTTTTTTTTTTTACAGAAAGCAGTGCATATCTTCCTAGTGGGTCTGGAGATGATTGTGCTGAAGATGCCATGCATTTAATATAAATAATTAGGTAATGCCTGAAATTTAGAGAAGAATATCAGATCAACATAGCCTTAATCCTACTCAGCACAGAATAAGAAATTGTAAAATATCTCTCACCAGACATTAACTACATGTGTGACATTGAAAACTCCCAAGGCATTTTTTGATGCTGTGTGAGAATCTCTGCCACTTACAGATGCATATAAGGTATATAACTCTATCTCCCCCAGCGTTCCAAAAATAAAATCACAGAGATAGGCCTGTAGGGTACAGGGAAAACATAAATACCTTACTGAGACTAACATCCATGACTCATAGTGATGATTATTTGTGACCATATCACTGGGAATAACACACTAATATATTTGGTTCTTGCTTTGGGAAAGATTAGACCAAGTATGAGCACTGCTTAAAGGTGGATTATAGAAAGCCAACTCTGGAGCCATCAATTTCAGAATTAGTTCACAACATTATGTTTAAAAAGTATGGGACAACTGGGTGGCTCAGTCATTAAGCATCTGCCTTCAGCTCAGGTCATGATGCCAGGGTCCTCGGATCAAGGCCTGCATCTGACTCCCTGCTCAGTGAGAAGCCTGTTTCTCCCTTTCTCACTCCCCCGCTTGTGTTCTCTCTCTTGCTGTGTCTCTCTGTGTCAAATAAATAAAATCTTAATAAATAAATAAATAAACAAATAAATAATTGTCTTCAATATCTTCAATAGACATTTATTTTTAAAATACAAATATAAAGCTATCATCAGGAGAAATACTGTGTCTTATTCCAAGAGAATTCAGCATAGATTTTTGTATAATGTATGTATAAAATAAACATAACTAATTTAATTGCACTTGTTTTATGCCCCCCCAAAAAAACCTATTTGTATATTCTGAAAGTCATGTGTAGTTTGCTTGACAAGAGGTCATACTATGAGGGTCTGTATGAGTAAAATATTGACATATTTTTATTGAATTTTCACCTTGTATGCTCATTAGAAATTAAATATTTCAAAAACTCTTTGGTGTATAATACTTTTCATATTCTCATAAGTATACAATTTTATTTTGTATTTCCATATCTCTGTTAGTCGGCCAATCTCTTCTTTGTGGGCTTCCAGGAGAATGTACTCATCCTTGCCAATAGCTTGAATATGCAAGGCTGCCACAGATTACCTCCTAGATACAATGGGAAAACTATGCCACCTACCTATGTATCTTCATTGGACCCACATAGGAAAATTTAATCAGAATAGAAAGAGTTGAGAAAAATAAAAATGTAAAAAAAGAAAATATACCTCTATAATCTTTCTCTAAACTTTTATTCAATGTAAATTTATTTGGCATCTGCCAGACACTGTATTTGGTAAGAAATAGTAATGAATGCAATCAAGATTTCACTTTAAGGAAATAACAGTACACTCAGAAAATATGCATCCATGTACAAAATACCTCAAGATACATATATACATGGAGATAATCACAGTAAAAACAGAATTATTGGGATGCATGGGTGGCTCAGTGGGTTAAGCTGCTGCCTTTGGCTCAGGTCATGATCCCAGGACTCTGGGATCATGTCCTGTGTTGGGCTCCCTTGCTCAGCAGAGAGCCTGTTTCTCTCTCTGCCTCCGCCTGTCTCTCTGCCTGCTTGTATGCTCTCTCTCTCTCCCTCTTTCTCTCTGACAAACAAATAAATAAAATCTTAAAAAAAAAACAGAATTATTCAAATTTGTTAAAGCACCAGTACATCAAGGTCTACATCTCCTGGAGCAGAGGAGATTTAATTATAAAAAGTCTAGTTCAGTAGAAGAGGAATAAAAAAAACAAACAAATATAAACAGTATATATATATAGATAGATAGATATAGATATTTATATAGATCTATCTAGCTCTAGATCTAGATATATCGATATATCTTGATCTATATTGATGTTGATATCTATCTATATAACATTTAATGAATTTACTTAGTTATTTAAAATTAACAAAATACATATAAATTTCCAAATCCTGGATTAAACTGATGAAATACAAAGTAAAATGAACTCTTATCAAGGAGTTCAAGAACGGTAATTCATTATTAGACACATATTATCAATAAGATATGATAATGTATGTGTATAGTACAATGAAAATTCAAATATAGTTCAAGTATTAAGTCTAAGAGTGAAGTCAAGGAGGGCTTCTTCGAAAAGATAACACCACTATCATAATGAGCATTTCTGTGTTTCCAGTCCTTATGGATCTTTTTATTTTTTAAGTGTGGTACATCTAATAACTCCTATTTCTCATACGGCAATTTGGAGTTTAAAAAAATCCCAACAATTTGAATATAAATATATATTTATATATATAGATATATATCATATTTTTACTATCTTAGACATATTTTGCTTAATTATTTCTTATACTGATGTTAATTAAAAAAATAAATAAATGTAGAGAGAGACAGAATTGTAACCTTTAATTGAAAAGACAAAATTTTTAAAAAAAAGGAATCTAAAACGAGTCTCTAGTTATGATTTAATATCCTCAAACATGACTACATGATAGTCATATTGCCCCCTTTTGGATATGATATAAAATATCTT
The DNA here is from genome assembly GCF_020171115.1 of Neogale vison. Classification (NCBI taxonomy): domain Eukaryota; kingdom Metazoa; phylum Chordata; class Mammalia; order Carnivora; family Mustelidae; genus Neogale; species Neogale vison. The sequence goes on along the minus strand of NC_058091.1, from coordinate 159,520,704 downwards.
TATCATGATCTATATTTAGGGGGAAAATGATGTAATGATTAAGGCGAGGAATGCCACATAGACTAGATTTAATTGTTAAACCAATATAAAATCATAAGTTCTACCATCATTTATAAATTTTGTTACTTGTAAAATTGTTTAGTTGAAATATAATTTGCATGAAATATAAAACATTATCGTGGGGAGGGGGACAAGATGGCAGGGTAGTAGGAAGAGGCGCCTTTTCAGCCTTACCCCAAAGTGAGCTGATTACCTACCAAAGAACTCCAGTCACCCATGAAATCAGCCTGAGATCAGAATTATACACGTCTGGATCTCTACAGGGGCAGAAGACGCCGTGGGCAGGTAAAGTGGAATGGGAACTGTGGACTGATATCGGAAGATAAACCAAAGGGGGAGAGAGCCACCAGAGGCGACTGGTGGGAAAGTAATACCCCAATACGGGGGAGAGTGCCCTGTGCCTGGGGACCAGCATTAACTTGGAGACTGGTTGAAAGCACTCCAAAAGAGCAAAGGATCATGGGGGAAATTGTGGGAATCGGGGAGGCTATGGACAGGGGCTTAAGTCCCCAGTCCCAGATGGCCTCCCCGGCGCTGAGGCAGAGAGAGTGCGGCGGAGAAACCGCTCTTGGTCCCTAAGCCGCCAGCACTCCCGAGAATGGGTGCGTTCTGGCTCCTGTGAGGGGATGGGAGCCGCACCGGTCTGCAGAACCTGAGCTAGCCCTACCACAAAGCTTGAGATATGCGCGCACGTCCCTCATGCTCCCCTGAGTTACAAAGGCCCAGCCCGCGCTCTTTGACCTGCGCCATTGTTTCAAAACCTAAGCTGCATGCCCCAAACTCTTCCCCTGACAGAGGCGCGCAAAAGCCCAGCCTGGGGCTTACGGACCAGCGCCCCGTTCTCAGTGCCCCAGACGTGTGCCCGACCCATAGCCACCTCTGAAGAGAGGTACGGGCAAGCCGGGCACTCCCAGCCCCGGCCAGCAGCAAAATCTCAGTGTGCGACTGTTGCTTGGAACCTCTCTGGCAGTCGGGAGCCCCAGACAGCCGCCAATGCCTCGGCTTTGGGTACAAGCAAAAGATCCTGTGCCCCCAGGGTCTGCAACTTGGAACCTCCTCTGCCAGCGGCCAAGGGGGAATTTATTCAGCTTCTGCACCCAGACTGAGGCTTCTCTCTGAGAGGGAGATCAGGTTGCGGTTTGATTTCTTCTAATACTACAAAAACCATCAAAGGCAAGGTGAGAGGAAAAAAAGTGAACAAGCATAAAAACCGCTTTTTATGCCTAAAAGCCTGAAAAAAAAAAACAGTTTATCCAGAGCCCACCCCCTTGAGGGGGGCAGGAGGACTCAACTCAGGAAACAACATTGACTGACAACACACGTGGCAGGCCCCTCCCCCAGAAAACAAACCAAGAAAGAAAAAAAAAAAAAAAAGGACTACAAGAGAACAACCACTACTTCATAGGAAAACTTGTATTGTTCACTCATTTTCACTATTCCGGTTCATATTTTTTTTTTACACATAGGTAATTTTTTAAACTATTTACCATCACAGCAAGCTGTACAGTACATCAATTTCAATAATACCTTTCTAACCTGAACTTTTTGATACATACACCTATGTTTTTCTTTTGCATTTTTATTTTTTGAATTCCTTTTTTAAAATTTTAGTTTAGTTTAGTCTAGTTTATTCCTTTTTATCTTTATCTTCTAATATTCATATAGAGTTAAATTCAAAATAATCTCCTTTCCGCAATCAATAATACCTCTATAGGTAAACCAATTTTTAATCCCTTTTATCTTAGGAGAGTTGAGTCCTTTAACAAAGATATCAAGATACATCCAGGAAGAATCAAAATAAACTTCCTCGCACACACTGAGAATTTATAAGAACTCTCCCATCTTCTTCCACCAGTGTTTCGGTGTTTTATGTGTTTGTCCTGATAACATATAAATTTTACACTTGTGGTTCTTTTTGACGAGGTTCTTTCTTTACTTGCATATATATATTTTTTCTCTTGCCATATACTTGTATCAGACTGTTTATCTCTTTTTGTTGGTCTACTTCATAAATCTTACCTTGGGGCCCATCTGGGCTGAACCTTCTTTTTCATATTCCCTTTCTTTCCTGTCTCTGTCTCTCTCTCTTTTTTTTCTTTTTATTCTTCTTCTTTTCTTTTTTTCTTTTTCTTTTCTTTTGTCTCTCGTTTGGGTGGGGAATCCTGATTGCTCAGAAGTGTTCCAGGGTGCACCTTGACTGCACCAGAGTTGATACATCCAGCTACATCTGTTCACTCATCTCCCACCAAAATGACTAGGAAGAGGAATGCCCAACAGAAGAAAAATACAGAGGATGGACCTTCTGCAACAGCGCTAATGGCTATCAACATAGACAATATGTCGGAAAGAGAATTCAGGCTAACAATTATCCAGGCAATATCTAGGCTGGAGAAAGCCATGGATGACCAAACAGAATTGATTAGGGCCGAACTGAAAGCGACCAGACAGGATGTTCATAATGTTAGGGCAGAGCTTAAAGCTACGAGGGAGGAGGTTCACAATGTCCTCAATGAGTTCCAATCTAATCTAAACTCTCTTAAAGCTAGGGTAACTGAGACAGAAGATAGAATTAGTGATCTGGAAGACAAACAGATAGAGAGAAAGGATCAGGAGGAAGCCTGGAACAAACAGCTTAGAAACCACGGAAACAGAATCAGGGAAATAAATGATGCCATGAAGCATTCCAACGTCAGAATTATTGGAATCCCTGAAGGGAAGGAGAAAGAAAGAAGTCTAGAAGATATCGTGGAACAAGTCCTTCATAAACATTTTCCCAATATCATGAATGGAACCAGCATTCATGTACTAGAGGCTGAACAGTTTCCACCCAAGATTATACATTCCAAAAAAAAACATCACGACAACTGATAGTCAAATTGAGATATTATAATTGTATGCATAATCTCTTGAAAGCTGTCAGGGCAAAGAGGCTCCTTACTTACAGAGGAAAGCCCATCAGAATAATGGCAGACCTGTCCACAGAGACCTGGCAAGCCAGAAGAGGCTGGCAAGTGTTATTCAGGGCACTAAAAGAGAAGAACATGCAGCCAAGAATACTTTATCCAGCAAGACTGACATTCAAAATGGATGGAGAGATAAAGAGTTTTTAAGACGGGCAAGGCTTAAAAGACTATGCAACCACCAAGCCGACACTGCAGGAAATATTAAGGGGGGTTCTATAAAAGAGGAAAAATCCCAAGAGTAGCATTGAACAGAAATATAGAGACAGTCTACAGAAAGAAAGACTTCAAAGGTAACTCGATGTCAATAAAAACGTATCTATCAATCATCACTTTCAATGTGAATAGCCTAAATGCACCCATAAAACGGCACAGGGTTGCAGACTGGATAAAACGACAGGACCCATCCATATGTTGTCTACAAGAGACCGATTTTGAACCTAAAGATACACGCAAACTGAAAGTGAAGGGATGGAGCAGCATCTTTCTTGCCAATGGGCCTCCAAAGAAGGCTGGGGTAGCAATTCTCATATCAGATAAATTGGACTTCAAAATAAAGACTGTAGTCAGAGATACAGAAGGACACTACATAATCCTTAAAGGGACTACCCACCAAGATGATCTAACAATTGTAAATATCTATGCTCCCAATATGGGAGCAGCCAATTACTTAAGAAAACTGTTAATCAAGATAAAGAGTCATATTGATATGAATACACTAATCGTAGGTGATCTTAACACGCCTCTTTCAGAATTAGACAGATCATCGAAGCAGAAAATCAATAAAGAAAAAAGAGCATTGAATGACACATTGGACCAGATGGACATCATAGATATATACAGAACATTCCACCCTAAAACAACAGAATACTCATTCTTCTCAGGTGCACACAGAATCTTCTCCATAATAGACCACATACTGGGTCACAAATCAGGACTCAACCGATACCAAAAGACTGAGATGATTCCCTGCATATTCTCAGATCACAATGTTTTGAAACTGGAGCTCAATCACAAGGAAAAGTTCCGAAGGAACTCAAACACCTGGAAGCTAAAGACCACCTTGCTTAAGAATGCTTGGATCAACCAGGAGATCAAAGAAGAACTGAAACAATTCATGGAAACCAATGAGAATGAGGACACTTCGGTCCAAACCTATGGGATACAGCAAAGGTGGTCCTAAGGGGAAAATACATAGCCATCGAAGCCTCCTTCAAAAAAATTAAAAAATCTAGAACACATCAGCTGTCTCTACACGTTAAAGAACTGGAGAATCAACAATAAATCAAACCAACTCCACACATAAGAATTAAATCATCAAGATTAGAGCTGAGATCAATTAGGTAGAAACCAGAGGTACAGTAAAACGTATCAATGAAACTAGAAGCTGGTGTTTTGAAAGAATCAATAAGATCGATAAGCCACTAGACACACTAATCCAAAATAAAAGAGAGAAATGCCAAATTCATAAAATTATGAATGAAAAGGGAGAGATCACAACTAACACCAAGTAAGTAGAAACAATCATCAGAAGTTATTATCAACAGTTATATGCCAATAAGCTTAGCAACCTAGACGAAATGGATGCATTCCTGGAAAAATATGAACTACCAACATTGAGCTATGAAGAAATCGACAACCTGAATAGACCGATATATAATAACGAGATTGAATCAGTGATCAAAAACCTCCCAAAAAACAAGAGCCCAGGAGCTGACGGATTCCCTGGGGAATTCTACCAAATCTTCAAAGAAGAAATAACACTTATTCTCCTGAAGTTGTTTCAAAAAATTTAAGCAGAAGGAAAACTTCCAGACTCTTTTTATGAAGTCATCATTACCCTTATCCCCAAACCAGGCAGGGACCCTACCAAAAAGGAGAATTTTAGACCAATATTACTGATGAACATGGATGCTAAGATTCTCAACAGGATTCTAGCCAAAAGGATCCAACAGCACATTAAAAAGATTATCCACTATGATCAGGTGGGATTAATCCCTGGGCTACAAGGATGGTTCAACATTCGCAAATCAAACTTTGTGATACAGCAAATTAATATGAGAAGAGAGAAGAACCACATGGTCCTCTCAATTGATGTAGAAAAAGCATTTGACATAATTCAGCATCCGTTCCTGATTAAAACGCTTCAAAGTATAGTGATAGAGGGAACATTCCTGAGCCTCAACAAATCTATGAAAAACCCACAGAAAATATCATCCTCAATGTGAAAAAGCTTGCAGCCTTCCCATTGAGATCAGAAACAAGACAAGATTCCCCACTTTCACCACTCTTGTTCAACATAGTATTAGAAGTCCTAGCAACAGCAATCAGACAACAGAGAGAAATAAAAGGTATCCAAATTGGTAATGAAGAAGTCAAACTCTCTCTCTTCACAGATGACATGATTCTTTATATGGAAAACCCAAAAGACTCCATCCCCAAACTTCTAGAACTCATACAGCAATTCAGCAACGTGGCAGGATACAAAGTCAATGTGCAGAAATCAGTGGCTTTCTTATACACTAACAATGAAAATACAGAAAGGGAAATTAGAGAATCGATTCCATTTACTATAGCACCAAGAACCATAAGATACCTGGGAATAAACGAAACTAAAGAGGTAAAGGATCTGTACTAGAGGAACTACAGAACACTCATGAAAGAAATTCAAGAAGACGCAAATAGATGGGAGACCATTCCATGCTCTTGGATCGGAAGAATAAACATTGTTAAAATATCTATCCTGCCTAGAGGAATCTATACTTTTAATGCCTTTCCGATCAAAATTACACTGACATTCTTCAAAGAGCTGGATCAAATAATCCTAAAATTTGTATGGAATCAGAAGAGACCCCGAATCGCTAAGGAAATGTTGAAAAACAAAAATAAAGCTGGCAGCATCACGTTACCTGACTTCAAACTTTATTACAAAGCTGTGATCACCAAGACAGCATGGTACTGGCATAAAAACAGACACTAGACCAGTGGAACAGAGTAGAGAGCCCACATATGGAACCTCAACTGTATGGTCAATTAATCTTCGACAAAACAGGAAAAAAATATACAGTGGAAAAAAGACAGTCTCTTCAATAAATGGTGCTGGGAAAACTGGACAGCTATATGTAGAAAAATGAAACTCGACCATTCTCTTACACTGTACACAAAGATAAACTCAAAATGGATAAAAGACCTCAACGTGAGACAGGAATCCATCAGAAATCTAGAGGAGAGCATAGGCAGTAATCTCTTCAATATCAGCCACAGCAACTTCTTTCAAGATACGTCTCCAAAGGCAAAGGAAACAAAAGCGAAAATGAACTTCTGGGAATTCATCAAAATCAAAAGCTTCTGCACAGCAAAGGAAACAGTCAAAAAAACAAAGAGGCAACCCATGGAATGGGAGAAGATATTTGCAAATGACAGTACAGATAAAAGGTTGATATCCAGGATCTATAATGAACTCCTCAAACTCAACCCACACGAAACAGACAAACACATCAAAAAATGGGCAGAAGATATGAACAGACACTTCTCCAATCAAGACATACAAATGGCTATCAGACACATGAAGAAATGTTCATCATCATTAGCCCTCAGGGAGATTCAAATTAAAACCGCATTGAGATATCACCTTACACCAGTTAGAATGGCCAAAATTAACAAAACAGGAAACAACATGTGTTGGAGAGGATGTGGAGAAAGGGGACCCCTCTTATACTCTTGGTGGGAATGCAAGTTGGTGCAGCCTCTTTGGAGAACAGTGTGGAGATTCCTCAAGAAATTAAAAATAGAGCTTCCCTATGACCCTGCAATTGCACTCCTGGGTATTTACCCCAAAGATACAGATGTCATGAAAAGAAGGGCCATTTGTACCCCAATGTTTATAGCAGCAATGGCCACGGTCACCCAACTATGGAAAGAACCAAGATGCCCTTCAAGGGGCGAATGGATAAGGACATGTGGTCCATATACACTATGGAGTATTATGCCTCCATCAGAAAGGATGAATACCCAACTTTTGTAGCAGCATGGATGGGACTGGAAGAGATTATGCTGTGTGAAATAAGTCAAGCATAGAGAGTCAATTATCATATGGTTTCACTTCTTTGTGGAGCATAAGAAATAGCATGGAGGACAAGGGGTGTTAGAGAGGAGAAGGGAGTTGGGGTAAATTGGATAGGGAGGTGAACCACGAGAGTCTATGGACTCTAAAAAAGAATCTGAGGGGTTTGAAGTGGCAGGGGTGTGGGAGGTTGTGGTACCAGGTGGTGGGTATTATAGAGGGCATGGATTGCATGGAGCACTGGGTGTGGTGAAAAAATAATAAATACTGCTTTCTAAAAATAAATAAATTGAGATAAAAAGTATATAACAGGATTTTATATATATATATATATGTATATACATATATATATGTATATATATGCAATTAATGGAAGAACCTCGTCAAAAAGAACCCCAATTGTAAGATTTATATACTATCAGTACAAACACAAAAACACAGAAACACTGGTGGGAGAGAAAATGGGAGATTGGTTATAAATTCTCAGTTGGGAAAGTAAGGTTGTTTAGATTCTTCCTGGTTGTATCTTGATATCTTTGTTAAAGTACTCAACTTTCCTAAGATAAAATGTGAGTAAAAATTGGTTAACCTATAGGCCTAGCATTGATTGGGGAAAGGGGATTATCTTGATATTTTGCTCTATAAGAATATTATAAAATAAAAATAAAAAGAATATACTAGACTGAACTAAACTAATATTTAAAAAAAAAGAAATGTCAAAAATAGAAATGCAAAAGGAAAACACATGTGTATGTATCTAAAATTTTAGGTTAGAAGGTTATTATAGAATTTGATGTACTGGACATCTCACTGTGATGGTAAATAGCTTAAAAATTATCTATATAAAAAAGAAAATGAGCCAGAATAATGGGAACAAATTAAAAATAAAAGTTGTCCTATGAAGTAGTGGTGATTTTTCTCTTGCCTTTTTTTTTCTTGGTTTTTTTGGGGAAGGGTCCTGTCACGTGGGTTGTCAGTCAATGATGTCCCCTGAGTTAAGTCCTCCCATCCCCCTCAAGGGGGTGGTCTCTGAGGAAACCGGTTTTTTCAGGCTTTTTTTCTCTGGAGGTTTTTATGTTTGTTCACTTTTTCCCCCCTCTCGCCTTGATTGCTTTTGATGTTTTTTGTAGGTTTAGAGGAAAGCAAACTGCACCCTGACCTATCAGAGAGAAGCCTCAGCCTGGTCTCCTGTGGGTGCTGCATAGCTGATCTAAATTCCTCCTTGGCTGCTGGTAGAGCAGGTTCCGAGTCGCGGTCCCTGGGGATGCAGTATCTTCTGGCTTTACCCAAAACCACCACAGCAGTGGTGGCTGTCTGGGCAGGTCCAGACAACCAGAGAGGTTCCAAGCAGGGATTGCACACTGAGATTTTCTCGCTGCCCTGGGCTGGGAGTTCCTGGTCTTTCTGGGTCTAAGAGCACCGGGCTTGCGCACATCTCTCTCAGGGGTGGGTGAGGGTCATGCACGCATTTCAGGCTCTGGTGGAATGGCTCCGGCCTAATAGCGCCAGACTGGGCCTTTACACACCTCTTTCAGGGGAGAGTGAGGGGTGCATGCATCTAAGGCTCTGTTTCAAGGCTTGGTGTTCTGCCCTCTGGCGAGTCTCCCAGCCCCTCACAGGAGCCAGACCCCACACGTTCTCGGGCACACTGGTGGCCAAGTGACCAAGACCTAGTTTCTCCACCGCACTCTCTCTGGCTCAGCACCAGGGGAGGCTGGTCTGGTTCCCAGGACTTAAGTCCCTGTCCCTACCCTCCTTGATTCTCACAATTCCCCCTCCCCCGATATCCTTTGCTGTTTTTGAGTGCTTTCAACCAGTCTCCAACTTAATGCTGGTCCCCAGATGCAGGGCACTCTCGTATTAGGGGTACACTTTCCAATTGGTCACCACTGGTGGCTCCCTCCCCCTTTTATTTATCTTCTGACATCAGTCCAACTTTCCCACTCTGCTTTACCTGAACACTGGTGTCTTCTGTCCCTGTAGAGATCCAGACGTGTATAATTCTGATATCAGGCTGATTTTGTGGGTTATCAAAGTTCTTTGGAAGGTAATCAGCTCACTTTAGGGTACAGGTTAAAAGGGTGCCTTACCCTACTTCCCCGCCATCTTATCCAAACATTCTTGAGCAGGATGTTCTTTAGCTTCCAGGTGTTGTAATTTGTTCCAAACTTTCTCTTGTGGATAAATCCCAGTTTTAAATTATTGTGGTCTGAGAATATGCAGGGAATAATCTCAATATTTTTGTATCAGTTAAGCCCTGATTTGTGATCCAGTATGTGGTGTATTCTGAAGGATTTTTTTCTTTTCACTTGAGAATAATTAGTATTCTGTTATTTTAGGGTAGAATGTTCTGTATATATCTATGAAGTCAATCTGGTCCAATGTATAATTCTATTGTCTTGTTTCTTTATTGACTTTCTGCTTAGCTGATCTATCTATTATTGAGAGTGGCATGTTATGATCCCTGTTATTAATGTATTCATGTCAATATGACTATATTTTGATTAACAGTTGGCTTAAGAAGTTGGTTGCTCCCATATTGGGGACATAAATATTTACAGTTGTTAGATCTTCTTGGTGGTTATATCCTTTAAGAATCATGTAATTAAAGGAAGAACCTCATCAATGCAAATTGATGTAATATCCTTCTGTATCTTTGACTTGAATCTTCACCTTAAAATCTAATTTGTCTAATATGAGAATTGTTAACCCAGCTTTCTTTTGAAGACCTTTTGGATTAAAAATCATTCTTCATCTCTTCAATTTCAGTCTGGATGCATCTTTGGGTTCCAAATGTGTCTCTTGTAAACAGCATATGGATGGATCCTTTCATTTTATCCACTATGCAACCCCATGCCATTTTAATGGAGAATTTAGGTTGTTCACTTTGAGAATAATTATTGGAATAAAATTTTTTATTGACATCATATTGCCTGTGAAATCCTTGTTTCTATAGATTGTCTCTGGAAATTTATGTTCTATGTCACTCTTGTGTTCTTTATTCTTTTATAGAAGTCTTCTTAATATTTATTGTAGTGCTTGCTTTGTAGTTACATACTCTTTAAAACCTTGCCAGTCGTGGAAGCTCTTCACTTCTCCATCCATTCTGAATGTCTCCCTTGCTGGATAAAGTATTCATGGCTGCATTTTCTTCTCATTTAATGCCCTGAATATATCTTGCCAGCCCTTCCTGGCTTGCTAGGATTCTGTGTCCTGGTCTGACGTTATTCAGATAGCCCTTCCTCTGTATGTAAGGAATCTCTTTCCCTTAGCTGCCTGTAAGTCCTCTTATCTAACATTATGGTTTGTGGATTTCATAAGTAAGTGTATGGAGGTTATTCTAGACTCGTTGATCTTGAGTTTGTACTTTCTGCCTCTAGGACACAAATGCTTGTTCCATTCCCCAGACAAGGAAAATTTTTATCTGAATTGGTTCAACCATATCTTCTAGTCTTCTGTATTTCTCCATCCCCTCAGGGATCCCAATAACTCTGATGTTGGAATGTTTCATGGAATCATTTATTCCCTTAATTCTCTTTTCATGGCTTTTAAGCTGTTTGCTCCTTGCATCCTCCTGATCCTTTTTCTCTATCATTTTGTCCTTTATATCATTAATTATGTCTTCTACCTCAGTAACCCTAGCTGTCAGAGTATTTAGATTAGATTGGATGTCATTGATAGCATTTTTTAGTGCTTCCACATCAGCCCTCACTTCCACTCTTAGAGTTTCTATGTTGCCAATAATGAATGGTCTTCGACAACCTAGCCATTGCCTGGATAATTATTACTCAGAATTCCCTTTCTGACATACTGCTTATTTCCATATCCAATAGTTCTGTGGGAGAAGGCACATTCTCTGAATATTTCCTCTGTTTGGTGTTCATATTCCTCATCATTTTGGTGAGAAGTGGTTGAGGGGATATAAAGCTGAATATATCAACCACGATCCAGGCAAGGTGCACCCTAGAATGTTTTGGAGCAATCAGATGTCACTACCAAAGAGAAAACAAACAAACAAAAAAAATAGAAAAAAATAGAAAACTGAGCCAAAATTAGTCCCCAAATTAGGATTTATAAGTTACATAAACAAAAATGAACAAAAAGAAATAACAACAAAGCTAAAAGACAAGGGAAAAAAAAGAAAAACCCAGCCAAAATTAACCACACGTATAAGATATGTATAGTACAAAAACAAAACAAATACAGAGAAACACTAACAGAATATGATGGGAAAGTGACCCTCAATGTGGGTAAGGACGGATATTTCAGTTCTTCCTTGGTGTATCTTGTTATATTTTTAAAGGAATCAACTTTCCAGATATACAGCAAAATTAAAATGATTTATATATAGGGGTAGTAATAAATAGGGGAAAAAGGCTTATTTTGAAGCTTATATCTATATGTATTAAAAATAGAAAAGAAAAGAAAAAGAAAGGAAACATGTGTATGTATGAAAAGATTTCTAGTTAAAAATTTATTATGAATATGGTGTATTAAAACTCTATATATGTAATGATAAGTACGTTAAAGAATTAAGAGAACAAGAATCATAAGAATGAAGTAAAAAAAAAAAGAGGATATAAGGAAAAGTCATATCTATGAAATATACAGGTTTGGGGGCAATACCAGGAGTTTAATATATTGTTTTCCCCTGATGTTCTAGTTTTATAGTTTTATTGGGACCCTGTGGTGGTTTCCCTTCTGTTCTTTCAGCTTGTCTTCTGGGGGAGGGTCCTGCCACATTGTTTTTCAGTCAGTCCTGCTTGGACTGAGTCACCCTGCCTCCTATCAAGGGGCTTGGCTCTGTGGAAACTGGTTTGTCAGGCTTTTGTTCTCTGGAGTTTTTGTCCCTAGGTGAATTTTTGCAGCTTTTCAGAGGTTTAGTGGAAAGTAAACTATCCCTACCCAGACCTCTGTCTCAGAAAGAAGCCTCAGTCTCCTCGGTCTGGGTGGTCCAGAACACACAGACTCCCCCTTTGCAAACTCAGCTGAACACTGCAACCTTCCACAGGTGGTGCACACCCCCAGCTACCATCTCAGTGGTCGCTAAAGCACCTCACTTTTCTCTGCTCCTCCATGCCACTAAAATCATGAGTGATATTCATTCAGGTGAGCCCAAACCCAGGTGACTGCCATTGCTGGACCTATGGGGTCTGGACTGCTGTATGGGGTCCAAACCCAAGCTGGGTGTGCTCACACCTGGCAAAAGTGCAGGTCACAGAAGGCTGTGTCCCAAGGGACCTCAAGTAGAAACCATGCCGCGTTTTTTAGTTGCCGGTTTGGTCGCTGTTCGAGGAAGGCTGTAGAGCTAGAGACCCCTGGCCAACTCCCACACCAAGCTCTCTCAGGTGCAGGTGGTTGTGTACCCAGCCCAAGTGTGGTGCAAGCAGCAGTAAGCCAGGGGTTCAGGGACCATGGACTGGAGGCTTTGCCAGGCTCTTGCATAGGTAGTCACGTGTAGTAACCATCCTGAGACCTTGGGATTAGGCCCATGTCCATGACCACCTGATTCCATCAGTTGCCCCATAAGATCTTTGGCTATTTTTGAGTGTTTTTAACTAATCTCTGAGGTAATTCTGGTTCCCAATCAGAGGCACTTTCATATTTGGGTATTGCTTTCCAATGGGTCACTTCTGGTGCTCCCTCCCCCTTCTGTTTGTCTTCTGATATCAGTCTATGCATTCACACTCTGCTTTACTTCTCCAACATATCTTCTGCCCCCATAGAGTTCGAAAAGTATATAATCTTAAATCTCAGGCTGATTTCACAGGTATTCAGAGTGTTCTGGTAGATATTTAGCTCACTTTAGGGAACTGGTTGAAACAGGGTCTCCTCCTTTCCTGCCATTTTGCCCTCGTCCAATACCTATTATTTTTAAACCGCTCCAGAAATTAGAAATTGAAGGAAACTTCCAAACTCCTAAAAGGACAGAATTACCTAGATTTTAAAACCAGAAAAACAGTCCAGTAAAAAGGAGAATTATAGGCCAATATTCTTAATGCACAATGGGTAAAAAAAAAAACCTCAATTAAATACCAGCAAATTGAATTCAAAAGTATGATAATAATTATTCACCACCCTCAAGTGGGATTTACTCATGAGCTGTAAGTGTAGTTTAATATTTGCAAATCAATCCATGTGACACACTATAATATAATAATATTTTTATGATCCATTCAACAAATGCAGGAAAAGCATATATTATTGATAAAAAGAAACCTCAATAAATTAAGAATAGATTGAACATATCTCAACATCAAGAATGTTGTATATGAAAGACTGACAGCTAATACCCTCAATGGGGAAAAACTAAAGGTGTTTCCCCTATGATCAGGAACATGACAGGCATGTCCACTCTCACCATTACTATTTAACATAATACAGGAAGTCGTAGCCGCAGCAATCAGACTAAAAAAATAAGTAAAATGCATCAAAATCAGCAAGGAAGAAGTCAATATTTTACTTTTCGCAGACAACAAAATATGTACAAAAATCAGAAACTTCACATGCACAAAAAATCTGGAAGAAATTCATGAATTCAGTGAAGTCACATGATATAAAATTGATGTACACAAATCCGTTACATTTCTATATACCAATGATGAAGCAGTATAACAATAAATCAAGGATTGTATCCCACTTGCAGTTGCACCAAAAAAATAAAATACACAGTAACAAACCTAACTGAAAAGGTAAGAGGTACAGTCATCAAACTGTGGAAAAAACCAAGAAGCCTTTCAATGGATGAATGGATAAAGAAATGGTCCATATATACTATGGAGTATTATGCCTCCATCAGAAAGGATGACTATCCAACTTCTGTATCAACATGGACAGGACTGGAAGAGATTATGCTGAGTGAAATAAGTCAAGCAGAGAGAGTCAATTATCATATGGTTTCACTTATTTGTGGAGCATAACAAATAGCATTGAGGACAAGGGGATATGGAGAAGAGAAGGGAGTTGAGGGAAATTGGGAGGGAAGGTGAACCATGAGAGACTATGGACTCTGAAAAACAACCGGAAGGTTTTGAAGGGGCGGGGTGGTGGGAGGTTGGGGGAGCCGGGTTGTGGGTATTATGGAGGGCACATATTTCATGGAGCACTGGTGTGGTGTATAAAAAATTAAATCTGCAACACTAAAAATAAATAAAAAATTTAAAAAGGGAAAAAAGAAATAAAAAAAGTTAAAAAAATCTTTACTCGGAAAACTATAGAACATTTATGAAAGAAATTAAAGAGTACATAGTGGTGGAAAAGCATTCCATGATCATGGATTGGAAGACCATTGTTAAAATGCCTATACTATACAAGACGGTCTATATATTTAATGCAATCCTTATCAACACACAACCAGCATTCTTTACAGAGCTAAAACAAGTAATCATAAAATTTGTAATGAAAGACTAAGGATTATAGATGTTCAAAGTAATCATGAAAAAGAAAATAAAACCTGAACAAGTCACAATTCCAGATTTCAAGCTATACTACAAAGCTGTAGTCATCAGAATGGCATGGTACTGGCAGAAATACAGGTGAATAGATCAATGGAATAGAATAGAGAACCCAGTAATGGACCTAGAACTATATGGTCAACTAATCTTCAAAAAAGTAGGAAAGAATATCTAATGGAAAAAAAAGACAGTCTCTTCAGCAAATGTTGTTGGAATAATTGAACAGTCACATGCAGAAGAATGAAGCATGACCACTTTCTTACACATTACACAAAACTAAATTCACAATGGATGAAAGACTGAAATGTGAGAGAAGAAAACTTTAAAATCTTAGAGGAAATCACAGGAAGAAACCTCTTTGACATTAGCCATAGCAACTTCTCACTGTACACATCCCTGGAGTCAAGAAAAGCAAAAACAAAAAGTAACTACTGTTGCTTTATCAATATAAAAATCTGCATGGGGAAAAAACAATTAACAAATTTAAAAGACATCCTACAGGATGGGAGAAAATATTTGAAATTGATGTATCTGTTGAAGATTTAGAAAAATCTTTAAAGGATTTATCAACCTGAACATTCAAAAACAAATAACCCATTTGAGAAATGGGCAGAAGACACAAATACACATTTTCTGAAGAAGACAAACATGTGGCTAACTGACTCATGAAAAGATAGTTAACATCATTCATCATCAAAGAAATAAAAATCAAAACCATGATGCTATAGCACCTGACACCTGTCAGAATGGGGAAAATTAACAACACAAGAAACAAGTTTTTCTGAGGATGTGTGGAAAGGGGAACCCTCTCACACTGTTGGCAAGAATTCAAACTGGTGCAGCCACTCTGGAGAACCATATGGAGGTTCCTTAAAGTGTTAAAAATAGAATGACCCTTATCCAGCCATTACAGTACCAGGTATTTACACAAAAGATACAATACTATAGATTTATTTATTTTTATTTATTTTTAAAGATCATATTTATTTATTTCACACACACACACACACACACACACACAAAGAAGCAGACTCCTCACTGAGCCTGAAGTAGAGCTTGATCCCAGGACATCGTGACCTGAACCAAATGCAGACACTTAATCAACTGAGCCACCCAGCTGCCCCGAAAGTATGGATTTAAAGGGATACATGCATCCTAATGTTTATAACAGCATTATCAACAATATCTAAACTATGGAGATACCCAAATATCCGTTGACTGATGAATAGCTAAAGAACAAGTGGTATGAAAATAAATAAATAAATGCACATATGAATTTATATAAATATATAAATAAATATAAAATATATATATTTCCTCCTTGTATGTATATAAAGGTTCTCAAATATGCACACACATGCATACAATGAGGCATTACTTAGCCATCAAAAAGAATGAAATATTGCCATTTACAGCAATTTGTATTGATCTGCAGTGAATTATACTAGGTGAAATAATTTTATCAAAGAAAGAGAAATACTGATTTCACTCCTATGTGAAATTCAAGAAAGAAATCAGATTAATATATGTGAAGGGAGGCAAAGGAAAGAAGGAAACAAATCATAAGCATCTCTTAATGATAAAAAAATACCTGAGGGTTAATGGAGGTAGTTCGTGGGGCATGGACTAGACAGATGACACGCATTGAAGAGGTCACTATTTTTGACCAGCACTGGGTCAAAAAATTATATATATAAATATGTTTTATATATCTGATGAACCACTGAACTCTACTCCTGAAATCAATATTGACTATGTGTTAATGAACAAAATTTATATTAAAAATAACATAAACTAGCTTTGCACAGTGGCAGTATCGTAGCCAATGAGGTTTATCCGAGGCGCGATTATTGATAATTAAAAATAACATAAACTAAATCTTATCAGAGGGAATGTGGATGGGGGATGGTGAAATAGGTGAAGAAGATTAAGAATACACATAAGGGGCACTGAATAATGATGTATAGAATTACTGAATCACTGTATTGTGTAGCTGAGACTAATAACATACTACTCTATGCTAAATATCCTGGAAGTAGAATTAAAAAATAAACTAAAAATAGAAATAAAGAAGCAAGAAAAATCTCAGATGGGCACCTTATCTTACACCCAAAAGATATAGAAAAAAGAGAAATAACAAAACCCAAATATGCAGAAGGAAAGAAATAACAAAGATTTGAGTAGAAATTAATGATATAAGTACTAAAAACAACAACAACACAGAAAAAACACAAACAAGCAAACACACAAAACAATACAACAGGCTGAGTTGATTAAGTACTTGACTCTTGGCTTCAGTTGAAGTCATGATTTCATAGGTCATGAGATCCATCCCTGTGTTGGGCCCCCTGTTCTGCAGGGAACCTACCTTAAGAGTCTCTTCCTCTGCTACTCTCCACTATTCTCTTTCTTTCTCTCAAATAAATAAATACATATATCTTAAAATACACACACACACACACACACACACACACACTAGAACAGAACAATGAAAGCAGTAATTGTTCTTTGAAAAAATGAACAAATTGATTAATTGCTAGCCTGTGTCACAGAAGAAGAAAGAGGAGGAGGAGGAGGAGGAGGAGGAGGAGGAGGAGGAGGAGGAGGAGAATGGGAAGAACGGGAAGAAGAAGAACAGGAAGAAAGAGGAGGAGAGGAAGAAGAGGAAGAAAGATGGGGTGGGAAGGAGGAAAAGGAATTGGAGGGGACCAGGAGGAGGAGGAGAGAAAAGTGACTCAAATAAGCAAAATCAGAAATGGGAGAGGATAAATAGCAATGATACCACAGAAATACAATCATAAGACAATTTTAGAGAGCTATATGACAACAGATTGGACTATAGGAAACATGAATAAATAGAAAAATGGGTTAATTCCTAGACATATATACCCTAACATCACAGAATTAGAAAGAAATAGAATATTTTAACAAGCCAATTACTATCAAGGAAATATTATCAGTAATAAAAAATCTCCCAACAAAACTCTAGGACCAAAGTCGTCACAGGTGAATTCTACAAATCATGAAATGAAAAGTTAATATGTATTTTTCTCAAACAATTCAAAAAATGAAGAGGAAGTAAACTTCCTAATTCATTCAATGGGGCAACCATTCACACTGACACTAAACCATAAAAGACACCACCAAAACAGAAAACTACAGGCCAGTATTTCTGATGAACATAGTTTTAAAAAATCTTCAATAAAATATGAGCCCACCAAATTCAAAGAATATTTTTAAGAAATGGTTAAAGAAAGAAACTGGGCACTTAACTTACACCATACACAGAAAAAAAATTCAAAACAGATTAAAGACCTAAATGTGAGACCTGAAACTCTAAACTATAAAATCTCGAGGATACAGACAATAACTCTTTTGAAATTAACTGTAGTAATTTCTTACTAGTTATGTCTCCAGAGGAAAGGAAAAACAAAACAAAACAAAACTGGCACTAAATAAAAAGCTTAAGAGTTCACTTGTGAAGAGTACCAGGTATTCTATGTAAGTATTGAGCTGCTAAATTGTATACCTGAAATTATTATTACACTGTATGTCAATTAACAGGAGTCTGAATAAAAACTTTTCAAAATAGGGTTATATGGGTGGCTTAGTCAGTTAAGTGGCTTCATTTGGCTCAGGTCCTGATCCTGTGGTAGGATTGAGTACCACATCAGGCTCCCAACTCAGCGGGGACTCTTCTCCCTCTTCCTCTGCCTTTCCCCCTGCTTGTGCTCTTTATCTCAAATGAATAAATAAAATCTTAAAAAAAAAAACATTTCAAAATAGAAAAAAAATTCTGCACAACAAAGGAAACACACAACAAAACTAAAAAGCAACCTACAGAATAGAAGATATTTTCCAATAACATATATGATAAAAGACTAATATCCAAAATATATAAAGAACTTAAAAAACTCAATACTCCCAAAAAAACCACAAATAATCCAATTAAAAATCAGCAGAAGCCTTGAGCAGATATTTCCCCAAAGACATTCAGATAGTCAATAGACACATGAAAATATTTTGAATGGGCTTATTTTTCACTCCCTACACTTGTCCAGTGATCTATATGTCTGTTTTATGTTAATATTAAGTTTTGAAATCTAGAGATTAGCAAGATAGTTTGAAATCATAAAGACAACTCCAGTTTTGCTCTTCTTTCTCAAGATTACTTTGGATATGTGATGTCTTTTCCAGTTCAACACATATTTTAAGATTATTCTTATTTATTTATTGTATTTTTAACTATACTGAAATTTAAAACTTAAAAATTTAAAAAAAAAGAATAATTAGTTATATGTAAGAGATTCATTGTTAGTACGTATTTCTTTATTTCTGTGAAAAATGGCATTGGATTTGATAACAATGGCATTGAATCTATAGATTATTTTCAGAAATATGGATATTTTAACATTACTTTCTCAAGTCCATGAGCACAGATTAGTTTTCCATTTCTTGTATCTTCTTTAATTTCTTTTTTGAATGCCTTATACTTTTTTAAATTAAATTATTTATTTTCAGAAAAACAGTATTCATTATTTTTCACCACACCCAGTGCTCCATGCAATCTGTGCCCTCCATAATACCCACCACCTGGTACCCCAACCTCCCACCACCCCGCCACTTCAACCCCTCAGATTCTTTTTCAGAATCCATAGTCTTTTTATGATATAAACCATTTAACGTCTTGTTTAAATTTATTCTTGGAAATGCGTTCTTTCTGATACATGCATAAAGTGGATGGTTTTCCTAATTTCTCTGATAATTTGTTGTTGTATAGAAAAACAAATGCAATAAATAAATAAATAATTTTATATTAATTTCCTATCTTGCAAAATTTACTCTATTAATTAGTTTTAAAGATTTGTTTTTTGTTAAGTCCTTAGTGTTCTCTATATTTCTGTATATAATGACATACCTTCTGTAAATAACAACAGTTTTACTTTTTTTCTTTCTAATATGGTTGGCTTTTATTTATGTTTCTTGCCAAATTTTTGTGGCTAGGTCTTATAATACTCTTTAAACAAGAGTAATAATTATCAATATGGATGGGTTTGGGAGAGATTATGCTAAGCAAATTAAGTCAAGCAGAGAAAGTCAATTAACATATGGTTTCACTTACTTGTGGAGCATAAGGAATAACACAGAGGACATGGGGAGATGGAGAGGAGAAGTGAGTTGGGGGAAACTGGAGGGAGAGACAAACCATGAGAGACTGTGGACTCTGAGGAAAAAAAACTGAAGTTTATGGAGAGGAGAGTGGGGGGTTGGGTGAGTTTGATGGTGGGTGTTATGGAGGGCACATATTGCACGGAGCACTTGGTGTGGTGCATAAATAATGAATTCTGGAACACTGAAAAGAAATAAAATAAAAAAAAATAAAGGTGTTATAAGTGTGCATCTTTGTCTTGTTTCTGATCTTTTAAGATTTATCCAATTACATTTGAGAGAGAAAGTAGGGGGGATGGCAGAGGAATAGAGACTTCAAGCAGACTCTCCAGTGAGTTCAGGAGTCCAAAGCAAGAATCAATGCTACCACCCATGAAATCATAACCTGAGTCAATACCAAGAGTAGGACACCAAAATGACTGAGCCAGTCAGTGCCCTGTCTTATTTCTGATTTTAAAAGAATGGCTTTCATGACATACCTGGGGGGCTCAATGACTTGGGTGTCTTACTCTTAGTTTAGGCTCAGGCCATGACATCAGGGTCATGAGATGAACCTTGAATCAGCCTCTAAGCTCAGTGGAGTCTGCTCAATATTCTCTCTCTCCCTATGGGAAAATAAATAAATAAAACGTCAAAATACTTTTGTTTCCAATTTATTTATTTTCAGAAAAAACATTATTCATTATTTTTTCACCACACCCAGTGCTCCATGCAAGCCATGCCCTCTATAATACCCACCACCTGGTACCCCAACCTCCTACTCCCCCGCCACTTCAAACCCCTCAGACTGTTTTTCAGAGTCCATAGTCTCTCATGGTTCACCTCCCCTTCCAATTTACCCAAATTCCCTACTACTCTCTAATGCCCCTTCTCCTCCATTCTATTTGTTATGCTGCACAAATAAGTGAAACCATATGATAATTAACTCTCTCTGCTTGACTTATTTCACTCAGCATAATCTCTTCCAGTCCCGTCCACGTTGCTACAAAAGTTGGGTATTCATCCTTTCTGATGGAGGCATAAAACTCCATAGTGTATATGGACCACATCTTCCTTATCCATTCATCCGTTGAAGGGCATCTTGGTTCTTTCCATAGTTTGGCGACTGTGGCCATTGCTGCTATAAACATTGGGGTACAGATTGCCCTTCTTTTCACGACATCTGTATCTTTGGGGTAAATACCCAGGAGTGCAATTGCAGGGTCATAGGGAAGCTCTATTTTTAATTTCTTGAGGAATCTCCACACTGTTCTCCAAAGAGGCTGCACCAACTTGCATTCCCACCAACAGTGTAAGAGGGTTCCCCTTTCTCCACATCCTCTCCAACACATGTTGTTTCCTGTTTTGTTAATTTTGGCCATTCTAACTGGTGTAAGGTGATATCTCAATGTGGTTTTAATTTGAATCTCCCTGAGGGCTAATGATGATGAGCATTTTTTCATGTGTCTGATAGCCATTTGTATTTCTTGATTGGAGAAGTGTCTGTTCATATCTTCTGCCCATTTTTTGATGTGTTTGTCTGTTTCGTGTGGGTTGAGTTTGAGGAGTTCATTATAGATCCTGGATATCAACTTTTTGTCTGTACTGTCGTTTGCAAATATCTTCTCCCATTCCGTGGGTTGCCTCTTTGTTTTTTTGACTGTTTCCTTTGCTGTGCAGAAGCTTTTGATTTTGATGAATTCCCAGAAGTTTATTTTCGCTTTTGTTTCCTTTGCCTTTGGAGACGTATCTTGAAAGAAGTTGTTGTGGCTGATATCAAAGAGATTACTGCCTATGTTCTCCTCTAAGATTCTGATGGATTCCTGTCTCACGTTGAGGTCTTTTATCCATTTTGAGTTGATCTTTGTGTACGGTGTAAGAGAATGGTCGAGTTTCATTTTTCTACATATAGCTGTCCAGTTTTCCCAGCACCATTTATTGAAGAGACTGTCTTTTTTCCACTGTACATTTTTTCCTGTTTTGACAAAGATTAATTGACCATAGACTTGAGGGTCCATATCTGGGCTCTCTACTCTGTTCCACTTTTCTATGTGTCTGTTTTTATGCCAGTACCATGCTGTCTTGGTGATCACAGCTTTGTAATAAAGCTTGAAATCAGGTAAGGTGATGCCGCCAGCTTTATTTTTGTTTTTCAACATTTCCTTAGTGATTCGGGGTCTCTTCTGATTCCATACAAATTTTAGGATTATTTGCTCCAGATCTTTGAAGAATGCCAGTGGAATTTTGATCAGAATGGCATTAAAAGTATAGATTGCTCTAGGCAGTATAGACATTTTAACAATGTTTATTCTTCCTATCCAAGAGCATGGAATGGTCTTCCATCTATTTGTCTCTTCTTCAATTTCTTTCATGAGTGTTCTGTAGTTCCTCAAGTACAGATCTTTTACCTCTTTAGTTTCGTTTATTCCCAGGTATCTTATGGCTCTTGGTGCTATAGTAAATGGAATCGGTTCTCTAATTTCCCTTTCTGTATTTTCATTATTAATGTATAAGAAAGCCACTGTTTCTGCACATTGACTTTGTATCCTGCCACGTTGCTGAATTGCTGTATGAGTTCTAGTAGTTTGGGGGTGGAGTCTTTTGGGTTTTCCATATAAAGATTCATGTCATCTGTGAAGAGAGAGAGTTTGACTTCTTCATTGCCAATTTGCATACCTTTTATTTCTCTCTGTTGTCTGATTGCTGTTGCTAGGACTTCTAATACTATGTTGAACAAGAGTGGTGAAAGTGGGCATCCTTGTCTTGTTCCTGATCTCAATGGGAAGGCTGCAAGGTTTTTCCCATTGAGGATGATACCTGCTGTGGGTCTTTCATAGATAGATTTGATGAGGTTCAGGAATGTTTCCTCTATCCCTATACTTTGAAGCGTTTTAATCAGGAATGGATGTTGGATTTTGTCAAATGCGTTTTCTGCATCAATTGAGAGGACCATGTGGTTCTTCTCTCTTCTCATATTAATTTGTTGTATCACATTGATTGATTTACGAATGTTGTACCCTCCTTGTAGCCCAGGGATGAATCCCACCTGATCATGGTGGATAATCTTTTTGATGTGCTGTTGGATCCTGTTGGCTAGGATCTTGTTGAGAATCTTAGCATCCATATTCATCAGTGATATTGGTCTGAAATTCTCCTTTTTGGTACGGTCTTTGCCTGGTTTGGGGATCAGGGTAATGCTGGCTTCATAGAAAGAGTCTGGAAGTTTTCCTTCTGCTTCAATTTTTTGAAACAGCTTCGGGAGAATAGGTGTTATTTCTTCTTTGAAGGTTTGGTAGAATTCCCCAGGGAATCCATCAGGTCCTGGGCTCTTTTTTTTTGGGAGGTTTTTGATCACTGCTTCAATCTCGTTATTAGATATTGGTCTATTCAGGTTGTCGATTTCTTCCTTGCTCATTGTTGGTAGTTTATATTTTTTCAGGAATGCATCCATTTCGTCTAGGTTGCTAATCTTATTGGCATATAACTGTTGATAATAACTTCTGATGATTGTTTCTATTTCCTTGGTGTTAGTTGTGATCTCTCCCTTTTCATTCATAATTTTATAAATTTGGGCTTTCTCTCTTTTCTTTTGGATTAGTGTGGCCAGTGACTTATCGATCTTACTGATTCTTTCAAAAAAGAGATTTTATTTATTTATTTGATAGACAGAGTTCCCAACTAGGCAGTGAGGCACAGAGAGTGAGAGAGAGAAAGGGAAGTAGGCTCTTGCCAAGGAGAGTTCCAAGGGCCCTGGAATCATGACCTGAGCCAAAGGCAGAGACATTAACTCACTAGCCACCAAGGTGCCCCCAAAATATTTCTTAAAAATATATACACAAAAAAGAAGAGCTTTCAATTTCACACTGTTGAGTATGATGTTAGTTGTGGGGTTGTCGTTATGGCCTTTATTATGTTGAGGCATATTCACTTTGTTAATAGCTTATTTCATAATTGAGTACTTAATTATGTCTCATATTTTTCTTCATCTATTGGGATGATCATATGATTTTTCCTTGATTTTGTTAATGTGATATATCACATTACCTTCATTTGTGGATGTTTAGCCATCCTTATTAACATATGTGTTTATTGCCATAAGCCTTCCATTTTTACCTACTTTTGCCTCACTGCATACATTTTAGTACATTATGATTCCATTTTAGTTGAACCCAGGATGTTTGTTATTTCCCTTTTGATTTACTCCTTGACTTATTTGTCATTCAGGATTCTGGTATTTTTCACAAAATTATGAATTTTAAAGTTTTATGTTTATTGTTCACTTTTAGTTTTACACTGTCATAATTCAAAAACTTATATGGTATAATTTCAGTCTTCTTAAATTTATAAGAAATTTATTGTGGCCTAACATATGATCTATCTGGTGGAATTTCATGTGTGCTTGATAAAAATATTTATTCTCCTATTGTTGGATGAAATCCTCTGATATGTTTGTAGGTCTATCAGGCTTAATATATAGTTCCAGTTCATTTTTATTGAGGAGGGGGGCAGAGGGAAAGGGAAAGAGAGAAGCTCTGCCCAATACAGAGACTGACATGGGGCTCCACTTACAACCCTGAGATCATGATCTGAATCCAAAACAAGACTTTTATGAAGAATCATGAGTTTAGTTACACAACTAATCATTTTAAATTGTGACAATATTGTATGTGGATTTGGAATGTATGATTAATTTAAAATAAGTAGGTAAAAAAGCATAGTAAGATCTAATTTATGTTGTTGTATACATCTTTTGCATTTGTATGTTATAAATACACAGGGAATTGTAGAAAAATAAATATATGAAAAATATTATATTTTCCCTAAGAGATAGAAAACAGCAGTGGAAATGAAAAAAGAAATATAGCTTTCTTCATTATCTTATATCTTAACTACTTTATACAGTGTAAGGAATGGTATCCTGCTTATGATAAATATTTTTATAAAATCAAAATAAGTAGGCACGTGATCACTGGATGTTATATGCAAAAAGAGGTTATATGCAACTGATGAATCATTGAACCCAACATCAGAAACCAATGATATACCATATGTTGGCTAATTTAATTTAAATTAAAAAAAATAAGAAAGTAAATTAAAAAAAAATCAAAGTAAGTAGAAAAATTTAAAAAACACAGCTAGTCACTTTTTTCAGATATAAGTTTATAAATTAAATCAATTCAGGAGGAGTCAAGATGACAGAGAGGTAGTGGGCTGAGACTACTTAAGCTAGCAGGAGATCAGCTAGATAGCTTATCTAAAGATTGCAAACACCTACAAATCCAATGACATATCAAAGAGAAGAAGAACAGCAATTCTAGAAACAGAAAATCAATCACTTTCTGAAAGGTAGGACTGGCAGAGAAATGAATCCAAAACAATGGGAAGATAGACCCCGGGAGTGGGGTCAGCTCCCAGCAAGCGGAGGAGCAATGGAGCACAAAATCAGGACTTTTAAAAGTCTGTTCTGCTGAGGGACATCATTCCAGAGGCTAAACTGGGATGAAGCCAACATGGGGTCAGTGTGGCCTCAGGTCCCGCAGGGTCACAGAAGGATCGGGGGTGTCTGAGTGTCACAGAGCTTACATGTATTAGAACAGGGAAGCTGGCTACAGAGACAGAGCTGAGGAGTGAGCTCTTAGCTTGGGGTTACCTTGAACTGGTCGCAGGCTCCATGAGCTCGGAGTGCGGCTGGAGGCCAGGGAGACAGGAGTAACTGGGCGCTGTTCTCTGAGGGTGCACTGAGGAGTGGGGCCCCAGGCTCTTGGCTCCTCTGGGCCAGAAACTGGGAGGCCGCCATTTTCATTCCCATCCTCTGGAACTCTACAGAAAGCACTCAGGGGGCAAAATCTCCCGAAAGCAAGCCGAGTGGATTACTCAGTCTGGGCCGTGGTAATGGAGGTGCAATTCTCCTGGGGGCAAAGACACTTGAGAATCACTACAACAGGCCCCTCCCCCAGAATATCAAAAAGAACTCCAGTCAGGACCAAGTTCACCTACTAAGGAGTGAAGTTTCAATACTAACGAGAGCAGGAATATTTCAGAGGAGGAGAAATCAAAGCACAGAACTCATGGCTATCTCCCAATGATTCTTTAGTATTGCAGTTAATTTAATTTTTTCTTCTTTTTCAATTCTTTTCTCTTTTTTTGCTAATTTTTTTTAACTTTTACCATTTTCTTTTTTAATGTTTTTATAGTTTATCTAATATATGTATATATTTTTTCTTTTTTACATTTTTCTTTATTTGTTTTCTTTTTTCTATTTTAATTTTTTTCTTTCTGAATCTCTTTTTACCCACTTCCTCCCCCCTCACGATTTGGGATCTCTTCTGATTTGGTTAAATCATATTTTCCTGGGGTTGTTGCCAGCCTTTTAGTATTTTACTTGCTCCTTCATATACTCTTATCTGGACAAAATGACAAGGCGGAAAAATTCACAACAAAAAAAAAAAGAACAAGAGGCAGTACTGAAGGCTAGGGACCTAATCAACACAGACATTGGTAAGATGTCAGATCTAGAGTTCAGAATGACGATTCTCAAGGTTCTAGCCAGGCTCAAAAAAGGCATGGACGATATTAGGGAAACCCTGTCAGGAGATATAAAAGCTTTTTCTGGAGAAATAAAAGAACTAAAATCTAACCAAGTTGAAATTTAAAAAGTTATTAATGAGGTGCAATTAAAAATGGAGGCTCTCACTGCTAGGATAAATGAGGCAGAAAAAAGAATTAGCAATATAGAAGACCAAATGACAGAGAATAAAGAAGCTGAGCAAAAGAGGGACAAACAGCTACTTGACCACAAGGGCAGAATTCGAGACATAAGTGACACCATAAGGCGAAACAACATTAGAATAATTGGGATTCCAGAAGAAGAAGAAAGAGAGAGGGGAGCAGAAGGTATATTGGAGAAAATTATTGGAGAGAATTTCCCCAATATGACAAAGGGAACAAACATCAAAATCCGGGTGGTGCAGAGAACCCCCCTCAAAATCAATAAGAATGGGTCCACACCCCATCACCTAATAGTAAAATTTACAAGTCTTAGTGACAAAGAGAAAATCCTGAAAGCAGGCCGGGAAAAGAAGTCTGTAACATACAATGGTAAAAATATTAGATTGGCAGCAGACTTATCCATAGAGACCTGGCAGGCTAGAAAGAGCTGGCATGATATATTCAAAACACTAAACGAGAAAAACACGCAACCAAGAATACTATATCCAGCTAGGCTATCATTGAGAATAGAAGGAGAGATAAAAAGCTTCCAGGACAAACAAAAACTGAAAGAATTTGCAAACACCAAACCAGCTCTACAGGAAATATTGAAAGTGGTCCTCTAAGCAAAGAGAGAGCCTAAAAGTAGTAGATAAGAAAGGAATAGAGACAATATACAGTAACAGTCACCTTACAGACTATACAATGCCACTAAATTCATATCTCTCAATAGTTACCCTGAATGTTAATGGGATAAATGCCCCAATCAAAAGAAACAGGGTATCAGAATGGATAACAAACAAAACCCATCTCTATGTTGCCTCCAAGAAACTCCAGATTTAAAGAAACTGAAGAAACCTCCAGATTTAAAGTGACGGGGTGGAAAACAATTTACTATGCCAATGGACATCAGAAGAAAGCAGGAGTGGCAATCCTTATATCAGATCAATTGGATTTTAAGCCAAATACTATACTAAGAGATGAGGAAGGACACTATATCATACTCAAAGAATCTGTCCAACAAGAAGATCTAACAATTTTAAATATCGGTGCCCCTAACATGGGAGCAGTGAATTATATAAACCAATTAATAACAAAATCAAAGAGGCGCGCCTGGGTGGCTGGCTCAGTGGGTTATGCCGCTGCCTTTGGCTCAGGTAATGATCTCAGGGTCCTGGGATCGAGTCCCGCATCAGGCTCTCTGCTCAGCAGGGAGCCTGCTTCCTCCTCTCTCTCTCTCTGCCTGCCTCTCTGCCTACTTGTGATCTCTCTCTGTCAAATAAATAAATAAATAAATAATAGCAAAATCAAAGAAACACATCAACAATCATACAATAATAGTAGGGGAATTTAACACTCCCCTCACTGAAATGGACAGATCACCCAGGCAAAAGATCAACAAGGAAATAAAGGCCTTAAATGACACACTCTACCAGATGGACATCACAGATATATTCAGAATATTTCATCCCAAAGCAACCGAATACACATTATTCTCTAGTGCACATGGAACATTCTCCAGAATAGATCACATCAACCACAAGAGGAAGTTTGGAAAGAAAACAAATACATGGAGACTAAACAGCATCATTCATCAAGAATGAATGGGTCAACCAGGAAATTAAAGAAGAATTGAAAAAAAATCATGGAAACAAATGATAATGAAACCACAACGGTTCAAAATCTGTGGGACACAGCAAAGGCAGTCCTGAGGGGACAATACATAGCAGTACAAGCCTTTCTCAAGAAATAAGAAAGGTCTCAAATATACAACCTAACCCTACACCTAACAGAGTTGGAGAAAGAACAAGAAAGAAACCCTAAACTCAGCAGGAGAAGAGAAACCATAAAGATCAGAGCAGAAATCAATGAAATAGAAACCAAAAAAACAATAGAACAAATCAACGAAACTAGAATCTTGTTCTTTGGAAGAATTAATAAGATTGATAAACCCCTGGCCAGACTTATCAAAAAGAAAAGAGAAAGGACCCAAATAAATAAAATCATGAATGAAAGAGGAGAGATCACAATTAACACCAAAGAAATACAGACAATTATAAGAACATACTAGGACCAATTCTACGCCAACAAATCTGACAATCTGGAAGAAATGGATGCATTCCTAGAGACATATAAACTATCACAACTGAACCAGGAAGAACTAGAAAGCCTGAACATACCGATAACCAGTAAGGAGATTGAAACAGTCATCAAAAATCTCCAAACAAACAAAAGCCCAGGGTCAGACGGCATCCCAAGGGTATTCTACCAAACATTTAAAGAAGAACTAATTCTTAATCTCCTGAAACTGTTCCAAAAAATAGAAATGGAAGGAAAACTTCAAACTCATTTTAAGAGGCCAGCATCACCTTGATCCCAAAACCAGACAAGGATCCCATCAAAAAAGAGAGCTACAGACCAATATCCTTGATGAACACAGATGCGAAAATTCTCACCAAAATACTATCCAATAGGATTCAACAGTACATTAAAAGAATTATTCACCATGACCAAGT
Source organism: Neogale vison (assembly GCF_020171115.1). Classification (NCBI taxonomy): domain Eukaryota; kingdom Metazoa; phylum Chordata; class Mammalia; order Carnivora; family Mustelidae; genus Neogale; species Neogale vison. The sequence goes on along the minus strand of NC_058091.1, from coordinate 159,491,795 downwards.
GGGATTTATTCCAGGGCTGCAAGGTTGGTTCAACATCCGCAAATCAGTCAATGTGATACAACACATAAATAAAAGAAAGAACAAGAACCATATGATACTCTCAATAGATGCTAAAAAAGCATTTGACAAAGTATGGCATCCCTTCCTGATCAAATATCTTCAAAGTATAGGGATAGAGGGCACATACCTCAATATTATCAAAGCCATCTTTGAAAAACCCACCACAAATATCATTCTCAATGGAGAAAAACTGAAAGCTTTTATGCTAAGGTCAGGAACATGGCAGGGATGTCCATGATCACCACTGATATTCAACATAGTACTAGAAGTCCTAGCCTCAGCAATCAGACAACAAAAGGAAATTAAAGGCATCCAAATCGGCAAAGAAGAAGTCAAATCTCACTCTTCACAGATGATATGATACTATATGTGGAAAACCCAAAAGACTACACTCCAAAGCTTCTAGAACTTGTACAGGAATTCAGTAACGTGTCAGGATATAAAATCAATGCACAGAAATCAGTTGCATTTCTCTACACCAAAAATGAGACAGAAGAAAGAGAAATTAAGGAGTCAATCCCATTTACAACTGCACCCAAAACTATAAGATACCTAGGAATAAACCTAACCAATGAGGCTAAGAATCTATACTCAGAAAAGTATAAAGTACTCATAAAAGAAATTGAGGAAGACACAAAGAAATGGAAAAATGTTCCATGCTCCTGGATTGGAAGAATAAATATTGTGAAAATGTCTATGCTACCTAAAGCAATCTACACATTCAATGCAATTCCTATCAAAGTACCATTCATTTTCTTCAAAGAAATGGAACAAATAATCCTAAAATTTATATGGAACCAGAAAAGACCTTGAATAGCCAAAGGAATATTGAAAAAAAAAAAAAAGCCAAAGTTGGTGGCATCACAATTCCAGACTTCAAGCTTTATTACAAAGCTGTCATCATCAAGACAGCCTGGTACTGTCACAAAAACAGACACATAGATCAATGGAACAGAATAGAGAGCCCAGAAAAAGTCCCTCATCTCTATGTTCTACTAATCTTCGACAAAGCATGAAAGAAATTCCGATGGAAAAAGGACAGCCTCTTCAATAAATGGTGTTGGGACAATTGGACAGCCACATGCAGAAAAATGAAATTGGACCATTTCCTTGCACTACACACAAAAATAGACTCAAAATGGATGAAGTACCACAATGTGACAAAGGAATCCATCAAATTCCTTGAGAAGAACACAGGCAGCAACCTCTTTGACCTCAGCCGCAGCAACATCTTCCTAGGAACATTGCCAAAGGCAAGGGAAGCAAGGGCAAAACTGAACTATTGGGATTTCATCAAGATCAAAAGCTTTTTCACAGCGAAGGAAACAGTTAACAAAACCAAAAGACAACTGACAGAATGTCAGAAGATATTTGGAAACGACATATCAGATAAAGGGCTAGTATCCAAAATCTATAAAGAACTTAGCAAACTCGACACCCAAAGAACAAACAATCCCATCAAGAAATGGGCAGAAGACATGAACAGACATTTCTACAAAGAAGACATCTAGATGGCCAACAAACACATGAAAAAGTGCTCCTTATCACTCAGCATCAAGGAAATACAAATCAAAACCACAATGAGATATCACCTCACACCAGTCAGAATGGCTAAAATTAACAAGTCAGGAAATGACAGATGCTGGCAAGGATGTGGAGAAAGGGGAACCCTCCTACACTGTTGGTGGGAATGCAAGCTGGTGCAACCACTCTGGAAAACAGCATGGAGGTTCCTCAAAATTTTGAAAATAGACCTACCCTATGATCCAGCAATTGCTCTACTGGGTATTTACCCTAAGGACACAAACATAGTGATCCGAAGGGGCACGTGCACCCTAATGTTTATAGCGGCAATGTCTACAATAGCCAAACTATGGAAAGAACCTAGATGTCCATCAACAGATGAATGGATCAAGAAGATGTGGTATATATACACAATGGAATACTATGCAGCCATCAAAAGAAATGAAGTCTTGCCATTTGCGACGACATGGATGAAACTAGAGGTTATCATGCTTAGCGAAATAAGTCAATCAGAGAAAGACAACTATCATATGATCTCCCTGATATGAGGAAGTGGTGATGCAACATGGAGGGTTAAGGGGGTAGGAGAAGAATAAATGAAACAAGATGGGATTGGGAGGGAGACAAACCATAAGTGACTCTTAATCTCACAAAACAAACTGAGGGTTGATGGGGGGAGGGGGATTGGGAGAAGGGGATGGGGTTATGGACATTGGGGAGGGTATGTGCTTTGGTGAGTGCTGTCAAGTGTGTAAACCTGGCGATTCACAGACCTGTACCCTGGGGATAAAAATATATGTTTATAAACAATAAAAAAATAAAAATAAAATAAAATAAATCAATTCATTACCTGACAATGTAAAGTTTCACAAAAGTCTTTAAACATCTTTGTTATTAATTAGGTCTCATGGCAGGTAACCCTACTGGTTAAAAAAAACTAGATAGATAGATAGATAGATAGATATATTCTATCTAATGTGGATCTAATTCTTCATACTTCAAATTTCGTGTTGTCTGTGATGACATCATAAGATAGCATCAGAATTCAGAATTAATGCAGTTGATTTGCTCTCATTCTAATTAGTCAATTGTAAACATGCACAAAAATGCAAGATCCATTTAATAACTCTTTCAAACTGCTTTCCAGTGGAGAGAAGACTCATTCAGCATCACACTAGAAACCAGGCCAATAGCAATGTTTAAAGAGGAATCTTTATCCTGTTGGACAAAATCTCAAGCCTTTCAACTTTTCTTCTTATGTGAGAATGTGTCCTTTATTCATCTCATTTTTATTGTTAAGTTTCACAGTGTTTTAAAGAACTGAATCCTTCCTAAAATTAGGGAAATGATTTGTATTAGGTAAATGAATTTCTTGCAAACTTCTATGCATCTACTAAAAGCTTCCCCGTGTTATTCCCGCTCTCCTGACATGTTTAAGGAAGTAAATTTACTTCACCTTCTTGAATTCCACCTTCCTTTAGGAAAATAAGGTATTTTAATTTTGATTAATTTAAAAATAGGCATTTTAGTTTTGATTATTAGTTGCATAGTACATATGTAACCTTATCAAAGGAAACTAACTAAATCATAATAAATAATGTATAAATTCTTCTAGGATTTTATTGACTTTTAAAATAAAGTTCACATATTATCTTCTTAAAGGCTTCATATGAATACTAGTGATTGTATTGTAACCTTGATTATGTTGAAGTTGTATATCATTCTCATATTGGTACAGGAAAAAATACAAAGAAAATTTTTAGTTCCACCCATCTCTTCCTTCTCATTTACCTATACTAAACAGAAAAAAACTCTCCCTGTTATTCACACTGAGTCTTCAAACCGTAAGAGAGACTTTAAACTATGGAAAACAAACAAAGGGTTGCTGGAGGTGGGTGAGGAAAGAGGCTCAAAGGGTGATGAATATTAAGGAAGGCAATTGTTAGGATAAGAACTGGGCATTGTATAAAAGTGAAAAATTCTACTCCTGAAACTAATATGACACTATGTATTAACTAACTAGAATTTAAATAAAAACTTGAAACAGTAAAAAACTAATCTACCAAGAACACAATTCACATTGAACTAAAGCAAATTTCTGAGAATATCTAAACAAATTATTCTATTTTATTTGAAATTTTCCTGCTACTTTTTAACCTATTCCAGCAAAGTAAAATAAATATGTAACATAATATTTGTCTATTTTATGCATAATTTTAGGCTATCACATGAAAAAACTATTCTAATCTACTTTAATGATTATCTTAACATGTTTTTTCTACATGCATTGCAGAAATTGAATTTTGCAAGATATATTTTACCCCAAGAATAACTTTGCAATCTATGAATAACAGAACCAATGTAGAGAGTCAGATTCTGAAGATTCAAGAAAAATTTTCAAAACAAAAAATTCATCATGCCTGATAAATTAACAAATGTGACCCTAATATCAATATTTTTACTCATGGGATTCCCTGATGATCAGGTGCTACAGAAACTTTACGCTGCATTCTTCTCCTTGGTTTACCTGGCAGCACTGATGGGGGACCTCCTTATTATCACCCTCACTACCATTGACCAGCATCTCCAAACTCCCATCTACTTTTTCCTGAAAAAAATTGTCTTTGATTGATATCTGTTACATCTCTGTCACTGTCCCCAAATCCATCATAAACTCTCTGACCGACAGCCATTCCATCTCCTTCGAGGGATGTGCATCACAGGTTTTCCTTGTTGTTTCCTTTGCTGGAACAGAGTTTTCCCTCCTTCTGGTGATGTCCTAGGACAGCTATGCTGCCATCTGCTGTCCTCTGCACCATAAGACCATCATCAATAGAGGTGCCTTTATGCAGATGATAACAGCATCATGGTTCAGTGGGTTTGTCTATGGATCCATTCATGTTGCAGGCACATTGTCTGTCCATTTCTATGGGCCATAGTGCATCAATTTTTCTGTGACATTCCATCATTGCTAACACTTGCTTGTTCTGGGGAGCAAATTCTAGAATATGTGTTTATTATCATTAGTTTTTGTTTTGTTTTTGTATGTTTTACTTTCATGGTTGTTTCCTATGTTTTTATTGTGTCCACTGTCTTAAGAATTCCTTCTCCACAAGGCATATTTAAAACCTTTTCAACCTTCATGCCCCATCTAACAGTGGTAAGCATGTTCTTCTCTTCCATATATATTGCATATTTAGGTTTAAACTCAAAATCCCCATTATCACTGAACCTTTTTATGTCTGTGCTATATTCCCTGTTACCTCCAAGCCTGAATCCTGTCATTTACAGCCTGAGAAATAGAGACATGAAAGTGGCCCTTTGGAAATTTTTTGGTGAAAATGTGACACCGAGTATATAAATATTCAAGATAACAATGATTCTGATACCCATTAATTTGTATCAAACTATTGGTTTATACAATTAAGTTGATAATCACAAAAATATTTTCAAATACAATTACAGATAATTTTGCATTTTTTCTTTTCTAAAATTTTTGTTAAATTGTTAGATATCTATTGTACCTTTGGTGCTGCTATACAGGATGTTATTTTTATAGGGCTAGGTGGGCCTGAATGTCAGTTCAGTGTCTTGGCTCTTTCCAAAATAATGGAAATATTCCAATAATTACCTTCACATCAATAGGCCACTGATATAATGTAATCTTTGGTTTAATCCTCATTGGAAAAGATTTTATAATAGCTTCAATTTTACATGCTTTATTATAATTCCAGACTGTGTTTTGTTTTTGTTTTTAATTTGGTCATGCAGTAGTTATTTAAAATGAGCAATTGATTCCAAACTTGCTACTTTTTTCACTTTTTTTCTTTCTTTCTCTTTTTTCTTCTTTCTTTCAATTTATTAATTTATTTTGAGAGAGACAGGCTGTGAGTAGGGAGTGGGACAAAGGGAGAGGGCAAGGGAGGATCCATAAGCAGACTCCCTGCTGAGTGTGAAGCCTGATGGATAGCTTAATCGCATGGTTCTGAGAATAAGACCTGAGCAGAAACCAAGAGTCAGGTTTTGCACCAACTGATCTACCCCAGCAAACCATTTTTCCTTAAATTTGTTTGTATTGACAATAATATTTGAGAAGCTCATTTTAATTGATTTGTAAATTAATCTCACAATATCTGACTTACAAATATTCCAATTATAACAATTTTTAGGTTATATAGACACAGTATATTGTTAACAAATGCCATTGGCAATCACATGGTGACATTTTAAAAAGTAATGAGATAAGTTTATGAAGCAGACTATTTTTATTATGAAATCCAAACAGAAAAAAAAATTATTCTCACATATCCAGGAACAGGATAACTAAGAGAAGACACCATGCTATTTTTTTATTTGACAGAGAGAGATCACTAGCAGAGAGGCAGGCAGAGAGGGAGAGATGAGGAAGCAGGCTCCCTGCTGGGCAGAGAGCCTGATGCGGAACTTGATCCCAGGACACCTGAGATCATAACCTGAACCGAGGGCAGTGGCTTAACCCACTGAACCACCCAGTTGCCCATGAAGACACCATGCTCTATCCTTACACTTACTATTTGTGAATTTTGTTTTACAAAAGCTGATTTAAAATTTAACTAATGTGCCAAGAAACTGAATGTAAATTTTAATATGCTCTTTTAAATTTCTTTCTAAATTTATTTCTCTTTATTCTTACTTTTATCATTAAATTTATTTTTTATTCATTTAAATGTATTTCTGGTTTTCTTCTGTACATGAATATATTTGCATGGTAATCCACTTTCTCTTTTTATGATTTTATTTATTTACTTGACAGACAAATCACACGTAGGCAGAGAAGCAGGCAGAGAGAGAGGGGGAAGCATGCTTCCTGCTGAGCAGAAAGTGGGATGTGGGGCTCGATACCAAGACCTGGGATCATGACCTGGGCCAGAGGCAGAGGCTTTAATCCACTGAGCCACCCAAGCACCCTGAAATCCACTTTCTTTTAAGTGATCTTGGCTTTTATTCCATTAACTTTCCCTTCAATTTTTACCAATATCATCACATTCTTAAAATTCTTGCAGTCTGCCTTCTTTCTACCCATCTCATCTCCCTTATGTTTATTTTCCTTCTCTCTTAAAAATTCTTGTTTCCAGATTTAAAATCAATGATAGCATAATTTCTCTATCATTTGAGTGTTTATACTTATCTTTCAACTCATTAGTCCATAACCCTAATGTTCTTCTTTAATTTTCATGTTTCTTAAATGATGTGATGTTAGTTCACTCTACTCTTGGAGCAGTAACCTTAATAATGATGATGATGGAATGCCTGAATACAGGTCTAAGTGTTTCAAGTGATTTTCTCCATTATTTCCTATGTCTATGAACAGAAATCCTACAAGGTATCTAGTATTGATTTTTATATGAATAACTGGAATAAATAAATGTTAAGAAATGAATTCTAAGCCAGTTAGCCAATAATTAACACTATAACTATTGAATCTTAACAAGGATGCTATTCTGTATTAACTAAAGACATATATGGATATTAGTTTCACACCATGGAAAAGTTTTTGCAAGTTTTTTGAAATTTACATATAAATGTGAAACTATCATCTCATCCCTGTAATAAGTATCTAACTGTTCACTTCTGTTGTCTTCTTGTATAAAATATTGTTCTTCATTGACTAATGAAAGGAAAAGGAAGACTGTGGTTAATACACATATTTAAATACTATTTAGAGATAAAATTAAGTAAGTACTAGTATATGCAAAAATTTAGGCACAGAAATAGAACTAGCCTATGATCCAGGAATTGCACTGCACGGTAATAAATAATAGAATGCATAAACACTAATTAAAAGGGATACATGGACCCTGATGTTTATAACCATTCTATGAACAACAGTCAAATTATGGAAACATTTGTGTTTCCACAAGTGTCCATTGGCTGATAAATGGATAAAGAAGATGTGAGATACATATATGTATATATAAAATAAGGAAAATTATTATTTTCATTGTTTTAATATTTTATTTATTGTTTTGACAAAGAGAGGGAGAAAGCAAGAGATGGAACACAAGCAGGGAAAGTGGGAGAGGGAGTAACACACTCCCTGTGGAGTAGGAAGCCCAATGTGGGGCTCGACTCCAGGACCCTGGGATCCTGACCTGAGCTGAAGGCAGACATTTAAGGAATGAGCCACCAAGATGCCCCCAAAATCTTGTTATTTTCCAATATGTGAATGGATGTAGAGAGTACATGCTAAGTGGAAAAAAAAAAAACAGTCATAGAAAGACAAATACCATATGACTTCACTCATGCGTGCAGTTAAGAATCAAAACACGTTGAGGTCTTTTATCCATTTTGAGTTGATCTTTGTGTACGGTGTAAGAGAATGGTCGAGTTTCATTCTTCTACATATAGCTGTCCAGTTTTCCCAGCACCATTTATTGAAGAGACTGTCTTTTTTCCACTGTATATTTTTTCCTGTTTCGTCAAAGATTAATTGACCATAGAGTTGAGGGTCCATATCAGGGCTCTCTACTCTGTTCCACTGGTCTATGTGTCTGTTTTTATGCCAGTACCATGCTGTCTTGGTGATCACAGCTTTGTAATAAAGCTTGAAATCAGGTAAGGTGATGCCGCCAGCTTTATTTTTGTTTTTCAGCATTTCCTTAGCGATTCGGGGTCTCTTCTGATTCCATACAAATTTTAGGATTATTTGCTCCAGCTCTTTGAAGAATGCCGGTGAAATTTTGATCGGAATGGCATTAAAAGTATAGATTGCTCTAGGCAGTATAGACATTTTAACAATGTTTATTCTTCCGATCCAAGAGCATGGAATGGTCTTCCATCTTTTTGTGTCTTCTTCAATTTCTTTCATGAGTGTTCTATAGTTCCTCAAGTATAGATCCTTTACCTCTTTAGTTAGGTTTATTCCCAGATATCTTATGGTTCTTGGTGCTATAAAAGACCTCAACGTGAGACAGGAATCTATCAGAATCTTAGAGGAGAACATAGGCAGTAATCTCTTTGATATCAGCCACAGCAACTTCTTTCAAGATACGTCTCCAAAGGCAAAGGAAACAAAAGTGAAAATAAACTTCTGGGACTTCATCAAAATCAAAAGCTTCTGCACAGCAAAGGAAACAGTCAACAAAACAAAGAGGCAACCCACGGAATGGGAGAAGATATTTGCAAATGACAGTACAGACAAAAGGTTGATATCCAGGATCTATAATGAACTCCTCATACTCAACCCACGCGAAACAGACAAACACATCAAAAAATGGGCAGAAGATATGAACAGACACTTCTCCAATCAAGACATCCAAATGGCTATCAGACACATGAAAAAATGCTCATCATCATTAGCCCTCAGGGAGATTCAAATTAAAACCACATTGAGATATCACCTTACACCAGTTAGAATGGCCAAAATTAACAAAACAGGAAACAACATGTATTGGAGAGGTTGTGGAGAAAGGGGAACCCTCTTACACTGTTGGTGGGAATGCAAGTTGGTGCAGCCTCTTTGGAGAACAGTGTGGAGATTCCTCAAGAAATTAAAAATAGAGCTTCCCTATGACCCTGCAATTGCACTCCTGGGTATTTACCCCAAAGATACAGATGTCGTGAAAAGAAGGGCCATCTGTACCCCAATGTTTATAGCAGCAATGGCCACAGTCGCCAAACTATGGAAAGAACCAAGATGCCCTTCAACGGATGAATGGATAAGGAAGATGTGGTCCATATACACTATGGAGTATTATGCCTCCATCAGAAAGGACGAATATCCAACTTTTGTAGCAACATGGATGGGACTGGAAGAGATTATGCGGAGTGAAATCAGTCAAGCAGAGAGAGTCAATTATCATATGGTTTCACTCATTTGTGGAGCATAACCAATAGCATGGAGGACAAGGGGCGTTAGAGAGGAGTAGGGAATTTGGGTAAATTGGAAGGGGAGGTGAACCATGAGAGACTGTGGACTCTGAAAAACAGTCTGAGGGGTTTGAAGTGGTGGGGGGTGGGAGGTTGGGGTACCAGGTGGAGGGTATTATAGAGGGCACAGCTTGCATGGAGCACTGGGTGTGGTGAAAAAATAATGAATACTGTTTTTCTGAAAATAAATAAATTGGGGGAAAAAAAGAATCAAAACAAATCAGCAAATGGAGAAAAAAGAGAGAGAGAGAGAAAGAGAGAGGCAAGTCACAAAACAGTCTCTTAACTACAGAGAGAAAACTGAGGGTTACCAGAGGAGATATGATGGGTATTAAGCAGACACATGTTCTTATGAGCACTACATGTTATATGGATGTGTTGAATCACTTTATTGTACACCTGAGACTAGTATTACAGTGTATGTTAGCTAACTGAAATTTTAACAGAATTTTAAAATATACATGCCCCTGTATGTTTATTGCAGGATAATTTTCAATGGCAAAGCTGTAGACACAGCCCAAATATTCATTAATAAATGGTAAAAATGTAGTATATGCACATAATGAAATATTCGTATCCATAGAATTTGAATGTGATGTTGGGTCTCTGTTTCTCCTCATTTGACAGACAGCCACATCTTCTCATGCAGTGCCAGTTATGTCCCTGAGACACAATTGTGAAAGTCAGTGTGAACAGATTTGGCTGTATTTTGCACCTGGTCACCAGGTATGCTTTTAATTATGGTAAAGTGGATATTGTTGCCATCAGTGACCTTTTCATTGACCTCAACTATGTGGTCTACATATTCCAGTATGATTCTACCCATGGGAAATTCCACGGCACTGTCAAGGCTGAGATCAGGAAACTTTTCTTCAATGGAAAGTCCATCCCCATCTTCCAGAAGTGAGATCCCACCAGCATTAAATAGGGTGATGCTGGTGCTGAGTATGTTGTGGAGTTTACTGGGCTCTTCACCACCATGGAGAATTCTGGGGCTAACTTGAAGGGAAGGGCCAAGAGGGTCATCATCTATGCTGATGCCCACATGTTCATGATAGGTGTGAACCATAAGTATGACAACTCACTCAAGATTGTCAGTATTGTCTCCTGCACCACCAACCACTTGTATCCTCTGGCCAAGGACATCTATAACAACTTTGGCATTGTGGAGGAACTCATGACCACTGTCCATGCCATCAATGTCACCCAGAAGACCATGGATGGCCCCTCTGGGAAGCTGTGGCATGATGGCTGAGGGGCTTCCCAGAACATCATCCCTGCTTCCACTGACATGGCCAAGGCTGTAGGGAAGTTCATTCCTGATCAGAATGGGAAGCTCACTGATATGGCCCAAAATGTCCTTCTTGGATCTGACCTGCCACCTGGAGAAAGCTGTCAAATATGATGGCATCAAGAAGGTCGTGAAGGGACGCCTGGGTGGCTCAGTTGGTTGAGCGGCTGCCTTCTGCTCAGGTCATGATCCCAGCGTCCTGGGATCGAGTCCCACATCGGGCTCCTTGCTCAGCAGGAAGCCTGCTTCTCCCTCTGCCTCTGCCTGCCATTCTGTCTGCCTGTGCTCGCTCTCCCTCTCTCTCTCTCTGATAAATAAATAAAATCTTAAAAAAAAAAGAAGGTCGTGAAGCAGAAATTAGAAGGCCCCCTCAAGGGAATCCTTGGGTACACTGAAGATCAGGTTGTTTCCTATGACTTTCATAGTGACACCCACTCTTCCACCTTTGATGCCAGGGCTGGCTTTGCTCTCAATGATCACATTGTAAAGCCCATTTTCTGGTATGACAATAAATTGACTACAGCAGCTGGGTGGTAGACCTTATGGTCTACGTGTCCTCCAAGGAGTAAGAGTCCCCTGGACTACTAGCCCCAGTTACAGCAAGAGGAAAAGAGAGGCCCTCAACTTCAGGGGAGTCCCTGCCATAACTTAACCCCTGAAAACAGAGAATCTCCCAACCTTCACCAGTTCCATCCCAAACCACCTGAAGAAGTGGAGGGTCTTGGAGAGCCCTACCATGTAGTGTACCATCAATAAAGTATACTGTACCCAGGCCAAAAAAAAAAAATAGTGATCGTGCCATTTGTTCAACATCAGTGAACCTAGAGTGTAAGATGCTAAGCGAAATAAATTAAAGACAAATACCATACAAATTCACATATATGTGCAATCCAAAAGAAATCACTTAAATAACCAAGCAAAAAGAAGAATCAGACCTTTATGTATGAGAACAAAGTGGTTTCCAGAGAGGAGACTGGTGGGGGGATGGGAAAAAAGTTGGTGAAGAGGATTAGGAGATACAGACTTCTTGTTAAAGAATAAGTGAATCATGGAGGCAAAATGCACAGCATAGATCCTGTAATCAGTGGTATCATAATCATGTTGTATGCTGATAATGATAGCTACACTTGTGGGGAGCAATGCATAATGTATAGACATGTCAAGTGTTGGTCCACAAAGATACAAGATGAACTTTACTAATGTTGCTTCTGTGCTAGAGATCAGGTAATAGTAGTAACTTCTTCTGATAGTGTGTGTTTTTCTGTTGAAGAAAATAGATGAAGAAAGAAATTGCAAAAAGGGATGCATATTCTTTTGACCAGAAAACAATTATTAAAAAGACATGTACTATAATTTTAAAAATATGTAAAATTTAGTAAAGGAATATTTTGGAACTGTTTTCTTGTTTCCTCATAGTAAAAATAGATAATTTTCTAGTTTTCTATTAATTCTAAACTAAAACATTTTAATAAAACTCTAATTAAGATTTTATTAGCATCTCCTTGTGATCTTAATATTGTTTATAAACAGCATCTAAATTTGAATATTAGATTGTCAAGTGAATAATCACAATTATAAAATCACCTTTGGGAAGCCTGGGTGGCTCAGTTGGTTAAGCGGCTGCCTTCGGCTCAGGTGAAGATCCCAGTGTCCTGGGATCAAGTCCCACATTGGGCTCCTTGCTCGGCAGGGAGCCTTCTTTTCACTCTGCCTCTGTCTGCCACTCTGTCTGCCTGTGCTCACTCACTCTCTCTCCCTCTCTTTCTCTGACAAATAAATAAATAAAATCTTTAAAAATAAATAAATAAAGTAAAAAATAAAATAAAAAATCACCTTTAATTATGTTGTTACAATTTAGAATCTAATAGACATAGATTTTCAAATCAGTAGCAAAGAAATATTTACTTGATAAATTCTGCAGAATAATTCAATTAATGTGTTCTAACCATGCAAAGAATTAATATCCTCAAATGTAACTTGGACTGAAAAGTTAAAAAAAAAAACTGAAACGATATTAAAATTAATAGATATTGAGAACACAGAGATATTCCAATGTCTGAAAGTCTCCTTTATGATGGAGACTTTGCCTCCGTTTTCAGATCAAGAGAGCACAGCATACTAAATACTTAACAGTAATTTGATAGTAAAGTATGCAAAAGACATAGTAGAAAAAAAATCATATTTTATTATATTAAAATGAGCAATAGGTATTTACCTATTTTCTTCCAAACAACATTATGTTACTTTAATGGTGTTCTATACAGAACTCTCAAAGACATATGCACATTTATTGTCAGATATTTGCCATCTTTGATGTCATACTTTTTTTATTAAGTAAATGATTATTTATTGACAATCATATAAAATTTATATTTTACCCATAAGTATATAATTTCCACATCCAAATATATTTCACAGAAATAAAAATCTCTTTTAATTTCCTTACTTCCTAGCTCATTAGACTACGATATTGGTTAGAACTTATGAATTGGCATTATTTTTGAAAATAGAGAAATTATGGTGCTGGTCCTGAAGAAGTAGGCCAACATGCATTCTACACCTGCAAGGAAATATATCTGCTAACAGCCACATAGTTTTGGAAGAGGATTTCATGCCACAGATTGGAACTCAGCCTAGCCAAAATTGAGTTCAGCCTTGTGAAATCTAAAGCATAGGATCCAACTAAGTTGTGAGCACACTTCTAACACATGGAAAACTTTTACTTATGATTTTAAATATTTTTGATTTAAGCCATTAGTTCATGGCAATTTGTTGGACTTTAATACATATATACAGCATATAATCTATGATTTCTGTTTAATTAAAAGTTGTATCACAACCTAAGTTTCCTATGTCTTCTTTTTTTAAGATTTTATTTATTTGATGGAATCACAAGTAGGCAGAGAGGCAGGCAGAGAGAGAGGGGGGTGGAAACAGGCTCCCTGCTGAGCAGAGATCCCAATACGGGGCTTGATCCCAGGACCCTAGGATTATGACCTGAGCCTAAGGCAGAGGCTTTAACCCACTGAGCCACCCAGGCACCCCAGTTTTCTATGTCTTAATATTTATGCCACTTTTTAGAGGGGTCAGACTTACTTCTTTACTTTGACAATTTTATTTACTAATAGTATTGTAAAATTCTCTTTCTTGTGATCTCAGATTTATAAAAACATAATATAACATAACATAACATAAAACATAACTTAACATACCATACCATAGCATAACATAACATAACAGTAAATAAATGGTCTAGTTGCCAAATTGATTTTTTTTCCATCATAGTGGTAACACATTCCTTCTTTATTTCTTACTTGCTCTTTCTTTCTTTCTTACTTGCTCTTTCTTTCTTTCTTTCTTTCTTTCTTTCTTTCTTTCTTTTTTCATTTTTTAAATCTATGTTCAGTTATCAAGCATATAGTACATCATTAGTTTTTGATGTAATGTTCCACAATTCATTAGTTGCATATAACTCCCAATTCTCATCATAAAATATTTTTTAATTTCATCAAATTTCACAAATCTCATAAATATTAAAAATGAGAGCAATGTATACCCCTATATATAGGAATCAAGATGTGACAGCAATGCAATATCTTAAACATAGAATAAGAAAACACTCTTGCATTGCTGTCACATCTTGATTCCTATATATAGGGGTATACATTGCTCTCATTTTTAATATTTATGAGATTTGTGAAATTTGATTAAATTAAAAAATATTTTATGATGAGAATTGGGAGTTATATGCAACTAATGAATTGTGGAACATTACATCAAATATGGTATTATAGAGGGCACGGCTTGCATGGAGCACTGGGTGTGGTGAAAAAATAATGAATACTGTTTTTCTGAAAATAAATAAATTGGAAAAAAATTAAAAAAAAGAAAACACTTATATGTTGCTCTCATTTAAAAAAATATTTATTTGACAGAGAGAGAGGGATCACAAATAGGCAGAGACAGGCAGAGAGAGAAGCAAAAGCAGGCTCCCTGCTGAGCACAGAGCCAAATGCAGGGCCAGATCCCAGGACCCTGAGATCATGACCTGAGTTGAAGGCATAGGTTTAACCCACTGAGCCACCCTGGTGCCCCTGTTGCTCTCATTTTTAATCTTGAATAGTTTTGCCAAAATTTTATTATATATATAATTTTCAAATTATTTATTTCTTTTCAGAGTAACAGTATTCATTGTTTATGCAGCATGCTCAGTGCTCCATGCAATCTGTGCCCTCCGTAATATCCACCACTTGGTTCCCCCAACCTTCCACCCCCTGCCCCTTCAAAACCCTCAGGTTGTTTTTCAGAGTCCATAGTCTCTCATGGTTCACCTCCCCTTCCAATTTCCTTCAACTCCCTTCTCCTTTCCATCGCCCCTTGTCTTCCATGTTATTTGTTATGCTCCACAAATATGTGAAAACATATGATAATTTTTTACTGTTTTCAAAACATTAGATTTTTGTTTATTTATTTTTATTTTTATGTTATTGCATATAAGACCAGTGCTCTTTGGCTTTTAAAATTCTCTTAATGTTATTTCTGTTTTCCCAGTTACTTATTTTCCATTCTTTTTTTTTTTTTACAATAATGCAAATATATTTTTTCCAATATATTTATTTTCAGAAAAACATTATTCATTATTTTTTCACCACACCCAGTGCTCCATGCAAGCCGTGCCCTCTATAATACCCACCACCTGGTACCCCAACCTCCCACCCCCCCCGCCACTTCAAACCCCCCAGATTGTTTTTCAGAGTCCATAGTCTCTCATGGTTCACCGCCCCTTCCAATTTACCCAAATTCCCTTCTCTTCTCTAACGCCCCTTGTCCTCCATGCTATTTGTTATGCTCCACAAATAAGTGAAACCATATGATAATTGAATCTCTCTGCTTGACTTATTTCACTCAGCATAATCTCTTCCAGTCCCGTCCATGTTGCTACAAAAGTTGGGTATTCATCCTTTCTGATGGAGGCATAATACTCCATAGTGTATATGGACCACATCTTCCTTATCCATTCATCCGTTGAAGGGCATCTTGGTTCTTTCCATAGTTTGGCGACCGTGCCCATTGCTGCTATAAACATTGGGGTACAGATGACCCTTCTTTTCACGACATCTGTGTCTTTGGAGTAAATACCCAGGAGTGCAATTTCAGGGTCATAGGGAAGCTCTTTCCATTCTTATGTTTATAATATTCCTTTTGAAACTAAGTATTTGCCTTATTGCTGAGATGAAAATTGATAATATTCAACATTTGGTATTGCTGGACTTTTATATTTTTACAGATTTTATTTATTTATTTGAGGAAGAGAGAATGAGGGGGAGGGCCAAAGGGAGAGGGAGAATAAAACTTGCATGAAGCAGGGATCCTAACAAGGGGTTCAATCCCAGGAAATTGGGAAGATGACCCTAGTCAATGTTAGATGCTCAATCCACTGGGCTTCCCAGGTAATCCTGGTATTTATACAATTTTATAGAAATAATTATATGCACCATATAAGTAGTTACATATAACAGTGCTTCATATCAATCAATTAAAATATTATTTTTGTTCTGAGACCTTCTTTACTTTTAGTTCTAATGAAAATATATTTATTTGACTAACATAGATACAAATATGATAGAATCATAGATGATAGACAGATAGCTAATAGGTAGATAAATAATACATAGATATGGATTTTAACTCCATAGAATCACTACAAAACACTGTAAAAATTTAAATTTTTTGAAAAAATATTTTGTTTATTTATTTATTATTTGAAAGAGAGAGAGAGAAGGAGAGAGAGTGAAAGAACATAGGCAGTAGGAGTCAAGGAGGAAGGGAGAGAAATATCTCAATCAGACTCAGTGCTGAGAGCAGAGTCCAAAGTGGGACTGAATCTCGTGACCCTGAGATCATGACCTGATTTGAAATCAAGAGTTGAATGCTTAACCAACTAATCCACCAAGGTGCCCCTTAGTTCATAAATTTTTTATCTTATTTTTATCATCTATATATTTTCTGATCAAATTTAATTGCAGAGCATTTCTACTTTTTCATTTGTCTCAAGCATATTTATAATTGGTTTTTCAATCATTTTTCTGATGACATAGTTAAGTGCTTTGTCACATAATTTTAACATTTACACCATTTTATTATTGGTATCGCTTTATTGTCTTTTCTTAGTTTTGGGATTTTCATTTTTATTGGTGTTATGAGTGAGTTGTTAATTTAAAGCTACACATTGAATTATAATAGCATAAGATACATGTATTTTATGTAAACTCTTGTGTTTTAGCAGAAGTCCTCTGATATTGGTCATATGGGTAAAATTGCAGTGTGATCTTGTTCTTGATAGTTAAGAGTAGAAACCTTCATACTGTGTTTGGTTTCTGTTAACATCTGGATGAGAGTGGAAGGTAATGCTTATTAATACTGGAAAGGAAATTTCAGGGTATATATATATATATATATATACACACACACATAATGATATTATTTAATTGAAAATGTTACTGTAGGGTAGAATTGGACTGAATATACCATTCCATGTATTCAAAGTACTTACTGGCACATATTTTATTTGACAGATATGAGTATATACATGTTATAAATTCAGTATAGAAATAAAATTTTCTTAGGATTCATGGCATTAAAAGAAATATTTTTACAATGGAAAGAACTAGGACCAGAGAGGTAAAAGTGAAAGGACATGTACTAAGTTAAGCTCAGTGATTTAAATGTTTATTAATAAAAGGTACGTTTTTGTCTTTTTCAATTATACAATCTCAACTTCATGTTTCCCTTCAATTTGTATCAAATGTATTTAGTTTTAATAGATTTTAATAGCATCACAATTAGGACAGCAGAGAAATTATTATATCTGTATCACAAAAGTTCAAGTTTAAGAAATATCTTATATCAAAGCAGATTTTCCAAGTGTAGAGAAAACAATACAAATCATTATGAAAATAGATGGTAAGCAAAACTAATTAAAGCCAGATTCCTTTACACCCTCAAAAACATATAGAAAACAATCTGAGGGGTTTGAAGTGGCGGGGGGTGGGAGGTTGGGGTACTAGTTGGTGGGTATTATAGAGGGCATGGATTGCATGGAGCACTGGGTGTGGTGAAAAAATAATGAATACTGTTTTTCTAAAAATAAATAAATTGAAAAAAATATATAGAAGCTTAATATTTAACTTGTTATGTAGTTTAAGACATATAAATTTTTTCCCTCTTGATTAAAATTTAATATTAAATAAAGCACACCACAGTCTATTTGTTGTGTTCCTCCTTGCAGAGGCCTGGTAATATATTTCCAATGACTTGGGAAAAGACAAAAGCAAAAAAGCAAGAGCGTGAGTTGTCGGATATTCATGCCAGGGCTACATGCCACTGATTACCACCCATTAATGGTTTTTATACAAAAACACACTCATCTGTACTGTCGTTTGCAAATATCTTCTCCCATTCCGTGGGTTGCCTCTTTGTTTTTTTGACTGTTTCCTTTGCTGTGCAGAAGCTTTTGATTTTGATGAAGTCCCAGAAGTTTATTTTCGCTTTTGTTTCCTTTGCCTTTGGAGACGTATATTGAAAGAAGTTGCTGTGGCTGATATCAAAGAGATTACTGCGTATGTTCTCCTCTAGGATTCTGATGGATTCCTGTCTCACGTTGAGCTCTTTTATCCATTTTGAGTTTATCTTTGTGTACGGTGTAAGAGAATGGTCGAGTTTCATTCTTCTACATATAGCTGTCCAGTTTTCCCAGCACCATTTATTAAAGAGACTGTCTTTTTTCCACTGTATATTTTTTCCTGTTTTGTCAAAGATTAATTGACCATAGAGTTGAGGGTGCATATCTGGGCTCTCTACTCTGTTCCACTGGTCTATGTGTCTGTTTTTATGCCATTACCATGCTGTCTTGGTGATCACAGTTTGTAATAAAGCTTGAAATCAGGTAAGGTGATGCCGCCAGCTTTATTTTTGTTTTTCAACATTTCCTTAGCGATTCAGGGTCTCTTCTGATTCCATACAAATTTTAGGATTATTTGCTCCAGCTTTTTGAAGAATGCCGGTGGAATTTCGATCAGAATGGCATTAAAAGTATAGATTGCTCTAGGCAGTATAGACATTTTAACAATGTTTATTCTCCCTATCCAAGAGCATGGAATGGTCTTCTATCTATTTGTGTCTTCTTCAATTTCTTTCATGAGTGTTCTATAGTTCCTCAAGTATAGATCCTTTACCTCTTTAGTTAGGTTTATTCCCAGATATCTTATGGTTCTTGGTGCTATAAAAGACCTCAACGTGAGACAGGAATCTATCAGAATCTTAGAGGAGAACATAGGCAGTAATCTCTTTGATATCAGCCACAGCAACTTCTTTCAAGATACGTCTCCAAAGGCAAAGGAAACAAAAGCGAAAATAAACTTCTGGGACTTCATCAAAATCAAAAGCTTCTGCACAGCAAAGGAAACAGTCAACAAAACAAAGAGGCAACCCACGGAATGGGAGAAGATATTTGCAAATGACAGTACAGACAAAAGGTTGATATCCAGGATCTATAATGAACTCCTCATACTCAACCCACACGAAACAGACAAACACATCAAAAAATGGGCAGAAGATATGAACAGACACTTCTCCAATCAAGACATCCAAATGGCTATCAGACACATGAAAAAATGCTCATCATCATTAGCCCTCAGGGAGATTCAAATTAAAACCACATTGAGATATCACCTTACACCAGTTAGAATGGCCAAAATTAACAAAACAGGAAACAACATGTGTTGGAGAGGATGTGGAGAAAGGGGAACCCTCTTACACTGTTGGTGGGAATGCAAGTTGGTGCAGCCTCTTTGGAGAACAGTGTGGAGATTCCTAAGAAATTAAAAATAGAGCTTCCCTATGACCCTGCAATTGCACTCCTGGGTATTTACCCCAAAGATACAGATGTCGTGAAAAGAAGGGCCATCTGTACCCCAATGTTTATAGCAGCAATGGCCACAGTCGCCAAACTATGGTAAGAACCAAGATGCCCTTCAACGGATGAATGGATAAGGAAGATGTGGTCCATATACACTATGGAGTATTATGCCTCCATCAGAAAGGACGAATATCCAACTTTTGTAGCAACATGGACAGTACTGGAAGAGATTATGCTGAGTGAAATAAGTCAAGCAGAGAGAGTCAATTATCATATGGTTTCACTTATTTGTGGAGCATAACCAATAGCATGGAGGACAAGGGGCGTTAGAGAGGAGTAGGGAATTTGGGTAAATTGGAAGGGGAGGTGAACCATGAGAGACTATGGACTCTGAAAAACAGTCTGAGGGGTTTGAAGTGGCGGGGGGGTGGGAGGTTGGGGTACCAGGTGGTGCGTATTATAGAGGGCATGGCTTGCATGGAGCACTGGGTGTGGTGAAAAATTAATGAATAATGTTTTTCTGAAAATAAATAAATTGGAAAAAAATAGAAAAAAAAACACACACACTCATAGTCCTAAAGGGAATTGCTTCTCTGTAGATCCATAGTTTTCCCAAAGGGTGATACACAATAAATTGAAAAGCATTTTATGTTCTTTGAAAATACAGGAGGAAGACTTCAAACAGGAATATCATCATTATTTTCTCCCTCATACTATGGACAGCAGAAGATCTATCAAGACAAAGAAGACATTGGGAATCAGCAGAAATCTAGAATTTTGAAACATAGCAGTTAAGCTTGAACTTCAGGGATTCATAAATTTGTAGAAACATAAGTAGAAATAAAAGCCTCCATAGGCTACATATGGCCAGAAAGTTACAGAAATGCACTTTCTATAAAAAAGTGGATTTCAAACAAGTAGCTAATACATACAGATAGAGCATTCACACACACACATGCACATACACACACATATTATATATACACATAAACACATTTACTTTGAAGTAAACATTTTAATTGCTTCAAGATTCCCCTCCTCAAAATGATCCAAGTTAGACAGAAGTTCATAGTCTTTGTCTACACAGCAGTACCTATGAAGTGTTATGTCTGATCCAGTCTTGGTAAAAATGATTATCCCAATGGACATCATTATGAATCAAAGGTATGTATTATTTTCTTAACCTGGGCATGAAATTAAATTAAAATCATATTTATTATAAAACAAAGAAAACCTCATTAAGCATCCTTGCCAGAAATCTCAGATCTAAAAAATAAAAGACACTGATGGTTCTTTTATATAAAGAGTAAAACTTGGTAATTTAAAACAAAACTACATAGCAAATAGATACATCTATTTAATCAAAATTTTAAAACTTCTTAAGCCTGTATTATCTTATATAATATGGTGATAACACCAGTACTCAAAGGAGTATGTTGATGTAGGGCATAAATAGGATCAAAATATAATACTCAAAGTAACAAGATAGTGCTAGGCACACCCTTGAATTTAATCAATATTATTATGTACTATTAGCAATAAACCCAGTTTAGACATGAAAGTTACACTGAAAACAAGCCTGGTGGTGGGTATTAAAGAGAGCATGTATTGCGTGGATCACTGGGTGTGGTGCATAAACAATGAATCTTGGAACACTGAAAAAATAAAATAAAAATAATATAAGTAAATAAAAATAAATAAATAAATAAATAAATAAATAAATAATTCCTCCACAAAAAGCCTCCACAAAAAAAAAAAAAAAAAAATTCAAACTCTCCATTTTTGTGGTAGAAAGGACTAGGACCAGAGAGAGAAAAAAATGTCCTCAATGAGAAAGTAAATTAATTACAGTGCTCGTTGTGGGACCATCCTATGTCAATTACACCATCCTGACTTCATGCTTTCCTTTAACTTTTGTCGATTGCATGTCATCTTTAGTTATTGCAGTATGGTTGACAAACAGGACATTGAAAGAAGCATTAGAAAAAAATATTTTTTATCTACATCACAAAAATTCAGATTCTAAATGTGTCTTCTCAGAAGGTAGTTCCAGGGAATAATCTTAGAAATAAAATATGCAAAGTTCTGACTTCTATCCTGGTGATGGGTATTAAAAAGGGCACATATTGCATGGAAAACTGGCTATGGTGCATAAATAATGAATCTTGGAACACTGAAAAAATGAAATTAAGTTTAAAAAATAAAGAAACAAAACAAAACAAAAGTTCTGACTTCTAGGGGAATTCCAAAAAGTAATTCTAAAATGATGCTATATTCCTGCATATTTTGGAAAAACTTACTAACCTCTTACTCAGCAGCATAGTCTGGCTGGCAAAATGGAGTCACTATATTAACATTATAGTGAGACAGCTTCCTTAATTGCCAAACACCAGAGCAGACATTTGACTTTTACAATCTCAAATTTTATCAGCTTCAAGAAAATAATCAATAAGAGATATTAGTTTAAAGTAGTCTTTATATCAAATTCTACATTATTTGCTATTATGCTACATGCAGTCATAATATATTTATGATATGCCTCAATAAATCAAAATATATTCATCCTTAGATGAGGAGATACATTATTAAAAGCCTTGATAGATTTCTTGCTTTGAATTAGGATTCACTTTTCTTACATTCATATTGATGCCACCCTTGTAATATGAGTCTTCAAATGTATTATCTAGAATGGTTAACTGCTCATCTACAAGAATCTGAGAAGGCTTATCATATTGGATAGAATTCAGTTGAGATCCTCTTTCTTCTTTTAAGAGGTAGTAAGAAATAGACATTTTATAGAAAATGACAAATGGTCTAAAGATAAATTTCTTGTACTTTAATAAAAAATGTGAAGCTTTTCACATTTAATTATTCTGTATAGCTTTTATGAAATATTTCTTACATTTTATTTTTTGAAGATACTGTAACTTATCACTGAAGAAAACATTTCTTTCAGTAATTCTATTCCTCGTTGTTTATATTTATCATTTTCACTTTAGTCTCAAACACATTGATCTAAAGTTGGCTTCTATTCTGACCCTAAAAACATTAGAAATATAGCTTGGGAATGAATGTGGTGCAAGATTTTCTGTGCATACATGAATACATGTCAGGGAGTAGGTACATAAGCAGCCAGTGAGTAGGAAAGTTGGAACATTCTCCCACATTCCATATTTCCCCCCTTTACATCTATAACTACTATTACTTTTTAATGGTAATTATATATCATATTTATTAATTTTCTGTCCACATTTTGCATCTCTTATCATAAATTTCATTTTTATTCTTTTTATAATGTATTTAATCATATAATTAAAGAAAAACATTATTTACTTTTTGTGAATAAAGGTAATGTGTATAAAAACAACCTCTTACAAAAACATTCAATGATTACCTCCTATTATTTGAAATTATTTGAAACTTTATTCTGTATACTAAACACTTTATTTGGAATATTGAACTAATAATTCAGGATATACTTTATAAAGATAGATATTTCATGTATCTTTCAAAAATATACCAAGGACTCATAAATGAAAGACTTTCCTCTTCTTTCTTCTTATTCTTCCAAATCTGCTCACTTAACATACATCAATATCACAAGGACTGTCACAGTGAAAAGTTCATAAACCCAAATATCCATGTCAGGAAAGTAAACATGTGCATGTCTTATAAACACAAAATAGATTAATTCTTACATAAAAAACATTCTTGGATAGGAGAAAGACTTAACAGGAATCTCATGTGTGTCCTTATTTCCCTTTTGTCCCATAGAGTTGAAAACATGACCAAACCCTCAGCAGGGATCGAATTCTTCCTCATGACATTCTTTGACACTAGAGAGCTCCAGGTTTTACATGGCTTTCTGTTTTTGCTCATTTACTTGGTGTCTTTTATGGGAAATCTTCTCATTATTGTCCTGATCACCCTGGATAAGTGTCTTCACACCCCCATGTACTTCTTCCTGAAGAACTTATCCCTTTTTGATGCCTGTCTCATTTCCATCACACTTCCAAAATTTATCCTGAACTCTTTATCCCACAGAAATTCGATTTCTTTCTCAGGATGCATATTACAGGTGTTGTTCGTGATCCACTTTGCTGGATCTGAGCTTTTCCTTTTAACTGCCATGTCTTATGACCGCTATGTGGCCATCTGCCACCCACTGCGCTATGATGTCATCATGAGCAGGAGAGTTTGTATGAGTATGACAGCTGCCTCCTGGTTTCTTGGGAGTATATTTGGGATCTTATACTCATATGGTACTTTCTCTTTATCTTTCTGTGGCTCCAGAAAAGTTCCTCAGTTTTTCTGTGATGTCCCCTGCCTACTGAAAATCTCTTGCTCGAAGTCTCATGTTACCATAAGTATTAGTGAGGCAATCGGGGTATTATATGCACTTTCATGTTTAGTGTCCATTGGATTTTCATATATTTACATTTTCAACACAGTGCTGAGAATGCCATCACAACAAGGGTGGTCAAAAGCCTTTTCCACTTGTATGCCCCATCTCATAGTTGTAACAACATTTATTGTGACAGGCACTATTGCCTATCTGAAGCCAGTCCCTGATCATCCACATCTTGTGGACTTTTTGGTTTCTGTGTTCTATTCTGTGTTGCCTCCTTCTTTGAACCCCATAATATACAGCCTAAGGAACAAGGAAATCAAGGCAGCTGTGAAGAAATTTCTATGGAAACTAAGTCATAATTTCTATGGGGAAAGATAATAGAACTAGAGTCTATAAAGCTAAATTCCTTGCTTGAATATATATAATCTTATAATCTAGTGTTGACATCAATATCTTGTATAATAAAGTATTAATTTTATTTAAAGGTGCTAAGATAAAGTTGACATGCTCATGCTTATTAATAACCATTCATTATCTCAGCAACTCCAAGAATAGCATATTAATTATGTAGTATCTGTGCATGTAAATTAAATTTCAGAAATACTATGACTGTTTTCCAAATAGCTCATTGGAAATATCTATGTACTATTTTTTGAATATGTGAATATATTACTTTAAATGACATAGAGGAACTCAGTAGATTTAATTGAATTAGGAAGCGTGAGATGGGATGATTATCCCAGACTATCCAAGGGTCCTAACCTGATCATGAAAGTGAAGTATTTCCAGACTTCGTTAGAAGGACATGTATTTAAGGAAATGTGGTCTTCCATTATGGGCTTTGTAGATTGAGAGAGGTCATGAGACAATATATAGACAGAGGTAACCTTTGGAGATGGGGGAAAAAAAAACAAAACGAAAAACAAAACAAAAAAACTAACTAAATAACTAACTAACAAAAAACAGAAACAGATAGTTCACTGGAGTCCCAAGAAAAGAATGCAGCCATACCAACTGTATCCTCATGTTAGCCCAGTGCGGAGCGTGTTGGATTTCTAAATTATACCACTTTAAAATCGAACATTATATTAAACCACAGAATTTGTGAAAATTTGCTACATAAGTCACAAAAAATTAACAAAAGCATTAAATACTTGTCTTCTAAAATATTTCTTAAATGAAAACTTCTTTAGAATATGAATACAGACTCTGAAACTGAAGGTCTTGATTAAAGGTAAAAAATAATAAAAAGAGCAGACAAATATCAAATGTTTATAATTTTGTAGAAAAATTTAGATTATATTGCTTTTTATCTACTAGATTTTATCTTTTATTTTACATGAAAATATCTATCCATTATTAATCAATTAATTAATGAATTAATTAATTAAATGTTTTTAATAATTGGTTTTAGCATTATAAAATTGTATTTTTAATATCTTCTTGAAACTAGACTTAATTTTTTACTTTTTAAGTTAGTTTACAACATTAAATTACTTATGTTTTTTCCACTAGTAAATTGTTTAATTCCTATGTGGTATTTGTATTTGAGACACAGTATATAAAGATTATCTACAGCTAACTGTAGAACTACCTGTAAGGGAGAGCATGAGCACAGTTTGTTGGGAAAAGCTGGCAGAGTATGGTGGCATGTGCTGCACCATGTGTCCCAAGAACAAGATGGTGGCCCAATATTTCAAGATGATCAAGAAGTCTCTCTGCCTACTTGTGATCTCTGTGTGTCAAATAAATAAATAAAATCTTTAAAAAAAAAGATGATCAAGAAGAACCTGCTGAAAGACAGCAAGAAGGTGGCACTGGAGGTGAAGTTGTTGCTTTTGGCTCTTGAGGAGTCAATGAAGAGCACCACTGTCAAGCAGATGAAGACCATCTATCAGAACAGCTACTGAGAGAAAGAATGTTGGCAGTACCATACCCATACCGTCCTCTGCAGCAACACCATTCAGTCCATCATGGCCATTGTCAAAGCTCTAGGCAATCTACAGATTAGTTTTAACAACCACTTCTGCACAGATAAGATTAGAAGCCAACAACTATGATTAGGCAGGCAGATACATCCAGAATAAGTCTGAGGACGTGAACAAGTGCAAGGATAACAGGGATCCATAACACACCTCACCTGCACTACTAACACCAAGAGCATGTAGTTGGTGTTTGATGCATTCACCAACTTCATTATAGACAAAAACCCGAAGGACTGGAACTTTTTCTGAGTCTTTCATCCTAACAGGATGAGCCACAATCAACTCTGCTTCCCACAGATCCTGAAGAAATTGGAAGTAGGAAGACTTAACTTCCCAACTGTCCCCCAAACCATGTGGGACACTTTTCCAATTTTCTACACTCTGTTATTGGGTCACTGAGCCCTCACTCATCTTCAGAGTCTCAGGAGAGAAGCTGACAAACACCTCCCTGTTCCAAACCAACCAACACTTGATACAGTAGTTGGTGCTGGGAATAATAATGATAACCCCTTCCTGGGCATCTGTTCTCATTTTAACCATTGTCTTGTTCTATGAGGGATAGGGGAGCACATGCTTAGTATTCCAAGTATTATGGATTGAGGGGCACTCACTTCTCTACATTGGGAACCCTGGCTTTGCTAAACACAAACCCCTGGAACAGCCCACAGCCAGTTGTTATTTTGTTGTTGTTGTTTGTTTGTTTTTGTTTATTTATTTTTTCATCATAACAGTATTCACTGTTTTGCACCACACACAGTGCTCCATGCAATCTGTGCCCTCTCTAATACCAACCACCTGGTTCCCCCAACCTGCCAACCTCCGCCCCTTCAAAACCCTCAAATTGTTTTTCAGAGTCTATAGTCTCTCATGGTTCACCTCCCCTCCCAATTTCCCTCAACTCCCTTTACCTCTCCATCTCTGGTTGTCCTCCATGCTATTTGTTATGCTCCACAAATAAGTGAAATCATATAATAATTGACCCACTCTGCTTGATTTATTTAACTCAGCATAATCTCTTCCAGTCCTGTCCATGTTGCTACAAAAGTTAGGTATTCATTCTTTCTGATGGAGGCATAATACTCCATACTGTATATGGACCACATCTTCCTTATCCATTCATCTGTTGAAGGGCATCTTGGTTCTTTCCATAGTTTGGCGACCATGACCATTGCTGCTATAAACATTAAGGGACCGATGGCCCTCCTTCTTACTACATCTGTATCATTGGGATAAATACCCAAGAGTGCAATTGCAGGGTCATAGGGAAGCTCTATTTTTAATTTCTTAAGGAATATCCACACTATTTTCCAAAGTGGCTGCACCAACTTGCATTCCCACCAACAGTATAAGAGGGTTCCTCTTTCTCAACATCCCCTCCAACACATGTTGTTTCCTGTCTTGCTAATTTGGGCCATTCTAACTAGTGTAGGGTGATATCTCAATGTGTTTTTAATTTGCGTCTCCCTGATGGCTACTGATAATGAACATTTTCACTGGTGTATGATAGCCATTTGTATGTCTTCACTGGAGAAGTATCTGTTCATATCTTCTGCCCATTTTTTGATATGTTTGCCTGTTTTGTGTGTGTTGAATTTGAGGAGTTCTTTATAGATCCTGGATATCAACCTTTTGTCTGTACTGTCATTTGCAAATATCTTCTCCCATTCCATGGGTTGCCACTTTGTTTTCTTGACTGTTTCCTTTGCTGTGCAGAAGCTTTTCATCTTGATGAAGTCCCAAAAGTTCATCTTCGCTTTTGTTTCCTTTGCCTTTGGAGACATATCTTGAAAGAAGTTGCTGTGGCTGATATCAAAGAGATTACTGCCTATATTATCCTCTAGGATTCTGATGAATTCCTGTCTCAGGCTGAGGTCTTTTATCCATTTTGAGTTTACCTTTGTGTACGGTGTAAGACATGGTCGAGTTTCATTCTTCTACATATAGCTGTCCAGTTTTCCCAGCACCATTTATTGAAGAGACTGTCTTTTTACCACTGTATATATTTTTCTGTTTTGTCGAAGATTATTTGACCGTAGGGTTGAAGGTCCATATCTGGGCTCTCTACTCTGTTCCGCTGGTCTATGTGTCTGTTTTTATGCCATTACCATGCTGTCTTGGTGATCACAGCTTTGTAATAAAGCTTGAAATCAGGTAACGTGATGCCCCCAGTTTTATTTTTGTTTTTCAACATGTCTTTGTGATTCGAGGTCTCTTCTAATTCCATACAAATTTTAGGATTATTTGCTCCAGCTCTTTGAAGAATGCCGGTGGAATTTTGATCGGAATGGCATTAAAAGTATAGATTGCTCTAGGCAGTATAGACCTTTTAACAATGTTTATTCTTCTGATCCAAGACCAAGGAATGGTCTTCCATCTTTTTCTGTCTTCTTCAATTTCTTTCATGAGTGTTCTGTAGTTCCTTGAGTACAGATCCTTTACCTCTTTGGTTAGGTTTATTCCCAGGTATCTTATGGTTCTTGGTGCTATAGTAAATGGAATCGATTCTCTAATTTCCCTTTCTTTATTTTCATTATTAATGTATAAGAAAGCCACTGATTTCTGCACATTGACTTTGTATCCTGCCACGTTGCTGAATTGCTGTATGAGTGCTAGTAGTTTGGGAGTGGAGTCTTTTGGGTTTTACATATAAAAAATCATGTCATCTGCGAAGAGAGAGAGTTTGAATTCTTCTTTACCAATTTGGATACATTTTATTTCTCTTTGTTGTCTGATTGCTGTTGCTAGGACTTCTAGTACAATGTTGAACAAGAGTGGTGAAAGTGGGCATCCTTGTCTTGTTCCTGATCTCAATGGGAAGGCTGCAAGCGTTTTGCCATTGAGGATGATATTTGCTGTGGTTCTTTCATAGACAGATTTGATGAGGTTCAGGAATGTTCCCTCTATCCTTATACTTTGAAGCGTTTTTTTTTTTTTCAATTTATTTATTTTCAGAAAAACATTATTATTTTTTCACCACACCCAGTGCCTCATGCAAGCCGTGCCCTCTATAATACCCACCACCTGGTACCCCAACCTCCCACTCCCCCACCACTTCAAACCCCTCAGATTGTTTTTCAGACTTTGAAGCATTTTAATCAGGAACGGATGTTGGAATTTGTCAAATGCTTTTTCTGCATCAATTAAGAGGACCATATGGTTCTTCTCTCTTCTCATATTAATTTGTTGTATGACATTGATTGATTTGCGAATGTTGAACCCTCCTTGTAGCCCAGGGATGAATCCCACCTGATCATGGTGTATAATCTTTTTAATGTGCTGTTGGATGCTGTTGGCTAGGATCTTGTTGAGAATCTTAGCATCCATATTCATCAGTGATATTGGTCTGAAATTCTCCTTTTTGGTAGGGTCCTTGCCTGGTTTGGGGATCAGGGTAATGCTGGCTTCATAGAAAGAGTCTGGAAGTTTTCCTTCTGCTTCAATTTTTTGAAACAGCTTCAGGAGAATAGGTGTTATTTCTTCTTTGAAGGTTTGGTAGAATTCCCCAGGGAATCCGTCAGGTCCTGGGCTCTTGTTTTTTGGGAGGTTTTTGATCACTGGTTCAATCTCGTTATTAGATATTGGTCTATTCAGGTTGTCTATTTCTTCCTGGTTCAATTTTGGTAGTTTATATTTTTCCAGGAATGCATCCATTTCATCTATGTTGCTTAGCTTATTGGCATATAACTGTTGATAATAACTTCTGATGATTGTTTCTACTTCCTTGGTGTTAGTTGTGATCTCTCCCTTTTCATTCATAATTTTATGAATTTGGGCTTTCTCTCTTTTCCTTTGGATTAGTTTGGCCAATGGTTTACCGATCTTATTGATTCTTTCAAAAAACCAGCTTCTAGTTTCATTGATTGGTTCCACTGTATCTCTGGTTTCTACCTCATTGATCTCAGCTCTAATCTTGATGATTTCCCTTCTTATGTGTGGAGTTAGTTTGATTTGTTGTTGATCCTCCAGTTCTTCAAGGTGTAGAGACAGCTGGTGTGTTCTAGATTTTTCAATTTTTTTGAGGGAGGCTTGGATGGCTATGTATTTTCCCCTTAGGACTGCCTTTGCTGTATCCCATAGATTTTGGACCAAAGTGTCTTTATTCTCATTGGTTTCCATGAATTGTTTCAGCTTTCCTTTGATCTCCTGGTTGTTCCAAGCATTCTTTACCAAGGTGGTCTTTAGTTTTCAGGTGTTTGAGTTCCTTCTGAACTTTTCCTTGTGATTGAGCTCCAGTTTCAAAGCATTGTTATCTGAGAATATGCAGAGAATCATCTCAGTCTTTTGGTATCAGTTGAGTCCTGATTTGTGACCCAGTATGTGGTCTATTCTGGAGAAGGTTCCATGTGCACTTGAGAAGAATGTGCATTCTGTTGTTTTAGCGTGGTATGTTCTGTATTTATCTATGAGGTCCATCTGGTCCAATGTGTCATTCACTGCTCTTGTTTCTTTATTGATTTTCTGCTTCGATGATGTCTATTTCTGAGAGAGGTGTGTTAAGATCTCCTATTATTAATGTATTAATATCAATATGACTCTTTATCTTGATTAATAGTTTTCTTATGTAATTGCCTGCTCCCATATTGGCGGCATAGATATTTACAATTGTTAGATCATCTTGGTGGATAGTCCCTTTAAGAATGATGTAGTGTCCTTCTGTATCTCTGACTACAGTCTTAGTTTAACATCTAATTTATCTGATATGAGAATCGCCACCCATCCTTCTTTTGAGGCCCATTGGCATGAAAGATGCTTCTCCATCTCTTCACATTCCGTCTGGGTATATCTTTAGGTTCAAAATTGTTCTCTTGTAGACAACATATGGATGTGTCCTGTCATTTTATCCAATCTGGAACCCTGTGTAATTTGATGAGCACATTTAGGCCATTCACATTGAGAGCGATTATTGATAGATACGTTTTTATTGACATCGTGTTACCTTTGAAGTCTTTATTTCTGTAGATTTTCTCTATATTTCTTTTCAATTCTATTCTTAGGATTTTTTTCTTTTATAGAACCCCCCTTAATATTTCCTGCAGTTTCAGCTTGGTGGTTGCGTAGTCTTTTAAGCCTTGCTGGTCCAAAGACCAATTGTTTATAGGGAACCCCTTGCCTTCCTATCCCTCCCTTGGTTCCAAGACTCCAAAGGAAAAAGCAAAAGGAGCATGAGAGGCCACTAATACTGGCCATTATCTGTTCATTTTTGTAGCTTAAAAAATGAAAGTAACAGGGTAAACAAAGACAAAACTTGAAACCTAGAAAAAAATTATAGTGAAAAACTATTTGAAACTGCATATCGTGGCTATCATCCACCCAGCACACTTACAGTGACTCTATATTATGAGTGTGTACCCATCACTGTGGTAACTTCCCCCTTTACTGGCAGCATCCCTGTCCTGGCCTCCACAGAGCTTGATTCAAGTACAATCCTATCCAACTTCCAACATCACTGATGGTTCTACCCCAGAAACCCTGATTCCTGGCTCCATTAACCTAAATTTAGCTCCTCAGCTCGAAAGTAAGAAACACCACTGCTTGCTGAGGGGCATTCTCCTAAGGTGCGTCCTAGTCCTGGGGCTTTCAGGATTTAACACTTGGTTTTCTTCTCTTTCCTTCACATGTCCATTTTTTTTGTTAAATTCCACATTTGAGTGAAAACATATGGTATTTTTTTCTCTAACTGACTTATTTCACTTAGCATAGTACCCAGCCTCACCCATGTCCTTGAAAATGAAGAGATTTAATTCATTTTTTGGCATAGTAATATTCCATTCACATTCCTTTCTCCATCAATTGATGGACATTTAGGCTTTTTCTATAGTTTGGTTATTGTTGATAATGTTGTTATAAACATCAGGATGCTTTCATCCCTTCAAAATAAGTAATTTTGGTAAATATCTAAGAGTGAAATTGCTGGATCATATGTTAGTTTTATACTTTACTTTTTGAGGAACCTCCATACTGTTCTTCAGTTTGTCTGCACCAGTTTGCATTCCTACCAACAGTTCAAGAGAGTTCCCATTTCTCCAGATTCCCACCAATATTGTTGTTTCCTGTGTTGTTGATTTTAGCTTTTCTGAGAGGTGTGAGTTATATCTTATAATGTTGATTTGTATTTCTCTGGCAATGAGTGGCATCAAGCAAATTTTCATGTGTCTGTTGACTATGTGTATGTCTTCTTGGGAAAATGTCTATTCATGTCTTCTGTGGGGCTGCTTTCTTAATTGATTTTTCTACTTGTGTTTGGTGAGAAGGAGAGTCTTGCTAGTGTCAGTGTGACATTTTCAGTTGCCAATATTCTCATCACAGGAACATTATTTTCCACTTCTGAAATTAAAATTTCATAAGTGGAGACATTTATAAAATTCATTATTTTAGTTATATGATATTTCCTTTCACATATTAAATAACAGTTGGCATCTATCATTACTTTCATTTGTTAAACTCAATATGATTTATCCATTCATCAGTTTATGGACATGTGGACTCTTTCTATAATTTGGTTATTGTTGATAATGCTGCTATAAACAGCTGGGTTTATTTATCCCTTCAAATTAGTGTTTTTGTAATCTTTGGGTAATACTGGATTGTGCAGTTGCTGGATTATAAAGTAGTTCTATTTTTAAATTTCTTAGGAACTCCATGCTGTTTTTCAGAATGGCTGTACCAGTTTTCATTCCCACCAAAAATTCAAGAATGCCCCCCCACATCCATGCCAACAATTGCTGTATCTTGTGTTGTTGATTTTAGTCATTTTGAAAAGTGTGAGTTAATATCATTGTAGTTCGGATTTGTGTTACCCTCATGATGAATGGTGTGGAGCATCTTCTCATGTGTCTATTGGCCATGTGTATGTCTTCTTTGTAGAGATGTGTACTCATCACTTCTGCCCATTTTTAATTGGATTACACATTTTTTAGATGTTGAGTTACTAAGTTCTTTATATGATTTGGTTAGTGTCACAGAGTGGGATGGGGGAAGGGTAGAGCTAAATAGGTGATGGATATATAGGACAGCACTTGTGAGTAGCATTGTGTATTGTATATAAGTGTTGAATTAACAAATTGTATTCTTGAAACTAATATTATGCTGTATTCTTACAAAATCTAAATAAAAATCTAAAAACATGAATAAAAAGATTTATTGAACTTTCCAAATATTTTATCCTACATGAGACACATAATTTGTCAGATATAATATTTTGATATGCCTTTGTTAACCTCTGATTTCCATGAAACATAATTAATTAAGCTTAATATATCATAGAACAGATGGCTCTCTATTAGATTTTCTCTTCAAAATGTTACATATTGCACATAACAGCAATGCTAGCCCCTAAATAATAGTATCCTGAGAGTATTCGGTAAGTAAATGCATATAAATCAATTACTGTGCCTATAGGAAGTACTCAGTGATAATAATAATAATAATATTCCTTCTAACAAGTCACAAAAATGTAGTCAACTACTACTACAAATTTGAATTATATGCTCTTCCAAAATTAAATGATTCATTTCATGGTTATATATATGTAGTCATATATTCATTTTTATATTTCTCTTATTTACATTATAGTGGTTTCATATATCATTTGTATTAATAAGGAGGAGTCAAAATTAAAAAGATTTTAACTACTACTTTGATATGATCTTCTGAATTCACACACTATAAAATTAAAATTCATAGTTAAATGATATACTTAATTAAATATGACTGACCATGGGAACCTGGGTGGCACATTGGGTTAAAGCTTCTGTGTTTGGCTCTGGTCATGATCCCAGGGTCCTGGGATCGATCCCCTCATTGGATTTCTGCTCAGCAGGGAGAGTTCTCCCCATCCACCCACCTCTCTGACTAATTGTGATCTCTGTCTGTCAGATGCATAAATAAAATCTTAAAAAAATACTGACCAAAAAGTCCCATTCTCAAGTACTTTTATCAAGTATAATTTCAATTGTATTAGATTTTCATTGTCTTCATCTAACCTTCCAAGTCCTTTTGGAGATCTTAGGAGGTTATTAGGGGCTCATGATAAGTAGCTAGATAACTTCACATTAAATATAATACACATAATGCTTTATTATTTATATGTATGAGGGGGAGAGTACATCTCAATCAGACAACACAATGGGAGAAGATTCCAGGTGGCAGCACAATCAACAAATATCTACTTTAAGTTAAGACCTAAATATGTCAGTAGGAACTTTCTTTGTGAGACTAATCACTGACATTTAAAATGTGTCCTCTGAGGGGGGAAAGATGGCAGAGAAGTAGAAGACCCTGTTTCAACTGGTCCCATAAAGTGAGGTGACTATCTACCAGAACACTCTGAACACTCATTAAATCCACCTGAAATGTAGGATTATACACTTCTGGATCTCTACAGGGGCAGTAGAGTCCAGTAGAGATGTAAAGTGGAGTTAGAATGATTGGACTGATATCAGAAGATAAGCAGAAAGGGTAATGAGCCACCAGAAGCAACAAATTGGAAAGTAATACCCCAACAGGAGAGTGCCCTGTGATTGGGGACCAGCATTAACTTGGATTCTGGATAAACACACTCAAAGAGATCAAAAGATCTTAAGGGGCAACTGGTGAAATCCAGAGGTCATGGACATGGGCTTAAAACAGGGACTCAGGACATCCACTGCCAGTGACCATCCATGCCAGACAGAGTGCTGTGAAGCCTCCAGGCCATGTTTCCTGAGCGGCTGGGGCACATGAAATCATCTGGGTGGCAGCGTGCATGAGAGCATCTGGGTGGAAGCCAGTCAGCCCTCTCTAGTATCACAGCCTTTTGCACTATCTTCAAGCTCTGCACGACCCAGCCTGAGGGGCACTGCACAATCTCCCCTGAGAGAGGTCCATGCAGGCACTAGATTGTGCTCTGTAGGACTGGAGAGACCAGCCTGGGCATCTTAAAATCTCCACACACTTACTCTGGTTGGGATCTGTCAGGCGGTCTGCACCTGCCCAGACAGCATGGGCAAAGACAGCCACTGGAAGTGGGTTCTCTGGACCAATATTCCTCATGGTTTTAGTAGCACCAGTGTATAGAGACAAGTGGGAGGTCCTGCTACCTGAGATGGTGACTGGGGACATGCTCTACCAGTGGGAAGTGGCAGAGGGGTGTGTGTTTGCTCTGGACCACCCAGAGGGGAACAGACTGATGCTTCTCTCTGAGGTGGAGTTCTGAGTGCAGTTTTCTTTCCTCTCAACCTCCAAAGAACCACCAAAAGCTGCCTAGGGATGAAAAAAAAAAAAAAAAAAAAAACAGAAACAAAACTTCCAGAGAACAAAAGCCTGAAAAACAGGTTTCTTCTATGATAGGAGGCAGGAATACTCAACCCAGTAACAACTGCCCTAAAAACAACACAGCAGGCCCTCCTGTAGAAAGTAAACAAAAAACAAAAACCAAGAGGACAACAAAACCAAGAGGACAACCACTACAGTGTCCCCATAAAACTGTAAAACCCCAATACCATGGGAAAAGAAGATGTGAAGCTCTCATTATTGACCTAAAATCTGTATATTTCACAGACACAACATTTATTTTTAATCTGTTCTCACTATTCTTGTTCTTTTTAAAATTTTAACCTATTTACCATAACAATGAGAGGTTCAATACAACGAATTCTATAATAACCTTTTAACATGAACTTTTTTTGATATATATACATGTGTTTTTTTTCTTTTGCTTTTCTATTTCTTAATATTCATATAGAGGTAAACTTCAAGGTAATCATCTTTCCCCAATCAATACTACCTCTATATATAAACCAGTTTTAATCCTCCTTTATCTTGGAAATGTTGAGTACTTTAACAAATATATAAAGACATACCCAGGAAGAATCAAAATAATGTTCCTGACCCACACCGAGGATTTATAACCACCCCCTTATCTTGTTTTGTCACTGTTTCTGTGTATTTGTTTTTGTTCTGGTATTTTATAAATCTTATACTTGAGGTCTATTTTGGCTGCATTCTTTTTTCTTGCCATTTACATTTGTTGGTCTTTTTGTTAGTCCTTTTTGTTTGTATTACTTATAAATCTAACCTTTGGAGCCAATTCTGGCTGGATCTTTTCTCTCTCTCTCTCTCTCATTTTTCTTTTTTCTTTCATTTTGGTGGAGACGATTGCTTAGAAGCATTCCAGGGTGCGACTTGCCAGGATCATGGTTGATACATTCAGCTACACACACCCTCAGCCATCTCTCACCAAAATGACTAGGAGGAGGAATGCCCAACAGAGGAAAATTTCAGAGACTGTGCCATTTCCATCAGAGTTATTGGATACAGACATAAACAGTATGTCAGAAAGGAAATTCAGGGTAACAATTATCCAGGCAATGGCTAGGTTAGAGAAAACCATTAATGACAACATAGAATTGATTAGGGCAAAAGTGAACCACCTAGTCAACCTAAACCACCAGGGAAGAAATTAAAAATGTTATTAATGAATTCCAATCTAAACTGAATTCTCTAACAACTAGGGTAAGTGAGGCAGAAGATAGAATTAGTGATCTAGAAGACAAACTGATAGGAAAAAAAAAAAGAATCAGGAGGAGGTTGGACAAAACAGCTTAGACGCCATGAAAACAGAATTAGGGAAATAAATGATGCCATGAAACATTCCAGCATCAGAATTATTGGAATCACTGAGAGGGAGGAGAAAGAAAGAAAACTGGAAGATATACTTGAAAAATTATCCATGAAAATTGTCCAAATATGGGGAATGGAACTAGTGTTCACATCCTAGAGGAAAAAGGTCTCCCACCAAAATAATAGAATCTAGAAAGAACTCGAGATATGTGATTTTGAAACTCATAAATCATAATTTTAGACAGGAGGTCTTGAAAGCAGCTAGGGGGAGCTCCATTACGTACAGAGGAAGGCCCAGCAGAATAACATCAGAGCTGTCCACATAAACCTAGCAAGCCAGAAAGGATTAGCAAGACACATTCAGGACACTATATGAAAAGAAAAAGCAGTCAAGAAATTTTATCCAGCAAGGTTGACATTCAAAATGTATGGGGAGATAGAGATTCCAAGACTAGAAAAGTTTAAAAGAGTATGTGAACACCAAGCTGGCCCTACAAAAAATGTTAAGGGGGGTTCTATAAAAGAAGACAGAACCCAATAGTGTCATAGAACAGAAATTTATGGAGACAATCTATAGAAACAAAGACTTCACAGGCAACACAATGTCAATAAAAACATATCTCTCAATAATCACTCTCAATGTCAATGGCCTAAATGTTCCTATAAAAAGGCACAGGGTTCCAGGTTGGATAAAACGACAGGACCCATCCATATCTTATCTAAAGGTGACTATTTGGTACCCAAGGATGCACCCAGACTGAAAGTGAAGGGATGGAGAAGCATCTTTCATGTCAATGGGCCTCAAAAGAAAACTGGGGTAGTGATTCTCATATCTGATAAATTGGATTTTAAACTAAAGACTGTAGTCAGATATAAAGAAGGACACTACATCATTCTTTTTTTTTTTCTCCACTCCAAAACTGCTAGAACTTATACAGGAATTCAGTAAAGTGTCAGGATATAAGATCAATGCACACAAATCAGTTGCATTTCTCTACACCAACAACAAGACAGAAGAAAGAGAAATTAAGGAGTCAATCCCATTTACAATTGCACCCCAAACCATAAGATACCTAGGAATAAACCTAACCAAAGAGGCACAGAATCTATACTCAGAAAACTATAAAGTACTCATGAAAGAAATTGAGGAAGACACAAAGAAATTGAAAAATGTTCCATGCTCCTGGATTGGAAGAATAAATATTGTGAAAATGTCTATGCTACCTAAAGCAATCTACACATTTAATGCAATTCCTATCAAAGTACCATCCATCTTTTTCAAAGAAATGGAACAAATAATTTTAAAATTTATATGGGACCAGAAAAGACCTCGAATAGCCAAAGGGATATTGAAAAACAAAGCCAAAGTTGGTGGCATCACAATTCCGGACTTCAAGCTCTATTACAAAGCTGTCATCATCAAGACAGCATGGTACTGGCACAAAAACAGACACATAGACCAATGGAACAGAATAGAGAGCCCAGAAATAGACCCTCAACTCTATGGTCAACTAATCTTCGACAATGCAGGAAAGAATGTCCAATGGACACTACATCATTCTTAAATGGTCTATCCACCAAGAACATCTAACAATTATAAATACTTATGCCCTCAATACAGGAGCATCCCAGTACATAAGACAACTATTAATCAAGATAAAGAGTCATATTGATATGAGTACATTAATAGGTGGGAATCTTCACACGCCACTCTCAACAACAGACAGATCACCCAAGCAGAAAATCAATAAAGAAACAAGAGAATTGAAAGAACATTGGACCAGATGGACCTCATAGAAATATGCAGAACGTTCTACCCTAACAAAACAGAATACTCATTCTTTTTGAGTGCACATGGAACTTTCTCCAGAATAGACCACACACTGAGTCACAAATCAGGAGTCAACCAATACCAAAATATTGAGATTATTCCCTGCATATTATCAGACCACAAATGTTTGAAACTGGAACTCAACCACAAGAAAATATCTGGAAAGTATTTGAGCACGTGGAAACTGAAGACCACCATGCTTAAGAATGTTTGGATCAACCAGGAAATCAAAGAAGATTTAAATTCTTCAAATAAGAAATTAAACAATTCATAGAAACAAATGAGAATGAAGACACTTTGGCCCAATACTTATGGGATACAGTAAAGGCAGTCCTAAGGGGGAAATATATAGCCATATAAGTCTCCCTCAAAAAAAAAAAAAACTGAAAACCAGAATACACCAGCACCCTTTACACCTTGTGGAACTGGAGAATCAACAAAAAATTAAGCCAGCCCCACACACATGAAGGGGAATAATCCCTGGACCCTGAGACCATGCCCCAAGCTGAAGGCAGAGGCCTCAACCCACTGAGCCACCCAGGCGCCCCCTAAAAGTTCTTGATCCCAGTTTCATTTGTATTCACTCTTAGCCAGTAAAGTAGGACTTTCCCTAAAGAAGCAACTCTGAGATATAAATGCCTTCTAGTAGTTCATTTTTAACTTGATCATGTAAAATCAGGGGAGTTAAAGGTAGGTTATTTGTGAACAATTAGGGACAAAGTTAGATAATGTTAAAGGTGTTAATTGATTTTGTTCTGAATTAGCTAGGCATTTACTAACCCAGAGAGAATGAAAACAAGGACAGAAAAAAGATAAATACTGTTGGATATCAACCACTTCCATGAGGTAACACCTTTTGAGGATTCATTTGCAGGAATTATTGCATTTTCTTGTTTAAACAAGGGGTTAAGCTTTTTAGAATACTTGGAAAGCAAGCATCCTAGAGTGAAATAAAAAGCTATTCTAAATTATTCTCAGATGGGCGCCACTGGTGAATTTTTTTTATTGTGGGCAGATCTAATTTAGATAATTATAAGAAGTTGAGAGGGAAAATGTGCTATTATTTAGCTAAGTATTTGTATACACATAAACATGTATATTTATATTAGAAAACAATTAAAAAACTATTGGATATTCTGACCATCAAAGTTGGGATTTTTAAATGTCCTTTAATGCTCTCATTCCATTTTTTTTTGATTTATGACAAAATTGGGAAAAGTTTAAAAGAGTATGTGAACACCAAGCTGGCCCTACAAAAAATGTTAAGGGGGGTTCTATAAAAGAAGACAGAACCCAATAGTGTCATAGAACAGAAATTTCTATAGAACATAGAAAAGAAAAGTACCCACAGGGTGGACTAAGATGTTTTAACATAACAGATAGATTTGAGTTTTTGATGACAAAACTAATTGAACGGTTACCTCTCTTTAGATATGATAGCATGATCTTTCCACATAACTGTCAACATAAAGGAATGAAAGATAAGAAAGAAAGCTGCCATATTTAGTTGTTATGAATTCTAGATTTGCATCTTCATTGGAAACAATGTATATGAAAGTCAGTTGGTTTTCCTCTTCATCAATTTAATCAGAAATCTCTACCATTTGCAGAGGACCATATGTCAGGTGAAACATTCTTTTATCTGCCTTGAAATGTATACTGAAATTTCAATACCTTCTAGTTTTGCAGCTGTGTTGTGGGACAGGGGCCTGTGGAAAGGTCCTTTCCAACAAGATATCAAGGACTGTCTTCCTCTAATGACATTTCCAGAACACCGAGTCACCAGGATCTAGGTTGCGATTAGAAGGATATTTTGAACTGGTATAAGAGATATCATATTTAACCTGTAGATAATAAGACTTGCGCAGTGGCAGTATCATAGCCAATGAGGTCTATCTGAGGAGGGATTATTGCTAATTAACCTGTAGATAATAGTTCTAGTATAAGACATTAAAGACACATCATAGCTGGTTTTATTAGCATGAATTAAAGAAGGAACAACAGATAATTTTATACAAATAGTGGTGACCATCACATGTGGACTGAGTTTATGTTTTCTCCACAGGGTGTTGTGAAGAGTGAGCAAGACCAAAGGCAATACCTGAGGCAAAGGTAGTCCACTGACTTCAGCAATTTTAGATATTTTAAGTCTGAGGGTACCATTTGTTCTCATGTACTTGCCTGATGATTGAAGGTGATAAAAACAGGGAAAATTCTGTAGAGAGACAATAGCAGAGAAGTAGGAGAAGGCGCTGTTTCAACCTGCCCCCTAAGGAGAGCTGATTACCTACCAAAAAACTCTGATCACCCATGAAGTCAGCCTGAGATTAGAATTATACACTACTGGACCTCTATGGTGACAGAAGACACCAGTGAACAGGTAAAGCAGAGTGGGAACATCAAACTGATATCAGTAGATAAACCAAAGTGGGAGGGAGCCACCAGAAGCAACCCATTGGAAAGTAATACCCCAATACGAGAGTGCCCTGTGATTAGGGGCCAGCATTAACTTGGAGTCATTGAAAGCACTCAAAAAGAGTAAAAGATTTTAAGGGGAAATTGGTGGAATTGGGCAGTGAGGGACAGGGACTTAAGCCCATGGACCCAGGACGGCCACTGCCAGCAGGGAACCAGAGAGCAGAGCAAAAAAGCCAGGTCTTGGTCCCTGAGCCACCGGCATATCTGAGAGCATCTGGGTGTGGCACCTGTGAAGGAGAGGGAGCCTGGTGGGGAGGTCAGCCTGCACTCTCTAGAACGACAGCCTTTTGCACTCTGCAGGCGCAGTGCATAACTGGAGTCTGAGTCGCACCCCACACCCTCCCCAGAGAGAAGTCCACGCAGGTGCCAGCCAGCACTCTCTAGGATCTGGAGATTATGAGCACTCTAAGCCCAGGCCAGCATGAAAATCTCAGTGCGCTATCTCTGTTTGGGACCTCTAGCATTTTTTTTTAATTTTTTTTATTTTTTTATTTTTTTTCTTCAATTTATTTATTTTCAGAAAAACCTTATTCATTATTTTTTCACCACACCCAGTGCTCCATGCAAGCCGTGCCCTCTATAATACCCACCACCTGGTACCCCAACCTCCCACCCCCCCGACACTTCAAACCCCTCAGATTGTTTTTCAGAGTCCATAGTCACTCATGGTTCACCTCCCCTTCCAATTTACCCAAATTCCTTACTCCTCTCTAAAGCCCCTTGTCCTCCATGCTATTTGTTATGCTCCACAAATAAGTGAAACCATATGATAATTTACTCTCTCTGCTTGACTTATTTCACTCAGCATAATCTCTAGCATTTTGAGCTTCCCAGACAACGGTGGCTAGGATTTTCGTGGTTTGGGGTACAAAGGAGAGTTCCTGCAACACCAAAGACGATGACTGGGCACATGCTCTGCCAGTGTCAGAGGGACATAATATGTGCTCTGGAGCACCCAGAGGGGAACAGACTGAGGCATTTCTCTGAGAGGGAGGTCTGGGTGCAGTTTGTTTCCTCTAAACCTCCAAAGAATTGCCAAAAGCTGCCATGAGGAGAAAAATAAAAAACAAAAACAAACAAACAAAAAATAAAAACAAAAACTAACAAACAACAAAAAGAAACCTCCAGAGAACAAAAGCCTGAAAAACTAACTTCCTCAGATCCCAGCCCCTTGATGGGGCAAGAGGGCTCAACTCTAGCAAGACCCCCTGAAAAACCATGTGAGAGTCCCCTCCCCAAGATAGCCAGCCAAAAAAATAAAAAAAAAAAAACAAAAACAAAACAAACAAACAAAACTAAAGAAGAGGAAAACCACCACTACTTCATAGAAGCAATTTTTATTTTTAATTAGTTCCCAGAATTCTGGTTCCTTTCTTCTTTACATCTATAAATTTTTAAACTATTTATCATCATAACATGCTCAGTACATCAAATTCCATAATAACCTTTTAACCTGAACTTTTTATATTTTTTTAAATATTCATATAGAGATTAGCTTCAAGGTAATACCCGCTCCCCAAACAATGCTACCCTATACATAAACCAGTTCCAATCCCCCTTTCTCTCAGGAAAGTTGAGTCCTTTAACAAAGATATCAAGATACATCCAGGAAGAATTAAAATAACCTTCCTCGCCCACACTGAGAATTTATAAACACCCTCTCCTCTTTTTCTTATGTCAGTGTTTCTGTGTATTTGTTTTGGTTATGGTAGTATATAAATCTTATACTTGGGGTTCATTTTGAGGGGTTTTTTTCTTTCTGTATTTTTTCTCTTCTCATTTACTTTTGTCAGTCTTTTTGTTTGTCTGTTTTTGTTTGTATACTTCATAAATCTTACCTTTGGGGTTCATTTGGGCTGGACCTTCTCTTTTATTTTACCTTTCTATCTTTTTTTCCTGCTCTCTCTCTCTCTCTTTTCCTTCATTTCTTGGGGACTCTCAATTGCTCAGAAACGTTCCAGGGTGCGCCTTGCATGCACCACAGTTGATATATTCAGTTATGTATCCATTCAGGCATCTCTCACCAAAACAACTATGAGGAGGATTGCCCAACAGAAGAGAAATTCAGAGACTGGGCCCTCTCCATCAGAGCTATTGGATATGGACATAGACAGTATGTTGGAAAGGGAATTCAGCCTAATGATTATCCAGGCAATAGCTAGGTTGGAGAAAATCTTTGAAGACAAAATGGAATTGTTTTGGTCAGAAGTGAAAGCCACCAGGGATGATGTTAACAATGCTCTCAATGAGTTCAATTCTAACAGAAATTCTCTAAGAGGTAGAGTAACTGAGGCAGAAGATAGAATTAGTGATCTAGAAGACAAACTGCTAGAGAAGAAGGATCAGGAGGAAGCCTGGAACAAACAGTGTAGATGCCAAGTAAAGAGAATTATGGAAATAAATGATGCCATAAAACGTTCCAACATCAGAATTATTGGAATCCCTGAAGTGGAGGAGAAAGAAAGAAGACAAGAAGATAAAGGTAACCCTCTTGCACTGTTGGTGGGAGTGCAGATTGGTGCAGCCCCTTTGGAGAACAGTGTGGAGATTCCTCAAGAAATTAAAAATAGAGCTTCCCTATGACCCTGCAATTGCACTACTGTGTATTTACCACAAAGATACAGATGGAGTGAAAAGAAGGGCCATCTATACCGCAATGTTTATAGCAGCAATGACCACAGTCGCCAAACGGTGGAAAGAACCAAGATGCCCTTCAATGGACAAATGGATAAGGAAGATGTGGTCCATATACACTATGGAGTATTATGTCTTCATCAGAAAGGATGAATACGCAACTTTTGTAGCAACAAGGACGGGACTGGAAGAGATTATGCTGAGTGAAATAAGTCAAGCAGAGAGAGTCAAGTATCATATGGTATCAATCTGAGGATTTTGAAGGGGTGGGGGATGGCAGGTTGGGGCAACCAGGTGGTGGATATGAGGGAGGGCACGTATTGCATGAAGCACTGGGTGTGGTGCAAAAACAATGAATACTGCTATGCTGAAAAGAAATTAAAAAAAAAGATGTAGTTGAAAAAATTATCCATGAAAATTTTCCCAATCTGGCGAATGAAACCCGTGTTCATGTACTAGAGGCAGAATGGTCTCTCCCCAAGTTCATAGAATGTAGAAAGACCTTGAGACACCTGATTGTGAAAATAATGGATCATAATTTTAGACAGGAGTTCTTGAGAGCAGCTAGGGGGAAGAAAACCCTTACGT
Organism: Neogale vison; assembly: GCF_020171115.1. Classification (NCBI taxonomy): domain Eukaryota; kingdom Metazoa; phylum Chordata; class Mammalia; order Carnivora; family Mustelidae; genus Neogale; species Neogale vison. The sequence continues at coordinate 159,447,629 of NC_058091.1, read as the reverse complement.
ACAGAGGAAAGCCCATCAGAATTACCTGAGAACTGTCCACAGAAATCTGGCAAGCCAGAAAGGGCTGGCAAGATGTATTCAAGGTAGTAAATGAGAAGAACATGCAGCCAAGAACACTTTATCCAGCAATATTGACATTCAAAATGGATGGAGAGATAAAGAGCTTCCAAGATTGGCTTAAACGTTTAAAAGAGTATGTGACAACCAAGGTGACTCTGCAAGAAATATTAAGGTGGGGGTACTGTAAAAAAGGAAAAAACCCAAGAATACGATTGAACAGAAATTTATGGAGACAATCTATAGAAAAAAATGACTTCACACATAACACGATGTCAATAAAAACATATCTCTCAATAATAACTCTCAACATGAATGGCCTAAAAGTGCCCAAAAAAACAACAGAAGGTGGTATATTGGATAAAACCATAGGCCCATTCATATGTTGTCTACAAGAGACCCATTTGGAACCTAAGGAAACATCCAGACTGAAAGTGAAGGGATGGAGAAGCATCTTTTATGTCAATAGGCCTCAAAAGAGGGCTAGGGTAGTGATTCTCATATCAGATAAATTAGATTTTAAACTAAACTCTTTAGTCAGAGATACAGAAGGACATTCTATAATTCTTAAAGGGACTATCCACTAAGAAGTTCTAACAATTGTAAATATTGATTCCTCCAATATGGGAGCAGCCAATTACATGAGAAAACTGTTAAACAAAATAGTCATATTGATATGAATACATTAATAGTAGGAGATCTTAACACGCCTCTCTCAGAAATAGACAGATCATCCAAGCAGAAAATCAATAAAGAAACCAGAACATTGAATGACACATTGGACCAGAAGGTCCTCATAGTTATATACAGAACATTCCACCCTAAAACAACAGAATAGTAATTCTTCTTGAGTGCATATGGAACCTTCTCCAGAATGGACCACATATGGGGTCACAAATCAGGGCTCAACTGATAACAAAACATTGAGATTATTCCCTGCATATTCTAAGATCACAATCCTTTGAAACAGGAGCTCAATCACAAGGAAAAATTTAGAAAAAATTCAAACACCTGGAAGCTAAAGACCACCTTGCTTAAGAATGCTTGGATTAACCAGGAAATCAAAGTAGAACTTAAGGGGCGCCTGGGCGGTTCAGTGGGTTAAAGCCTCTGCCTTAGGCTCAGGTCATGATCCCAGGGTCCTGGGTTAGAATCCTTCATCCCTCTCTCTCTGCCTGCCTCTCTGCCTACTTGTGATCTCTGTCTGTCACATAAATAAATAAAATCCTTAAAAAGTAACCTTTTATTGTCTCTTGAAAATATTGAGGAGTTTGCTACTACAGCAATTGCAGTACATGAAAAATTTTTATACCCATGGCTAAAGATGTTCTTGATGATAAGACAGCCCTTGACTATGTTACAGCTGATAGGTGTCTCTGCTGTGGTCAACACCACCTGCTATACCCGAATTAACATTTATCAGGAAGTTGAACTCAGCTATATAAGATTGCTAAACAAGACTCTCATTTAGGAAAGTGATTCAACAAGGTCTTTCTTTTATTTATTTGATTTTAATTTTTGTTTGGGCTTTGGGGAATTTGTTTCAATGTACACTGTGGACATTGGAAATTGATTCTTCTTACAATACTGATAGTAGTCCCTCTGGTAGTCTATATTCTCTCAAAAGCTTTAAATGCATGCTCATAGTCATCAGCCATCAAGGAAGTGTATCCCCTAAGATTTAATGTTAACAAAGGGAAAAAAAAGAATGACCTAGTTAAAAAATGATGGGGGGTGGGAGGTTGGGGTACCAGGTGGTGGGTATTATAGAGGGCACGGCTTGCATGGAGCACTGGGTGTGGTGAAAAAATAATGAATAATGTTTTTCTGAAAATAAATAAATTGGAAAAAAAATGATAACCCACATGTCTTTTTACATATGAATGAATAAAGAAGTGGTATATAAACACATGCAATGAAATACTAGGCTGCCATTAAAAATAATGAAATCATAGCATTTGCAAGGATGTAGATGAAACTAGAAGGTAATATGCTAAACAAAATAAGTGAGCAAAAGAAAAACAAATACCATATGATTTCACTCATATGTGGAATTTTTTAAAAAAACACATGAATATGGGCAAAGGGAAGAAAAAAGAAAGTAAGATGAAAATTGAGAAGGAGGGACACCATAGCAGATACTGAATTCTAGGAAACAGACTGAGGAATCCTGGAAGGGAGGTAGACTGGTGAAAGGTATAATTGAGGGATTAGTATTAAGGAGGATACTTGTTGAGATAAACACCAGATGTTGTATATAAATGATGAATTATAAAACCCTACCTAAATATATTTTTTTTTAATCTTCTGTGGAGCAAAGGAGATAATCAATACAATTAAAAGCCAACCTATAGAATGGGAGAATATATTTTCAAATGACATATCAAATAAAGGACTAAGGGGGCACCTGGGTGGCTCAGTGGGTTAAGCCTCTGGCTTCGGCTCAGGTCATGATCTCAGGGTCCTGGGATCAAGCCTCGCATCGGGCTCTCTGCTCCGTGGCGAGACTGCTTCCCCCTATCTCTCTACCTGCTGCTCTACCTACTTATGCTCTCTCTCTCTCATCAAATAAATAAATAAACTCTTCAAAAAAAATAAAATAGGGAGGGAGAAGATGGTGGGGTACTAGGAAGAGGCGTCTTTTCATCTGATACCCCAAAGTGAGCTGATTACCTACCAAAGAACTCTGATCACCCATGAAATCAGCCTGAGAACAGAATTATACACGTCTGGATCTCTACAGGGGCAGAAGACGCCAGTGAGCAGGTAAAGCAGAATGGGAACAGCGGACTGATATCGGAAGATAAACAAAAGGGGGAGGGAGCCACCAGAGGCGAACGGTGCGAAAGTAATACCCCGATACGAGCGAGAGTGCCCTGCGTCTGGGGACCAGCATTAACTTGGAGACTGGTTGAAAGCACTCCAAAAGAGCAAAGGATCGCAGGGGCAAATTGTGGGAATCGGGGTGGCTAGGGACAGGGGCTTAAGTCCCCGGTCCCAGACGGCCTCCCCGGCGCGGAGGCAGAGAGAGTGCGGCGGAGAAACCGGCTCCTGGTCCCTAAGCCGCCAGCGCGCCCCAGAGCGCGGGCGTTCCGGCTCCTATGAGGGGATGGGAGCTGCGCCGGTCTGCAGAATGCGCGCTAGCCCTACCACAATGTTTGAGATGCGCGCGCACGTCGCTCCAGCTCTCCTGGGTTTCTAAGGCCCGGGGGCGCTTCTTGACCCGCACCATTGTTTCAAAGTCTAAGCCGAGAGCGCGCGAAACTCTTCCCCGGACAGAGGCGCGCAAAAGCCCAGCCTGCGGCTTACGGACCAGCGCCCCGTTCTCAGTGCCCGAGGCGCGCGCCGGACCCACAGCCGCCTCTGAAAGGAGGTGCGCGCAAGCAGAGCACTCCCAGCATGGGCCAGCGGCAAAATCTCAGTGTGCGATCGCTGCTTGGAACCTCTCTGGCGGTCAGGAGCTCCCAGACAGCCGCCACTGCCTTGGCTTTGGGGACGAGCAAAAGATCCTGCGCCCCCAGGGTCTGCAACTTGGAACCTGCACTGCCAGTGGCCAAGGGGGAATTTATTCAGCTTCTGCACCCAGACTGAGGCTTCTCTCTGAGACGGAGATCAGGAAGTGTTCCAGGGTGCACCTGGACTGCACCAGAGTTGATAAATCCAGCTACATCTGTTCAGTCTTCTCCCACCAAAATGACTAGGAGGAGGAATGCCCAACAGAAGAAAAATACAGAGGATGGACCTTCTGCAATAGAGCTAACGGCTATCAACATAGACAATATGTCGGAAAGAGAATTCAGGCTAACAATTATCCAGGCAATAGCTAGGTTGGAGAAAGCCATGGATGACCAAACAGAATTGATTAGGGCCGAACTGAAAGCGACCAGACAGGATGTTCACAATGTTAGGGCGGAGCTTAAAGCCACCAGGGAGGAGGTCCACAATGCTCTCAATGAGTTCCAATCCAATCTAAACTCTCTCAAAGCTAGGGTAACTGAGACAGAAGATAGAATTAGTGATCTGGAAGACAAACAGATATAGAGAAAGGATCAGGAGGAAGCCTGGAACAAACAGCTTAGATCCCACGAAAGCAGAATTAGGGAAATAAATGATGCCATGAAGCGTTCCAACGTCAGAATTATTGGAATTCCTGAAGGGGAGGAGAAAGAAAGAAGTCTAGAAGATGTCATGGAACAAGTCCTTCATGAAAACTTTCCGAATCTCGCGAATGAAACCAGCGTTCATGTACTAGAGGCTGAACGGTCTCCACCCAAGATTATACACTCCAAAAAAACATCACAACACCTGATAGTCAAATTGAGAAATTATAATTGTAGGTATAATCTCTTGAAAGCTGCCAGGGCAAAGAGGCTCCTTACTTACAGAGGGAAGCCCATCAGAATAAGGTCAGACCTGTCCACAGAGACCTGGCAAGCCAGAAGAGGCTGGCAAGATATATTCAGGGCACTAAATGAGAAGAACATGCAGCCAAGAATACTTTATCCAGCAAGACTGACATTCAAAATGGATGGAGAGATAAAGAGTTTCCAAGACCGGCAAGGCTTAAAAGACTATGCAACCACCAAGCTGATACTGCAGGAAATATTAAGGGGGGTTCTATAAAAGAGGAAAAATCCCAAGAATAGCATTGAACAGAAATATAGAGACAGTCTACAGAAAGAAAGACTTCAAAGGTAACTCGATGTCAATAAAAACGTATCTATCAATAATCACTCTCAACGTGAATGGCCTAAGTGCACCCATAAAACGGCACAGGGTTGCAGATTGGATAAAACGACAGGACCCATCCATATGCTGTCTACAAGAGACCCATTTTGAACCTAAAGATACACGCAGACTGAAAGTGAAGGGGTGGAGAAGCACCTTTCAGGCCAATGGGACTCAAACGAAGGCTGGGGGAGCGATTCTCATATCAGATAAATACTGAATACTGAATAGACCGATTCTAATAACGAGATTGAAGCAGTGATCAAAAATCTCCAAAAAACAAGAGCCCAGGACCTGACGGATTCCCTGGGGAATTCTACCAAACCTTCCTAGAAGAAATAACACCTATTCTCCTGAAGCTGTTTCAAAAAATTGAAGGAGAAGGAAAACTTCCAGACTCTTTCTATGAAGCCAGCATTACCCTGATCCCCAAACCAGGCAAGGACCATACCAAAAAGGAGAATTTCAGACCAATATCACTGATGAATATGGATGCTAAGATTCTCAACAAGATCCTAGCCAACAGGATCCAACAACACATTAAAAAGATTATCCACCATGATCAGGTGGGATTCATCCCTGGGCTACAAGGATGGTTCAACATTCGTAAATCAATCAATGTGATACAACAAATTAATAGGAGAAGAGAGAAGAACCACATGGTCCTCTCAATTGATGCAGAAAAAGCATTTGACAAAATCCAACATCCGTTCCTGATTAAAACGCTTCAAAGTATAGGGATAGAGGGAACATTCCTGATCCTCATCAAATCTATCTATGAAAGACCCACAACAAATATCATCCTCAATGGGAAAAAGTTGCAGCCTTCCTGTTGAGATCAGGAACAAGACAAGGATGCCCACTTTCCCCACTCTTGTTCAACATAGTATTAGAAGTCCTAGCAACAGCAATCAGACAACAAAGAGAAATAAAAGGTATCCAAATTGGTAATGAAGAAGTCAAACTCTCTCTCTTCGCAGATGACATGATTCTTTATATGGAAAACCCAAAAGACTCCACCCCCAAACTACTAGAACTCATACAGCAATTCAGCAGCGTGGCAGGATACAAAGTCAATGTGCAGAAATCAGTGGCTTTCTTATACACTAACAATGAAAATACAGAAAGGGAAATTAGAGAATCGATTCCATTTACTATAGCACCAAGAACCATAAGATACCTGGGAATAAACCTAACTAAAGAGGTAAAGGATCTATACTTGAGGAACTATAGAACACTCATGAAAGAAATTGAAGAAGACACAAAAAGATGGAAGACCATTCCATGCTCTTGGATCGGAAGAATAAACATCGTTAAAATGTCTATACTGCCTAGAGCAATCTATACTTTTAATGCCATTCCGATCAAAATTCCACCGGCATTCTTCAAAGAGCTGGAGCAAATAATCCTAAAATTTGTATGGAATCAGAAGAGACCCCGAATCGCTAAGGAAATGTTGAAAAACAAAAATAAAGCTGGCGGCATCTCACCTTACCTGATTTCAAGCTTTATTACAAAGCTGTGATCACCAAGACAGCATGGTACTGGCATAAAAACTGACACATAGACCAGTGGAACAGAGTAGAGAGCCCTGATATGGACCCTCAACTCTATGGTCAATTAATCTTCGACAAAACAGGAAAAAATATACAGTGGGAAAAAGACAGTCTCTTCAATAAATGGTGCTGGGAAAACTGGACAGCTATATGTAGAAGAATGAAACTCGACCATTCTCTTACACCGTACACAAAGATCAACTCAAAATGGATAAAAGACCTCAACGTGAGACAGGAATCTATCAGAATCTTAGAGGAGAACATAGGCAGTAATCTCTTCGATATCAGCCACAGCAACTTCTTTCAAGATACGTCTCCAAAGGCAAAGGAAACAAAAGCGAAAATAAACTTCTGGGACTTCATCAAAATCAAAAGCTTCTGCACAGCAAAGGAAACAGTAAAAAAACAAAGAGGCAACCCATGGAATGGGAGAAGATATTTGCAAATGACAGTACAGACAAAAGGTTGATATCCAGGATCTATAATGAACTCCTCAAACTCAACCCACACGAAACAGACAAACACATCAAAAAATGGGCAGAGGATATGAACAGACACTTCTCCAATCAAGACATCCAAATGGCTATCAGACACATGAAAAAATGCTCATCATCATTAGCCCTTAGGGAGATTCAAATTAAAACCACATTGAGATATCACCTTACACCAGTTAGAATGGCCAAAATTAACAAAACAGGAAACAACATGTGTTGGAGAGGATGTGGAGAAAGGGGCACCCTCTTACACTGTTGGTGGGAATGCAAGTTGGTGCAGCCTCTTTGGAGAACAGTGTGGAGATTCCTCAAGAAATTAAAAATAGAGCTTCCCTACGACCCTGCAATTGCACTCCTGGGTATTTACCCCAAAGATACAGATGTCGTGAAAAGAAGGGCAATCTGTACCCCAATGTTTATAGCAGCAATGGCCACAGTCGCCAAACTATGGAAAGAACCAAGATGCCCTTCAACGGATGAATGGATAAGGAAGATGTGGTCCATATACACTATGGAGTATTATGCCTCCATCAGAAAGGACGAATATCCAACTTTTGTAGCAACATGGACGGGACTGGAAGAGATTATGCTGAGTGAAATCAGTCAAGCAGAGAGAGTCAATTATCATATGGTTTCACTTATTTGTGGAGCATAACAAATAGCATGGAGGACAAGGGGCGTTAGAGAGTAGTAGGGAATTTGGGTAAATTGGAAGGGGAGGTGAACCATGAGAGACTATGGACTCTGAAAAACAGTCTGAGGGGTTTGAAGTGGCGGGGTGGTGGGAGGTTGGGGTACCAGGTGGTGGGTATTATAGAGGGCACAGCTTGCATGGAGCACTGGGTGTGGTGAAAAAATAATGAATACTGTTTTTCTGAAAATAGATAAATTGGGAAAAAAAATAAAGGGGACAATACAACAAAAATGTCTAATAATTGTGAAGATTTATGCACCCAATAAAGGAGTGCCCAAATATATAAAACAATCAATAGCAAACCCAAAGTAACTCACTTATAATAATAAAATAATAGTAGTGAGCTTTAACAAAACACTTACATCAATGTACAAATCATCTAAACAGAAAACCAACAATGAGAAAATGGTTTTGAATGACAAGTAAAACCAAATGGATTAGCAGATATATTCAGAACAATTCTGTCCTAAAAGAGCAGCATACATATTCTTTTAAATGCACATAGGAAAATCTCTATAATAGGCCACATATTACAGCACAAATCAGGCCTCAACAAATAAAAAATGTTTAAAGTAAGACCACAGATTTTTCTAACCACAATGCTATGTAACTCGAATGCAACCACAAAAGAAAATGTGGGAAGACCACGAATACATGTCGATTAAACAATACACTACTAATGAATGAATAAGTCAATCACGATATTTTAAAAAAATCTAAAAAAATACATGGAAAAAAGAAAATGAAAGCACAGAACCAAAAATTTTAGATGCAGCAAAATTGGTAGTAAGGAAGTATATTACAATATGGCCTACATTAAGAAAAAGAAAATTACCAAATAAACAACCTAGTCTTACACTTAAATGACCTACAAAAAGAACAACAAATGAAGCCTAAGGCCAGCAGAAAGAAGTAAAAAATAAAAAAATAAATTACAGTGTGGTGCCTGGCTCAGTTGGGTAAACATCTGCCTTCAGTTCAGGTCATGTGATCCAAAGGTCTTGAGATTGAGCCACATATCAGGCTCCGGCTCTGTTAGGAGGCAGCTTCACCTTCCTCTGCCTGCTGATCTCCCTGCTTGAGTTTTTTCTCTCTCTCTCTTTCTGTTAAATAAAATAAATAAATAAATAAATAAATAAATAAATATTTTTTTAATTTATTTATTTTTAGAAAAACAGTATTCATTATTGTTTCACCACACCCAGTGCTCCATGTAATCCGTGCCCTCTATAATACCCACCACCTGGTACCCCAACCTCCCACCCCCCCGCCACTTCAAACCCCTCAGATTGTTTTTCAGAGTCCATAGTGCCTCATGGTTCACCTCCCCTTCCAATTTACCCAAATTCCCTTCTCCTCTCTAACGCCCCTTGTCCTCCATGCTATTTGTTATGCTCCACAAATAAGTGAAACCATATGATAATTGACTCTCTCTGCTTGACTTATTTCACTCAGCATAATCTCTTCCAGTCCCGTCCATGTTGCTACAAAAGTTGGGTATTCATCCTTTCTTTCTTTTTTTTTTAATCTTTTTTTTTAAAGGTTTTATTTATTTATTTGACAGAGAGAAATCACAAGTAGATGGAGAGGCAGGCAGAGAGAGAGAGAGGGAAGCAGGCTCCCTGCTGAGCAGAGAGCCCAATATGGGACTCGATCCCAGGACCCTGAGATCATGACCTGAGCCGAAGGCAGCGGCTTAACCCACTGAGCCACCCAGGCGCGAGGCATGATACTCCATAGTGTGTATGGACCACATCTTCCTTATCCATTCATCCGTTGAAGGGCATCTTGGTTCTTTCCATATTTGGCGACTGTGGCCATTGCTGATATAAACATTGGGGTACAGATGGCCCTTCTTTTCACGACATCTGTATCTTTGGAGTAAATACCCAGGAGTGCAATTGCAGGGTCATAGGGAAGCTCTAATTTTAATTTCTTGAGGAATCTCCACACTGTTCTCCAAAGAGGCTGCACCAACTTGCATTCCCACCAACAGTGTAAGAGGGTGCCCCTTTCTCCACATCCTCTCCAACACATGTTGTTTCCTGTTTTGTTAATTTTGGCCATTCTAACTGGTGTAAGGTGATATCTCAATGTGGTTTTAATTTGAATCTCCCTGAGGGCTAATGATGATGAACATTTTTTTCATGTGTCTGATAGCCATTTGTATGTCTTGATTGGAGAAGTGTCTTTACATATCTTCTGCCCATTTTTTGATATGATTGTCTGTTTGTGTGTGTTGAGTTTTAGGAGTTCGTTATTTTTTCATTAAGAAAAAGAAAATAATAGAACAGAAATCAATTTTGTAAAACAAAACAAAGAAAAATACAGCAGCTCAATAAAACTAAGAGCTGGTTCTTTGAAAAAATATTATAAAATTGGTAAACATCAAAAAGTGGAGAGGAAGGAACCAAGTAACATCAGAGAGGATAAAAAGCAAATAGTACCAAAATGTAATTATAAGAGCATATTATGGGAGTACCTGTGTGGCTCAATCTGTTAAACATCCAGCTCTTGGTTTTGGCTCAGATCATGACCTCAGAGTCCTGGGATCAAGACCTGAGCCAGGCTTCATGCTCAGCAAGGATTCTGCTTAGGATTCTCTTCCTTTCCTTCTGCCTCTCTCCCTCTGTCATCTCTCTCTTTCTCTCTTTCTCTTGCCATCCCCTACTCTCTCTCTCTCAAATAAATAAATAAATAAATATTTTTTAAAAAAGAATACTATGAAAACATGTATGCCAACAAATTGGACAACATGTAAGAAATGTATACCTTTGTGGAAGCATATAAAATACCAAAATGGAAACAGGGAGAAGTAGAAGACTGGAATAGACTGATAACCAGGAAAGGAATTGAATAAGTAATCAAAAATATCCTGACAAACAAAAGTCAAGGGACAGATAGCTTCCAAGGTAAATTCTGACAAATTTTTAATGATGAGTTAATACTTATTCTTCTCAAAATGCGCCCTCTTGAGAAAAAAAAAATAAAAAAACTTCCAAATCATTTTATGAGGCCAACATTATGCTGATACAAATACCATATAGATTCCACTAAAATATAGTAATATAGGCCAATATCCCTGATGAACATGGATGCAAATATTCTCAATACAACACTAGCAAACTGAATCCAATAGTATATTCAAAGAATCATTCACCACAATCAAATAATATTTATTCCTAGTTGCAGTTGTGGTTCAATATGTGCCTGGTTATGGTTATTAAGGAGGGCATGAATTGCATGGAACACTGGATATAACATGCCACAATGAATCATGGAACACTACATCAAAAACTAATGATATACTGTATGGTGATTAACAATATAATTTTTAAAAAGACAAAAAGCATGTGTAAATCAAACAACATGATACATCAAATTAATCAAAGAAGAGATAAGAATGATATACAAATAATCATTTCAATAGATGCATAAAAAGCATTTGCTAAGATTTAACAGTGACTCATGATAAAAACCCTCAACAAAGGAGGGTTAGGGAAATATACCTCAACGTAATAAAAGCAGTATATGAAAAACATGTAACTAATGCTACTTTCAATGGGGGAAAGCCTGAGAGCATTTCCTCTATGGTACAGAACAATACAGTCTCATCATTTTATTTAACATGGTATCAGAAGCCCTATTCACAGGAAATAGACGAAAATAACTAACTAACTAAATAAATAAATAAATAAATAAATAAGTGTCATCCAAATCAGCAAGCATAAAGCCAAATTTCACTATTTGCAGGTGACATACTACTCTTTAGAGAATACCTGAAAGACTCCACCAAAATACTGTTAGAGCTAATAAACTAATTCAGTAAAGTCCAAGGATACATAATTAACCTGCAGAAATCTGTTGCATTTTTGTACACTGATAATGAAACAGCAGAAAGATAAAGTAAAGAATCAATCCCCCTACCCACGTCCCCTCCACCAACCATCAGTTTATTTCCTAGCGTTAATTACCTAGAGCTAATCACTGTGAGTACACCCATAATATGGAATACAACTCAGTGGTAAAAAGAATGGACCCTTCATGCCAAGCAATAAGATAAATTGCCAGAGAAAAAGCAAGTCAAAATGCTGTATACAAAATGAATCTATTTGTATATTGTTCTTAGAGTGTAAAGTCATGAAAATAAATAGTATATTAGTTGGTGCCAGTAGTCACTAGTCAGGAGAGGGGACACCAGAGACAAATGGGAGAATTTATAAAAGGACAACACAAGGAAACCTTTTGATTATGGAACTGTTCTATATTTTGACTGTGGTGTTAGGTACACTAATAGATGTATAAAATTGCATAGAACTAAACATACATACAAAAACAAGTAAGTGTATATAACTGGTGAGACTTGATCAAGATCAGTGGAATGTAACAATGCCAATAACCTATTTGTAATATTTTACAGTAGTTTTGCAAGATGCTATTATTGAAAGAAACTGGGTAAAGTGTCAGAAAAACAAAAGAATCAATCCCATTTACAACTGTACCAAAAGCAATAAGATACCTAGGAGTAAACTTAACCAAAGAAGTGAAAGACCTATACTCTGAAAATAATTAAACCTGGGTTAAAAAATTAAGGAGTTTAGAAAGAAATTGAAAGATATTGTGTTCCCCTGGACTGGAAGAAGAAATATCCTTAAAATAACTACATTAGTCATAGCAATCTAAAATTTTAATGTAATTCCTATCAAAATACCAACAAATTTTTCGCAAAAAAACAAATGATCCTAAAATTTATATGGAATCACAAAAGAACCATAATAGTGAAAGCAATCTTTAAAAAGAAAGGCAAATAGAGCAATCTATACTTTTAATGCCATTCCGATCAAAATTCCACCGACATTCTTCAAAGAGAAGAATGGTTTCACTTATTTGTGGAGCATAACAAATAGCATGGAGGACAAGGGGCATTAGAGAGGAGCAGGGAATTTGGGTAAATTGGAAGGGGAGGTGAACCATGAGAGACTATGGATTCTTAAAAACAGTCTGAGGGGTTTGAAGTGGCGGGGGGGTGGGAGGTTGGGGTACCAGGTGATGGGTATTATAGAGGGCATGGCTTGCATGGAGCACTGGGTGTGGTGAAAAAATAATGAATACTGTTTTTCTGAAAATAAATAAATTGGAAAAAAAAAGAAAGGCAAAGGTGAAACCACAATTCTGGACTTCAGGTGATTTTCCAAAGTTGTCCTGATCAGAACAGCACTGTTCTGACACAATGATTAACAGAACATAATAGAAAATTATGTTCTAGAAATAATAGAAAATTATGTTCTATTTAATAGAAATAGACACAATGATTAACAGAACATAATAGAAAACCCAGAAATGAGCCCATAACAATAGCATCAATTAATAGTCAAAATACATTGATGGAGCCACTGAGTTTTCTAAGAAGATCCTTAGTATGCATACTAACTTTCCTCTCATTTACTCAGCTTTTTACTCTGTATTACTCTATCTTCTATGACATCAATTTGTTCCTCTACCTCCTTTATCCTATTATTTACTCCATCAAGTCTATTTTTTTTGCATTAAATATCAAGAAGTCTGATTGTTTTTATTTTACTGAAGAGGAAACTTAACACTGGAAAAGAGATACTTGTCCTGTGTTGCCCTCAATGAGTAGCTCAGCTAGGTATTGCATTGAGATCTTGGGATTCCAGATTCACAATACAATGATGATTTCATATGCTGTTTTTATTTTTGTCTTTCAGAAATGTATATTTTGAATTCTCCTTGCTTTTTGGTACACTCTCTTGGCCATTTCAGAAATCATTAACAAAATCACCCCTTTAAAGTGGGAATGGTTTTAAGTTCAGGTACCCAGTGTAAGTATCAAAATTAGATACCAACATGAACCATCCTTTCTGTAACCACAAGTTTTCTGCCTATGATTCATTTTTTTTAGCATATATATATATATATATATATATATATATAATCTTCTGCATAACAGTATTCATTATTTTTCACCACACCCAGTGATCCATGCAATCCGTGCCCTCTATAATACCCACCACCTGGTACCCCGACCTCCCACCACCCCACCACTTTAAACCCCTCAGATTGTTTTTTAGAGTCCATAGTCTCTCATGGTTCCCATCCCCTTCCAATTTCCCCCAATTCCCTTCTGCTAACTCCCCATGTCCTCCAAGCCATTTGTTATGCTCCACAAGTAAGTGAAACCATATGATAATTGACTCTCTCTGTTTGACTTATTTCACTCAGCATAATCTCCTCCAGTCCTGTCCATGTTGCTACAAAAGTTGGGTATTCATCCTTTCTGATGGAGGCATAATACTCCATAGTGTCCACATCTTCCTTGCCCATTTGTCCGTTGAAGGGCAACTTGCTTCTTCCCACAGTTTGTCAACCATGGCCATTGCTGCTATAAACATGGGGGTACAGATGGCCCTTTTTTTCCCGACATCTGTATCTTTGGGGTAAATATCCATCAGGTATATTTTTAATTCCATTTATTGTTTTCCCCATTTCTGATTGGTTATTTTTTATGTATTTGTTAAGGTTCTCACTGATATTCTCCACTCTTTTCTCAAGTTCAGTGAGTACCAAGGGGGGGGGGACAAGATGGCGGGGAAGTAGGAGGAGGCTCCTTTTCAGCCTATACCCCAAAATGAGCTGATTATTTACCAAAGAACTCCGTTCACCAATGAAATCAGCCTGAGATCAGAATTATACATGTCTGGATCTCTACAGGGGCAGAAGACTCCAGTGGGCAGGTAAAGCAGAGTGGGAATGGTGGACTGATATCAGAAGATAAACAAAAGGGGGAGGGAGCCACCAAAGGCAATCGGCTGGAAAGTAATACCCCAATACGAGCGAGAGTACCCTGCGTCTGGGGACTAGCATTAACTTGGAGACTGGTTGAAAGCACTCCTACAGAGCAAAGGATCGTGGGGGGAAATTGTGGGAATCGGGACGGCTAGGGACAGGGGCTTAAGTCCCTGGTCCCAGGACAGCCTCCCCGGCAATGAGGCGGAGAGAGTGCGGCAGAGAAAGCAAGTCTTGGTCCCTAAGCTGCCAGCGCACCAGAGAATGCGTGGGTTCTAGCTCCTGTGAGGGGATGGGAGCCACGCCAGTTGGCAGAACACACGAGCTCTGCTACAAAGCCTGATATATGCGTGCACGTCCCTTATGCTCTCCTGAGCGAGTTACAAGGCCCAGCCGGCGCTCTTTGACCTACACCATTGTTTCAGAGCATAAGCTGTGTGCCCCAAACACTCTCCTGAGAGAGGTGCGCAAAAGCCCAGCCTGGTGCTTTCGGACCTGTGCCCTGTTCTCAGTGCCTGAGTTGAACGCACGACCCATAGCCGCCCATGAAAGAGGTGCGCGCAAGCTGGGCACACTTAGACCCAGCAAGACCAGGCACTCCCAGCACAGGCCAGCAAGAAAATCTCAGTTTGTGATTGCTGCTTGGAACCTCTCTGGTGGTCGGGAGCTCCCAGACAGCCGCCACTGCCTTGGCTTTGGGTACAAGCAAAAGATTCTGTATCCCCAGGGTTTGCAACTTGGAACCTGCTCTGCCAGCGGCCAAGGGGGAACTTATTTAGGCTCTGCAGCCAGACTGGGGCTTCTCTCTGAGAGGGAGATCAGGGTGCGATTTGATTTCATCTAAAACTACAAAAACCATCAAAAGCGGTCAAGGTGAGAGAAAAAAAAAAAAAGTGAACAAACATAAAAACTGCCAGAGAACAAAAGCTTGAAAAAAACCAGATTCCTCCGAGTCCACGCACTTGAGGGGGCGGGAGGACTTAACTCAGGAAACATCATTGACTGACAACCCACGTGGCAGCCCCTTCCCCCAGAAAACAAACCAAGAAAGAAAAAAAAAAAGAAAAGAGAAAAAAAAAGGGACTACAAGAGAACAACAACTACTTCATAGGAAAACTTTTATTTTTCACTCGTTCCCACTATTCTGGTTCATTTTTTTTTAAAACATAGATAATTTTTTTAACCTATTGTCCATCACAGCGAGCTGTACAGTACATCACATTCCATAATACCCTTCTAACCTGAACTTTTTGATACATACACTTATGTTTTTCTTTTGCATTTTTATTTTTTGAATTCCTTTTTTAAAATATTAGTTTCATTTAGTCTAGTTTATTCCTTTTAATTTTTATCCACTAATATTCATATGGAGTTAAACTTCAAAGTAATCCGCTTTCCCCAATTAATACTACCCCTATAGGTAAACCAATTTTTAATCCCCTTTATCTTAGGAAAGTTGAGTCCTTTAACAAAGATATCAAGATCCAACCAGGAAGAATCAAAACAACCTTCCTCGCACACACTCAGAATTTATAACCACTCTCCCAACTTCTTCTTCCACTAGTTTTTCTGTGTTTTTGTGTTTGTCCTGATAGTATGAATATCTTACACTTCAGCTTCTTTTTGACGAGGTTCTTCCTTGATTTGCATATATAGATTTTTTTTCTCTTGTCATATATATGTATAAGTCTTTCTCTTTGTCCGTTTTTGTTTGTCTGCTTCATGAATCTTACCTTGGGGCTCAACTGGGCTGAACCTTCTCTTTTATCTTCCCTTTCTTTCCTGTCTCTCTTTATCTCTTTTTTTTCTTTTGTTTTTGTTTTCCTTTATCTTTTCTTTTGTCTCTCACTTAGGTGGGGAATCCTGATTGCTCAGAAGTGTTCCAGGGTGCACCTTGACTGCACCAGAGTTGATACATCCAGCTACATCTGTTCACTCTTCACCCACCAAAATGACTAGGAGAAGGAATGCCCAACAGAAGAAAAATACAGAGGATGGACTTCTGTAACAGAGCTAACAGCTATCAACATAGACAATATGATGGAAAGAGAATTCAGGCTAACAATTATCCAGGCAATAGCTAGGTTGGAGAAAGCCATGGATGACCAAACAGAATTGACTAGGGCCGAACTGAAAGAGACCAGACAGGATGTTCACAATGTTAGGGCGGAGCTTAGAGCTACCAGGGAGGAGGTCCACAATGCTCTCAATGAGTTCCAATCTAATCTAAACTCTCTCAAAGCTAGGGTAACTTAGACAGAAGGTAGAATTAGTGATCTGGAAGACAAACAGATAGAGAGAAAGGATCAGGAGGAAGACTGGAACAAACAGCTTAGAAACCACGAAAACAGAATCAGGGAAATAAATGATGCCATGAAGCGTTCCAATGTCAGAACTATTGGAATCCTTGAAGGGGAGGAGAAAGAAAGAAGTCTAGAAGATATCGTGGAACAAGTCCTTCATGAAAATTTTCCCAATGTCCTGAATGGAACCAGCGTTCATGCACTAGATGCTGAATGGTCTCCACCCAAGATTATACATTCCAAAAAAAATCACGACACCTGATAGTCAAATTCAAGAATTATAATTGTAGGCATAATCTCTTGAAAGCCGCCAGGGAAAAGACGCTTCTTACTTAGAGAGGGAAGCCATTGAGAATAATGTCAGACCTCTCCACAGAGACCTGGCAAGCCAGAAAAGGCTGGCAAGATAGATTCAGGGCACTAAATGAGAACATACAGCCAAGAATATTTTATCCAGCAAGACTGACATTCGAAATGGAGGGAGAGATAAAAAGGATACAAGACCAGCAAGGCTTAAAAGACAATGCAGCCAACAAGTCGACACTGCAGGAAATATTAAGGGGGGGTTGTATAAAAGAGGAAAAATCCTAATAATAGCAGTGAACAGAAATATAGAAACAGTATACAGAAATAAAGACTACAAAGGTAACTCAATGTCAATAAAAGCGTATCTATCAATAATCACTCTCAATGTGAATGGCCTTAATGCACCCATAAAACGGCACAGGCTTGCAGATTGGATAAAACGACAGGACCCATCCATATGTTATTACAAGAGACCCATTTTGAACCTAAAGATACACCCAGACTGAAAGTGAAGGGATGGAGAAGCATCTTTCATGCCAATGGGCCTCAAAAATGCTGGGGTAGCGATTCTCATATCAGATAAATTAGACTTCAAACTAAAGACTGTAGTCAGAGATACAGAAGGACACTACATAATCCTTAAAGGGACTATCCACCAAGATGTTCTAACAATTTAAATATCTATGCCGCCAATATGGAAGCAGTCAATTACTTATGAAAACTGTTAATCAAGATAAAGAGTCATATTGATATGAATACACTAATCGTAGGAGATCTTAAAATGCCTCTCTCAGAAATAGACAGATCATCGAAGCAGAAAATCAATAAAGAACCAAAAGGATTGAGTGACACATTGAACCAGATGGACCTCATAGATATATACAGAACATTCCACCCTAAAACAACAGAATACTCATTCTTCACAAGTGCACATGGAACCTTCTCCAGAATAGACCACGTACCAGGTCACAAATCAGGACTCAAACAATACCAAAATACTGCAATGATTCCCTGCACATTCTCAGATGACAATGCTTTGAAGCTAGAGCTCAATCACAAGGAAAAGTTCCAAAGGAACTCAAATACCTGGAAGCTAAAGACCACCTTGCTTAAGAATGCTTGCATCAACCAGGAGATTAAAGAAGAACTGAAACAATTCATGAAAACCAATGAGAATGAAGACACTTCAGTCCAAAACCTATGGGATACAGCAAAGGCAGTCCAAAGGGGGAAATACATAGCAATCCAAGCCTCCCTCAAAAAATTGAAAAATCCAGAACACAGCAGCTGTGTCTACACGTTAAAGAACTGGAGAATCAACAACAAATCAAACAACTCCACACATAAGAAGGGAAATCATCAAGATTAGAGCTGAGATCGATGAGGTAGAACATTTATCAGTAGAACGTATCAATGAAACTAGAAGCTGGTTTTTTGAAAGAATCAATAAGATTGTTAAAGCATTCAACACACTAATCCAAAAGAAAAGAGAGAAAGCCCAAATTCATAAAATTATGAATGAAAAGGGAGAGATCACAAATAACACCAAGGAAGTAAAAACAATCATCAGAAGTTATTATCAACAGTTATATGCCAATAAGCTTAGCAACCTAGATGAAATGGATGCATTCCTAGAAAAATATAAACTACCAACATTGAACCAGGAAAAATCGACAACCTGAATAGACCGATATCTAATAACGAGATTGAAGAAGTAATCAAAAACATCCCAAAAAACAAGAGCCCAGGACCTGAGGGATTCCCTGGGGAATTATACCAAACTTTCAAAGAAGAAATAACACCTATTCTTCTGAAGCTGATTCCAAAAATTGAAGCAGAAGGAAAACTTCCATACTCTTTCTGGAAGACAACATTACCCTGATCCCCAACCAGGCAAAGACCCTATCTAATAGGAGAATTTCGACCAATATCACTGATGAATAGGGATGCTAAGATTCTCAACAAGATCCTAGCCAAAAGGATCCAACAGCACATTAAAAAGTTTATCTACCATGATTAGGTGGGATTCATCCCTGGGCTACAAGAATGGTTTAACATTCGCAAATCAATCAATGTGATACAACAAATTAATATGAGAAGAGAGAAGAACCACATGGTCCTCTCAATTGATGCAGAAAAAGCATTTGACAAAATCCAGCTACCGTTCCTGATTAAAATGTTTCAAAGTATAGGGATAGAGGGAACATTCCTGACCTCATAAATTCTATCTATGAAAGACCCACAGCAAATATCATCCTCAATGGGAAAAAGCTTGCAGCCTTCCCATTGAGATCAGGAACAAGACAAGGATGCCCACTTTCACCACTCTTGTTCAACATAGTATTAGAAGTCCTAGCAACAGCAATCAGACAACAAAGAGAAATAAAATGTATCCAAATGGGCAATGAAGAAGTCAAACTCTCTCTCTTCACAGATGACATGATTCTTTATAAGAGAAACCCAAAAGACTCCACCCCCAAACTACTAGAACTCATACAGGAATTCAGCAACGTGCCAGGATACAAAGTCAATGTGCAGAAATCAGTGGCTTTCTTATACACAAACAATGAAAATACAGGAAGGGAAATGAGAGAATCGATTTCATTTACTAGAGCACCAAGAACCATAAGATACCTGGGAATAAACATAACCAAAGAGGTAAAGGATCTATATTCGGGGAACTTTCATTACACTAATAAAAGAAATTGAAGGAGACACAAAAAATTGGAAGACCATTCCATGCTCTTGGATCGGAAGAATAAACATTGTTAAAATGTCTATACTGTCTAGAGTAATCTATACTTTTAATGACATTCCGACAAAAATTCCACCGGCATTCTTCAAAGAGCTGGAGCAAATAATCCTAAAATTTGTATGGAATCAGAAGAGACCCCGAATCGCTAAGGAAATGCTGAAAAACAAAAATAAAGCTGACGGCATCACGTTACCTGATTTCAAGCTTTATTATAAAGCTGTGATCACCAAGACAGCATGGTACTGGCATAAAAACAGACACATAGACCAGTGGAACAGAGTAGAGAGCCCAGATATGGACTCTCAACCCTATGGTCAATTAATCTTCGACAAAGCAGGAAAAAATTACAGTGGAAAAAAGACAGTCTCTTCAATAAATGGTGCTGGGAAAACTGGACAGCTATATGTAGAAGAATGAAACTCGATCATTCTCTTACACTGTACACAAAGATAAACTCAAAATGGATAAAAGACCTCAACGTGAGACAGGAATCCATCAGAATCCTAGAGGAGAACATAGGCAGTAATCTCTTTGATATCAGCCACAGCAACTTCTTTCAAGATATGTCTCCAAAGGCAAAGGAAACAAAAGTGAAAATAAACTTTTGGGACTTCATCAAAATCAAAACTTCTGCACAGCGAAGCAAACAGTCAAAAAAAAAAAAAAAAGAGGCAACCCAAGAATTGGAAAAGATATTTTCAAATGACAGTACAGACAAAATGGTGATATCCAGGATCTATTGAGATCTATTGATCTATTGAGGTTCCAGGATCCTCAAACTCAACACACACGAAACAAGCAAACACATCAAAAAATGGGCAGACGATATGAACAGACCCTTCTCCAATCAAGACATACAAATGGCTATCAGACACATGAAAAAATGTTCATCATCCATAGCCATCGGGGAGATTCAAATTAAAACCACATTGAGATATCACCTTACACCAGTTAGAATGGCCAAAATTAACAAAACAGGAAACAACATGTGTTTTTCTCTTACACTTTTGGTGGGAATGCAAGTTGGTGCAGCCTCTTTGGAGAACAGTGTGGAGATTCCTCAGGAAATTAAAAATAGATCTTCCCTATGACCCTTCCATTGTACTCCTGGGTATTTACCCCAAAGATACAGATGTCGTGAAAAGAAGGGCCATCTGTACCTCAATGTTTATAGCAGCAATGGCCACAGTCGCCAAAGTATGGAAAAAACCTAGATGTTCTTCAATGGACGAATGGATAAGGAAGATGTGGTCCATATACACTACGCAGTATTATGTCTCCATCAGAAAGAATGAATACCCAACTTTCATAACAACATGGACGGGACACGAAGAGATTATGCTGAGTTAAATAAGTCAATAATAGATAGTCAATTATCATATGGTTTCACTTATTTGTGGAGCATAAGGAATATCATGGAAGAAAAGGGGTGTTAGAGAGGAGAAGGGAGTTGGGTAAATTGGAAGGGGGTGTGAATCATGAGAGACTATGGACTCTGAAAAACAATCTGAGGGGTTTGAAGTGACTGGGTGGTCGTAAGTTCGGTTACCAGGTGGTGGGTATTATAGAGGGCACGGTTGCATGGTGCACTGGGTGTGGTGAAAAAATAACGAATACTGTTTTTCTGAAAAATAAATAAATTAATTTAATAAAAAATAATTAATTAATTAATTATCTCTTAATTTAAAAAAGTTCAATGCATACCTTTATAATCACTACTTTAATTTCTCTATCAGGCATACTACTTATATCCATTTAACTATGTCTCTTGCTGTGACTTTGTTTTGTTCTTTCATTTGAGACACATTTTTCTATTTCCTCATTTTGTCTAACTCTCTGTGTTTTTCTGTGTACTAAGGAATAGAGCTATGCTTCTTGCTCTTGAAGATAATAGCCTAATGGTACAGTGTCCTTGTAGCACTTTAAAATGTGGTGTCCTCTTTTCCCAAGTGTCTGGTGCTTCACAGAGTGTCTCCTAAGTATGATGTCTATGCACTGCTATTGAATCCCATCCTCTTTTTCCTTCATCCCAATTGTCTGGAGAGTCTGCATTTGCCTGTTGTCTGCAATGCTTCATTTCTGGGAGGATGAGGCACATATTAACAAATGTGGGGTGGGTTGGTCTCCTTGCAAAATGAGACCTTCCACTGCACTTGAAACTGAAGTCCTACAAAATGAGGTATTGTTGGGTTTTTGCATCATTCTTCTGAGTTAGGAAGCTTCCAGTGCAGGAGTGATGCATGTATAAGTGGGAAGGGCAAATCTGTGGAAGACTGGGAGGGGGTGTTGAGGCTTGGATTAAGAAAATTAAGTAAGGAGGGTCAGTGCCCTGCTGGTTCCTACAGGTGGTCATGTGTTTATGCTGAGGCAGGGAAAATGGAGCATGCCAGATCCTTTGTTCCTTTTAGGGTGTTCCTTTTATGATCCCTACCTCTCTGGGCCACACTCTAAGATTAATCACTCTTCTTCCCATTGGAAACCAGCATTTTTCAAACTGCTCCTTCCATGTGGTATCTCTGTTGGCTATTTGTCCTGCTGCCTCTTTAAGGGTAGAGATTTCACTTCTCAGTGTCCTCTGGGCTCCTCCAGGGCCAAGCCTGCTGATTTTTAAAACTGCATGCTTTAAATCTGGCTTGTGTTAAGTACTAATGAAATTCAGCCACTCTCACTTTTTTTAAAAAGATTTTATTTATTTATTTGACAGAGAGAAATCACAAGTAGGTGGAAAGGCAGGCAGAGAGAGAGAGAGGGAAGCAGGCTCCCTACTGAGCAGAGACCCCCAATGCGGGACTCGATCCCAGGACCCTGAGATCATGACGTGAGCTGAAGGCAGCGGCGTAACCCACTGAGCCACCCTGGTGCCCCAGCCCCTCTCACTTTTAAAGCCAAATGTTATGGGGACTAATATTCCCTTTGTAGGATCACTGATATGATAGTAAGATTTTCACTCTTCTCTCTTCCCCAACTGCTTACTGACCATGGTGGACAATGGTCCATTTCATTTCCCAATGGCATCTTTCTCTTTCCTACCTTCTTCAATTACACCTCTTTTGAAACTTTAGTTTTGTGGTTTATTCTGCCAGTGTACAGGTGCAGGGGCTAATCATGTTGCTTATGGTGTTACTGACCAGTTACAGAAGATAGAGCATGGTATAAATACTCAAGGATCCTGTTTGTTCTGTTAACCTAACCAAGGGAAGGGAGTCCAATATGATTCACTTGTCATCTACTACCTGTTGCCTCAACAGGCTACAGGTACTGTTCTAAATGGATAGAGGTTTCTGTGATTAGTCCTGCATAACTGACCACCTAGATCTGCACATACAAAGGCAGGCTAATAATTGTTTATGAACTTGTGCTCTGTGAATAGTCTTAGAAGCATGGTAATTTAAAATTTATTATGTGCCTTCCAGGTCAGAACTGGTCCTTTTGGTCTTGACACCAAGAATTTTAAGTCTTGTCTTACATCCCCTTTTGCTCCAGGCTGGGATGGCCCCCAGGAATGGAATTCAGGAGCAGGGAGGAACACCTAGCCCAGGCTCCTTGCAAATTTAGAAACATGAAAACATGGAAATGAAACTCACTCCAAATGGCAGTAAGCAAATAAGTGTACAACTTCAAACCTCATCATTTGCCCTATAAATATGAACCTTATTGGAATGGTCAGTTTCTAGTCCCACTTGAGGTGAGGATACTCTGCCCAGGCCTCTCAATTGCGACTCCAGCCTCACTATTTCCACGGGGCTTCCCCAGTTAATGAGGTTGATATTTTAAGTAATGATTTGATGCAGCTTTGCTTTATTCTCATTTTTGCTGACTATTACCTTTATCAATGCATGCATTCCTTACATTCCTCTCCTTTTCTGTTTTTATGAGGTTTCTATAATAATAAAGTTTTCTTTTAGAAACAAGAAAATGTGGCTGTTATGAATCTTTTCCTAGAATACCTTGTAGCTATTTTATTTGAGGACAGTGACTAGCATGGAAATGGCTTATTTTGAAGAGTATTCACATTGTCAAACGTTCCAAAGAAACTGTCTCACACTAACCCGGTGATCTTTTGGCTCAGAAGACATTAGATGATAAGCAAATCATATTGGACTCCCTGTCCTTGGTTAGGTTAACAGTACGAACCAGGATGACAGGATGATTTAAAGAAAAAAAATCATCAGAAAGGGAATTTGGAAGCAAAATATAAAGTACACAGTTTTGGAGTATAAATGTTATAAGATTGCCAGAATATTTTAGGAGCATAATAATTGATGTTTAGTCTATGAAGGCCTAGGAGCAAGAATTAAGCAAGATGAGAGCGTGGAGCAAAAGTCTTATCCATTCCATGGACCATTTACTTGATAGTTATTTTATGAGTGTCTCCTTGAGAAAATGTTAATGACACTTAACATGACAAGCTATTGTAGAGTGGTAGTCAAGATGGAAGTTCCAAAATGTATTCTGGATAGCCCACTGTTGATGGAAAGTGGACACCCTGGTCAAAAGCTTGGCAATCTAAAAGAAAGGATAATAAATTTAGTGAAGAGAGATATTACTTCTTTTAAAGAGTAATTTTGACTGAAGTTTGCCAAAAGTAGTTGTCCATATCTATGATTGTTATGGCATATCCTGAAGCCTGAACAGAAGAGTGCAGTGGATGAATGGTATGAATTTCAAGCAGGAAGCTGAGTGTAGTTAGTTCCCTGGGGAATATGTATTCTTCTGGGAAACCTCCATTGTTTGGTTTGGGAGGAGAAAATGTAACAATCTAGAACAACTTTGGCTTCTGTTAAACAAAGGAGTCCCCTTACTTGAGCCCAAGATAATAATTCCCAAAAACCTGATATCGTGTGTACTCATTCTGTAAGCTGGTAGGAAAAGTCAGTACCTTTAGGACAATGCAACCACAGAATGTATGGTTCAGTGAGGCATTCTGTAATACTGTTAAAGATTATTTCTGGTGCAGAGAAGTTAGTATGTGCAGAAACATTGGTAAAATGACAGTAGTTGGGTCTCTACTAATTTCTTCCATAGCTGGGTGTCCCAGACGGACCTACATTGTATGAGAGAATCGTACCTTAATCGTTAACTAGACCCAATTGCAAATCTGTTAGCAATAGCCCAAGTGTCTATGAAAATGTGGATCTGAAAAACCTCTTTTCATAGCCTCCTTAAGAGTTAAGTGAACAGATTAAAATTCGCCAGTTTGGTTGATACACAATAGTAGTGCTGCCATAAGTAAAGAACATCAACACCCCATCAATCTCAGACAGCTGTTCCTGAAACTGTACCCAAACAGTCAAATGATAAAACAGGTGTTCCACTGTCCTTTCCTCAAGAGTCTCAGATGAAGGACTGAACATGGGGAAAACCATACTCTACTGTAATTTAGAAAAGACTTTGAAATCAGTTTTATCTCTCTTTTGAAGGATCTATTTCTGTTTTACTAAGGAATCAGCAGAGGCCATGCAGAGATTTTTCTGGGAGTAATCTCAAGCAGAGGGTGTTATAAAACTTGGATATTTAGTGGTATGAGGTGGAGGCTGGATAAGTCCTCAGTTTCTCAAAGACCCCAATCAGATCCTTAAAGAAGGTGCTCAAGGGTAAAATGTTGGACTACAACTGCTGTAGGGGCTTAGTCCATAATCCTGTAGGAAACTAGGAAGACACATTTGGATAAGACATTCTATGAAGCATAGTCAGATGTGCCGAAGAAAAAGACTCACAATTTGGGGCCAGATAGAACTAAAGATGAAGTTTGCTGGACTAACTGTTGAGCAGCTTTGAAAGCACACTGTTGGGCTTCACTGCAATGAAAGGTGGCAGACTTGCCTGTGACTGCATATATAGGGCAAATAATTTATGAGAGATGAGGGTTATGTTAACTCCAGAACATGAAAGACCTTAGGTATAATTTTCTTATCTGAGTGCAGTGGATGGTTTAATGGTAAGTAGTTGATGATTTCCAACTGGGAAAATTTATTGGCACATATAGTACCAAATGATGTCCTGAGACTTGAAAGATAAGAGTAGGGTTTGTATCTTTTTTTTTTCTTTTCTCTTCTCATCTCTTCCTATCTCTCTCTCTCTCTCTCTCTCTCTCTCCCTCTCCTTTCATTCTTTCTTTCTTATGACCCTGGACCATTTTTGGAACAATTTTGCAATGACATTGGAGGAGGTGGTCTCTGAGCATGGGCTAATCAGTCTATACCACTTTCTCAGAAGGATGTCTGAGCATAAGGTTGCCAATATAATGCCTCAAAACACATTTTTTTGATTACAAGGCTGTTTAAATATTTCACTTAGAGCCACATAAAAGTACACTGAACATATTCAAAAGTGAAAAAAAATAAGACCTGAGATTCCCTGATCATGGGAAAAGAAGAGAACATATTAGTTATGTCAGTGACTACAAATGATGTTCTTTGAACCGATTGTATGTCCTCAACCAGTTCTATAATACTAAGAACTGGAGCCGATATCAGACACATGAAAAAATGTTCATCATCATTAGCCCTCAGGGAGATTCAAATTAAAACCACATTGAGATATCACCTTACACCAGTTAGAATGGCCAAAATTAACAAAACAGGAAACAACATGTGTGAGAGAGGATGTGGAGAAAGGGGAACCCTCTTACACTGTTGGTGGGAATGCAAGTTGTTGCAGCCTCTTTGGAGAACAGTGTGGAGATTCCTCAAGAAATTAAAATTAGAGCTTCCCTATGACCTTGCAATTGCACTCCTGGGTATTTACCCCAAAGATACAGATGTCGTGAAAAGAAGGGCCATCTGTACCCCAATGTTTATAGCAGCAATGGCCACAGTCACCAAACTATGGAAATAACCAAGATGCCCTTCAACGGACGAATGGATAAGGTAGATGTGGTCCATATACACTATGGAGTATTATGCCTCCATCAGAAAGGATGAATACCCAACTTTTGTAGCAACATGGACGGGACTGGAAGAGATTATGCTGAGTGAAATAAGTCAAGCAGAGAGTCAATTATCATATGGTTTCACTTATTTGTGGAGCATAACAAATAGCATGTAGGACAAGGGGTATTAGAGAGGAGAAGGGAATTTGGGTAAATTGGAAGGGGAGGTGAACCATGAGAGACTATGGACTCTGAAAAACAATCTGTGGGGTTTGAAGTGGCAGGGGGGTGGGAGGTTGGGGTACCAGGTGGTGGGTATTATAGAGGGCACGGCTTTCATGGAGCACTGGGTGTGGTGAAAAAATAATGAATAATGTTTTTCTGAAAGTAAATAAATTGAAGAAAAAAAAAGATTTGGAGCCTAAATTAGGAGAACCTCAGCAATGAAGTTTGGTAGTTAATGCTGAGGTGTCATTTTTCATAGCTAAATTAAGTATCAGTTCAAGAAGCTGTTTGAAAGGGATATGGTGGGATTAATGACTCCATTCTCATGCATATTGTTAGTGACAGGATGGAGGCCTCTGATTTCCTCTGTAAGTAAGTGCTGGGAGTGTTTACCAGCTTTAACAGAGGAAAAGCTACCAGCATCTGTTTAGCAATTCCCACAAAAAGGCCAAGAACTTGGGTTTTTCATGTGGTCTGGAATTATGCTAATACATCCATGTTTTTAATAGGAAAATAAAGAGTGGTGGGGGACATAATCAGAAGATATTTGAGGTATATCATCCCAGTACTTGTTCTGAATGTGTTTGTACAACTTGATTGTTTTACCAGCAATGCCTTATAGGGCATAGAAGATTTAGAGGGGTTGTCTAGAATGAATGTGACTTAGATCTTGGTATCTAATAGCACCAAACAGTATGCACATTTTTATTGTTCCATTATATCACCAAAGAGGCATAGTAACAATTGTCCCAGGCAAGTAGGTCAAAACCCAGAAAGTTGCCAATTTCCCAGGGACTTAGGTAGCTGCCGTTTATAGAGGTGTTTAAAGAGAGCAAATAAAATATCAAAGGCTCAGCTGGGGGTCAGAAAACACTTGAATGGCAAGAGGAAAAGAGGCAGAAGAAAGCCATAACTGGGAGAATAATTGTTTCAGGGCCTGAAGTTTAGAGACTGACTGTCTAGGAATTAAGTGGTCAGAAACCTACAGTTTATGTAAATTTCGGTAGAGGTTTGTCTTTGTATTCCCATAAGGGGAAACATTAAATTAGGAGTTTTTTGAGGAGATAATGGGGAGGTCTATTTGAGAGAAATTTGTTCAGGGGAATTACTTCTGGACCAGTGGAAGTAGAGGTGCATGAATTGGAAATATCTGAGTGCCTGGGTAAGAATCTCCTTCATGTCTCACAATCACATTAATGCTATCCAGTGTCTTTTTAATGGTTTTGTCTGTCCCAATTAAATGAAATAACTCTGTCCTTGAATTATTGTGAGCACCATTTAAAATGAATTCCCTGGACTCAGGGTCGAATGGGGCATTTTCAGGGTTGGAAATGAAAAGAGGACATTTGGGTCACTATGGTCATAAGAATGATAAGTTCATTAGACTATGCTAGTTTTGTGCACCAGCAGGAGATGGGTTTCATATAATGTTTCATATAATGCTAAAGCTGTGAGATTTAGCAGTGAAGCCTGTGATAGAAGATTTGGCATGGTACCTTTAAGTAAACATTCCAGTGAGGAGGGAGAGGGCCTTGGTACAAATATTAGATGCTTTGGGAACCTTTGCTTTCCCTTATAACACTTTATCCTCACTAGAGTACACTGTAACAGCTGTTTCTTTAGTGTCAGGTACATTTTATGAGGCATATTTCTTGGTTCTATGCCATTCAAGGGAATCTAAGGTGGTGTGGGTGATTCAGAATCTGTGGTATCTCAGAGAAAGCCAACTAATAGCCTAGATGAATCTTTGAGATGTCTAAGGATTTTAGGGTTTTTAGATATACAAGTCATCTGATGTATTCTATCATCCATGAATAACAACTCAAAGTCCGCTCCATAACCTTCAATAGCCCTTCTTTTTCCTGCTACAGAAACTTTAAGAAAGGCTTGCATTTTAGTTAAGCTATAGCATCTAATCTCAGTTTCTACATCTTTGATTTTTTTCTGTCAAATTTACATTATATATTACTGTCAGAAAAATTTATGGATGACATTCTTGTGAACCCTTTTTAGAGGTGCCTGCTTATCTTCCCAAGGTACACAAAGACCTTACCAAGATTAAGTCCTACCTCCATTAACATAACATGCATAGGCTGTTTGGGTAAAGTCCTTACACCCCTTGAACACAAACCAGAGCCTCTTCATGCAATTATGTCATGGCAGTGAGTAATGCTCAAGAGGTTTCCACAGGAATTTTGGATTTTTCAAAGAATTGTACCTCCCCATGATGCTTAGGAGACAAAGAAAGGCACCAGATGTTCAGGATATGTATATTTGACCATTATTAATCTTTTTAGCAACAACATGCCAGGAATTAGACCCATGACATTCCATTGGATCAGGGACTAAAAAGAGTGACAGCAGCTATGCGCCTGGCTGGCTCAGTGGGTTAAAGCCTTTGCCTTCGGCTCAGGTCGTGGTCCCAGGGTCCTGGGATTGAGCCCCACATCGGGCTTTCTGCTCAGTGGGGAGCCTGCTTCCTCCTCTCTCTCTCTCTGCTTACCTGTGATATCTGTCTGTCAAACAAATAAATAAAAAATCTTAAAACAAAAGAGTGACAGCAGCAAGTGAAGTGGTAATATAGAAACCTCAGGTCTTTGCTGTATTTTTCTGTTAATGCTAGTAATGATTTCCTATTGTAAGTCTATTTCAGTAATTTGTGTTAGGGCTTATAGTACCACAGCCACCAACCAACCCAGCCATTGCAGGTGAAGACTGTGATCTTTATTACCCACTGGAATATTCTTTCTTTGTGCCTTTAGTCCAGTGCAAATCCTTATGACAAGAGCCTTGAGATCCAGTTCACCCTCTTTAATTCTCCTTGGAATCAAGGCATGGGGGACACACAAATACATTAGTAGACAATTAAGGTCTTTATAATCAGTGTTATAATTATCTAATTAGACCATATGGCTTTAGTCATATGGAGGGCATAATATTATAATGGCAGTTGTGACATTTTGGTTTGGATACCAAAGGCAACACATGGCAGAGGCAACATGTAATAGCATACAACAGTATAATAGACCCCCAGGAAGAAGTGTTACCCTCCAGATAGTGCTACCCATCAAGATTACCTTGTTACTAAGTCAGTGGTAGCTAAAAAACATTTCTGTAAGTTAACTGAAATATGCAATTCTGTAAGTTTACTGAATTATTCAATTGAGTTAATTGCAGCTATGAAATATTTCTGATTGTTTGGGGTCTGTCTCAGCCTATGGCTACTGATGTGAATGGCCAGAATAACTGTGGGGGACTTATTTGGGCTCACAATATTTGTGGTGAGCCCCAAGAGACATTCCTCTGACCAAAGCCATTGGTTGCAGAAAACATGGTTGTTGTGGTTTCAATATTCAACTTTTTAACAACCATCAGGTAAATTTGGGGAAAAAAAAGTTTATTACTCACAAGTCCTGGAGGTTACATGGGATGCCCAAAGATATGCAGTGAGACTGTGGGAGAAAGGGCAATCACAAATCTCGTATTGTGCCATTTCTGGAGTTGAAGATGGGATGTTTAGCATTTTATGGGTTCACTTTTTTGGTGCATTTAATACATAAGAGCAGGAGGTAAAGCAAAAGAAAGGAAAAGCAATATTGCTCAAATGGTTATTTATTTACTTTAATCAGAGCTTTATCAAAAGTGGCACTACAGGCCTGGAATGATCTGGCTATTTTTATAGCTGTGTAGCTGGCAAAGTGCTTAATTAGAAATAGATAACCTTGAAGTGGATGCCTTAGTAATCAAAAGTTTTACATCAGTCACTTAAATTATATTAAAAAAAAAAAAACTTTCGAGGAGAGGGGGACAAGATGGTGGGGGAGTAGGAGGAGGCGCCTTTTCAGTGGTACCCCAAAGTGAGCTGATTACCTAACAAAGAACTCCGATTACCTATGAAATCAGCCTGAGATCAGAATTATACACGTCTGGATCTCTAAACGGGCAGAAGACACCAGTGGGCAGGTAAAGCGGAATGGGAACGGCGGACTGATATCGGAAGATAAACAAAAGGGGGAGGGAGCCACCAGAGTGACTGGTTGGAAAGTAATACCCCAATACGAGCGAGAGTGCCATGCGTCTGGGGACCAGCATTAACTTGGAGACTGGTTAAAGCACTCCAAAAGAGCAAAGGATCGCAGAGGGAAATTTTGGGAATCGGGATGGCTAGGGACAGGGGCTTAAGTCCCTGGACCCGGGACAGCCTCCCCGGTGCTGAGGCAGAGAGAGTGTGGTGGAGAAAACAGCTCTTGGTCCCTAACCTGCCAGCATGCCCAAGAATGTGTGGGTTCTACTTCCTGTGAGGGGATGGGAGCCACACCGGTAGGCAGAGCGCACGAGCCCTACCACAAAGCTTGAGATATGCGCGCACGAACCTCATGCTCCCCTGAGTTACAAAGGCCCGGCCAGTGCTTTTTGACCCGTTCCATTGTTTCAAAGCCTAAGCCACGTGCCCCAAACTCTCCCCTGAGAGAGGTGCGCAAAAGCCCAGCCTGGGGCTTATGGACCAGCGCCCCGTTCTCAGTGCCCCAGACGTGCGCCCGACCCATAGCCACCTCTGAAAGAGGTGTGTGCAAGCCGGGCATTCCCACCCCGGGCCAGCGGCAAAAATCTCAGAGTAGGACTGCTGCTTGGAAACTCTCTGGCGGTCGGGAGTTCCCAGACTGCTGCCACTGCCTTGACTTTGGGTACAAGCAAAAGATCCTGCGCCCCCAGGGTCTGCAACTTGGAACCTGCTCTGCCGGCAGCCAAGGGGAAACTTATTTAGTCTCGGCACCCAGACTGAGGCTTCTCTCTGAGAAGGAGATCAGGGTGTGGTTTGTTTTCCTCTAAAACTACAAAAACCATCAAAGGCAGTCAAGGTGAGAGGAAAAAAAAAAGTGAACAGCATAAAAACCGCCAGAGAAAAAAAGCCTAAAAAAAACCTCAGTTTCCTCAGAGCCCACCCCCTTGAGGGGGGCTGGAGGACTTAACTCAGGAAACATAATTGACTGAAAACCCACGTGGCAGGCCCCTCCCCCAGAAAACAAACCAAGAAAAAAAAAGAGGAGGGGGGGGACAAGATGGCGGGGTACTAGGAAGAGGCGTCTTTTCAGCTGGTACACCAAAGTGAGCTGATTACCTACCAAAGAACTCTGATCACCCATGAAATCAGCCTGAGATCAGAATTATACACGTCTGGATCTCTACAGGGGCAGAAGAAGCCAGTGAGCAGGTAAAGCAGAATGGGAACAGCGGACTGATATCGGAAGATAAACAAAAGGGGGAGGGAGCCACCAGAGGCGACCGGTGCAAAAGTAATACCCCGATACAAGCGAGAGCGCCCTGCGTCTGGGGACCAGCATTAACTTGTAGACTGGTTGAAAGTACTCCAAAAGAGCAAAGGATCGCGGGGGCAAATTGTGGGAATCGGGGAGGCTAGGGACAGGGGCTTAAGTCCCCGGTCCCAGACGGCCTCCCCGGCGTGGAGGCAGAGAGAGTGCGGCGGAGAAACCGGCTCCTGGTCCCTAAGCCACCAGCGCGCCCCAGAGCGCGGGGGTTCAAGCTCCTGTGAGCGGATGGGAGCGGCGCCGGTCTGCAGAACGCGCTCTTGCCCTACCACAAAGCTTGAGATGCGCACGCACGTCGCTCCAGCTCTCCTGGGTTTCTAAGGCCCGGGGGCGCTTCTTGACCCGCACCATTGTTTCAAAGTCTAAGCCGAGAGCGCGTGAAACTCTTCCACGGACAGAGGCGTGCAAAAGCCCAGCCTGCGGCTTACGGACCAGCGCCCTGTTCTCAGTGCCCCAGACGCGCGCCGGACCCACAGCCGCCTCTGAAAAGAGGTGCGCGCAAGCCGGGCACTCCCAGCCTGGGCCGGCGGCAAAATCTCAGTGTGCGATCGCTGCTTGGAACCTCTCTGGCGGTCAGGAGCTCCCAGACATCCGCCACTGCCTTGGCTTTGGGGACGAGCAAAAGATCCTGCGCCCCCAGGGTCTGCAACTTGGAAACTGCACTGCCAGCGGCCAAGGGGGAATTTATTCAGCTTCTGCACCCAGACTGAGGCTTCTCTCTGAGACGGAGATCAGGAAGTGTTCCAGGGTGCACCTTGACTGCACCAGAGTTGATACATCCAGCTACATCTGTTCAGTCTTCTCCCACCAAAATGACTAGGAGAAGGAATGCCCAACAGAAGAAAAATACAGAGGATGGACCTTCTGCAATAGAGCTAACGGCTATCAACATAGACAATATGTCGTAAAGAGAATTCAGGCTAACAATTATCCAGGCAATAGCTAGGTTGGAGAAAGCCATGGATGACCAAACAGAATTGATTAGGGCCGAACTGAAAGCAACCAGACAGGATGTTCACAATGTTAGGGCGCAGCTTAAAGCCACCAGGGAGGAGGTCCACAATGCTCTCAATGAGTTCCAATCCAATCTAAACTCTCTCAAAGCTAGGGTAACTGAGACAGAAGATAGAATTAGTGATCTGGAAGACAAACAGATATAGAGAAAGGATCAGGAGGAAGCCTGGAACAAACAGCTTAGATCCCACGAAAGCAGAATTAGGGAAATAAATGATGCCATGAAGCGTTCCAACATCAGAATTATTGGAATTCCTGAAGGGGAGGAGAAAGAAAGAAGTCTAGAAGATGTCGTGGAACAAGTCCTTCATGAAAACTTTCCGAATCTCGCGAATGAAACCAGCGTTCATGTACTAGAGGCTGAACGGTCTCCACCCAAGATTATACACTCCAAAAAAACATCACGACACCTGATAGTCAAATTGAGAAATTATAATTGTAGGTATAATCTCTTGAAAGCTGCCAGGGCAAAGAGGCTCCTTACTTACAGAGGGAAGCCCATCAGAATAACGTCAGACCTGTCCACAGAAACCTGGCAAGCCAGAAGAGGCTGGCAAGATATATTCAGGGCACTAAATGAGAAGAACATGCAGCCAAGAATACTTTATCCAGCAAGACTGACATTCAAAATGGATGGAGAGATAAAGAGTTTCCAAGACCGGCAAGGCTTAAAAGACTATGCAACCACCAAGCCGATACTGCAGGAAATATTAAGGGGGGTTCTATAAAAGAGGAAAAATCCCAAGAATAGCATTGAACAGAAATACAGAGACAGTCTACAGAAAGAAAGACTTCAAAGGTAACTCGATGTCAATAAAAACGTATCTATCAATAATCACTCTCAACGTGAATGGCCTAAATGCACCCATAAAATGGCACAGGGTTGCAGATTGGATAAAACGACAGGACAAATCCATATGCTGTCTACAAGAGACCCATTTTGAACCTAAATATACACGCAGACTGAAAGTGAAGGGGTGGAGAAGCATCTTTCATGCCAATGAGACCCAAAAGAAGGCTGGGGTAGCGATTCTCATATCAGATAAATTAGACTTCAAACTAAAGACTGTAGTCAGAGATACAGAAGACACTACATAATCCTTAAAGGGACAATCCACCAAGATGATCTAACAATTGTAAATATCTATGCTCCCAATATGGGAGCAGCCAATTACTTAAGAAAACGGTTAATCAAGATAAAGAGTCATATTGATATGAATACACTAATCGTAGGTGATCTTAACACGCCTCTTTCAGAATTAGACAGATCATCGAAGCAGAAACTCAACAAAGAAACAAGAGCATTGAATGACACATTGGACCAGATGGACCTCATAGATATATACAGAACATTCCACCCTAAAACAGCAGAATACTCATTCTTCTCAAGTGCACATGGAACCTTCTCCAGAATAGACCACATACTGGGTCACAAATAAGGACTCAGCCAATACCAAAAGACTGAGATTATTCCCTGCATATTCTCAGATCACAATGCTTTGAAACTGGAGCTCAATCACAAGGAAGAGTTCCGAAGGAACTCAAAGACCTGGAAGCTAAAGACCACCTTACTTAAGAATGCTTGGATCAACCAGGAGATCAAAGAAGAACTGAAACAATTCATGGAAACCAATGAGAATGAAGACACTTCGGTCCAAAACCTATGGGATACAGCAAAGGCGGTCCTAAGGGGAAAATATATAGTCATCCAAGCCTTGCTCAAAAAAATTGAAAAATCCAAAACACACCAGCTGTCTCTACACCTTAAAGAACTGGAGGATCAACAACAAATCAAACCAACTCCACACATAAGAAGGGAAATCATCAAGATTAGAGCTGAGATCAATGAGGGAGAAACCAGAGATACAGTAGAACGTAACAATGAAACTAGAAGCTGGTTTTTTGAAAGAATCAATAAGATCGATAAGCCACTGGCTACACTAAACCAAAAGAAAAGAGAGAAATCCCAAATTCATAAAATTATGAATGAAAAGGGAGAGATCACAACTAACACCAAGGAAGTAGAAACAATCATCAGAAGTTATTACGAACAGTTATATGCCAATAAGCTTAGCAACCTAGATGAAATGGATGCATTCCTGGAAAACTATAAACTACCAAAATTGAACCAGGAAGAAATCAACAACCTGAATAGACCGATATCTAATAACGAGATTGAAGCAGTGATCAAAAATCTCCCAAAAAACAAGAGCCCAGGACCTGACGGATTCCCTGGGGAATTCTACCAAACCTTCCAAGAAGAAATAACACCTATTCTCCAGAAGCTGTTTCAAAAAATTGAAGCAGAAGGAAAACTTCCAGACTCTTTCTATGAAGCCAGCATTACCCTGATCCCCAAACCAGGCAAGGACCCTACAAAAAAGGAGAGTTTCAGACCAATATCACTGATGAATATGGATGCTAAGATTCTCAACAAGATCCTAGCCAACAGGATCCAACAACACATTAAAAAGATTATCCACCATGATCAGGTGGGATTCATCCCTGGGTTACAAGGATGGTTCAACATTCGTAAATCAATCAATGTGATACAACAAATTAATATGAGAAGAGAGAAGAACCACATGGTCCTCTCAATTGATGCAGAAAAAGCATTTGAAAAATCCAACATCCGTTCCTGATTAAAACGCTTCAAAGTATAGGGATAGAGGGAACATTTCTGAACCTCATCAAATCTATCTATGAAAGACCCACAGCAAATATCATCCTCAATGGGAAAAAGCTTGCAGCCTTCCCGTTGAGATCAGGAACAAGACAAGGATGCCCACTTTCACCACTCTTGTTCAACATAGTATTAGAAGGCCTAGCAACAGCAATCCGACAACAGAGAGAAATAAAAGGTATCCAAATTGGTAATGAAGAAGTCAAACTCTCTCTCTTCGCAGATGACATGATTCTTTATATGGAAAACCCAAAAGACTCCACCCCCAAACTACTAGAACTCATACAGCAATTCAGCAGCGTGGCAGGATACAAAGTCAATGTGCAGAAATCAGTGGCTTTCTTATACACTAACAATGAAAATACAGAAAGGGAAATTAGAGAATCGATTCCATTTACTATAGCACCAAGAACCATAAGATACCTGGGAATAAACCTAACTAAAGAGGTAAAGGATCTATACTTGAGGAACTATAGAACACTCATGAAAGAAATTGAAGAAGACACAAAAAGATGGAAGACCATTCCATGCTCTTGGATCGGAAGAATAAACATCGTTAAAATGTCTATACTGCCTAGAGCAATCTATACTTTTAATGCCATTCCGATCAAAATTCCACCGGCATTCTTCAAAGAGCTGGAGCAAATAATCCTAAAATTTGTATGGAATCAGAAGAGACCCCGAATCGCTAAGGAAATGTTGAAAAACAAAAATAAAGCTGGCGGCATCTCACCTTACCTGATTTCAAGCTTTATTACAAAGCTGTGATCACCAAGACAGCATGGTACTGGCATAAAAACAGACACATAGACCAGTGGAACAGAGTAGAGAGCCCTGATATGGACCCTCAACTCTATGGTCAATTAATCTTCGACAAAACAGGAAAAAATATACAGTGGAAAAAAGACAGTCTCTTCAATAAATGGTGCTGGGAAAACTGGACAGCTATATGTAGAAGAATGAAACTCGACCATTCTCTTACACCGTACACAAAGATCAACTCAAAATGGATAAAAGACCTCAACGTGAGACAGGAATCTATCAGAATCTTAGAGGAGAACATAGGCAGTAATCTCTTCGATATCAGCCACAGCAACTTCTTTCAAGATACGTCTCCAAAGGCAAAGGAAACAAAAGCGAAAATAGACTTCTGGGACTTCATCAAAATCAAAAGCTTCTGCACAGCAAAGGAAACAGTCAAAAAAACAAAGAGGCAACCCACGGAATGGGAGAAGATATTTGCAAATGACAGTACAGACAAAAGGTTGATATCCAGGATCTATAATGAACTCCTCAAACTCAACCCACACGAAACAGACAAACACATCAAAAAATGGGCAGAAGATATGAACAGACACTTCTCCAATCAAGAAATACAAATGGCTATCAGACACATGAAAAAATGCTCATCATCATTAGCCCTCAGGGAGATTCAAATTAAAACCACATTGAGATATCACCTTACACCGGTTAGAATGGCCAAAATTAACAAAACAGGAAACAACATGTGTTGGAGAGGATGTGGAGAAAGGGGAACCCTCTTCCACTGTTGGTGGGAATGCAAGTTGGTGCAGCCTCTTTGGAGAACAGTGTGGAGATTCCTCAAGAAATTAAAAATAGAGCTTCCCTACGACCCTGCAATTGCACTCCTGGGTATTTACCCCAAAGATACAGATGTCATGAAAAGAAGGGCCATCTGTACCCCAATGTTTATAGCAGCAATGGCCACAGTCGCCAAACTATGGAAAGAACCAAGATGCCCTTCAACGGATGAGTGGATAAGGAAGATGTGGTCCATATAC
The DNA here is from genome assembly GCF_020171115.1 of Neogale vison. Lineage (NCBI taxonomy): Eukaryota > Metazoa > Chordata > Mammalia > Carnivora > Mustelidae > Neogale > Neogale vison. The sequence continues at coordinate 159,410,007 of NC_058091.1, read as the reverse complement.
ACTATGGAGTATTATGCCTCCATCAGAAAGGACGAATATCCAACCTTTGTAGCAACATGGACGGGACTGGTAGAGATTATGCTGAGTGAAATCAGTCAAGCAGAGAGAGTCAATTATCATATGGTTTCACTCATTTGTGGAGCATAACCAATAGCATGGAGGACAAGGGGCGTTAGAGAGTAGTAGGGTATTTGGGTAAATTGGAAGGGGAGGTGAACCATGAGAGACTATGGACTCTGAAAATCAATCTGAGGTGTTTGAAGTGGCGGGGGTGTGGGAGGTTGGGGTACCAGGTGGTGGGTATTATAGAGGGCACAGCTTGCATGGAGCACTGGGTGTGGTGAAAAAATAATGAATACTGTTTTTCTGAAAATAAATAAATTGGGGGAAAAAAAAGAGAAAAAAATAAAGGACTACAAGAGAACAACCACTAATTCATAGGAAACTTGTATTGTTCACTTGTTCCCTCTATTCCGGTTCATTTTTTTTTTTTTTAACACATAGGTAATTTTTTTAACCTATTTACCATCACAGCGAGTTGTATAGTACATCAAATTCCATAATACCTTCCTAACCTGAACTTTTTGATACATACGCCTATGTTTTTCTTTTGCATTTTTATTTTTTGAATTCTTTTTTATAATTTAGTTTAGTTTAATCTAGTTTATTCCTTTTTATTGATATCCTCTAATATTCATATAGAATTATACTTCAAAGTAATCCCCTTTCCTCAATCAATACTACCTCTATAGGTAAACCAATTTTTAATCCCCTTTATCGTAGGAAAGTAAAGTCCTTTAACAAAGTTATCAAGATATATCCAGGAAGAATCAAAACAACCTTCATCACACACAATGAATTTATAAAATCTCTCCCATCTTCTTCCAACAGTGTTTCTGTGTTTTTTTGTGTTTGTCCTGAGAGCATATAAATTTTAAACTTGTGGTTCTTTTTGACGAGGTTCTTTCTTTATTTGCATATATATATATATATATATATATATATATATATATATATATTTTCCCTCTTGTCATATACTTGTATCAGTCTTTTTATCACTTTTTGTTTGTCTACTTCATAAATCTTCCCTTGGGGCCATCTGGGCTGAACCTTCTTTTTCATCTTCCCTTTCTTTCCTGTCTCTCTCTCTCTCTCTCTTTTTCTTTTTTTTTTTTACTTCCTTTCTTTTCCTTTTTCTTTTCTTTTGTCTCTCGTTAGGGTGGGGAATCCTGATTTCTCAGAAGTGTTCCAGGGTGCACCTTGACTGCACCACAGTTAATCCATCCAGCTACATCTGTTCAGTCATCTCCCACCAAAATGACTAGGAGGAGGAATGCCCAACAGAAGAAAAATACAGAGGATGGACATTCTGTAACAGAGCTAATGGGTATCAACATAGACAATGTGTCGAAACTGAATTCAGGCTAACAATCATCCAGGCAATAGCTAGGTTGGAGAAAGCCATGGATGACCAAACAGAATTGATTAGGGCCGAACTGAAAGAGACCAGACAGGATGTTCACAATGTTAGGGCAGAGCTTAAAGCTACCAGGAAGGGGGTTCACAATGCTCTCAATGAGTTCCAATCTAATCTAAACTCTCTCAAATCTAGGGTAACTGAGACAGAAGATAGAATTAGTGATCTGGAAGACAAACAGATAGAGAGAAAGGATCAGGAGGAAGCCTGGAACAAACAGCTTAGATCCCACGAAAACAGAATCAGGGAAATAAATGATGCCATGAAGCATTCCAAAGTCAGAATTATTGGAATCCCTGAAGGGGAGGAGAAAGAAAGAAGTCTAGAAGATATAGTGAAACAAGTCCTTCATGAACATTACCCAATCTCGGGAATGGAACCAGCGTTCATGTACTAGGGGATGAACGGTTCCACCCAAGATTATACATTCCAAAAAAAAAAAAAAAAAAAAAAACAAAAACATCACGACCCCTGATAGCCAAATTGAGGAATTATAATTGTGGGTATATCTCTTGAAAGCCACCAGGGCAAAGAGGCTCCTACTTACAGAGGGAAGCCCATCAGAATAACGTCAGACCTGTCCAAAGAGACATGGTAAGCCAGTAATAGCTGGAAAGATATGTTCAGGGCACTAAATGAGAAGAACATGCAGCCAAGCATACTTTATCCAGCAAGACTGACATTCAAAATGGAGGGAGAGATAAAGAGTTTTCAAATGGGCAAGGCTTAAAAGACTATGCAACCACCAAGCCGACACTGCAGGAAATATTAAGGGGGGTGCTATAAAAGATGAAATAACCAAAGAATAGCATTGAACAGAAAAACTTCTGCACATCATAGGAAACAGTCAAAAGAAACAAAGAGGCAACCCACGGAATGGGAGAAGATATTTGCAAATGACAGTACAGACAAAAGGTTGATGTCCAAATCTATAATGAACTCCTCAAACTCAAACCACACGAAACAGGCAAACACATCAAAAAATGGGCAGAAGATATGAACAGACACCTCTCCAATCAAGATATACAAATGGCTATCAGACACATGGGAAAACGCTCATCATCATTAGCCCTCAGGGAGATTCAAATTAAAACCACACTGAGATATCAGCTTACACCAGTTAGAATGGCCAAAATTAACAAAACAGGAAACAACACGTGTTGGAGAGGATGTGGAGAAAGGGGAACCCTCTTACACTGTTGGTGGGAATGCAAGTTGGTGCAGCCTCTTTGGAGAACAGTGTGGAGATTACTCAAGAAATTAAAAATAGAGCTTCCCTATGACCCTGCCATTGCACTCCTGGGTATTTACCCCAAAGACACCGATGTCATGAAAAGAAGGGCCATCTGTACCCCAATGTTTATAGCAGCAATGGCCACAGTCGCCAAACTATGGAAAGAACCAAGATGCCCTTCAACGGACGAATGGATAAGGAAGATGTGATCCATATACACTATGGAGTATTATGCCTCCATCAGAAAGGATGAATACCCAACATTTGTAGCAACATGGACGGGACTGGAAGAGATTATGCTGAGTGAAATCAGTCAAGCAGAGAGAGTCAATTATCATATGGTTTCACTTATTTATGGAGCATCACAAATAGCATGGAGGAAAAGGGGTGTTAGAGAGGAGTAGGGGATTTGGGTAAATTGGAAGGGGAGGTGAACCATGAGAGACTATGGACTCTGAAAAACAATCTGAGGGGTTTGAAGTGATGGGGGTGTGGGAGGTTGGGGTACCAGGTGGTGGGTATAATAGAGGGCATGGCTTGCATGGAACACTGGGTGTGGTGAAAAAATAATGAATAATGTTTTTCTGAAAATAAATAAATTGAGAAAAAAAAGAAATATAGAGACAGTCTACAGAAAGAAAGACTTCAAAGGTTACTCGATGTCAATAAAAACGTATCTATCAATAATCACTCTCAATGTGAATGGCCTAAATGCACCCATAAAACGGCAAAGGGTTGCAGATTGGATAAAACGACAGGACCCTTCCATATGTTGTCAACAAGAGACCCATTTTGAACCTAAAGATACACCCAAACTGAAAGTGAAGGGATGGAGAAGCATCTTTCATGCCACTGGGCCTCAAAAGAAGGTTGGGGTAGCGATTCTCATATCAGATAAATTGGACTTCAAACTAAAGACTTTAGTCAGAGATACAGAAGGACACTACATAATCCTTAAAGGGACAATCCACCAAGGTTATCTCACAATTGTAAATATCTATGGTCCCAATATGGGAGCAGCCAATTACTTAAGAAAACTGTTAATCAAGATAAAGAGTCATATTGATATGAATACACTATCGTATGAGATCTTAACACGCCTCTCTCAGAAATAGACAGATCATCGAAGCAGAAAGTCAATTAAGAAGCAAGAGCATTGAATGACACATTGGACCAGACGGACTTCATAGATATATACAGAAAATTCCACCCTAAAACAACAGTACTCATTCTTCTCAAGTGCACACAGAACCTTCTCCAGAATAGACCACATATTGGGTCACAAATCAGGGCTTAACCGATACCAAAAGATTGCGATGATTCCCTACATATTCTCAGATCACAATGCTTTGAAACTGGAGCTCAATCACAAGGAAAAGTATAGAAGGAATTCAAACATCAGGAAGCTAAGGACCACCTTGCTTAAGAATGCTTGTATCAACCAGGAGATCAAAGAAGAACTGAAACAATTCATGGAAACCAATGAGAATGAAGACCATTCCATCCAAAACGTATGGGATACAGCAAAGGCGGTCCTAAGGGGAAAATACATAGACAACCAAGCCTCCCTCAAAAAAATTGAAAAATCCAGAACACAGCAGCTGTGTCTACATCTTAAAGAACTTAAGAATCAACAATAAATCAAACCAACTCCACACATAAGAAGGTAAATCATCAAGATTAGAGCTGAGATCAATGAGGTAGAAACCAGATATATAGTAGAACGTATCAATGAAACTAGAAGCTGGTTTTTTCAAGGAATCAATAAGATCGATAAACATAGGCCACAAAAATTGAAAAGAAAAGAGAGAAATCCCAAATTCATAAAATTATGAATGAAAAGGGAGAGATCACAACTAACACCAAGGTAGTAGAAACAATCATCAGAAGTCATTATCAACAGTTATATGCCAATAAGATTAGCAACCTAGATGAAATGAATGCATTCTTAGAAAAATATAAACTTCCAAATTTGAATTAGGAAGAAATCGACAACCTGAATAGACTGATATCTAATAACGAGATTGACACAGTGATCAAAAAAACTCCCAAAAAACAAGAGCCCAGTACTTGATGGATTCCCTGGGGAATTCTACCCAACCTTCAAAGAAGAAATAACACCTGTTCTCCTGAAGCTGTTTCAAAAAATTGAAGCAAAGGAAAACTTCCAGACTCTTTCTATGAAGCCAGCATTACCCTGATCCCCAAACCAGGCAAAGACACTACCAAAAAGGAGAATTTCAGACCAATATCACTGATGAATATGAATGCTAAGATTCTCAACAAGATACTAGCCAACAGGATACAACAGCACATCAAAAAGATTATCCACCATGATCAGGTGGGATTCATCCCTGGGCTACAAGGATGGTTCAACATTCGCAAATCAATCAATGTGATACAACAAATTAATATGAGAAGAGAGAAGAACCACATGGTCCTCTCAATTGATGCAGGAAAAACATTTGACAAAATCCAGCATCTCTTCCTGATTAAAACGCTTCAAAATATAGAGATATAGGGTACATTCCTGAATCTCATCAAAACTATCTATGAAAGACTCACAGCAAATATCATCCTCAATGGGAAAAAGCTTGCAGCCTTCCCATTGAGATCAGGAACAAGACAAGGATGCCCACTTTCACCACTCTTGTTCAACATAGTATTAGAAGGCCTAGCAACAGCAAGCAGACAACAAAGAGAAATAAAAGGTATCTAAATGGGCAATGAAGAAGTCAAACTCTCTCTTTTCGCAGACAACATGATTCTATATATGGAAACCGAAAAAACTCCACCCCCAAACTACTAGAACTCATACAGGAATTCAGCAACGTGCCAGGATACAAAGTCAATGTGCAGAAATCAGTGGCTTTCTTATACACTAACAATGGAAATACAGAAAGGGAAATTAGAGAATCCATTCCATTTACTAGAGCACCAAGAACCATAAGATACCTGGGAATAAACCTAACCAAAGAGGTAAAGGATCTGTACTCGAGGAACTACAGAACACTCATGAAAGAAATTGAAGAAGACACAAATAGATGGAAGACCATTCGATGTTCTTGGATAGGAAGAATAAACATTGTTAAAATGTCTATACTGCCTAGAGCAATCTATACTTTTAATGCCATTCCGTTCAAAATTCCACCGGTATTCTTCAAAGAGCTGGAGCAAATAATCCTAAAATTTGTATGGAATCAGAAGAGACCCCGAATCGCTAAGGATATGTTGAAAAACAAAAATAAAGCTGGCGGCATCACGATACCTGATTTCAAGCTTTATTATAAAGCTGTGATCACCAAGACAGCATGGTACTGGCATAAAAACAGACACATAGACCAGTAGAACAGAGTATATAGCCCAGATATGGACCGTAACTCTATGGTCAATTAATCTTCGACAAAACAGGAAAAAATATACAGTGGAAAAAAGACAGTCTCTTCAATAAATGGTGCTGGGAAACCTGGCCAGCTATATGTAGAATAATGAAATTCAACCATTCTCTTACACTGTACACAAAGATAAACTCAAAATTGATAAAAGTCCTCAACTTGAAATAGGAATCCATCAGAATCCTAGAGGAGAACATAGGCAGTAATCTCTTCGATATCAGCCACAGCAACTTCTTTCAAGATATGTCTCCAAAGGCAAAGGAAACAAAAGCGAAAATAAACTTTTGGGACTTCATCAAAATCAAAAGCTTCTGCACAGAAACGGAAACAGTCAAAAAAACAAAGAGGCAACCCACGGAATGAGATAAGATATTTGCAAATGACAGTACAGACAAAAGGTTGATATCCAGGTTCTATAATGAACTCCTCAAACTCAACACACACGAAACAGGAAACATATCAAAAAATGGGCAGAAGATATGAACAGACACTTCTACAATCAACACATACAAATGGCTATCAGACACATGGAAAAATGTACATCATCATTAGTACTCAGGGAGTTTCAAATTAAAATCACATTGAGATATCACCTTACACCAGTTAGACTGGCCAAAATTAACTAAACAGGAAACAACATGTGTTGGAGAGGATGTGGAGAAAGCGGAACCCTCTTCCTCTGTTGGTGGGAATGCTAGTTGGTGCAGCGTCTTTGGAGAACAGTGTGGAGATTACTCAAGAAATTAAAAATAGAGCTTCCCTATGACCCTGTCATTGTACTCCTGTGTATTTACCCCAAGGATACAGATGTCGTGAAAAGAAGGGCAATCTGTACCCCAATGTTTATAGCAGCAATGGCCACGGTCACCAAACTATGGAAAGAACCAAGATGCCCTTCAACGGACGAATGGATAAGGAAGATGTGATCCATATACACTCTGGAGTATTATGCCTCCATCAGAAATGATGAATACCCAACTTTTGTAGCAACATGGACGGGAATGGAAGAGATTATGCTGAGTGAAATAAGTCAAGCAGAGAGAGTCAATTATCATATGGTTTCACTTATTTGTGGAGCTTTAGAAATAGCATGGAGGAAAAGTGGTGTTAGAGAGGAGAAGGTAGTTGGGGTAAATTGGAAGGGGAGGTGAACTATGAGAGACTATGAACTCTGAAAAAGAATCTGAGGGGCTTGAAGTGGCAGGGGTGTGGGAGGTTGGGGTACCAGGTGTTGGGTATTATAGAGGGCACGGCTTGCATGGAGCACTGGGGGTGGTGAAACAATAATGAATACTGTTTTTCTGAAAATAAATAAATTAAAAAAAAAACTTTCAATGACTTACCTGAAACTAAAACACATTCATGAAAAACAAAACAAAACAAAACAACAACAACAAAAAAAAAAACTAAACAAAAACAGAGAAATAAATTGAAACATCTTGGAATTTTTGATTTGAAAAATTAATATATTGAAAATACTCATACTTCTCAAAGCAATCTACATCCATTACAAACCCAACAAATTCCAACAAAATTTTTTTAATTCATTTTTATTATCAGCATTACAGTATTCATTATTTTTGCACCACACCTAGTGATCCATGCAATCCATGCCCTCTATAATACCCACCACCTGGTACCACGACCTCCCACTCCCCACCCCTTCAAAATCCTCAGATTGTTTTTCAGAGTCCACAGTCTCTCATGGTTCACCTCCTTTTCCAATTTCCCCCAACTCCCTTCTGCTCTCTAACTCCCCATGTCCTCCATGCTATTTGTTATGCTCCACAAATAAGTAAAACCATATGATAATTGATTATCTCTGCTTGACTTATTTCACTCAGCATAATCTCTTCCAGTCCCGTCCATGTAAATTTTAACAGAAAGAGAAAAGAAACAAAAAAATCATTCCTATAATCATTATGAGACCACATACGATACCAAATAGCCAAAGAAACCTTGAGAAGGAAGAAAACTGGAGGCATCACAATTCCTAATGTCAAAACATACTACAAAGATATAGCAATCAAAACAGTATGGTGCTGGTTTAAAAAAAAAAATCATAGATCAGTAAAACAAACTTTAGAGCCTAGACATAGACACGCATGTTTATAAAAAGCTAATTTTAGGCAAGGACTACAAGAAAGGGCTTTAATCACACAGTGGGTAAAGGACAATGTCTTCAATAAATTTGACAGAGTTAATATTCACATGAAAAAAAAAATAAAACTGCATATTCAGGGAATGATGGCAGGGCAGAGGGACTCTAAGCTTACCTTGCCCCATGGACACAACTAAATAACACTCACATCAACAAATAACCCAGAAAACAACATGAGGACAAAAAAAAAACACAAAAATGAAAACAAACAAATAAACAAAAAAACTCCACAACTAAAAAAATAGAGAAGAGGTCAAAACAAGGAAAATAAGAAAGGAAGATGTGCAGTTTAGGAGTGAAAAGCACCTTGACTGACAACACTTGAGAGGGAGACAGGGATGTGTTAAAGGGCAAGAAATTGGCCAATGCACTCTGAATCTCACTCAGGGAAGAGGTTGTCCCTTTAACATTTTGTTTTCAAAATAAGATGGGCTGAATTCATTAGCAATTTGAACCAGTAGGGCTTTGAGTATAGAACTTTAAAAATCATCAGGCTCAACTCCATGAGAGCCCAGAAAGCTTTCAGAAAAGAGTTTCCACCCTTGAAGAGAGAGTACAACAAAGAGCCAGGAGCTGTTCTTTCAAAAAAGCCAACCTCTAAACAGACTCATAGAACAAAGGACACATATCGAAGAGCTTACTGCCTATGTTCTCCTCTAGGATTCTGATGGATTACTGTGTCACGTTGAGGTCTTTTATCCATTTTGAGTTGATCTTTGTTTATGGTGTAAGAGAATGGTCGAGTTTCATTCTTCTACATATAGCTGTCCAGTTTTCCAGCACCATTTATTGAAGAGACTGTCTTTTTTCCACTGTATATTTTTTCCTGTTTTGTCGAAGATTATTTGACCATAGAGTTGAGGGTCCATATCAGGGCTCTCTACTCTGTTCCACTGGACTATGTGTCTGTTCTTATGCCAGTACCATGCTGTCTTGGTGATCACAGCTTTGTAGTGTAGCTTGAAATCAGGGAGCATGATGCCACCAGCTTTATTTTTGTTTTTCAACATTTCCTTAGCGATTCGGGGTCTCTTCTGATTCCTACAAATTTTAGGATTATTTGCTCCAGCTCTTTGAAGAATACCAGTGGAATTTTGATCCGAATGACATTAAAAGCATAGATTTATCTAGGCAGTATAGACATTTTAACATTGTTTATTCTTCTGATCCAAGATCATGGAATGATCTTCCATCTTTTTGTGTCTTCTTCAATTTCTTTCATGTGTGTTCTGTAGTTCCTCGAGTACAGATCCTTTACCTCTTTAGTTAGGTTTATTCCCAGGTATCTTATGGTTCTTGGTGCTCTAGTAAATGGAATGGATTCTCTAATTTCCCTTTCTGTATTTTTATTGTTAGTGTATAAGAAAGTTACTGATTTCTATACATTGACTTTGTATCCTGCCACGTTGCTGAATTGTTGTATGAGTTCTAGTAGTTTGGGGGTGGAGTCTTTTGGGTTTCCCATATAAAGAATCATGTCATCTGCAAAGAGAGAGAGTTTGACTTCTTCATTGTCAATTTGGATACCTTTTATTTCTCTTTGTTGTCTGATTGCTGTTGCTAAAACTTCTAATACTATGTTGAACAAGAGTGATGAGAGTGGGTATCCTTTTTGTGTTCCTGATCTCAAAGGGAAGGCTGCAAGCTTTCTACCATTGAGGATGATATATTGCAATTATGCTACTTCTGGGGAAAAGGAATCCTTAATGATGAAATATCTATTCTAAAATTTAGGAAATGACACTTGAGATTTTCAGAAAAAGACCAGAGTCTGCATAACACTAAGTTTTTATTGGACTACTATCTTTACCCTTTCATACATAAATGTTCAGACAACTTAACCTTACATTATTTTTTAACTGAATAAAAATATTGGTGTTGAATTTATAGTAGGAGATATGAAAATAAAAATTTTTAGTCAGAGGATAAGGGATTCAACTGACCAAAATGTGAGATATGTTTCCCGAGAGAAAGCATGGTAGCTTCTGTAAGTTTCTTTTGAGTTTTATATAAGGAGCTCTTTTTTTAAAAAAGATTTTATTTATTTATTTGACAGAGAGAGATTACAAGTAGACAGAGAGGCAGGCAGAGAGAGAGAGAGAGAGAGAGGGAAGCAGGCTTCCTGCTGAGCAGAGAGCCCGATGCGGGACTCGATCCCAGGACCCTGAGATCATGACCTGAGCCGAAGGCAGCGGCTTAACCCACTGAGCCACCCAGGCGCTCTTAATCACAGGGTTTTATTTAAATTTAAGAAGATTAATTGATTAAAGAACAAAAACAAGACTGTAAGCATAAGAAGATGGAGTAATCCATACCTATTAGAATTTATTTTGGAAGAGTGCCTGGGTGGCTCAGTGGGTTAAAGCCTCTGCTTTCAGCTCAAGTCATGATCCCAGAGTCCTGAGACTGAGTTCAGCATGAGGCTCTCTCCTCAGTGGGGAGCTTACTTCTCTTCCTCCTCTCTCTGTCTGCCTCTCTACCTGCTTGTGATCTATGTCTGTCAAATAAATAAATAAAATATTTTTTTAAAAAAGAAAAAAAGAAGGACACAAGTAAGCGAAATAACAAAGAGGAGAAATAGTAATTAACATCATTGATATGCAACCAATTGTAAAACAATACGAGAAACTATATGTCAACACATTTGATAACCTAGAAGAAGTGGATAAATTCCTAGAAACATATAACCTACAAAAACTGAAGTAGAAAGAAGTACCAAATTTTAACGGACCAATTACCAGCAAAAAGATTGAATCACAAAAAGAAACAAACAAACAAACAAACCAAAAGACAAAACAAAACAAAGACAAAAACAAAAACAAAAAGAAAAAAATTCCAAAGGGGAAAAAAACAAAACAAAAACAGAACAAAACAAACTCCCAAGAAACAGAAGTACAAGACAAGATGGCTTCACATGTGAATTGAATTAAATATTTAAAGAACTGTTAATACCTATTGTTCATAGTCCAAAAAAAGAAGAGGAAGGAAAAATGACTTTTTTACATGAGGCCACTATCATTGTGATAACAAATCCAAATAAAGAGACAACAAACAAAAAAGATAGATACACAGCCTTGTCTCTTATGAACATAGATGCAAAAATCTTCAATAAAATACTAGCAAAAGAAATCTGACAGTAACAGTAAAAAATAATTAACCATGAACAATTAAGATTTATTCCTGGGATGCCAGTGAGGTTCAATATTTACAATTCAATCAAAATGATACATCTCATTAATAAGAGAAATGATAAAAACCATATTATCATTTCAATCGATGTAGAAAAATCATTTAGCAAATTATAACATTCATTCATAATAAAAACTCTCTACAAAGTAGGTTTCAGAGGGAACCTACTTCAACATAATAAAGGCCATTGATGAAAAACACACAATGAACATGACTGTCAATTGGGAAAAACAGAGCTTCCCCTCTAAGTTAAGAATGAATCAAAGATGTCCTCTCTCACCAGTTTTATTCAAATGGTGAGTGGAAGTTCTTGCCACAGCAATTAGACAACCAAAAAGAATAAAAGTGGTAAGGAAAAGGCAAAACTTTCACCATTTGCAGATGGCATGATACTACATATCAAAAACACTAACAATTCCACCAAAAAACTACTAGGAATAGAAAATGAATTCAGAAAATCACAGGACACAAAATAAACATTCCTAATATGTTGCATTTCTATAACTCAATAATGAAGGAACAGAAAGAGAAATTAAATAATCAACCCCATTTATAATTTCACCAAATATAATAAGATACATAGGAATAGGGGATGCTTGTGGAAGACAGCAGAGTAGGAGGACCTTAAACTCACCTCGTTCCATGTTTACAACTAGGAATTATATCCAAATGAATAGACTGGACAGCGATCAAAGGGCTGGCAGAACAAATTCCACAGTGAAACTTAGAGAAGCAGCAGCATCTGAGTGATTACGAAGGAGAGAAGTGGTGGTAGGGAGCTGCCCCTGGAAGGAAGACAAGTGACTGGGAGTATAGAAAGTGGAATGAATGAGAGAGCCCACAAGGGTAAAATGATTTTTCACAATGTCACGGCTTGAAAACCAGAGGGGCTCAATTCCATGAGTTTTTATAACCTGAGTACTGGAGCCTGGAGCTTTAGAAGTTAGCTGAATCAGCACCGGGGAAGTTGGCAGAGTGAGAGATCGGTAGTTCTGTGCCCTTGAAGAAACCTAAAGTAGGGCAACATAGCATCCGTAGCTGGTACAACACATGAGGCAAACTGAAGTTAGATCTGTTTATAAGGACTTCAGATCATGTTGGGGGACTTCTCCAGGATCAACGGATTCTCCCCAAACTCCCAGCATAAACAGTGAGCCAGCCATCTGTGGGAGGTGTCATGGCACAGTTAATTGCTACCTAACCTATCTCACCCACAAATTCTCCAGAGGAATTACCATTCTAAACCTCTTGGTCTCGGCACTGAGATTAACTTTTTTTTCCCCTGCAGCTATCCCACACATCCACTTTCTCCATTTCCTCCATTCACAACACTCTCTATGGCCATTGTGCTTTGTGAGATCTAGCCTAGGACTTGTGACTCAACACAATTTTTGTTAACACAGTTTGTGCCATGTTAGATAGCTTTATTACAAAGCTGTGATCACCAAGACAGCATGGTACTGGCATAAAAACAGACACATAGACCAGTGGAACAGAGTAGAGAGCCCAGATATGGACCCTCAACTCTATGGTCAATTAATCTTTGACAAAACAGGAAAAAATATACAGTGGAAAAAAGACAGTCTCTTCAATAAATGGTGCTGGGAAAACTGGACAGCTATATGTAGAAGAATGAAACTCGACCATTCTCTTACACCGTACACAAAGATAAACTCAAAATGGATAAAAGACCTCAACGTGAGACAGGAATCCATCAGAAACCTAGAGGAGAACATAGGGAGTAATCTCTTCGATATCAGCCACAGCAACTTCTTTCAAGATATGTCTCCAAAGGCAAAGGAAACAAAAGTGAAGATGAACTTTTGGGACTTCATCAAAATCAAAAGCTTCTAAACAGCAAAGGAAACAGTCAAGAAAAAAAAAAAAAAGCAACCCACGGAATGGGAGAAGATATTTCAAGTGACAGTACAGACAAAAAGTTGATATCCAGGATCTATAATGAACTCCTCTAACTGAACAGACACAAAACAGAAAATCATATCAAAAAATGGGCAGAAGATATGAACAGACACTTCTCCAATCAAGACATACAAATGGCTATCAGACACATGAAAAAATGTTCATCATCACTAGCCATCAGGGAGATTCAAATTAAAACCACACTGAGATATCACCTTACACCAGTTAGAATGGCCAAAATTAACAAGACAGGAAACACCATGTGTTGGAGAGGATGTGGAGAAAGTGGAACCCTCCTACACTGTTGGTGGGAATGCAAGTTGGTGCAGCCTCTTTGTGGAACAGTGTGGAGAGTCCTCAAGAAATTAAAAATAGAACTTCCCTATGACCTTGCCATTGCACTCCTGAGTATTTACCCCAAAGAAACAGATGTCGTGAAAAGAAGGGCCGTCTGTACCCCAATGTTTATAGCAGCAATGGCCACGGTCACCAAACTGTGGAAAGAACCAAGATGCCCTTCAATGGACGAATGGATAAGGAAGATGTGGTCCATATACACTATGGAGTATTATGCCTCCATCAGAAAGTATGAATACCCAACTTTTGTAGCAACATGGACAGGACTGGAAGAGCTTATGCTGAGTGAAATAAGTCAAGCAGAGAGAGTCAATTATCATATGGTTTCACTTATTTCACTTATTTGTGGAGCATCACAAAAAGCATGGAGGATATGGGGAGATATAGAGGAGAAGGGAGTTGGGGGATATTGGAAGGGGAGGTGAACCATGAGAGGCTATGTACTCTGAAAAACAATCTGTGGGTTTTGAAGGGGAAGAGGTTTGGAGGTTGGGGTACCAGGTGGTGGGTATTATAGAGGGCACGGATTGCATGGAGCACTGGGTGTGGTGCAAAAATAATTAATAATTAATACTGTTATGCTGAAAATTAAAAAAAAAGATAAAAAAAGAAATCTAAAAGGAAACTTATGTGATGGAAGAAGATATTTGTAAATAACATGTCTGATAAGGGTTAGTTTCCAAAATATGTAAAGAATTGATGTAACCCAACACCCAGGAAAAAATCCCAACTAAATATGGGCAGAAGACATGAACAGTCATTTCTCCCAGAATATTTCTAGATGGCCAACATAAACATGAAAAGATACCCAACACCTTTCAACAGCTGTGACATGCAAATCAGAACCACAATAAAATATCAACTCATATCTGACAGAATGCCTAAAATCAACAACACAAGAAACAACAGGTGTTGGCAAGGATGTGTAGTAATTAGAACCCTCTTACACTGTTGGTAGGAATATAAAGAGGTGCAGCCACTGTGGAAAACACAATGGAGGTTCCTCAAAAAGTTAAAAATAGGGCTACCATATGATCTATTAATGGGACTATTGGAGGATTTACCCCAAAAATACACATTCAAAGAGTTACATACACCCCTGTGTTTATTGCAACATTATTTGCAAAATAATGTTGTAAAGAATTATGCTGTGAAAAATAATGTTGTAAAAAAGCCAAAATATGGAATCAACCCAAATGAAAACAAATAGCTGAATGGATAAGTAAGAAGTCGTATATATATCTATGTATGAAATATAATATTATTCAACCATAAAAAATGAATTTTTTCCATTTGCAAAGGCACGGATGGAGAAAGTAAGTACGATGCTAAGTGAAATGGATCACTCTTAGGAAAAAAAATACCATATGATTTCATTAGTATGTGGAACTTAAGAAACCAAACAATTGAGCAAAGAAAAAAAATGAAAAACAATGAAATAGACTATTTTTAAAGATTTTATTTATTTATTTGACAGAGAACAGAAGTAGGCCGAGAGGCAGGCAGAGAGAGAGAAAGAGAGAGAGAGAGAGAGAGAGAGAGAGAAGGAAGCAGGATCCCTGCTGAACAGAAAGCCCAATGCGGGACTCAATCCCAGAACTCTGGGATCATGACCTGAGCCAAAGGCAGAGGTTTTAACCTGCTGAACCACCCAGCTGACCAAGGAAATAGACTCAAGTATAGAGAACAAACTGATGGTTACCAGATGTGGAGATGGATGAAATAAGTGATGGGGATTAAGGAATGCATTTGTTGTGATGAACACAGGATGATGTATGGAAACATTGAATCACTATATTGTACACCTGAAACTAATATAACAGTTTAAGTTACGTATACTAGAATTAAAACTTTAAGAACTGAATTTAACTTTACCACACAATCCTACAACCATGTCCCTATATATTTATCCAAAGAATATCTATGTACTAATAAAACTGCAGAAGGATGTTTATAGCAGGTTTATTTTTAGTTGCCAAAATCTGGAGGGGATCAAGATGCTCTTTTGTAAATCAGTGGGTAAATAATTATGGTACATGAAGAAAATGGGCCATTATACAACAATAAAAGGAAATGATCTAGGCACAAAATCACATGGAGAAAATTTAAATGTATAGTACTAAATAAGAAAAGCCAATTTGAATAGATTTTATATTGTATGATTCCAGCTACATGACATTCTGGGAAAGTAAAAAATATGGAAACAATAAAATGATTATTGAAAACCTGGTCTGATGGGGGTAAGGGGACCAAAAAAGGCAGGGTATGATGTAGTGTTGGGGTAGTACAAATGCTCTGTGGAACATTATATGATGAATGTATGTCATTATGTGTTTTTCTGAATCCATAGATGTTAAACACTAAGGGAATCCCTAATGTAAACTATGAACTTTGGATTAATTATAAGGTTTCAGTGTAGGTATATCTTTGTTTAGAAATGTGATTCTGATGACTTATATTATTACTCAGGAAGGTTATGAATTTGTGGGTGTGGTTTTATACAGAAAATTTCTTTATTTGCTATCAACGTTTTAATCTAAAACTATCCTAGAAAAAAATGAAGAAAAATACTAAGAAATAATGTGTGTAAAATTGTAGATGACACTTATTATTGAAAATGCAAAAAAAAAAAAGAACAACATCTGCAGTGACATTTTCATGGTATTATTTCTTAGACTGTATATAATGGGATTGAAGGTTGGAGGCACCATTGTGTAGAGTATAGAAATTAAAAGGTCACTAATGGAAGGAATCCTTGAAGTTGGTTTCAGATAAGCAAAGATGCCAGTGAAGAGAAATAATACAACTACAATCAGATGTGGAAGTCAAGTACAGTATGCTTTCAACTGACCTGCTGTTGATGGAATCTTTTTAACAGTGGAAAAGATGTTCACATGGGAAATTATTATGTAAATAAAACAGCATATATCCAACACCACACTAATGAGAACAGGTACAATTTCTCTCATTAAATTTTCTGAGCAAGAAATAGCCAGTAACTGGGGGATGTCACAAAAGAACTGATGGATTATGTTAGACCCATAATAGGATAAGGAGAAGGTACCAACTGCGTGCATCAGAGCAATCAGATCCCCACCCAGCCACGATACAGCTGTCAACTGAACACACGTCTTTGTTCATGATGATTTCATAGTACACGGGATGGCATATGGCAGCATAGCGATCAAAGCACATTACCATCAGGAGGAGTAGTTCTGTAGTCACTGAAAAAAAACAACATAGAGACCTGGGCAACACAGCTAGTGAATGAAATGGAGTTAGTATGAGACAAGGAATTGGCAATAGATTTGGGAATGGTGGCTGAAATTAGTCAGAGATCCCCAAAAGATATTTTTTTCAAAAAACAGTACATGGGGGTGTGGATATTCTGGCCCAAAGTTGTGGTCATGATGATGAGAACATTGCCCATCAGAGCACAGAAGTAAATAAGAAAGAAGAGCACTAAATGAAAAATGCATATATTTTTGTTGGTAGAACATCCCATGAGGATAAATTCTGTCACAATTGTGAGATTTGTTGGTATTGGAGGTATAATCTGTATAAAAATAGAGTAATAAAACATCATTACCAATTTTTAAAATATTGAACATAAAATGGGTTTCTTTTTTTTCTTTCAGCGTAACAGTATTCATTATTTTTGCACCACACACATTGCTCCATGCAATCCGTGCCCTCTCCAATACCCACCACCTGGTTTCTAAATACGGCAATCATGCAAACAAACACAAATTACTTTCTTCTAGGTCCTACTCAGAATATTGATCATCAATTATTACTTGGATAATACTGTTTTATTGAACCACTTTAGTTTCAATTCATGTAAATGTGCCATTACTATATTGTCCCCATGTGTCCTGTGAAAAGTCCCGAAGTATTGGAAATTCAACTGACTTTGTCAAAACCTGAACAACAGACTATCCTCCCTGTATCTTTCAGTAAATTAAGAGTGACAAACCAACAACTATTAAATTGTGTCTCAGTCATAAGATCCTTTAATCACATCTCATGAAAAAGAAAATTTGCTTTAGCTTACTTTCAGAAAGTTGAAAAGTAAACAATTTTTAGGGGAAAAAATGATTACAGACTTTCTGAAAACTATGAAATCTTTAATCTCCCTACTGTCTGCAAAACACCCACTTTAGAGGTGTTCTTATATTTTTAAAAATAATAGGTTAAATATAAATAATCTTTTTTCTCATTAATAATACCCAAATTATTTATCATAAAACTATATAGTTTTATGTGCATACTTCCATATGACACATGCCCTGATTACTGTGGAAAATCATACACCATATAAAATAAGATTACTGTCCTCCTAGTCACCAATTTACCCACTGTTGCCACTGTCATCTGGCTTTTCCCATTATTATTATATGAGTTGAATATGTTTTTTCATAAGGTTTTTTGTAAATCATATTTATAGATCCATTCCAACCAAAAATGCATGTACTTGCAACCTATTACAGTCTTCAAGCCCACTCCTATCCAATCACTTTCCTTGTCTTCCTCTTTCCTTCCCATAAGATTAATGGAAATGGAATCTGTGGCAGGAAGAAGGGACCAAAAAATTTTGGAGGTACATACAAATAGTTTTAGCTTGATGAGTGTTATTGTCAATTTCTTTAACAGTGACATGCCAGCTTCTTCTATTTGTACCGATTTTACCCATGTAAATTTAGTAAAATATTATGATTGTATTATATAATATTCTCTTCCATGCCTTCTTACTAGAATAATAGTTATATAATATATATATATATATCAACATATAATATGTAGCATATATCTTATATATATAAATATATAAGAATTATACTATTATTTTATAATTTATCATAAATTAATGATTAGCCTCTCTCCATTGTCATGGACAATGTAAGTATCCTGAATAAATGTTAGTCGCTGGATTTGGAAAAATGGTAATATTAAAAAATTAATATGTTAGAAAATGTAATTGCAGGGGCACCTGGGTGGTTTATTGGGTTAAGCCTCTGCCTTCAGCTCAGGTCATGATCCTGGAATCCTGGGATAAAGCCCTGCATCAGGCTCTCTGCTTAACAGGGAGCCTGCTTCCCCCTCTCATGCTGCCTGCCTTTCTGCCTAATTGTGATCTTGCTCTCTCTGTCAAATAAATAAATAAAGTCTTAAAAAAAGAAAAAAAAAACAATTGTAGATACTTTAATGAAAACAGCACAATATATTTTACAATGTATTTCAATCAAAGATATTCAAATCTTTTGATTTATTTAAAATACATATTTGTAATAATTAATTTAATTTGATAACTATATATATATATATAGATATATTAGTCCCTGTGAAAATACTATGAACTCTTCATCTTATAGTATTACTAAAAGGTCGAGTGATGGAGGAAGGAAAAGCCATCTATGTTTGTCATTTCTAATGTGACAGATACAAAATAATTAGGAAATGGTGCCTTAAAGAGTTCCTGAAGTTCGAATCTAACTCATACACATGTGATTAATGTTTTGAGGGATAAAAATATAGCATCCCACACTCAAAACTTAGTGTTCTTACTTTTTTAAGTATCATCTTGAGTTTCTTTATTCATCACTTACACTTATTAATCATGATTTAATTCAGCATTTAATACTTCAAACTTAGTATGTTAAATATCAAAATGCATCACTAAGAACTATATGCATGGCAATTATAATATATGCTCTAAATAAAAATGTTAAAATATGATATAATTATTAAAAGTCATAAAAAGTGGAATAACAAACTGAAGAAAATTTAAAAATATATATTTCATCCATTGAAACTCATGCAGAGAAATCTGGCATTTTTAAATTAAGCAATTCGTTCAGAAAAGAATATAATTATCTTTTTTTTCAATTTATTTATTTTCAGAAAAACAGTATTCATTATTTTTTCACCACACCCAGTGCTCCATGAAAGCGATGCCCTCTATAATACCCAGCACCTGGTACCCCAACCTCCCACCCCCGCCACTTCAAACCGCTCAGATTGATTTTCAGAATCCATAGTCTCTCATGGTTCACCTCCCCTTCCAATTTACCCAAATTCCCTACTCCTCTAACACCCCTTGTCCTCCATGCTATTTGTTATGCTCCACAAATAAGTGAAACCATATGATAATTGACTCTCTCTACTTGACTGATTTCACTCAGCATAATCTCTTCCAGTCCCGTCCATTTTACTACAAAAGTTGGGTATTCATCCTTTCTGATGGAGGCAAAATACTCCATAGTGTATATGGACCACATCTTCCTTATCCATTCATCCGTTGAAGGGCATCTTGGTTCTTTCCATAGTATGGCGACTGTGGCCATTGCTGCTATAAATATTGGGGTACAGATGGCCCTTCTTTTCACGACATCTGTGTCTTTGAGGTAAATACCCAGGAGTGCAATTGCAGGGTCATAGTGAAGTTCTATGTTTAATTTCTTGAGGAATCTCCACACTGTTCTCCAAAGAGGCTGCACCAACTTGCATTCCCACCAAAAGTATAAGAGGGTTCCCCTTTCTCCACATCCTCTCCAACACATGCTGTTTCATGTTTTGTTAATTTTGGCCATTCTAACTGGTGTAAGGTGATATCTCAATTTGGTTTTAATTTGAATCTCCCTGAGGGCTAGTGATGATGAACATTTTTTCATGTGTCTGATAGCCATTTGTATGTCTTGATTGGAGAAGTGTCTGTTCATATCTTCTGCCCATTTTTTGATGTGTTTGTCTGTTTCGTGTGGGTTGAGTTTGAGGAATTCATTATAGATCCTGGATATCAAACTTTTGTCTGTACTATCATTTGCAAATATCTTCTCCCATTCCTTGGGTTGCCTCTTTGTTTTTTTTTTTTTTTTGACTGTTTCCTTTGCTGTGCAGAAGCTTTTGATTTTGATGAAGTCCCAGAAGTTTATTTTCGCTTTTGTTTCCTTTGCCTTTGGAGACATATCTTGAAAGAAGTTGCTGTGGCTGATATCGAAGAGATTACTGCCTATGTTCTCCTCTAAGATTCTGATGGATTCCTGTCTCACGTTGAGGTATCTTATCCATTTTGAGTTGATTTTTGTGTACGGTGTAAGAGAATGGTCGAGTTTCATTTTTCTACATATAGCTGTCCAGTTTTCCCAGCACTATTTATTGAAGAGACAGTCTTTTTTCCACTGTACATTTTTTCCTGTTTTGCCTAAGATTAATTGACCATAGACTTGAGGGTCCATATCTGGGCTCTCTACTCTGTTCCACTGGTCTATGTGTCTGTTTTTATGCCAGTACCATGCTGTCTTGGTTATCACAGCTTTGTAATAAAGCTTGAAATCAGGTAAGGTGATGCCGCCAGCTTTATTTTTGTTTTTCAACATTTCCTTAGCGATTCGGGGTCTCTTCTGATTCCATAAAAATTTTAGGATTATTTGCTCCAGCTCTTTGAAGAATGCCGGTGGAATTTTGATCGGAATGGCATTAAAAGTATAGATTGCTCTAGGCAGTATAGACATTTTAACAATGTTTATTCTTCCGATCCAAGAGCATGGAATGGTCTACCATCATTTTGTGTCTTCTTCAATTTCTTTCATGAGTGTTCTGTAGTTCCTCAAGTACAGATCCTTTACCTCTTTAGTTAGGTTTATTCCCAGGTATCTTATGGTTCTTGGTGCTATAGTAAATGGAATTGATTCTCTAATTTCCCTTTCTGTATTTTCATTGTTATGTATAAGAAAGCCACTGATTTCTGCACATTGGTTTTGTATCCTGCCACATTGCTGAATTCCTGTATGAGTTCTAGTAGTTTGCGTGTGGAGTCTTTTGGGTTTTCCATATAAAGAATCATGTCATCTGCAAAGAGAGAGAGTTTTACTTCTTCATTACCAATTTGGATACCTTTTATTTCTCTCTGTTGTCTGATTGCTGTTGCTTGGAATTCTAATACTATGTTGAACAAGAGTGGTGAAAGTGGGCATCCTTGTCTTGTTCCTGATCTAAAATGGAAGGCTGCAAGCTTATTCCCATTGAGGATAATATTTGCTGTCGGTCTTTCATAGATAGATTTGATGAGTTTCAGGAAAGTTCCCTCTATCCCTATACGTTGAAGCGTTTTAATCACGAACGGATGCTGGATTTTGTCAAATGCTTTTTCTGCATCAATTGAGAGGATCAAGTGGTTCTTCTCTCTTCTCATATTAATTTGTTGTATCACATTGATTGATTTGCGAATGTTGAACCATCCTTGTAGCCCAGGGATGAATCCCACCTGATCATGGTGAATAATCTTTTTAATGTTCTGTTGGATCCTGTTGGCTAGGATCTTGTTGAGAATCTTAGCATCCATATTCATCAGTGATATTGGTCTGAAATTCCCCTTTTTGGTAGGGTCCTTGCCTGGTTTGTGGATCAGGGTAATGCTGGCTTCATAGAAAGAGTCTGGAAGTGTTCCTTCTGCTTCAATTTTTTGAAACAGCTTCAGGAGAATAGGTGTTATTTTTTCTTTGAATGTTTGGTAGAATTCCTCAGGGAATCCGTCAGGTCCTGGGCTCTTGTTTTTTGGGAGGTTTTTGATCACTGATTCAATCTCATTATTAGATATTGGTCTATTCAGGTTGTCGATTTCTTCCTGGTTCAATGTTGTAGTTTATATTGTTCCAGGAATGCATCCATTTCATCTAGTTTGCTAAGCTTATTGGCATATAACTGTTCGTAATAACTTCTGATGATTGTTTCTACTTCCTTGGTGTTAGTTGTGATCTCTCCCTTTTCATTCATAATTTTATGAATTTGGGCTTTTCTCTTTTCTTTTGGATTAGTGTAGCCAGTGGCTTATCGATCTTATTGATTCTTTCAAAAAACCAGCTTCTAGTTTCATTGATACGTTCTACTGTATCTCTGGTTTCTCCCTCATTGATCTCAGCTCTAATCTTGATGATTTCCCTTCTTATGTGTGGAGTTGGTTTGATTTGTTGTTGATCCTCCAGTTCTTTAAGGTGTAGAGACAGCTGGTGTGTTCTGGATTTTTCAATTTTTTTGAGCGAGGCTTGGATGGCTATATATTTTCCCCTTAGGACCGCCTTTGCTGTATCCCATAGATTTTGGACGAAGTGCCTTCATTCTAATTGGTTTCCATGAATTGTTTCAGTTCTTCTTTGATCTCCTGGTTGATCCAAGCATTCTTAAGCAAGGTGGTCTTTAGCTTCCAGGTGTTTGAGTTCCTTCGGAACTTTTCCTTGTGATTGAGCTCCAGTTTCAAAGCATTGTGATCTGAGAATATGAAGGGAATAATCTCAGTCTTCTGGTATCAGTTGAGTCCTGATTTGTGACCCAGTATGTGGTCTATTCTGGAGAGGGTTCCGTGTGCACTTGAGAAAAATGAGTATTCTATTGTTTTAGGGTGGAATGTTCTGTATATATCTATGAGGTCCATGTGGTCCAATGTGTCATTCAATGCTCTTGTTTCTTTATTGATTTTCTGCTTCGATGATCTGTCTAATTCTGAAAGAGGCGTGTTAAGATCACCTACGATTAGTGTATTCATATCAATATGACACTTTATCTTGATTAACCGTTTTCTTAAGTAATTGGCTGCTCCCATATTGGGAGCATAGATATTTACAATTGTAGGATCATCTTGGTGGATAGTCCCTTTAAGGATTATGTAGTGTCCTTCTGTATCTCTGACTACAGTCTTTAGTTTGAAGTCTAATTTATCTGATATGAGAATCGCTACCCCAGCCTTCTTTGGAGGCCCATTGGCATGAAAGATGGTTCTCCACCCCTTCACTTTCGGTCTGCATGTATCTTTAGGTTCAAAATGGGTCTCTTGTAGACAGCATATGGATTTGTCCTGTCGTTTTATCCAATCTGCAACCCTGTGCCGTTTTATGGGTGCATTTAGGCCATTCACATTGAGAGTGATTATTGATAGATACGTTTTTATTGACATCCAGTTACCTTTGAAGTCTTTCTTCCTGTAGACTGTCTCTATATTTCTGTTCATTATTATTCTTGGGTTTTTTCCTCTTTTATAGAACCCCCCCTTAATATTTCCTACATTGTAGGCTTGGTGGTTGCATAGTCTTTTAAGCCTTGCCGGTCTTGGAAACTCTTTATCTCTCCATCCATTTTGAATGTCAGTCTTGCTGGTTAAAGTATTCTTGGCTGCATGTTCTTCTCATTTAGTGCCCTGAATATAACTTGCCAGCCTCTTCTGGCTTGCCAGGTCTCTGTGGACAGGTTTGACGTTATTCTGATGGGCTTCCCTCTGTAAGTAAGGAGCTTCTTTGCCCTGGCATCTTTCAAGAGATTATACCTACAATTATAATTCCTCTTTGACTATCAGGTTTCGTGGTGTTTTTTTGGAGTGTATAATCTTGGGTGGAGACCGTTCACCCTCTAGTACATGAACGCTGGTTTCATTCACGAGATTTGGAAAGTTTTCATGAAGGACTTGTTCCACGATATCTTCTAGACTTCTTTCTTTCTCCTTCCCTTCAGGGATTCCAGTAATTCTGACGTTGGAACGCTTCATGGCATCATTTATTTCCCTGATTCTGCTTTCGTAGGATCTCAGCTTTTTGTTCCAGGCTTCCTCCTGATCCTTTCTCCCTATCTGTTTGTCTTCCAGATCACTAATTCTACCTTCTGTCTCAGTTACCCTAGCTTTTAGAGAGTTTAGATTGGATTGGAACTCATTGAGAGCATTGTGGACCTCCTCCCTGGTAGCTTTAAGCTCCGCCCTAACATTGTGAACATCCTGTCTGGTCGCTTTCAGTTCGGCCCTAATCAATTATGTTTGGTCATCCATGGCTTTCTCCAACCTAGCTATTGCCTGGATAATTGTCAGCCTGAATTCTCTTTCCGACATATTGTCTATGTTGATAGCCGTTAGATCTGTTGCAGAAGGTCCATCCTCTGTATTTTTCTTCTGTTGCACATTCCTCCTCTTATTCATTTTGGAGGGAGAAGACTGAACAGATGTAGCTGGATGTATCAACTCTGGTGCAGTCAAGGTGCATCCTGGAACACTTCTGAGCAATCAGGATTCCCCACCCAAACGAGAGACAAAAGAAAAGAAAAAGAAAAAGAAAAAAAAAGGAAAAGAAGAAAAAGAAAAACAAAAAAGAAAAAAAGAGAGAGAGAGAGACAGGAAAGAAAGGGAAGATGAAAGAGAAGTTTCAGCCCAGATGGGCCCCAAGGTAAGATTTATGAAGTAAACAAACAAAAAGAGATAAAAAGACTGATTAAATTATATGGCAAGAGAAAGAAAAATATATATATATATATGCAAATAAAGAAATAACCTCGTCAAAAAGAACCACCAGTGTAAAATTTATATGCTATCAGGACAAACACAAAAAACACAGAAACACTCGTGGAAGAAGATGGGAGAGTTCTTATAAATTCTCAGTGTGTGCGAAGATGGTTATTTTAATTCTTCCTGAATGTATCTTGATATCTTTTTTAAAGGACTCAACTTTCCTAAGATAAAGGGGATTAAAAATTTGTTTACCTATAGGGGTAGTATTGATTGGGGAAAGGGGATTACTTTGAAGTTAACTCTATATGAATATTAGAGGATAAAAATAAAAAGGAATATACTAGACTAAACTAAACTAAAATAAAAAAATAGGAATTCAAAAAATAAAAATGCCAAAGAAAAACATAGGTGTATGTATCAAAAAGTTCAGGTTAGAAAGGTATTATGGAATTTGATGTACTGTACAGCTCGCTGTGATGGTAAATAGGTTAAAAAATTACCTATGTTTAAAAAATATATATATGAACCGGAATAGTGGAAACGGGTGAACAATTCAAGTTTTCCTATGAAGTATGGTTGTTCTCTTGTAGTCCTTTTTTTTTTTTCTTTCTTTCTTGGTTTGTTTTCTGGGGGAGGGGCCTGCCATATGGGTTGTCAGTCAATGATGTTTCCTGAATTGAGTCCCCCTGCCCCCCTCAAGGGGTTGGGCTCTGGGGAAACTGGTTTTTTTCAGGCTTTTGTTCTCTGGTGGTTTTTTTGCTTGTTCACTTTTTTCCCTCTCACCTTGACCGCCTTTGATGGTTTTTGTAGTATTAGAAGAAATCAAACCACACCCTGATCTCTGACTCAGAGAGAATCCTCAGTCTGGGTCAGAAGCTGAATAAATTCCCCCTTGGTCGCTGGCAGCGCAGGTTCCAAGTTGCAGACCCTGGGGGCGCAGGATCTTTTGCTCATCCCCAAAGCCGAGGCAGTGGCGGCTGTCTGGGAACTCCTGACCACCAGAGAGATTCCAAGCAGCGATCGCACACTGAGATTTTGCTGCCGGCCCGGGCTGGGAGTTCCCAGCTTGCGCGCACCTCTTTTCAGAGGCGGCTATGGGTCGGGCGCGCATCTGGGGCACTGAGAACAGGTTGCGGGTCCGTGAGCCCCAGGCTGGGCTTTTGCGCGCCTCTGTCCGGGGAAGAGTTTCGCGCACTTGCGCGCGGCTTAGGCTTTGAAACAATGGCGCGGGTCAAGGAGCGCCGGCCAGGCCTCAGTAATTCAGGGGAGCTCGAGGGACGTGCGCGCTTATCTCAAGCTTTGTGGTAGGGCTAGCGCGCGTTCCGCAGACTGGCGGGGCTCCCATCTCCTCACAGGACCCCGAACCCACGCCCTCTGTGGCGCGCTGGCGGCTTAGGGACCAGGAGCGGTTTCTCCGCGGCACTCTCTCTGCCTCAGCGCTGGGGAGGCCTTCTGGGACCGGTGACTTAAGCTCCTCTCCCTAGCTGCTCCGATTCCCACAATTTCCCCCCGTGATCCTTTGCTCTTTTGGAGTGCTTTCAACCAGTCTCCGAGTTACTGCTGGTCCCCAGACGCCCCAGGGCACTCTCGCTCGGATTGGGGTATTACTTTCCCACCAGTTGCCACTGGTGGCTCCCTCCCCCTTTGGTTTATCTTCTGATATCAGTCCGCCGTTCCCATTCCGCTTTAACCTGATCACTGGCGTCTTCTGCCCCTGTAGAGATCCAGACGTGTATAATTCTGATCTCAGGCTGATTTCATGGGTGATCAGAGTTCTTTGGTAGGTAATCAGCTCAGTTTGGGGTACCAGCTGAAAAGATGCCTCTTCCTACTACCCCACCATCTTGTCCCCCAAGAATACAATTATCTTTACACCTTTTTACTTTTCATTATTTGACAAATTAGTCTTTTTAACTCCTATCTTTTCAAATCCAAAATAAATTATTAAATCTAAAATATTTTAAGGCTAAGTAGTTTTTTTCTTCCAAAAAATCATTTAATAGTATACCTCCAAACAGTTTCCTGTCTTCTTAAGCTTACTAATACTCAGTATTGCCATCACAAGGGCAGGAGGATATTATTGAATCTCATTTCAAAACAGATGATCATATATGTTTATACTCTGTAAAGTAATATACCTGCCAAAACTGGCTTTATTGATACCACAGCAGGAAGAAATAGGGGACCTAAAGATCATGATAATTTTACTTCTCTTACTGGTCTCCAATGCACTTGAACATTGTCCAAGAGTTATAAGTCACTGAGTTGTTCCGATCCAATGAAAAATTAATGTTATGTTTTTATCTATTAGGTTGCCTACTTACTAGCATCCAATACTAAATTTCATTGAATAATTAGTGTAATCAGTAGACTGTGTTTTTAATTCTTTGTTGGTTATACATCTATGGACAGGAATGTGACTAACTTCAGCATTCAGTGTTTTAGTCATTATTTATGGAGTGCTGGCTATATGCTACAACTAGTATTTGGCAGCACTTCACTAAAAGCAATGCAGAGAGTCGAAGTGCAAATGTGATCTCTAACCTCACTTTCTTTCACCAAGAGACAGAAATGTTAGAAATAAATTGGAGTACATATACAGCAACAAAAAGTGTAGTCCCAGGGAGAGTATGACTAACAATGGGTCCATGAAAAGAACATGGTGATTGTCTGATGGGGGGGGTTCCAGAGACTAGTGCAAACTTAAGGAAGCAGATAAGTAAGAAACTAGATTATGATTACACTCAAAAAATAACTTCAGGATCAGGTGACAATGCACTTCATGTGAAGTTGATAATATTTACTCTGCATGGAGAGGAAAACCACAGATGATTTTGAGTAGAGTAGTGAAATGATCAACTGACATTTAAATTTGATCACTCTCTGACAAGTGTAGACTGTAGAGAAAGCTGACTGGAAGTAAGAACTGAATGCTTGAATGTCACCTTTCCTAATGAGGCCTCATGATGAACTGGGAAAAGCTGGTAGTAGAGGTGAAAGATGTATTTTTCTTTATGAATGTATTTTTATGATGAGACCTAAATTTCTACTTTAATCTAACAACATTTTAATCTATTTTTGTTTTATAAACCTAATCTTATATGCTTGAGTTAAATGACCTTTTCAGATGATTATATTATTTTTGAGCTCTATTATTGAGAAAGTAAATTTAAACCTAAAATCCTATAACTAGAAAAAAAATCTTGTTAATTTTGGCCATTCTAACTGGTGTGCTGTGATATCTCAATGTCGTTTTAATTTGCATCTCCCTGAGGGCTAGTGATGATGAACATTTTTTCATGTGTCTGATAGCCATTTGTATGTCTTCATTGGAGAAGTGTCTGTTCATATCTTCTGCCCATTTTTGATATGATTATATGTTTTGTGTGTGTTGAGTTTGAGGAGTTCATTATAGATCCTATATATCAACCTTTTGTCTGTACTGTCATTTGCAAATATCTTCTCCCGTTCTTTGGGTTGTCTCTTTGTTTTTTGACTGTTTCCTTTGCTGTGAAGAAGCTTTTGATTTTGATGAAGTCGCAAAAGCTCATCTTCACTTTTGTTTCCTTTGCCTTTGGAGACATATCTTGAAAGAAGTTGCTGTGGCTGATATAGAAGAGATTACTGCCTATGTTCCCCTCTAGGATTCTGATGGATTCCTGTCTCATGTTGAGGTATTTTATCCATTTTGAGTTTATCTTTGTGTATGGTGTAAGAGAATGGTCGAGTTTCATTCTTCTCCATATAGCTGTCCAGTTTTCCCAGCACCATTTATTGAAGAGACTGTCTTTTTTCCACTCTATATTTTTTTCTGATTTATTGAAGATTATTTGACCATATAGTTGAGGGTCCATATCTGTACTCTCTACTCCTACTCCTAATTTCTTTATTTTGAAATGATAACTAGTGGCAATATGTGTTCTATATGATAAAATGCCAAATAAATAGAGTGACATCAACACTTGGCTATTTTTAAAGAAGTATTTATTTTAGAAAGAGAGTGTGAGAGAGAATCATGGGGTGGTAGTGGGAGAGAGAATCATGAGGAGACTGCTGGACACAGAGCCTGGCATGGGCTTTCATGATCTCATGATCCTGAGATCATGACATGAGCCAAAACCAAGAGTTGGTCATTTAAATGGCTGTGTCACCCACGTGTCCCAATATTTGGCTCTTTTAAGACTTTACATTTATTCTCTGGTATGTTTGTTAAAATATAAGATGCATGGGGCGCCTGGGTGGCTCAGTGGGTTAAGCCACTGCCTTCAGCTCGGGTCATGATCTCAGAGTCCTGGGATTGAGCCCCGCATCAGGCTCTCTGCTGAGCAGGGATCCTGCTTCCTCCTCTCTCTCTGCCTGCCTCTCTGCCTGCTTGTGATCTCTCTCTCTGTCAAATAAATAAATAAAATCTTTTAAAAATGTTACTAAAATATAAGATGCATAAGCTTTCATATACTATATCATTTATTTTTTACTTGTTTTGATTTTGCTTTTTAACTCGACCTTGTTACTTAGTAACAAGCAGAATATTAATCTACTAGTAGAATATTTTTTTCATTTTATTTTATTTCTTTTCAGTATTCCAGAATTCATTATTTATGTACCACACCCAGTGATCCATGTAACATTTAGTAGAATGTATTTATTGTGATTTAATCTCTATGCATTTACACTTGTTTTTCTCTATCCTTGAAATATTTCATTTCTGTAATCATTTCCTAATTAATTTTGCTTTCCCTGTGGGAACCTGTTTAACCTTACCTAGTTCAGAGAAGGACCTGAGTACTCTTTGGTACCCCATAGCCATGCATCCCTTATTTATTGCTTTTTATGGTGCTCTGCACTTGGGACCAGTCAGCACTTTGTGTTATTCTTTACTGAGCATCATTAGTCTGATCATTGCAGAGCTAGGTGTGCCCAGTTCATCAGTACCTGTTGGCTGGAAAAACTGATGCTTAATTATGAATTTTTCTTTGTATATTGGTTTTGCTTCTTACTTTTTTAGAATACATAGGAAAAGTGGACATGGGATCTGTTTTCTTTCCTGGTCTAGCTTGTGACCATCACATAACATCTAATTTTCACAGAATCACTTATGGTGTAATTAATCTTTTACAATAACTTTATCTCTTATTGTTCTGAACCTCATGTCTTCGGACATACTGCTCTGAGCAAAGGTTAAGGCACAGTTAAGAATCTTGGCCTGGGACTGCTTAGAAATGGACTTCCCAGTGGTGGGTATTAAGGAGGGCATGTATTACATGAAGCACTGGGTGTGATGCATAAACAATGAATTATGGATCACTGAAAAAATAAAATTAAATCAAAATATATTTCATTACTTAACCAATTTATGAATAAAGCTTCTGGCTATTTCAAAAAAAGGAAGGAAGGAAGGAAAGAAGGAAGGGAGGAAGGAAGGAAAGAAGGAAGGAAGGAAGGAAGAAAGAAAGAAAAAGAAAGAAATTCATTTGCATGAAACTTGGAGCTAAGCTCTATGAGAGCTCAGGAGTATCATGGGGAGGGATGAGTTCATAAGAGAGTTACCAAGTACTCATGCATAATGAAAGGATATAAATAGGTTTAGAATTGGGAGGGAGGATGGTAAGGAATCTAACAAAATCCTCCCCAAAGTAGTAAGCATCAGAGCACCTGAACACACAGATGAAAAAATACCTGTCACAATGGTTATTATCAAAAAGATACGAAATTTTGTCAACAACATCAATAGGGAATACTATGAACTCTTAGTGGGAAAAAATTTTACTCTTAAAAGAATTAAAATGGGATTACCATATGATGCATTAATTAAAATACTGGATATTTATTAGAATAAAATAAAAACACATTTACAAAAGGTATACACTCTCCTATTTTTATCAGAATGTTATTTATATAGCCAAGATATGGAAGTAATATAAATTTAAAATGGTAAGTAATGGATAAAGAAAATATATGTATCTATCTATCTAACTATATATAATATATATAAACAACAAATATATAGAGTACACATATACACTGTATATAAACTATAAATAAGCCCAAATAAGATCCCCCTTGGCCACTGGCAGAGCAGGTTCCAAGTCGTGGTCCCTGGGCATGCAAGATCTTCTGCTTGTATCCAAAACCACCGCAGTGGTGGCTATCTGGGAAGCTCAGGATCGCCAGAGAGGTTCCAAGCAGCAATCGCACACAGATTTTCCCGCTGTCCCAGGCTGGGAGTGCCTGGTCTTTCTGGGTCTAAGAGCGCCAGCTTGCGTGCATCTTTCAGGGGAGGCTGTGGGTCGCGTGCACATCTCAGGCTCTGAGAACGGGGCACAAGTCCGAAAGCACCAGGCTGGGCCTTCACGCACCTCTCTCATGGGAGTGTTTGAGAGGTACCTCTTAGCTCTGAAACAATGGCGCCAGTCAAAGAGCGCTGGCTGGGCCTTTGTACCTCTCTCACAGGAGGATGAGGGGAGCACGCATCTCAGGCTCTGTAGCACGGCTCACGTTTTCTGCCATCTGGCGTGGCTCCCATCCCCTCACAGGAACCAGGCCCTATGCAAACTAGGGCGCACTGGAGGCTCAAAGACCAAGGTCTGGTTTCTCCACCACACTCTCTCTGGCTCTGCACCAGGGGAGGCGGTCCTGTGACCAGGGACTTAAGTCCCTGTCCCTAGCTGCCCCGATTCCCACAATCTCTCCCCCCATGATCCTTTGCTCTTTTTGAGTGCTTTCAACCAGTCTCCAAGTTAATGCTGGTCCCCAGATGCAGGGCACTCTTGGATTGGGGTATTACTTTCCACCTGGTCACCTCTGGTGCCTCCCTCCCCCTTTTGTTTATCTTCCAATATCATCAGTCCGCTGTTACCACCCCACTTTACCTGTCCACTGGCGTCGTTTGCTCTTGTAGAGATCTAGATGTGTACAGTTCTGATCTCAGGCTGATTTCATGGGTGATCAGAGCTCTGTGGTAAGTAATCAGCTCACTTTAGGGTACAGGTTGAAACGGCGCCTCCTCCTACTTCCCCGCCATCTTGTCCCCCACCCTGTGAATCCATAATATGTATTTTTGAGACCATATATAGATATATATATAGAAATGTGTATATCTATCTATATCTATATATGTAATCATATCTATATATGACATTTATATATACTTATATGTATGATACATACATATATGTATAATATATATGTATTTGTATACCATGCATATACACACATATAAGAATATATGCATATATATGCATACATATATATTATATACATATAATACATGCATATATATACCTATCATATATACATATACATGCATATATATGTATAATGTATATATACGTATGTATCAATATATACATATAAATACATATACATATAAATTTCTATACATATAAATTGATATACAGATATGCATACATATATACACACGCATATACACATACATATAAGTCATGCACATATATATGCATATATGTGCATATATGCGCATATATATGCATATATATGCATATATATGTGTATGACATATATGTGTATATATGCCATTTGAGAGAATATATGCATATATATGTGTATGACGTATATATATAGAGACCATTTGAGAGAACATGGGTGTGCCTAAATGGTTTTCCATGAAATAAATCAGATGAAGACAATCAAATTAGAGGTCAAGAACCAAAGTCCATGGTGTTTTTACATACATGTGCTATAAATATACTAAGAAAAAAATATCTTTATTACAGAAGATAAACTGATGATTGTTTCAGGGAATGTGGCTGGGGCAATAGAAGAAATAGGCAAAAGGATTAAAAGGTACAATCCTCCAGTTATAAAATAAATAAATCAGGTGTATGTAATGTACAGTGTAGAGAATACAATCAATAGAATCATATCAACTTTGTATGGTGCTACAAAGGATAATAACTAGATAAATCTGAATAAATACTAGACTCATTTTACTGATCATTTCATAAAATATATAAATACTGAGTCACTGTGTTGTATTCCTGAAACTAATAAAATATATTAATTATTCTTCAATGAAAAAAATAAAATTATTGCTGGATGAATGAGGGTTTAAGATTTTAACAATCTGTACTCTCCTGAGCATAAATATATGATTTTGGAAATATATACTTTTTTCCCATTCTCTTTGAATGACCTCCTATCCAAAATAAATAATTTCAGAGAGATTATTTTTCAGCAGTTTGAAATTTTTCAAAAGAATATGGCTAATAATTTTTACAGAGCTTGACTCTGGGTGATATTTTAATGTAAGGCAGATCAGAAGTATTAAGCACTCACCCAACAAGTCACACTGTGCTCCAAAGAATGAATATCTCTCAGAGCAGATTTGGAGGATCATGGCTCAGAGCTCTTGAATCATGGTACTAGCTCTCAAAAGTCTGTTAAAGAATCATGATGAGGTTGAGACTTCTATTTATTCATTAACCTGCTGCACAACACTTGGCTCACACACAAAAATATAAAATCACTAACTCACACATATTATAAGCTCCCTTTACAGAGCAATGAACTGTGAGAATTTTTAGTTTCACTCTATAACTTGTTTGTGTATTTCTTTTTAAAGAGAAACTTCAGGAACAATATGATAAGTCATTGTTACCTCCCTTTGTTTAATGGATTGATCAAAAAATAAAGGCAATGCATTTTTTAAGTAAAATTTTAAAAGAAAAACTTCTGTAAAATATAAGGAAATAAATACCAATTTGGGTTTTGGGATTGTGCATTTTCTTCCTGTTTGTCTTAATTACATTGTCCAAGTGTTCATGGGCTGTGTTGGATCATTATGTCTGTAATTCCTTGAACTTTGCAAATATTACTTTGGTTTTACTGAAAGGAGAAGCTGGTTAATATTTAAGTAAAGTATTACATGAATATCAGCACTAAATACCCCCAAAATCCTGAAAGAGCACATGGTATTACATTTCAATGCAGAGCACAGCCTGTTCTAACACCAAGTCTTTACTAATGTTGACTATTCTCACTTTCTGTTTGTTAGTTTGCATGTATGTTTTATTTGTTAACACATTTGCTTTCAAATTGAGAAAAGGAAGCTTGTGTAAAGATCACTTGGAGAACCTTTTTTCTCCTCTGCATTTCTGAAACTTCCTTAAGATTGGAGGATTCTTTCTTACCTACTCTGAACCCCTCAAATTTTAAAATCTTTAATATCCTACTGCAAATCATCATCCAAGGTTTGAATTATTATTTCTATTATCATCAGATTATGACCTTTTTCAAGTGACTGGGGAAAAATTAAGTCTTTAAATGTCCGAAATTTCTTCTTGAGATGAGCAATGAAGCCTAACTGGCTGTTTCAGGTTATTCCTGATTCTGGATAACTCTCCCCCATCCAAAGGCTCAGTGATCATGTCCCAGTCTCTTAGAGCTCACACCACATGTGTAGTCTGCATGAAATTTGAGGACTATCTGAGGATGAGCTCCACACAATCATCTGATGGATCTCCATGGAATTAATTAGTTAGGGAAAAAAAGAGACTGTAGATGATGGAGATATGGGCATATTTCATGATGCTTTGGAATCTCTTAGAAATCATCCATTTAAGTTGATGTGCACAATGCCAGCTTCCTTATCTCTCTTCTCTATCCCTTATTTTCAACTACTTGACTAAAATTTTATATAGAGCTTGAAAGATTTAAGCAAAGTCTCCTTCTCTAGAAATTCTACCACACATACAATGTTGAATTATTTAATAAATATATCTCTTGTTTCACACAAAACTCTTAAATATAGAGAAAGGGGAATAGTATTTATTTATAATTTGGAGGAGATGCTATAGAAAAATACCTTCAATCTATTAAAATCATATTATCAATTGATATCAGCATCACAAACTATCAATTCTTTTTAATGATCTCATTCTATATAATTACTTATCAGTTGAATCAATGTCTTCCTTTTGTAACTTTATAAATTATAGACTGGCTCACCTGGGTGGCTCAGTGAGTTAAAGCCTCTGCCTTTGGCTCAGGTCATGATCCAGGGTCCCGGGATTGAACCCCACAACAGGCTCTCTACTCCACGGGGAACCTGCTTCCTCCTCTCTCTCTACTTGCTTCTCTGTCTACTTGTGATCTTTGTCTGTCAAATAAATAAATATTTTAAATAAAAAATTATACACTGCATAAATAATATTCATACTAAAATAGTTACAGCATAGCATATTCAATTATTTCCAATGTTATTAGATGCTTTAATTTTTTAATAAAGATTTTTATTTATTTATTTGACCGAGAGAGATCATAAGTAGGCAGAGAGGCAGGCAGAGAGAGAGGAAGGAAAGCAGGCTCCCTCCTGAGCAGGGAGCCCAATGCGGGGCTTAATCCCAGGACCCCAGGATCATGACCTGAGCCGAAGGCAGAGACTTAACCCACTGAGCCACCCTGGCACCACTTTTTTAAAAGATTTTACATTTTTATTTTAGAGAGAAAGCATGAGTAGGGGGGAGAGCCAAGGAAGAGGGAAAAGTAAACACTACAGTGTGCATTGGATCCAGTGAGGGGTGAAACACACTGCTCTGAGATGAGGACCTGAACCAAAACCAAAAGTCTGACACTTTAACTGAGTAAATCCACAGGCAGTCCTGGATTCTTTAATTTTTGAAGGTCCAATACATTTTTCAGATAATCCATTGAGATATTTTCTACTATTACTTCTAACTACAAATATAATCCATGAACTTTGATCTTCATTGTGGTTTACTTCTAATTCCTAAATACTTTATTATCCAAAGATAAGCAATTACAATTTGGAGGTTAAATGTGAATTAGCCAAATAAAATATAAACATCAATATTTAGCTATTGTTTAAAGAGATTTTTCTGGGGCACCTGGGTTTCGCAGTTAAGCCACTGCTTTCAAGTTTGGTCATGATCCTAGAGTCCCAGTATCAGGGCCCATGTTGAGCTCCCTGTTCAGCAGAGAGCCTGCTTCTCCTTCTCCCTCTGCTTTCTGCTCTGCCTACTTGTGCTCTCTATAACTCTGTCAAATAGCCACATAAAATCTTAAGATAGAAAGATTCTTGTATTTATCTTGGGAAGAGAGAGTGTGAGAGTGAATTTGGCTAGGGGGAGAGGGAAAGGAAGAACTAGGCTCCATGCTAAGCAGGCAGTCATACTCAAGCTTGAGCCCAGGGCACTAGGATCATGACCGGAGCTGAAGGCAGATGCTTAACTAACTGAGCCACCCACCCACCCCCGCCAAGTTGGTTGATTCCTACCTAGGCACTGTTCACACTCCCATTCAGAGGATAAAGACAGAGAGACTGCCAACCTATTTGGGGGGAGTAGCAGAGAGTGATAAGTAGACACCAGAGTGAGCATGCAGTGCATTGTGGGGCAGAACCCAGGACTCTGAAATGAAGACCTGATCCAAAACGTATAGTCCCACACTTGAAGTATTTGCACCACCCAGGTTCTCTTGATTGTTATTTTTTTGTTTTGTTTTGTTCTGTTTTAAGATTTTATTTATTTATTTGACAGACAGAGATCACAAGTAGGCAGAGAGAGGGGGAAGCAGGTTCCTCGCTGAGCAGAGAGCCTGATGCAGGGCTCAATCCCAGGACCCTGGGATCATGACCTGAGCCAAAGGCAGAGGCTTTAACCCACTGAGCCACCCAGCCATCCCTTGTTTTTGTTCTTTTATGCCTAGTAAAGTGTTCAGCTATTCCTTATGATTTTTTCTACTATTACTTCTATAATGCAAATAAATACCTTACCTTTGATCTTTATCTTGGTTTTCTTCTAATTCCTGAAACTTCATTATTAAGTAATAATTAATGTTAATTTGCAGTTTATATTTTAGGACGCCAATCAAATGTATCAATATCAATGTTTGGCTATTTAAAATATTTTTGTATTTATTTTAGAGAAAGAATGTTAGAATGATAGAGAAGGGGTAGAGGCAGAAAGAGAGTGAGGAGTAGACTCCATACTGATCAGGCAGTCTGACTCAAGGCTTGATCCCAGGACAATAGGATCATGACCCAAAGTGAAGGCAAATGCTTAACCAACTGAGCCAACCAGGTTCCCCAAGTTGCTTGAGTTCTACCTTGGAGAAGTTCAAGTTTCCATTTAGAGAATAAGGACACAGATTCTAGGTGTGCCTCAACAAATATGGATCAGAAAGGGAAGATTGTAGGAATAGTGCACTTTGGGATGATCTCTAGTACCAACATTAACCATGTTTTAAATAGACTTAGGTTAGGACTTAAGTAAATGCTAGTGAACTGTTTTTTACATATGAGCCTTGTTCTAGCCACATCCTGTGGTAGTAGCGGCATATTCTCATTTTCAGAGAACTATGGAAGAAAAAACTGTGCTTTCTGTCTATAATGATTTGTCTGTTCCAGAAAGAAAAATATTTCAATCCAGAGAATGCATCTGAATCAGATGGAGGGCACATATTGCTGTCAAACACCCCAGAATTTATGATTCAAAAGTTTTGAGTATGGCTGTAGTATGGGCATGTCTAAGAAGGGCCCATTTAGAAATGCTGATGCTGTTATGTCAGGAGTCATATGATCAAGATTGCTGTTCTATCAAATCTTAACTGATACTTTAGAAACATATTAAGAACTTCAAAAAGTTTTTAAACATTTTTGATATTTTTTAAAAGGGCTTTTTAGAGATTGGGAGACAAGAGAGATCACAGAGAGAGCAGGAGAGGGAGAAGCATACTCCCCGCTTAGCAGAGAACCTGATGTGGGGCTAGATCCAGGAGCCCTAAGATCATGGGCTGAGCTGAAGGCAAATAATTAACCCAATAAGCTATGCAGGCACCCTAGGAACTTCTAAACTTTAGAATTTGAATTTCTTGGAATGAGCAATGAAAGCTTACTGGCTATTTCAAGTTATTTCTGACTCTAGTTGCCTTCTCATTCCAAAGGTCAGTGTTCCTGTTTCAGTCTCTTACAGATCAGAGTCTATGTGTAATCTGGGTAAATATCTTAGGATGAATTCCATTTAGTTATCAAATGCATCTACATGGAATTGTCTAGTTCTTGAAGAAAAAGAGATTGTAAATCATGTAGTGATGGGCATGTTTCATGACACTCTGAAATCTCCTAGAAATTATCCATTTGAGATGATTTGAGATTTCTCTCTTCTCTATCTCTTATTTTCACCTACCTGGCTAATATTTTACCAAGTCAGACCTTGAAATATTTGAGTAAATTCTGCTTCTCAAGACAGTCCACCTCACATACTTTTCTGAAGTTTTTTATTTTATGTTTTGTTTTACACAGAAGTCCCAAATGTGGAGAAATGTAAGTGGTAGATTTTTTATATTTTAGAGGGGAAAATTATCATAGAAAAGTATATCTGATCTCTGAAAATCAGATTTGCAATTTATTTCCATATCACAAGTTATCAATTGTTTTGATAGGAAAGTCTCCCTATATATGATTAGTTATGAGTTGAAACAATGTTGTCCTTTAGCACCATTATAAATATAAGTTGTAAAAGCAATGTGCATTTTAAAAAAGTCACTGTGTGGCATCTTTGTTCAATTATTTCCTCTGTTATTAGAAGGTTTAATTTTTTTTAATTATTTTATTTATTTATTTTTAATAATTATTTATCTTTTATCATAGCAACTTCTTACTAGACATGTTGCTAGAGGTGTTGAAAACAAAAGCTATAATTAAGTTTTGGGGGCCCATTAAAACACCAGACTTCTATACAGTGAAATAAAGAATCAACAGAGATAGAAAGCAGTAGCCTGCTTTCTATCTGATAAAGCAGTAGTATCCAAAATCTGTAAAGAACTTATCATACTTATCACACACACCCCCAAAAAATAATCCAGTTAAAGCTTGGGCAGAAGACATGAATAGACTTTTACAAACGAGACATCTGGATGGCTATAAGCTACCTTAAATGATTCTCCCTGTTTCTTCTCTTCAAGGAAATACAAATCAAAACCAAGTTGAGATATCACCCGACACTTGTCAGAATAGTAATAACTAACAACACAGGAAGAAACAGATGTTGGTGAGGATATAGACAGATCAGAATATTCATAATTTATTGGTGGAAAAGTATTCTGGTGTAGCCAAACTGGAAAACCTGGAGTTTCTTCAAAATGTTAAAATAAGAATTACCCTCTGATCTAGGAATTATACTATTTGGTATGTACCTGAAGGACACAAAAACACTGATTCAAAGAGGTATGCATACCCCAGTGTTAATGGCTGCATTATCAACAATATCCAAAGCATTGAAAGAGCCCAAATGTCCATTACCTGATGAACAGCTTAAATAGAGTGATATGTATGTGTATATATGTAATGGAATAGTACTCAGGAATGACATCAATGAAATATTGCCCTTTGCAAGGATGTGGATGATGCTTGAGTGTATTACGCTAAGAGAAATAAGTCAGTCACAATCAAAGGCTTCTTCACAGCAAAAGAAATAGTCAAAAAAACAAAGAGGCAACCCACGGAATGGGAGAAGATATTTGCAAATGACAGTACAGACAAAAGGTTGAAATCAGGATCTATAATGAACTCCTCAAACTCAACCCACACGAAACAGGCAAACATAACAAAAAATGGGCAGAAGAAATGAACAGACACTTCTCCAATCAAGACATACAAATGGCTATCAGACACATGAAAAAATGTTCATCATCATTAGCCCTCATGGAGATTCAAATTAAAACGACATTGAGATATCACCTTACACCAGTTAGAATGGCCAAAATTAACAAAACAGGAAACAACATGAGTTGGAGGGGATGTGGAGAAAGGGGAACCCTCTTACACTGTATTTGGGAATGCAAGTTGATGCAGCCTCTTTGGAAAACAGTGTGGATATTCCTCAAGAAATTAAAAATAGAGCTTCCCTATGACCCTGCCATTGTACTCCTGGGTATTTACCCCAAAGATACAGATGTCGTGAAAAGAAGGGCCATCTGTACCCCAATGTTTATAGCAGCAATGGCCACACTCGCCAAACTATGGAAAGAACCAAGATGCCCTTCGACGGATGAATGGATAAGGAAGATGTGGTCCATATACACTATGGAGTATTATGCCTCCATCAGAAAGGATGAATACCCAACTTTTGTAGCAACATGGACGGGACTGGAAGAGATTATGTTGAGTGAAACAAGTCAAGCAGAGAGAGTCAATTATCATATGGTTTCACTTATTTGTGAAGCATAACAAATAGCATGGAGGACAAGGGGTGTTACAGAGGAGAAGGGAGTTGGGGTAAATTGGAAGGGGAGGTGAACCACGAGAGACTATGGACTCTGAAAAACAATCGGAGGGGTTTGAAGTGGCGGGGGTGTGGGAGGTTGGGGTACCAGGTGGTGGGTATTATAGAGGGCATGGCTTGCATGGAGCACTGGGTGTGGTGAAAAAATAATGAATACTGTTTTTCTGAAAATAAATAAATTGAAAAAAAATAATGAATACTGTTTTTCTGAAAATAAATAAATTGAAAAAAAAAAGAGAAGTCAGTCACAGAAACATAACTACCATAGGATTTCACTCATATGTGGAATTTAAGAATCAAAACTGATGAACATATGGTAACAGGAAAAAATAGAAAGAAGGAAACAAACCCTAAGAGACCTTTGATAATAGAGAACAAACTGAAGGTTTGAACTGGGATAAGTTCTCTAGGTTTGTTATTCTCCCCAGAAAAATGCTGGAGGTCATTTTTCATACTCTTATTACAGCCAAATAGTACAGAGACTTTCATTGGAGCTGAAAGCTCCCAAAAAAGTCAGTGGCTGAGGATCAGTCACTGAGGCTGACTCCTGATGCTGAAGTCTGGAGTTCATTTTCCAAAGGAATGCACTAGCATCTACTTCTCTGGGAAGTAAAGAACTGTCCAGATATTGAAGTCAGAAGAAGTTCCTGGGCAAATAACTAGATGGGGAAAACTGAGGGACTGGAGAATATATACATGTTGGGTTTCAGAACATAATCTGAGAAACATACCATGATATGAAGAAAGGAAAAGAGAGAGAGAGAGAGAGAGGAAAGCTGTAACAGCTGTCAAGGACTGAGAGTAATCTAAAGGAGAAATGAGGTGGAAAAGACATCTCAGGTGGTTTTCATATAGAGATACCTTGGACAAAGGGCTGCCACCCGTTTGAAAGGTCTTGATGGCTCTTTGTCTGCCCAAAAAGTCTGACCAACAAGTCTGCTGTGGGGCAGTAAATCTGTTACTTTCCAATGGAAAGGAGATTTACACAGTTCCGCCAGTCTCTGAAGGGTCCCTTCACCCTTCTGTGGTCCCATCACAACTCCTCTCCCATAGAAGTAACTACAATGAAAAGTTGTGGAGCACAAATATTTTGAGACTTCAGGACATTGGTACAATAACAGCTCTACATCTGGTTTACTTGCCTGAACAGAACATGCAGCTCTTTGGAATATAATACAAATGTGGCTCACACTAAGAAGGTTTCCTCAGTGTGACTCCTGCTAATGACTTTTATGAGGATGTATAATGTCCACTGCAGGACTGATGCTGCCTGGAGCTCCATGAGTCTGAAGTGGTAGCTCTCATCCATTCTGTCACTGAAATTCCTGCATACACCCAGGAACAACCAAGTAGTGCAAAACATCAGTTGAAACAGAACACATTTTAATAAACGATGATCAGGGAAGTAGGTATTCATATGGAACAATTATTACTGCTTTCTGACTTCATATCACAGATAAATGTCAAATTTAATTGGATTTCAGTTCTAAATATAAGCAAAAGAATATACAGGTTTTAGACAATAGCATAGGTCACGGTCTTTATACTCTATGGGAAATATTTCAAGTAAGACACAGAATTTACTAAAAACAAAAATTACTGACACTAAAACAAGTGGATGATTTTGAGTGTATTAAAATAAGCAAGAACTATTAATGAACAGAAGCCAGGAAGGAGATGAGATGAAAAGAAGCTCCAGACTGAGATATGGCCTTTTTAACATGTCTGATGAAAAAATATATGTACATATATATGGTTATATATAAATATATATAAAGATATTACCATATATATGTGTGTACTAAATTTTTATACATTTTATATATTCAATATACGTATATTTTCATATACATATGAAAATGTACACACATATATAATGTACACACATATATTATATAATATATATGTATATATACTTTAATATATTCAATTTTCATATATTTCATATATTCAATATTCATATATTTTCATCAAACATTTTAAAAAGGCCATATCTCAGTCCGGAGCTCCTTTTCATCTCCTTCATGGCTTCTGTTCATTAATAGATCTTGCTTATTTTAATACAGTCAAAATTATCCACTTGTTTTAGCATCAGTAGATTATGTGTTTTACTTATAGATGTATACATATCTATACTATACATATCTATATGTATGTGTGTATACACACACACACACACACACACACACATACACATAGATATATAGATAGGCAAAGCCAAAACACATTTCAGGACAGAGTTATTCCAGAGGGCTAGTAAACACATAAACAAATATTCAACCCTCAGTAGAAAAATGCATATTAAAAGCACAGTGATAGGTCTTCCTATATCTAACGTGTTTCCACATATTAAATATTCAAAGGATACAAAATACTGCTGAGGAAATAAGACAAATGAAAAATTCATAGATTACTGATGTGAGTATAGCTTGCTGTAGTAATTTTCAAAAATGTTTTGGCTTTTCTTTGGAGAACAGTGTGGAGATTCCTCAAGAAATTAAAAATAGAACTTCCCTATGACCCTGCAATTGCACTCCTGGGTATTTACCCCAAGGATACAGATGTCGTGAAAAGAAGGGCCATCTGTACCCCAATGTTTATAGCAGCAATGGCCACAGTCACCAAACTATGGAAAGAACCAAGATGCCCTTCAACGGACGAATGGATAAGGTAGATGTGGTTCATATACACTATGGAGTATTATGCCTCCATCAGAAAGGATGAATACCCAACTTTTGTAGCAACATGGACGGGACTGGAAGAGATTATGCTGAGTGAAATAAGTCAAGCAGAGAGAGTCAATTATCATATGGTTTCACTTATTTGTGGAGCATCACAAATAGCATGGAGGACAATGGGTGTTAGAGAGGAGAAGGGAGTTGGGTAAATTGGAAGGGGAGATGAACCACGAGAGACTATGGACTCTGAAAAACAATTGGAGGGGTTTGAAGTGGCGGGGGGTGGTGGGAGGTTGGGGTACCAGGTGGTGGGTATTATAGAGGGCACGGATTGCGTGGATCACTTGGTGTGGTGAAAAAATAATGAATACTGTTTTTCTGAAAATAAAAAAATTGAAAAAATTAAAAAAATATTTTGGCTTTATTCAATTTAATTAGCACTCTATGGTCCAACAATTACAATGTTAAATATAGAAGGTAAATATCTTTATTCCTAAAGGCAATGAGAATCATATATATGAATGTCCATAAAAATGTTTATTAATAAACCCAAACTGATAATATTCCCAGTGTTCATCAAAATACAAGATTGAATGAATAAGTAATGGTATGCTTATTAAATGGAATGCTTTTCTGCAATGAAAGTGGACAAATATAACCACATAAGGCACTTGGATTTTTTAATGATACAGCATTTAACTAAAAGAGTGAGATAATAAAAAGCAAAAATCTGAGTCCATTGATAGAAATGGTACACGTATGAAAATTAAATTATATTGTGTAGGAGTCCAGACTCTGTTCACCGATGACATGATACTTCTTTGTGGAAAACCCACAGACCACACCCCCAAATTACTAGAACTCATACAACAATTCAGCAATGTGGCAGGATACAAAATCAATGCACAGAAATTTGCTTCTCCGTATGCTAATAATGTAACTGTAGAAAGAGAAATTAAGGAACTGAGTCCATTCAAAATAGCACCAAAACCCATAAGATTCTTAGGAACAAATATAACCAAAGAGGTAAAGAACCTATATTCTAGAAACTATAGAAGAAGTAAAACTGTCACTATTTGCAGACGAAATGATAGTACATATAGAAAGCATTTAAGATGTCACCAAATAAACTACTGAAACTGATAAATACATTTGTTGAAGTCACATATACCGAATGAATACACAGAAATCTATTGCATTATTGTACATTGAAAATGATTGAACAGAAAGAGAAATTAAGAAAATTGCATTTACTCATACACCAAACAAAATCAACTACCTAGAAATAAACTTAACCAAGGAGATGAAAGAATTGTACTTTGAAAGCTATAAAATATTGATGAAAAATTGAAGATAACATAAATGGAAAATATTCTATACTAATGGACTGGGAGAAACAATACTGTTAAAATGTCCATACTACCTAAAGAAATCTACAGATTTAATTTAATCCCTATCAAAATCCCATTTTCCACAAAATTAGAACAAGCAATATTATCATTTTTATGAAATGATGGAAGAACTTCAATAGCCACCACCATCCTGAGAAAGAAGAACAAAATTGAGGTATGATAATTAAAGATTTCTAGATATACTAAAATGGTATAATAATAATAAAAAGGAATGGTACTGGTACAAATATAAACCCATAGATCAATAGAACAAAATGGAGAGTCCAGAAAGGAACCTGTCTTGATATGGTCAATTAATCTATGATAAAGAAGCAACAATGTACAATGGAAAACAGACAATCTCTTCAATAAATGGTGCTAGGCAAACTGAAAAGAACCAAAAGAACGAACTTGGACCATATACTTACACCATACACATATATAAAGTCAAAATGGATCAAAGATCTTCATGTGAGACTGGAAGTCATAAAACTTGTAGAAGAAAAGAGGCGTGGTAATTTCTTTGGCATTGGCAGTAGAAATTTTTTTCTAGATATGTGACCTCAGGCAAGATAAACAAAAGCAAAGTCAAACTATTAGCAGTACTCAAAATAAATAGCTCTGCACAATAAAGAAAGCTATCAAGAAAACAAAAAGGCAATCTAAATG
Source organism: Neogale vison (assembly GCF_020171115.1). Taxonomy (NCBI): domain Eukaryota; kingdom Metazoa; phylum Chordata; class Mammalia; order Carnivora; family Mustelidae; genus Neogale; species Neogale vison. The sequence goes on along the minus strand of NC_058091.1, from coordinate 159,365,016 downwards.
GGAGAATATATTTGCAAATATATATATGATAAGGAGTTAATATGCAAAATACATTAAAATTTATATGACCCAACACCAGAAAATGAATTAAACATAAGAGTTCCTGAATGGACATTTTTACAAAGAAGACATACAGTAGGCCAACAGACACATGAAAAGATTCTCAACATCCCTAATCATCATGAAAATGCAAATAAATATTAAAATGAGATATCACATTTCACCTACTAGAAAGTCAAGATAGAGAAAGTGGTGAGAATGTGGAGAAAGGGGAAACTTATTTACTTTAACCAGAATACAAATATGAGGCAACGTGGAGGTTGCTCAAAATATTAAAAATATAATTAAGATTTTATCCAGTAATTCCATTACTGGTTATTTACACAAAGAAAAAAAATAAAAAAAATATAATACACTATGATTGTAGCAGCATTATTACAATAGTCAAGGTCTGGAAGCAGCCATGTCACTCAAAAATATATGGATATAGTTGAGATATATATGTATACACACACATGTGTTGTTACTTAGCCATTAAACAAAATTAGACCTTTGATTTGCAACAACATGTATTGATCTTGAGGATATAAAGAAAAAGGAAATAAATCAGTCAGAGAAAGACAGATACCATATGACTTCACTCCTTTGTGGAATTTAAGAAACAGAACAAACAAAAAAGAGACAATAAACCAGGCCCTTAAGAACCGAGAAAAAAATTTTTTTTGATTGTTTGAGGGAAGATGGGTAGGTTGATAAGTAAATTAGATAAAAGAGATTAAGAGTACACATCTAAATAAATTGAAAAAAAAGAGTACACATCTTGGGGGAGACAAGATGGCGGGGAAGTCGGAGGAGGTGCCTTTTCAACCTGTACCCTAAAATGAGCTGACTACCTACCAAAGAACTCTGACCACCCATGAAATCAGCCGGAGATCAGAATTATACATGTCTGGGTCTCTACAAGGGCAGAAGATGCCAGTGGGTGTGTAAAGCAGAGTGGAAATGTCGGACTGATATGGGAAGAGAAACAAAAGGGGGAGGGAGCCACCAGAGGCAACCAATTGGATAGTAATATCCCTAATACGAGAGTGCCCTGCATCTGGGGAACAGCAGTAACTTGGAGTCTGGTTGAAAGCACTCAAAAAGAGCAAAGGATCATTGTGGGGGGGAAACTGTGGGAATGGGGTGGCTAGGGACAGGGGCTTAAGTCTCCAGACCCAGGACAGCCTCTCCTGGCGCTGAGCCAGAGAGAGTGCGGGGGAGAAAAGAGCTCTTGGTCCCTAAGCCGCCAGCACACCTGAGATTGCATGGGGCCTGGCTCCTGTGAGGGGCTGGGAGCCTTGCCAGTTGGCAGAACACCGAGCCATGCTACAGAGCCTGAGACACACATGCCCCTCACCCTCCCCTGAGAGAGGTGCACAAAGGCTCATCTGATGCTCTTAGACCTGCGCCATTGTTTCAGAGTCTGAGACACGAGTGCATGCCCCACACTCTCCCCTGAGAGAGGTACTCGAAGGCCAAGCCTGGTGCTCTCAGATGTTCGCAGAGTCTGAGATGCGTGTGTGACCCACAGCCTCCCCTGAGAGAAGTGTGTGCAAGCCCGACACTCTTAGACCCAGAAAGACCAGGCACTCCCAGCCCGAGACAGTGGGAAAATATCAGTGTGCGATCACTGCTTGGAACCTCTCTGGCGGTCTGGAGCTGCCCAGACAGCTGCCACTGCCGTGGTTTTTATAAGGGCCTGCTTAGCCAGAGAGAGCCATTTTGGTGTTTATGCAGTAAACTTAGATTGAACCTGCCCCTTCCCCCCAAGAGGAAAGCACTTAGAAACAGAACTGGTGAAATATGACTGACCAGCCCCTGATGATGGAGCCCACATACAAGGATGTGTCCGGTCAGGTGGAAACATCCAATCAGTAAAAGTGCATGTATTACCTCCCTACCCGCCAAGGATGAGCCAGGCCAGGTGGAAACAACCAATCAAGGGAAAGCACATGTATTACCTGCCAAGGAGTGTGAGCCCAGCCTATCAGGTGTCACACAAAGGTGCCTATTCCAGCCAAGGTCATAGGCTGAATTAAATGACTATCATGGGGTAAATTGTAATTCAATTGGCCACCTGTGTGCAGCCAGGCTCAACCACATCGCCTTTACTCTATAAAAGTTAGTCTGTGAGTCTGGGAGGAGTCTCCTCTTTGCAAGAGATGGCCCTGGCTGGTCAGGTTGATTCTAAATGCTTGGCACGAAATAAAGCTCTGCTTAACTTTCACTTTGTATCAATCTCATCCTTTTGTCAATGGACCCTTTCAGTTTAAGGTGCAAGCAGAAGACCCTGCATCCCCAGGGACCATGACTCGAAACCTGCTCTGCCAGCGGCCAAGGGGGAATTTATATAGGCTCTGCAACACCCACAGGGGACCAGACTGAGGCTTCTCTCTGAGAGGGAGGATAGGGTACAGTTTGCTTTCCTCTAAACCTACAAAAACCATCAAAAGCAGTCAAGGCGACAGAAAAAAAAAAATGTGTACAAACATAAACACCTCCAGAGAACAAAAGCATGAAAAAACCGGTTTCCTCAGAGCCCACCCCCTTGAGGGGGGAGGGAGGACTTAACTCAGGGAACATCATTGACTGAAAACCCACGTGGCCGGTACCTCCCCCAGGAAACAAACCAGAAAAGAAAAAAAAGACTACAAGAGAACAACCAACACTACTTCATAGGACAACTTTTATATTCAACTCGTTCCCGCTGTTCTGGCTTATTTTTTTTTTAATATATAGATAATTTTTAACCTATTTGCCATCACAGTGAGATGTCCAGTACATCAAATACCATAATAACCTTCTAACCTACACTTTTTGATACATACAGCTGTGTTTTTTCTTTTGCATTTCTATTTTTATTAAAGATTTTATTTATTTATTTGACAGAGATCACAAGTAGGCAGAGAGGCAGGCAGAGAGATAGGAGGAAGCAGGCTCCCTGCTGAGCAGAGAGACTGAAACGGGGCTCTATGCCAGGATGCAGAGATCATGACATGAGCCGAAGGCAGAGGTTTTAACCGACAGAGCCAACCAGGCGCCCATTGCATTTCTATTTTTTAAATTCCTTTTTTTTTCAATTTTAGTTTAGTTCACTCTAGTTTATTCCTTTTTTATTTTTACTTTCTAATATTCATATAGAATTAAACTTCAAGATAATCCCCTTCCCCAATCAATACTACCCCTATAGATAAACCAATTTTTAATCCCACTTTATCTTAGGAAAGTTGAGTCCTTTAACAAAGATATCAAGATACATCCAGGAAGAATCAAAACAATCTTCCTCACCCACACTGAGAATTTATAACCACTCTCCCATCTTTTTCTTCCACCAGTGTTTCCTTGTTTTTGTGCATGTCCTGATAGTATATAAATCTTACACTTGGGGTTATTTCTGACGAGGTTCTTCCTTAATTTGCATATATATATATATATATATATATATATATATATATATATATTTCTCTTGTCATATACTTGTATCAGTCTTTTTGTTTGTTTTTGTTTGTATACTTCATAAATCTTACCTTGGGGCCCATTTGGACTGAACCTTCTCTTTTTATTTTCCCTTTCTTTCCTGTCTCTCTCTCTCACTTTTTTTTTCTTTTTCTTTTCTTTTTTCTCTCATTTGGTGGGGAATCCTGATTGCTCGGAAGCATTCCAGGGTGCACCTTGACTGCACCACAGTTGACACATCCAGAAACATCCGTTCAGTCATCTCTCACCAAAATGACTAGGAGGAGGAATGCCCAATAGAAGAAAAGCACAGAGGATGGGCCTTCTGCAACAGAGCTAACGGCTATCAACCTAGACCATATGCTGGAAGGAGAATTCAGGCTAAAAATTATCCAGGAAACATCTAGGTTGGAGAAAGTCATGGATGACTAAACAGAATTGATTAGGGCTGAACTGAAAGTGAACAGAGACGATGGTAACAATGTTAAGGGAGAGGTGAAAGCTACCAAAGCTGAGGTTCACAATGCTATCAATGAGTTCCAATCTAATCTAAATTCTCTCAAGGGTAACTGAGACAGAAGATAGAATTAGTGATCTGGAGGACAAACAGATAGAGCAAAAGGATCAGGAGGAAGCCTGGAAAAAAAAAACAGATTAGAAGACACGAGAACAGAATCAGGGAAATAAGTGATGCCGTGAAATGTTCCAAAGTCAGAATTATTGGAATCCCTGAAAGGGAGGAGAAAGAAAAAAGTCTAGAAGACATAACGGAAAAAGTTCTTCATGAAATTTTCTCAATCTCGAGAATGGAACCAGCGTTCATGTACTAGAAACCGAACGGTCTCCACCCAAGATTATAGATTCCAGAAAAACATCACGATACCTGATAGTCAAATTGAGGAATCATAATTGTAGATATAATCTCTTGAAAGCCGCTAGGACAAAGAGGCTCCTTACAGAGAAAAGCCCATCAGAATAACATCAAACATGTCCACAGAGACCTGGAAAGCCAGAAAGGACTGGCAAGATATATTAAGGGCACTAAATGAGAAGAAAATGCAGCCAAGAATTCTTTATCCAGCAAAACTGACATACAAAATGGATGGAGAGATAAAGAGTTCTAAGACTGGCAAGGCTTAAGAGACTATGAAAACACAAAGCAAACACTGCAGGAAATATAAAAGGGAATTCTATAAAAGAAGAAAATCCTAAGAATAGCATTGAAGAGAATTATAGAGACAATCTACAGAAAGAAAGACTTCAAAGATAACACGATGTCATAAAAACGTATCAAAAAAGACACAGGGTTGCAGATGGGATAAAACAACAGGACTGATCCATATGTTGTTTACAAGAGAGGCATTTTGAATCTAAAGATACACCCAGAGTGAAAGTGAAAGGATGGAGAAGCATCTTTCATGCCAATGGGCCTCAAAAGAAGGCCGGGGTAGTGATTCTCATTCAGATAAATTAGATTTTAAACTAAAGACTGTAGTAAGAGATACAGAAGGACATTACGTCAATCTTTTTTTTCTTTCTTATTTCAACTTATTTATTTTCAGAAAAACAGTATTCATTATTTTTTCACAACACCCAGTGATCCATGCAATCCATGCCCTCTATAATACCCATCACCTGGTACCCCAACCTCCCACACCCCCGCCACTTCAAACCCCTAAGATTGTTTTTAAGATTCCATAGTCTCTCGTGGTTCACCTCCCCTTCCAATTTACCCCAAGTCCCTTCTCTCTAACACCCCTTGTCCTCCATGCTATTTGTGATGCTCCACAAATAAGTGAAACCATATGATAATTGACTCTCTCTGCTTGACTTATTTCACTCAGCATAATCTCTTCCAGTCCCGTCCATGTTGCTACAAAAGTTGGGTATTCATCCTTTCTGATGGAGGCATAATACTCCATAGTGTATATGGACCACATCTTCCTTATCCATTCATCCGTTGGAGGGCATCTTGGTTCTTTCCATAGTTTGGCGAGTGTGGCCATTGCTGCTATAAACATTGGGGTACAGATGGCCCTTCTTTTCATGACATCTGTATTTTGGGGGTAAATACCCAGGAGTGCAATTGCAGGGTCATAGGGAAGTTCTATTTTTAATTTCGTGAGGAATCTCCACACTGTTCTCCAAAGAGGCTGCACCAACTTGCATTCCCACCAACAGTGTAAGAGGGGTCCCCTTTCTCCACATCCTCTCCAACACATGTTGTTTCCTGTTTTGTTAATTTTGGCCATTCTAACTGGTGTAAGGTGATATCTCAATGTGGTTTTAATTTGAATCTCCCTGAGGGCTAATGATGATGAACATTTATTCATGTGTCTGATAGCCATTTGTATGTCTTGATTGGAGAAGTGTCTGTTCATATCTTCTGCCCATTTTTTGATATGTTTGCCTGTTTCATGTGTGTTGAGTTTGAGGAGTTCATTATAGATCCTGGATATCAACCTTTTGTCTGTACTGTCATTTGCAAATATCTTCTCCCATTCCCTGGGTTGCCTCTATGTTTTGTTGACCATTACCTTTGCTGTTTACAAGCTTTTGATTTTGATGAAGTCCCAAAAGTTTATTTTTGATTTTGTTTCCGTTGCCTTTGGAGACATATCTTGAAAGAAGTTGCTGTGGCTGATATCGAAGAGATTACTGCCTATGTTCTCCTCTAGGATTCTGATGGATTCCTATCTCACGTTGAGGTATCTTATCCATTTTGAGTTGATCTTTGTGTACGGTGTAAGAGAATGGTCGAGTTTCATTCTTCTACATATAGCTGTCCAGTTTTCCCAGCACCATTTATTGAAGAAACTTTCTTTTTTACAATGTATGTTTTTTCCCGTTTTGTCGAAGATTAATTGATCATAGAGTTGAGGGTCCATATCTGGCCTCTCTACTCTGTTCCACTGGTCTATGTGTCTGTTTTTATGCCAGTACCATGCTGTCTTGGTGATCACAGCTGTGTAATAAAGCTTGAAATCAGGTAACATGATTCCCCCAGCTTTATTTTTGTTTTTCAACATTTCCTTAGTGATTCGGGGTCTCTTCTGATTCCATACAAATTTTAGCATTATTTGCTTCAGCTCTTTGAAGAATGCCAATGGAATTTTCATCAGAATGGCAATAAAAGTATATATTGCTCTAGGCAGTACAGACATTTTAACAATGTTTATTCTTCTGATCCAAGAGCATGGAACGGTCTTCCATCTATTTGTGTCTTCTTCAGTTTCTTTCTTGAGTATACTGTAGTTCCTCGAGTTCAGATCTTTACCTCTTTGGTTAGGTTTCTTCCCAGGTATCTTATGGTTCTTGGTCCTACAGTAAATGGAATCGATTCTCTAATTTCCATTTTTGTATTTTCATTGTTAGTGTACAAGAAAGTCACTGATTTCTGCACATTGACTTTGTATCCTGCCACGTTGCTGAATTGCTGTATGAGTTCTAGTAGTTTGGGGGTGGAGTCTTTTGGGTTTTCCATATAAAGAATCATGTCATCTGCGAAGAGAGAGAGTTTGACTTCTTCATTACCAATTTGGATACCGTTCATTTCTCTTTGTTGTCCGATTGCTGTTGCTAGGACTTCTAATACTATGTTGAACAAGAGTAGTGAAAGCGGGCATCCTTGTCTTGTTCCTGATTTCAAAGGGAAGGCTGAAAGCTTTTTCCCATTGAGGATGATATTTGCTCTGGTTCTTTCATAGATAGATTTGATGAGGTTCAGGAATGTTCCCTCTTTCCCCATACTTTGAAGCGATTTAATCAGAAACTGATGCTGGATTTAGTCAAATACCTTTTCTGCATCAATAGAGAGGACCATGTGGTTCTTCTCTCTTCTCATATTAATTCGTTATATCACATTGATTGATTTCTGAATGTTGAACCCTCCTTGTATCCCAGGGATGAATCCCAACTGATCATGGTGGATAATATTTTTAATGTGATGTTTGATTCTGTTGGCTAGGATCTTGTTGAGAATCTTAGGATCCATATTCATCAGTGATATTGGTCTAAAATTCTCCTTTTTGTTAGGTTCTTTCCTTTGTTTGGGGATCAGATAATGCTGGCTTCATAGAAAGAGTCTGGAAGTTTTCCTTCTGCTTCAATTTTTTGAAACAGCTTCAGGAGAATAGGTGTTATTTCTTCTTTGAAGGTTTGGTAGAATTCCCCAGGGAATACGTCAGGTCCTGGACTCTTGTTTTTTTGGGGTTTTTGATCACTGCTTCAATCTAGTTATTAGATATCGGTCTATTCAGGTTGTCAATTTCTTCCTGGTTCAATGTTGGTAGTTTATATTTTTCCAGGAATGCATCCATTTCATCTAGGTTGCTAAGCTTATTGGCATATAACTGTTCGTAATAACTTCTGATGATTGTTTCTACTTCCTTGGTGTTAGTTGTGATCTCTCCCTTTTATTCATAATTTTATGAATTTGGGCTTTCTCTCTTTTCTTTTGGATTAGTGTGGCCAATGGTTTATTGATCTTATTGATTCTTCCAAAAACCAGCTTCTAGTTTTATTGATACGTTCTACTGTAGCTCTGGTTTCACCTCATTGATCTCAGCTCTAATCTTGATGATTTCCCTTCTTATGAGTGGAGTTGGTTTGATTTGTTGTTGATTCTCCAGTTCTTTAAGGTGTTGAGACAGCTGGTGTGTTCTGAATTTTTCAATTTTTTTGAGCGAGGCTTGGATGGCTATATATTTTCCCCTTAGGACCGCCTTTGCTGTATCTCATAGGTTTTGGACCGAAGTGTCTTCATTCTCATTGGTTTCCATGAATTGTTTCAGTTCTTCTTTGATCTCCTGGTTGATCCAAGCATTCTTAAGCAAGGTGATCTTTAGCTCCCAGGTGTTTGAGTTCCTTCTGAACTTTTCCTTGTGATTGAGCTCCAGTTTCAAAGCATTGTGATCTTAGAATATGCAGGGAATAATCTCAGTCTTCTGGTATCGGTTGAGTCCTGATTTGTGACCCAGTATCCAGTCTATTCTGGAGAAGGTTCCATGTGCACTTGAGAAGAATGAGTGTTCTGTTGTTTTAGGGTGGAATGTTCTGTATATATCTATGAGGGTCATCTGGTCCAATGTGTCATTCAATGCTCTTGTTTCTTTATTGATTTTCTGCTTCTATGATCTGTCTAATTCTGAAAGAAGCATGTTAAGATCTCCTACGATTAGTGTATTCATATTAATATGACCCTTTATCTTTATTAACAGTTTTCTTAAGTAATTACCTGCTCCCATATTGGAAGCATAGATATTTACAATTGTTAGATCATCTTGGTGGATAGTCCCTTTAAGGATTATGTTTTGTCCTTCTGTATCTCTGACTCTAGTCTTTAGTTTGAAATCCAATTTATCTGATATGAGAATCCCTAACCCAGCCTTCTTTTGAGGCACATTGGCATGAAAGATGCTGCTCCATCCCTTCATTTTCAGTCTGCTTGTATCTTAAGGTTCAGAATGGGTCTCTTGTAGACAACATATGGATGGGTCCTGTCGTTTTATCAAATCTGCAACCCTGTGCCATTTTATGGGTGCATTTAGGCCATTCACATTGAGAGAGATTATTGATAGATACGTTTTTATTGCCATCGAGTTACCTTTGATGTCTTTCTTTCTGTAGATTGTCTCTATATTTCTGTTCAATGCTATTCTTGGGATCTTTCCTCTTTTATAGAACCTCTCTTAATATTTCCTGCAGTGTCGGCTTGGTGGTTGCATAGTCTTTTAAGCCTTGCCGGTCTTGAAAACTCTTTATCTCTCCATCCATTTTGAATGTCAGTCTTGCTGGATAAAGTATTCTTGACTGCATGTTCTTCTCTTTTAGTGCCTTGAATATCTTTCCAGCCTCTTCTGGCTTGCCTTGTCTCTGTGGACAGGTCTGACATTATTCTGATGGGCTTCCCTCTGTATGAAAGGAGCCTCTTTGCCCTGGCAGCTTTCAAGAGATTATGCCTACAATTATAATTCCACAATTTGACTATCAAGTTTCGTGTTATTTTTTTTTGGAATGTATAATCTTGGGTGGAGACCGTTCAGCCTCTAGTACATGAAGGCTGTTTCCATTCGCAAGATTGGGAAGATTTTCATGAAGGACTTGTTCCACTCTATCTTCTAGACTTCTTTCTTTCTCCTCCCCTTCAGGGATTCCAATAATTCTGACGTTGGAACGCTTCATGGCTTCATTTATTTCCCTGATTCTGTTTTCGTGGATTTTAAGCTGTTTGTTCCAGGCTTCCTCCTGATCCTTTCTCTCTATCTGTTTGTCTTCCAGATCACTAATTCTATCTTCTGTCTCAGTTACCCTAGCTTTGAGAGAGTTTAGATTAGATTGGAACTCATTGAGAGCATTGTGAACCTCCTTCCTGGTAGCTTTAAGCTCCGCCCTAACATTGTGAACATCCTGTCTGGTCGCTTTCAGCTCGGCCCTAAGGTAAGATTTATGAAGTAGACAAACAAAAAGAGATAAAAAGACTGATACAAGTATATGACTAAAGAAAATATATATATATGCAAATAAAGAAAGAATCTCGTCAAAAAGTTCAACATCTGTAAAATTTATATGCTATCAGGACAAACACAAAAAACACAGAAACAATTGTGGAAGAAGATGGGAGAATTCTTATAAATTCTCAGTGTTTGCGAGGAAGGTTGTTTTGACTCTTCCTGGATGTATCTTGATATCTTTGTTCAAGGACTCAACTTTCCTAAGATAAAGGGGTTAAAAATTGGTTTACCTATAGGAGAAGTATTGATTGGGGAAAGGGGATTACTTTGAAGTTTAACTCTATATGAATATTAGAGGATAAAATTAAAAGGAATAAACTAGACTAAATTAAAATAAAATTTTAAAAAAGGAATTCAAAAAATAAAAATGCAAAAGAAAAACATAGGTGTATGTATCAAAAAGATCAGATTGGAATGGTATTATGGAATTTGATGTACTGTACTACTTGCTGTGATGGTAAATAGGTTAAAAAAATTACCTATGTGTTAAAAAAAAAATGAACCGGAATAGTGGGAACGAGTGAACAATGCAAGTTTTCCTATGAAGTAGTGGTTGTTCTCTTGTAGTACTTTTTTTGTCTCCTTTTTTTTTCTTTCTTGGTTTGTTTTCTGGGGGAGGGGCCTGCCTCGTGGGTTGTCAGTCAATGATGTTTCCTGAGTTGAGTCCTCTCGCCCCTCTCAAGGGGGTGGACTCTGAGGAAACTGTTTTTTTTTCAGGCTTTTGTTCACTGGCGGTTTTTATGCTGTTCACTTTTTTTTCCCTCTCACCTTGACCACCTTTGATGGCTTTTGTAGTATTAGAGGAAATCAAACCGCAGCCTCAGTCTGGGTGCAGAACCTGAATAAGTTCCCCCTTTGCCACTGGCAGAGCAGGTTCCAAGTTGCAGACCCTTGCGAGCACAGGATCTTTTGCTTGTACCCAAAGCCAAGGCAGTGGCGGCTGTCTGGGAGCTCCCGACCACCAGAGAGGTTCCAAGCAGGGATCGCACACTGAGATTTTGCCGCTGGCCCATGCTGGGAGTGCCGGGCTTGGCGCTCCTCTTTTGAGAGGTGGCTATGGGTTGGGCGCACGTCTCGGGCACTGTGAATGGGGCGCTGGTCTGTAAGCCCCAGGCTGGGCTTTTGCGCACCTCTGTCAGGGGAAGAGTTTTGGGCACGCGGCTTAGGCTTTGAAACAATGGCGCGGGTCAAAGAGCGCCGGCCAGGCTTTTGTAACTCAGGGGAGCATGAGGGACGTGCGCGGGTATCTCAAGCTTTGTGGTAGGGCTCGCATGTGTTCTGCCAACGGGCGCGGCTCCCATTCCCTCACAGTAACTAGAACCCACGCATTCTCAGGCGCACTGGTGTCTTAGGGACCAGGAGCTGGTTTCTCCCCCGCACTCTCTCTGCCTCAGCGCCGGGGAGGCTGTCCTGCGACCGGGAACTTAAGTCCCTGTCACTAGCCACCCTGATTCCCACAATTTCCCCCCACTATCCTTTGCTCTTTTGGAGTGTTTTCAACCAGTTTCCAAGTTAATGCTGGTCCCCAGATGCAGGGCACTCTCACTCATATTGGGATATTACTTTCCACCATGACCAGGTGGGATTCATCCAAGGCTACAAGAATGGTTCAACATTCGCAAATCAATCAATGTGATAGCACAAATTAATAAGAGAAGAGAGAAGAACCACATGGTCCTCTCAATGGATGCAAAAAAAAAAAAAAGCATTTTACAAAATCCAGCATCTGTTCCTGATTAAAACGCTCCAAAGTGTAGGCATAGAGGGAACATTCCTGAACCTCATCAAATCTATCTATGAAAGACGGACAGCAAATATCATCTTAAATGGGAAAACGCTTGCAGCCTTCCCATTGAGATCAGGAACAAGACAAGGATGCCCACTCTCACCACTCTTGTTCAACATAGTATTAGAAGTCCTAGCAACAGCAATCAGACAACAAAAGAGAATTGGCAATGTTGAAATCAAACTCTCTCTCTTTGCAGATGACATGACTCTTGATATGGAAAACCCCAAGGACTCTACCCCCAAAGTACTAGAACTCATAGACCAATTCAACAACGTGGCCAGATACAAAGTCAAAGTACAGAAATCAGTGGCTTTCTTAAACACTAACAATGAAAATACATAAAAGGAGATTGGAGAATCAATTCCATTGACTAGAGCACCAAGAACCATAAGATACCTGGGTATAAACCTAACCAAAGATGTAAAGGATCTGTACTCGAGGAACTACAGAATACTCATGAAAGAAATTGAAGAAGACACAAAAAGATGGAAGACCATTCTATGCTCTTTGATCAGAAGAATAAACATTGTTGAAATGTCGATACTGCCTAGAGCAATTTATACTTTAAATGCCATTCCGATTAAAATTCTACTGGTATTCTTCAAAGTGCTGGAGCAAAAAATTCAAAAATTTGTATGGAACCAGAAGAGACCCCGAATCACTAAGGAAATGTTGAAAAGCAAAAATAAAACTGGGGGCATCACATTACTTGATTTCAAGCTTTATTACAAAGCTGTGATCACCAAGGCAGCATGGTACTGGCATAAGAACAGACACACAGACCAGTGGAACAGAGTAGAGAGCCCATATATGGACACTCAACTCTATGGTCAAATAATCTTTGACAAAACTGGAAAAAAATATGCAGTGGAAAAAAAGTCTCTTCAATAAATGGTGCTGGGAAAACTCAGCAGCTATATGTAGAAGAATGAAACTCGACCATTCTCTTACTCCATACAAAAAGATAAACTCAAAATGGATAAAAGACCTCAACGTGAGACAGGAATCCATCAGAATCCTAGAGGAGAATGTAGCCAGTAACCTCTTCGATATCAACCACAGCAACTTCTTTCAAGATAGTCTCCAAAGGCAAAGGAAACAAAAGCAAAAATGAACTTTTGGGACTTCCTCAAGATCCAAAGCTTCTGCACAGCAAAGGTAATGGTCAACAAAACATAGAGGCAACCCAGGGAATGGGAGAAGATTTTTACAAATGACAGTACAGACAAAAGGTTGATATCCAGCATCTATATGGACTCCTCAAACTCAACACACATAAAACAGACAATCATATTTTAAAAAATGGGCATAAGATATGAACAGACACTTCTCTAATGAAGACATGCAAATGAATATCAGACACAGGAAAAAATGCTCATCATCATTAGCCATCAAAGAGATGCAAATTAAAACCACATTGAGATACCACCCTACACCATTTAAAATGGCCAAAATTAGCAAGACAGGAAACAACATGTGTTGGAGCAGGTGTGAAGAAAGGGGAACCCTTGTACACTGTTGGTGGGAATGCAAGTTGGTGCATCCACTTTGGAGAACACTGTGGAGATTCCTCAAGAAATTAAAAATAGAGCTTCCCGATGACCCTGCCACTGCACTCCTGGGTATTTACGCCAAAGATACAGATGTCGTGAAAAGAAGGGCCATCTGTACCCCAATGTTTATAGCAGCAATGGCCACATCGCCAAACTGTGGAAAGAACCAAGATGCCCTTCAACTGACGAATGGATAAGGAAGATGTGGTCCATATACACTATGGAGTATTATGCCTCCATGAGAAAGGATGAATACCCAACTTTTATAGCAACATGGACGGGACTGGAAGAGATTATGCTGAGTGAAACAAGTCAAGCAGAGAGAGCCAATTATATGGTTTCACTTATTTGTGGAACATAACAAATAGCATGGAGGAAATGGGGAGTTAGAGAGAAGGGAGTTGGGGGAAATTGGAAGGGGAGATGAACCATGAGAGACTATGGACTCTAAAAAACAATCTGAGTGGTTTGAATTGGCTTTTGGGGGGGCGGTTGGGGTACCAAGTGTTGGGTATTTTAGAGGGCACGGAATGCATGTAGCATTGGGTGTTGTGAAAAAATAATGAATACGGTTATGTCGAAAATAAATAAAAAAAATAAATAAAATAAAACCATTAGAAGTTCTATATACCCCAGTGACCATTTTTTTTGTGTGTGTGTTGACAAATGAAAGTATTAGTCAGATAAACAATTTGGTGTTGATATAACAACCTATAGTTCTCAATGACATTATGCCATAAAGATAATTTTTCTTTCTTAAAAAAATATTTATTTAACAAAGAGACACAGCAAGAGAGGGAATATAAGCAGAGGTGGGGGGGAGAAGCAGGCCTCCTGACAAGCAGGGAGTCCAATGCAAGGCTGGATCCCAGCTCCTGGCAATCATGACCAGAGCTGAAGGCAGACACCTAACAACTAAGTCAGCTAGGTTCCCCAGGATTATTTTAGTTTTATAGGACATATCTATTATGAACCATCTGAGGGCTTTGTTCCCAATGGAATTTCATCCTTATTCTGACTAAATGACACCTACATGGACATTCTCAGTTGATAGAGCAGAGAAAAGAGTATTTGGTCAATGCACTGATTATTTGCCCATCATTGACCTTTGCTCCCATTTTATTTCCAAACCAAACTTCATGGCCAAGCCTGAAATCATAGTCTGTGGTGAATTCTAATAATCTCCCAGGAAAGGAGATAAATACTAGTGAGCAAGCCAAGAGTCTCAAAAGCTCCATGGACTGACTTCTCACTATAATTTTCCAGTGTTCCATTTTGAATGCATAAATTTTCAAATTCATCCACTTGAGGAAAGAACCCACATATATGCAAAAGAGAGAAAAACAGACTATCGCATTGGGGACCTTGAATAGGGAAAATAAATATCTATTACATTTGGCTTTTAAAACCATAGTGGACAAATCTTGTGAGTTCTAATAGCCAATGGGACTTAAAACATAAATTTTAAAAATCAGTGGGAGGGTCAGAAGGGTGAAAGAAAAATGAGTCACTGCCATTAAATAAAGAGCACAGTAAAAAGAACACAGAGACAGCACAGAAACAACAGTTTGAAAAACACCACAGGCATAGGGGAGTGAGATTCATTTTTACTAATCTCAGAACATATACTGGAGAATCAGGAACCTAGGGCAGATGCTTCCAGGAACAATGAAGCTTTGGGGTCTTATCCTCCCTGAACACTTAGCCAAAACACACAGTTGCCTGTGGGAACCAGCAGAGTGCCAACATTCACTACATTACTTGCTAATATTATGCATCTTTCCAGAACCCCCCATGATTCAGTGGGTCTGTCACCTCCAGCCAGGCTATCAGTGAATTTTTAGCAGTAACTTTGAAGGACAGAAAGGAATGGGATTTTATATTCAAAGGGCATAGCAAATACCCAAACCAAATCATCAGCAACCCAGAATACTCCATCCAACAGTATGATATTTCAGAATTGGAAAGACTGTGTCCCAGACAAACAAAGGAATTCATGACCACTAAATGAGTCCTACAAGAAACATTAATGGGGAATTTTTGAGGGGAAAGGAAAGATTATAACTAAAAGTGGTAAATTCAGGAAGTAATTCAAATTATTGATAAAAAGCAGTTAAAATGAGTACATCTGTAGAAAACAGACAAGGATCTCACAAAATAAAAGCATGTAAAACATGATACCATATACCTAAAAGGTAGAGGGTGAAGAGTAAGAATGAATTCAAAGAAAAACAACAATCAATTTTATATGGACTGCAATATGCAAAAGATGTTGTATACAAATATCATGGCAACCACAAATCAGAAATCTCTAATAAATACCCAAAAAATTAAAAAAAAAAGAGAAAGGAATCCAAGTATATCACCAAAGAAACAAACTATTCATGAGAGGAGAGCAAGGGAAGAAAAGAACAGAAAACTACAAAAACGACCAAAACACAAGTAACAAAAAGGCAATAAATAATTATTCTAAATGTAGATGGTCTAAAAACAAATCAAACCGCATAGCATGACAGAGTGAATAATAAAATGCATTTAATTTCAGAACTATAAACATCTGCAGATTGAAAGCGAGCTGATGGATAAATATGTATCACACAAATTGATTTGTACAGAAAGTTGAAATTGCAATACTTATATCAGATACAATAGACTTTGAAACAAAGACCATAACAGTATACAAAGAAGGACACGATATAATAAAAAAAGACAATCCAAGAAGATTTAACAATTTGTGCACCCAACATGGGAGCCCTCAAATATATAATAGAGTCAATAACAAACATAAACTATCTAACTGATACTAATACAAAAATAGTACAGGACTTTATTATCCCACTTACATCAATAGACAGATCACACACACAGAACACCAAAGAATTAGTGACTTCCAATGACAAATTGGACCAGATGGAATTAACAAATATATTCAGAACACATTATCCTAAAAGAGCAGAATAAACATTCTTTTCAATTGCACACATAACATTTTCTAGAAAAGACCACATAGTAGGCCACAAAGCAAATCTCAATAAACTAGAAATGATTGAAGTCTTACCATGAATCTTTTATGACCATAATATGAATCTAGAAATCAAACATAGGAAGAAATCTGGAAAGAAAACAAATACATGCAAATTAAATAACATGTTACTCTGCAGTGACTGAATTAGCCAAGAAATCACAGAGGAAATCTGAAAGTTTGTAGAGATGAATGAAAATAAAAACAGAATTTTCCAAAATCATTGAGATGCACTGAAAACACTTCCAAGAGGAAAGCTTATAGCAATCCAGGCAGCCACTAAGAAGAAAAATCCCAAAAAAAAAAAAAAACCCTAACCCTAGGTATAAAGGGGTTAGAAAAAGAAGAAAAAACAAATCCCAAAACCCGTAGAAAGAAGGAAATAATAAGGACTAGAGAAAAAAATAAGTGAAATAGAAACACAAACATACATCAGTAGAATATGTCATTGAAACCAGGAGCATATTCTTTGAAAAAAATCAATAAAACTGATAAACCTCTAACTTACTCATCAAACAAAGAAGAGAGAAAGAGAGAGGCAGGAGACTCAAACAAACCCAGAATTGAAAGAGGAGAAATGACAACATACACAACAGGAATGCCAAGCATTGTAAGATAATATTATGAAAAATTGTATGTCAACCTAGAAGAAATGGATCAATTCCTAGAAGTCTATAAACTCTCACAACTCAATCAGGAAAGATTGCAAAGTTGGCCAGCTGATTACCAGCAATAAAACTGAATCAATAATCAAAGAAAAAAAATTCCAAGAAATAAAAGACCAGAGGTAGTCAGGTTCACAGATTAAATCTATCAAATATTTAAAGAAGATATAATATCTATTCTTCTCAAAATAATTCAAAAAACAGAAGAGAAAGGAAAAATATACAAATCCATTCTATGATGCCAGCACTATCTGCATATCAAAACCAAATAAAAACACTACAAATGAAAACCATAAGCTAGTATAGCTGATGGGTATAGATGTAAAAATCCTCAACAAAATATCACAAGTATTCAGCATAATCATGTGAGATTTATTCCTGGGATGCATTATGACTCAATAATTGTAAATCAGTCAACATAATACATAACATCAATAAGAGAAAGGACAAGCACAATACAATTATCTCATTAGATGC